>NC_136065.1:1052880706-1054080706 GCF_964261635.1 Lissotriton helveticus
TTTTTTAAGTGCAGCCTTTTTTCCCTAAAGCAAAATTAAATACGTTTAAAAAGAATTAAAAGATTCACAAACCGTTTGTATATTTCTTATGGAAATCAATAAAGTATTTTGAAATTAAAAATAAGTAAGCAGTGGTTTGTTACGTGTCTTGTGTAGCTGATGGTGGGGAAGAGGCATTAGCCTTCCCTTGGGCAGTAGAAAAGAGCTTCCAAATGAAGAGTTTGGTGCTGGAAGGTGCAAAGGACAGAGCAAGCCCAAGTAGATGGCAGTTGCTTATGGGGTGACACACAACGGGGAAAACCTAGGTTGGATAATTTGACCCAGACGTGTCCTTCATTGCACAGTAGTCAAAGGGACTAACTTCCACCTATGCCTTCATTTCAAAATCATGTGCCACTGACAAAATGCCTGGTTATTGAAAGACTAGACTGTTCCAAGGCTACTTCAAAGGTTCTCCCTTCACTACTCACCAACCAGAAATCTGTGATCAACTACCACAATGAGCATCATTCAAAAACAATTCAAGCTACAGAAACATGGGTGTGCAGCCCTTGAGTACAGGGACCAGGGACTTAGAATGCCCACAACCATTAACCCTGCCAAAAGCCAACAGGTTCCAAAACAGGTGGTGAAGAGATTTACTGAGTCTACCCTAACAGAATCTCCGCCACCATCAACAACTAGGGAGCTCCAGGCTGCATCAGACAACATGCACACATAGTAGACCCGTGATTCCTGGAAGTCACTCTTTCTTGGAAAGAGGGGAAGGAGTGAATGCCAAGTCCAAGGAGACCTTGAGGTAGCAGCAAGGCCAAACATGGCTCCTTAAAGTTCCTGATGCCCCCCTCTGAAATCCTTGGGGTTCACCTCTAAAGCTGAGATTCTGTATGCGGTTTTCAGCATGAGGGTGGACCTAGGATTCCACTGACCAAGAGATAGGAAGGGAACAACTATGGGGCACCCACTGTAGTCACATTCTCTCTGACCAGATGTTCTATAGAGGCCAAGACTGCATTATCACCCTATAGGTTAATAATGTGTGGACCATAAATTGCAGGTGGGTGCATTCTATTCAGAGACGGAGCATGATCCCTCATATATTAAAAATGTATTATTTCCAATTGACCACCAAGGATCTATTTGTGAAGCCATCCTGCTTCAGAATACAAATCTTGTATAGTCCCTGTTTTG
Organism: Lissotriton helveticus; assembly: GCF_964261635.1. Lineage (NCBI taxonomy): Eukaryota > Metazoa > Chordata > Amphibia > Caudata > Salamandridae > Lissotriton > Lissotriton helveticus. The sequence continues at coordinate 1,052,881,898 of NC_136065.1, forward strand.
CAAGATTTCCCCAACGATTGGAATGTTTTCTACATATGTGCATATTTCCTTAATCAGATTCGCTATAAGGTCTTTTTCAGAAGGTCCTTCACTTCATATTTGGTTTCCTGTTTCTATTACTCACCTCAGGAACAGCTTTACTCTATGTCTATTGTGCCCATGGGCAAAGCGTGCTCTTAGTTTGATATTACAGACCCTTTATGGAAACAGATGTTATGTTATGTTATGTTATGTTACTTTATTTCTTTTATAGCGCACGGCAACTCCAAAGGAGCGTCCCGGCGCTTTGGCAAAGAAAGACAGCATAGAAAGCAACCACACAACAGAAAAAAACAGAAAGAAAGACTATTTCCTAAAAAGCCATGTCTTCAGATCCTTTCTAAAAGTCAGAAGACAGGGAGCCGATCTCAGGGACACTGGTAATTCGTTCCATGCCTTGGGTGTCAGATAGCGGAAAGAACGACCTCCCAATCGTGCACGACGAATTACAGGAACATTAAGCAAAGACAGACCAGATGACCTGAGATTCCTGCTTGGCACATACCGGAAAATGCGTTTCCCAATATATTTGGGGCCAATACCATGAAGGGCCTTGAAGGCTACAGTCAGGCATTTAAAAAGGACACGCTTGGAGATAGGTAGCCAATGAAGAGTGTTCAATAAGGCCGTGGCACCAGCTCTCCTTGAGAGTCCAAAAATGGCACGGGCTGCCGAATTCTGGACTACTTGCAAACGGGTCATGAGATATTTTGGTAGACCCAGAAAGAGAGCGTTTGCGTAGTCCAGTCGCGACCCGATTAATGCCTGTACGACTGTTTTCCTGTGATTGAGTGACAGTAGAGGGAGAAATTTCCTCAACATCCGTAAGATGCCAAAGCACTTCCCAACAATGGACAAGATGTGGGGTCCAAAGGATAAATCACAGTCCACTATCACTCCCAGATTCTTCGCCTTCACAGCAACCTTGTCAGGAGGAAACATATCCTGAGGCCACCAGGATTTCCAGTCATGTTCCGGTGCGCAACCGAAAAAAAGCAACTCTGACTTGTCAGAGTTGCATTTTAAGCCATGACCTCTGAACCACTCAAACACCGCACCAAGGCAATCCCTGATCTTTATGCCATCAAATGACCCCTCCCTGTCACATGTGAACAGGAGTTGGGTGTCATCAGCGTAAGACACGATCCGGGCGCCAAAAGATTCCGCGACTTCCGCCAGAGGGGCCATAAAGATGTTAAACAGCATAGGGCTGAGAATGGAGCCCTGCGGGACTCCCACCTCTAGCGGAGCCATATCAGCGGAAAAAGGAGGCGCCCAGATCGTTTGTCGGCGGTCGGCCAGAAATGATTTTAGCCAATTCCACACCGTTCCTCGAAGGCCACACTCCCAGAGTCTTACAAGGAGGGCATCATGAGGAACGGTGTCGAAAGCCGCCGACAAGTCAAGCATAACTAACACGGCCTTTCCCCCCGAGTCGAGTACTTCCCTGATAGCATCAGTGACCTCCAGCAGCGCCGACTCCGTGCTAAAATTAGCACGGAAGCCGGACTGCGAGGAGTGCAATAGGTCGTTTCCTTCGATGAAACTGGAAATTATCCTATGCACATACCGCTCGGCCACTTTTGCCAGAGCAGGGAGAAGGGAGATTGGCCTGTAGTTGGCATGTATCAAGGGGTCCAAGGTGGGTTTTTTGAGCAGTGGTAAAATCATGGCGCTTTTCCAGGCCTGAGGCACCTCCCCTGTCGACAGAGATGTATTCAGCAGGGGGTTCACCAAGATGTTAATGGCGGGAGCCACTTTCCCCAAGCATTTAGCCGGACATGGGTCTAGAGGAGAGCCGGATTTCAGGCCGGACAACAACTCTAAAGATGTACTAAGATCCATAGGGGGAAATGCAAAGAGGAGAGGGCCATGGTCTTCCACAGAACAAGGTGGCGGTAGATAACTCACAACCGATTGCGCACTAGAGAGAGAGGCCTGGATGGCTGTAATCTTACTGACAAAGAAGGTGGCAAGTTGTTGTATCCACGCATCCGTATGAGCGTGGCTAGGGGTACAAACCACAGGAGAGATAAAATCCTGGACCACTTTGAAAATTTCTTTGCAGACATTGTCAGCCTCATCAATACGATGCTCAAAATAGGCCTTTTTTGCGTCCCAAATAGAATGATGATAGGCTTTAATGGCTGCCCGAAATTTCAATTTCTCAGTTGGGTCGTAAGTCTGCCTCCAGGCCCTCTCAGCCCTCTTACACTCCTGACGTTGAGTCCTCAACTGAGGAGAGAACCATGGGGCAGACGCCCTACGCTCTCCTAGTTTAGACCTTTTAATGGGGATTAAGGTCTCAAATCTTGCCAAAAGCCATTTATGCAAGAGGACAAGATTCTCCTCCAGACTTCCCAAAAGGGGGCAAGGTGAGGAGATGAGAGCCTCGGACAGCATGTCCCCAGAGAGCAGATGAAACGGGCGTGAAGTTCTCGTGGCCGCAATTTCTCTCTCCTGAACAAAGGCAGTAACCAGCAAAGAAAAGGAGATTAAAAAGTGATCCGACCAGAGTACTGGCTGTGTGGCACAGACCGAAATGGGTCTTGTTGAAAATACCTGATCTAAGGTATGGCCTTTATTGTGTGTAGGGCCTTTCACAAAGGGGAATAACCCTAACAAAGCCGTAATATCATTGAGTTTTATAGTGTCCGGAACGCAGCTATTGTCCATATGGACATTGAAGTCTCCCAAAAGAATACAATGATCTGACCTGAGACAAGAGACTGCTAATGCTTCTTGCAGTTCATCAAAGAAAGGCCCTATTGATCCAGGGGACCTATATATAAGTATCCCAGTGCAGGCCTGGAGGGAGGAAAGATGTAAGGTGAAACCAAGTGCTTCACAACCCTGTATATTCTCCACCAGAAAGGTAGAGCAGGGAGTATTCTTTTCCACTATAAGAGCAACTCCACCACCTCTGCCCGATGTTCTATCCCTCCTGAAGATGGTGTAATTCGGAGGGATGGCATTTGCCAGGTCTGGCGCGGAGAAATCGCCCAACCAGGTCTCGGTCAAAAACAAACACTTAATGCTTGAATTATACAACAGATTCCAAATGTCGCTAGAGTGACAGTTCACAGACCTAGTATTGAGGAGGAGACATTGAAAGGGTACAGGAGTTTCATACACCGCTGAATTACTCAGCTTGGATGGCTTTAGTCACGATACATGTATTCTACATAGTGCCCTGTTTAAGGTTGCATTATCCATCTGTGTGTGTTATGTTTACCAAAGCACGTGTCGACGCAACTTTTCTCTGTCACTTTTCTTTATGATTGTTAATATAATTTTCAGGGTCAATTGACATATGTACTGTCTTTTCAACACAAAAAAAGAAAACATTGATTTATATGCATATCTATGTTCGTTTACGCCAATAGAATATTGGCTACGTGATATTATATTGGAACACTCTTGTTTTTAATGTCTGGAATGTATGGACTTTCTTAGTACAAGTGGGTATGATTGACTTGATCTGTGAGGACATGTTCTGATTTCGAGTATGTAGGGAGCTCATATAATAACTGTAGGTTTTTGTGAAAATGCTCAATGTAAAATCTAATTCATATATATTTTGAAAGTAAAAAATAAACAGAACTGGTCTGACTTATGGCTCTAAATATTTAAGGAATTTTACTTGTTTCAAATCTTTTGGGGAAGCCATTTTTGTGTTTCATTGTGGACCATAAATTGCACTTGACATGGCTGTATTTCTGGTCTTATTGGATCCAGTAACTTATGTAAACCCACACAAGAATGTTGTCTTTTGCTTTGGAAATCACAATATAACATACATTGCTAAGTCATTGCTGGAATTACATTTCCCAGTGGCTCACACTTGTTTCTGCATACAGATCTGGAGAAATTGCACATTTTCAAAAACTGGACTAAGTGATATAGTATGATCAGCATTCCCATATTTTTGGGAGTAGTCAGATGAACTAGCTTTAGTTCACGCCATTCTCTACCTTTATGGTATGGCGTTCCTTCTCTTGAGAGTAAAATATGTTGACATTCCTTTCTCAAGCCGAATAAACAGTTTTGATTAAGCAATGACAAAATGACTGAGGCCTGTTGTAAATTAAATGTTCTTGAAACTCAGACATAACATACAAACGATGCAATTCCGATTTCTTGGTAATTGGAAGAGTCATCTCACTGCTCATTTTACAGGTTACAAAGAATGCACTCAAGGTTGGTTGTAATAAAGTCAATGTATAGAGATGGACCATAACAGGCCACTGAATACAGAGAGCCTTGTGGAAGACCTGAATAGATAATTGGAGGGATTTCTGGCACAGTGGCTCCTAATAGTGTCACTCAAATGACTATCATGTCAAATCAAAGGACATTGCTCTTGGTGGGCACAGTGGTCCCGGAAATCTTGAGTTTTAGAGCGAGGTACTAAGGCTGCTTTAAAACCTGAAAATTAAGGTGTAACAGCACAACATAAGCTTAATTTTAAAGTATAAAGGTAACCAGTAATCATTAACCAACATTGGGCGATGGCGAAATACATTTGGTCTCCAGTGATCAGTGATCATTCAAAGGCCTAGCAAAGATGACATTGGCCGTAGTCCAAGTGTGAAATTGGGCCCCCAGAATACTTGTTGTGTAGTACAATACTGAAAAAATCAGGGTTTGGTGGGCCACTCAGGCCATTGGGTCCTGGTGCCACTGCCTCTGCTGCACCATTGATAGGCAGTCCCTTGTGATCACACACAAATGGATTGCCTTTAGAGAGAAAAGGGTAAAGAAACGGAGTCCTTCCAGTAAGGCGTTTCTGCTGCTAAGTGCAGGAAAAGTGGAACTTCATCAGATTTTACTAATTTGCCAATCTAAACTTTGAAGGTGAGGGAATGTTAACCATGAACCCAAGAGATTTTACAAATTCAACTGGTGCAGGGAGGACCCAGTGATGATATTGAGAAATGCCATAGCTAGGCTAGAGTGAAGATGAAGGAATGTAGGTTTTCGAGGATCATCAACGAATAATGTCTGTTGTTTAGCGTCCTCTTTTGTTTTTATATGCAGGACGTAAAGAGCATTTTGGGATAAATAGATAAAGGACACCATCTCCATATGAGAATTTTTTCCTGGGTGATGAAAACTGCAGTTTGGCGTTTCCAGTACTTCTACCTCACCCTCCACTCTTCATATCATGAACACAAACACCTAGAAATTGTCCAGATAAAAATGACTAGTGAACAGATGGTTGCTCGTCGTATGCGACTTGTAGTTGATGACTTTAAGACTGTTTTGGCCTATTCAGCCTTTAATCCTTAGGATGTTGATGAAATAAGCTCCATTGAATTGGGTAATGAGTACATCTTTTATTTTTGGCACTCAGATATGGCCCAAAATGGTGACTGCAAGATTTATTTTAAAATGTTTTTATGAAGTTGCATGTTATGTTCATAAAGCAAGCATCGGTATTCCTCCTTTCAGCTTCGAGTAGAGAAGGTGGTAATCATATGTATTTGAACTTTTAAATGGCATTCGTTTGTATTAGAGTTGATTACATTATGCACAAATTACCTTATTTTATATTTGCATACTGGATGATTTTATTCAGTATTCAACTACGGGGTAGAATTTAACCCGCAGCTAGATTGGCAAGCATCAGACCGGCACCTTATGAATATTCTGAGCTTTGAAAATATTTATTCTTGCCTGACCCTTTGGGGAGAGAATTATTGGCTCATGGAGCCACAATGTAATTTTATGTTGCAAGTGCAGCTCAGTTTATTTCTTTGTTCCCACCCTGACCTGCAGCAGTCACCGATTGTGGATATTTTCACATTCACTATTGTTGAAACGTGTTGCGTCAGTCGCATGCGCTTTAGCTATAAATGTACTGCACTGGGCGGCTTTTGTAGCCATGGAGTGAAGGGGCTTGTAGCTGGGTGAGATAAAGGCTTCTACACATCATGATGACTTTACAAACAGTCATTTTCTTTTTCATTTACACCTTTCATCTGCCCCTGCAGAGAGGAGAAAATCTGTCTGGAAGGTGGCATCTCTTCTGCGTAGCACCTCCGATGCAACCCTTAGCGATACAACACCGTTGCCTCGATGATGAGTTCCTTGTTAACTCTCTTGGGAGGTACCACCGCTAGAATGAATGATTCCAGCTGTTATCTCTGAGTGAGATAATAGGGATCACAGGTTAATTGGGGAATGGGGAATAACCTGTTGGAGCTACAATTTTCAGGGCTGTGTGCTGGTTTTGCCCGAATCCTGGGAGTTTAAAGCAGATATTGACCACTAATTCTGAGCACATTATAATTATCTACGGGGAAGCTGATGAGGGTCAGGAGAAGGGATGTGCAAAATGTGCAGATTTTGCATGGCATTTCTGGAAAAGTTTGCGTAATTACACAAAATACAAATCCATAATTTAGAGCTATGGTTTAGCGTAAAGTTCGTCCTCACACTAGTCGAAGAAAAGATGCCTTTGGCACTAAAAAAAGGACAAAAACACAATTGCTGTCTTGCTATAGTTTACCGTTAAAAGTGATGTGGCATAATGGCATAATTTGGGAAATTTCATATAACAAACGTAATGCAAAATTTCCAAAATTGCAGGAATTACACTGGTGTAATTTATATTTCGCGCAGGCCTAATCTGGAGGTATGGCGGATTGCAGGAAGGGCATGTACGCTGTAAGGTCTATGGGGCAACCACTGTCTATGCCCCTCTGTGGGGCATGAGAGGATGGGTGGAGGCCAGGCTGTGCTTCTGCCCTGCAGCCCCTGCATCGGTTTTGTGTGGATCTCTCGAAAAAACACATGTCAGGTCTAGACATGCTGGACCACTCAGTGCTGCTCCATCCTTGGGAGTGGTGGCTCACAATGAAGGCACAGGGCCTACACTTATCCTTCCTTATCTGACCTATAAACTGAACTCAACTCTAATCCTCAGGTATATCTTAACAGAAGTGTCAGGTCTTCTATCCTCCACTCTGCCTGTTGAATGAAAGCTGAGGCATTGTAAAAGGTTGAAATACATCGTCATCCTGGCCTCTGCGATGGTAGCGCCTGTCTATGGCAGTGAATCCCTCCACGTGCCATCTTTCCAGTGTAGACAAGCCTCTACATTTAGAGCTCTGAGCTCACTGTGAGTTAGCAGCCCAGACTCTACTGTGCCATCTTGATCAGGGACCTAAGAAAGTCTGGGCTGCACTGCACACCTGCAGCCCGGGCTTCAGTATGGACCTGGGGACATGGTTTTCTCTGGTAGTAAATGCACAGTGTGCTTACTGAAAGTGACCTTTTCTACATCTGAGGTCTAGAATGTGGGTGTTTTAGCACTTCTTATTTAAGCGGGTATCCGGTGCCATCTCCCCAGAGTAGATCTCTTGATCGTGGATAATCAGGTGCAGAGAGTTATATACATATTTATACATCTAGGTGTCATTAAGGCCTGCACATCCTTCAACAATGGCCTCTTTCATGTATGAATGTCCCTGAAGCAACTACTATGCAGGTTTCGATGATTGTTACCTGGAATTAGCCAACATAGGTTTCCAATGCCTGGGAAAGGGGAGCAAAACTGGAATAGCAGGATGTACTGTACATTGAGAATTTGCCCCATGCAGGACTTGTGCAATTTCCCCAAATTCAAAGGTGAAAATGTGCAACATCGATTAACTTTAGATTTTGTAGAGCCTCTGTGTAAGTTTTTGCTCGCCCAATTAAACTTCTTCACATATTTTGGTTAAGAGTTTATTAAGACAGTCAATGAAAAGGAATATGGTTTGTTTCCCGTAAGATCCTGTGTGAGCCGCGTCTGCCAGGGATTGGCCAGGGAACACAGAATGGCAGCCTCCCCTGTCAATAGCTCTGCATATCTCATTATGCTGTGTAATGAGGTATTAATAGTCCAATTACATCCCATTGATTAAGTGAACACATAATTGTCTTCCTTGCCAGAGCGGGAGTGATTAATATCTCTAATTATCAGCTCGCCCTCCTGGGTATTAGATTGTATTACAAGATCACAATAGCCTGGAACAGAGAATACAAACTGCTTTTGCAGAATCTGTTTGTCCTTCAAGAGATGAAAGACGAGAAGGAACGAGTTATACATTTCTACTAGGATGACGTATGCGGTACATTGTTCTGTTTATAATGCATGATATCATGAACTGCAGGGTCTGCAAAGCATATCGCCTGGGATTAGTTTGAATCTTAAAATAGTTCACTTTTTGTTGAATGTGGCGGTTTTTGTTGACAAGGGTGACCAAGGTTTTATACTAGGTTTTCTGAGTTTGTACAATGAGTGGCACCCATGTTAAGAGGATTTATTAGCTCACACAAACGTCTAGTGAGAATATTTATTTTATGGAAAAAAAAATTCTCTCAGATGGGAAGGTTCTGCCTGCTGATTCAATGACAAGCTCTAACATTTTAGAATTTGCTCCTTCAAATCCTGCAGTGATCATAACTTTCCCAGCGACCAAGCATCCCATCATTGAAAAGCTCAAAAGACAGTCATTTTGGGGGACATTCAAAGATGGGCTCAAAATATCAAACTGGACAGTCTGGAACATACCTTTCCCTGTTTGTGACTGAGACAAATCAGGAAAATATCTTTTTTAGATCTCAGGTCGCTCTGGTCGCCCATCCCCAGGGAGAGGATGTACAGTAGGTGTGCTAACGCGGGATTACTGGTTACTAATTATCTTACCAAATCCCAAACTATGTCGACTGAATCGTTGGTACCTGTCTTGGAGTAAAAGGTAATCTCGCAATAAGTCAATCAATTTAAGAACTTACACCACTCTAAATGACCACTGACCAAATTTAAGTTTTAAAGATTTAATATAAAGTCAAAGATAACTGAAGATACAAACTTCTCAAAATGAGATTCAAAAGGTAAATCGGTATCACTATAAACATGAACTTCTTGAATAATCTAAGTCTGAAGAACAAAATAATAAGTACAAGCTCAAAAACCATAAGGGTTGTCAAAATAGATATAAGTTGCAATCTCAAAGTCATTACAGAAAAGAAAATTAAGGTTAGTCTGTCCCTACACTATTTTAAATGACATCCCTACTTAGCAAGATCTTAACCCTCTAGGTGTCAGCCGTGGTGACTTCCTAAGAAGATCACGCACTTCTCTTTGTCTCTTCTCTGATAATGGGTCTCTCCTGATCAGCCTATCTGCCTACCCATCCGCTTCCTTAGGCTCCCAAAATCATCTGCTCTGCTCTCCTCCCGGGTCTCTTTCCCTAATACCAAATCACATTTCTGACAGGAACGCCCCTTGGGACGCCCCTCACGTGGTACATCTTTGCGCGGCAAACTCCATGATGGTACTCTTGAAGACCCTCGTTATAGTTGACCTTGGTTCCCAGGCTTCTTCTTCAGTGCGCTGATACCCCCTGAAATTCCTGGAAACTCCTACAGGCCTGCGCAAGGCGCCACTGAACAAAGTCCCTTTCATTCGAGCTGATTAGGACCCTCGCACCTGCATACAGCTCATCCTGCAGTGGGCCTCAAATTCCAGACTCCACCATATCTTTAGTCATAAAACACTCTCAAAGCTCTGTGCTGGACACCTCGCGACCTCTTCTCTAACGAGCACATGACGATTTACACGACATGACATTATCTCCTCTGGCCTACTTGATTTACATGCAGCAGGTCCCTGCACTCTTAAAACGTTAACTTGATTTAAACAGCAAACATTCTTAACTAGCATACGTTTCTAAAATAACACATCTATAAAGCATATACTTTTAACCCTAAGTTCAATAGTACATTTGGAAGAACCATGTCAACCTTATCTCACATTAATTTAGCAGCACGTTCAGGTTTGCTGTGAATTGCCCTAAGGCCTACACATAATACTGGATTTTCAAAGTTACATTTAATTCGGACATTATTCTTTTAACATGAGAACATGAGGTTTTCACATATATTCCAACATTTCTACCTTAATCTCACACCGTTATAATTATAGTTACTCTACTTAACATTCTATACATTTCACTACTGATTATAAACCACTCTGTATATTTCACTCCTGGATACAAAACACTCGTGTGCAAAACATGTTTAAACTAACTACGTGCTTGTAAATATGGCGTACTTATACATTTTTTTTCAAACTTGTGCTCTCTCAGTCCCCCCTTTGATGACCTTCAGGGGTCATCATCACCAAGACACTAAAAATGTAGAACCTTTTAAAGTGAAGTCATGGTTGTGCCACCTCTTTTCATACTCTCCAATGCTTTCAGACTCTTGTATTGAGAATCCTGCATTGCTGTCAACTCTTCCTCCTGTTTCCTCATAGTTCTCTGCAACCTATTTGCTTTATAACATTGATACAAACGCACCAATCCCCACAAAGTGATTACACAAATCACTATTATGATGATGGGTTTCAGTATGTACCAAACGATACCCTTTCCTAAGTTGGCAAACCAACTTCCAACTTTACCCATTCCATGACCTACTTTTTCCCACACATTTACCTTTGCTAGGTCCTCAATTTCGTAGTGTATGGCAGTGATGTTTTGTATATACTTCTCTAGAGGTTTTGAATTGTCTGGAATGTAAGTACAGCATTCCTGGACCTTCAAAGCCTTACAGACTCCTCCCTCTTTTGCTAACAGAACGTCTAAAGCAAGTCGGTTCTGAAGAACCATTGCCCTAATCGATTGCATCTCCCCTTCTATCAGCATCAAGGATCTTGCAGTACTAGCAGATAGCCTATCTACGACTGTAGCTAACCTCCTAATTTTGATGTCATTCATTATCAATCCTAAGAAAGGGAATGCAGCACCTAGTACATCTCCAACTACTTCTGCTGCACCCAGCCCTCGTTTCCATCTAGTTGATATTTCCTTCTTAGGCGTGTCTAAATTCTCAACATGATATATTTTAGGAAAGACAACAGCCAGATAGCATGATCCATACCAATTATCTGGTAACTTCACATAGGCATATCTTCCACATACAAAATATACATTTGGTATTGCTTGCATCCCTTTCATAAAGTTCTTAGAGTAATACTCCAATTGAAAGGCATGTTCACAATGGACTTGACCTACATAAAAGTTTTCATAATATGAGTAACTCCTGTGTATGCACAGTTTTCCCCGTTTATCCTTATCCAAAGCAATTGGACCAATACTACCCTTTCTTTGATGTGCCCTCTCCTCCTTGGTCCAATCTGTTTCCCATTGTCCTGATGCTTTCAAAATCTTCTGCCTCCTGTATCTAGTATCTACTTGTGCTATAAACTTTTTCTCAACCTCTGATATTTGACAAGTCAGATTGTTTCTTCGAGCATGTGAAGTATCTAACGTTTTCCATGGAATAAACCATTTGTGTAATCTGTCTTCGCTTTTGTAGTAGTCCCATTTGTTCAAATGCTTGAAATTCGGAACCTCTGGCAATGTCGAGTCGAAATTCGAGAAATAATACTCGAATCCTTCTCGTCCATAAAACATGCTCAACAATAAACTGCACGTTATTCCATATGTCAACGGAAGATGATGGTATCTGATACCCTCCTCCACTGAAGCTGGTAATTGCATACAAACGTAACAATCCTTTACTTCCATGGCATCAACATATTCATAAAGCAATTTAGCATAAGCATTTGACTTGTAATTTCCCTGTGACTCGTCGGTGTGAAGCCTTTTTATTTCTGCATCTAACAATGCCTTGTCTTTCTCATTGATGTTTCCCTTCTCTTTAATAATGGTAGTTTTCGGTGTTGACACTCCCGTATCCTCCTTGACTGCGGTTTCATCCCCCTCGTGTCCCACTAGGAATGAAACAGTTACCACTAAAATTATAAGAGAAACCACTACTCCTAAAAGTGTAACAGCTATACATTTTGCCCTGCGGTTCGGGTTGCCAGCCTCCATGTTCTCAAACAGTGTAGTTTTTGACTTTCTTCCAGCATTCACTTCCTCTTCTTTTCAAACAAAGTCTTTCTCTCTTGCAATGTCTTTCTTTGAACACTTGGAAGCTTGACAATTTGTTTCCGCAAAACAGTTCAAAGTCCAGTAGAAAATAGACAACCCTAGCCCTTCTCCATCCACTAAAATGAAACCCCTATCACTTTTCTTCTTCCACTCGGCGCTAGGTTATCTTGCAACAAGTTTACAATTTCTCTTCAAAAGTCTTGTTTTCATCTAAAGTTATGTATGGCTCAAGGAGTGACACTACGTCTTCATAAATGTCCATCCGAAGTATCATTCCCTCAGGTTCTGGGCAGTTCGTACCACAACATGGAAAGTCAACTTTTTCTAGGATTATTCTCCTTATTTCGCTCAAGACAAGTGGACGGACAAAATTGAGAGTTAGCGTTTTTTCAATTTCCACTCCTGGTACTATCAGTTCTACATCCACAATTACAAAGGGGTCCGTTCTAATCAAGATCACTTTCTTCACCTTTCCAGTTCTGCGCCCCTTTGAAGACATTCACAATATGGTATTAATCCACAACAATAAGCGCTCCTAGCATTTCTACTATTCGCTCAAGCATTTCCAAACGAAGAAGAGTTCCCTCCAATATTGGATATCGTGAACAGCAAACTGGAAACTCAACTGTCTCTAAAATCAATTTTCTTATTCCACTCAGGAGAGCAGGATGAACGATGTTGAGTGTCAGCAACCTTTCGGTCTCCGCTCCTGGTAGTAGAAACCTTATTTGCACTGTGATGATCGGGTCAGTTCTGATCAGTTCCACTTCCCTGATCCTCCCTGTTCTGTGTCTCCCAGACATCTGCAACGAGGTAGGTCCAGTCGGGAGTAGAGTATCTTCTACTAGGCACTCGCACCCTCCTTGATCTTCTAAGACCCTCCTCGGCTTGATCCTGGATATCTTCTTCTGGATCTGAGTCTTCGGATATAGGAGTAAGCGTTTCTTCCTGGGCCGACCTCAAACTTAGCCTTCTTCTCCTAGTTGGCCAAGTGGCAGCTCCAAGCCTTATTCTCCTATTCCTTGTCCTCCCACTTGGTTCTTGGTCGCTCCGATACGGATCTGAGTCTGAGTCGTATTCACTTCTGCTCTCTCCTTCAGTTGCGTCTTCTGTCTCACTGCCGTCCTGCCTTCGCTCTTCTTCTGAATCCGTTGCGTTCCCAACTTCTTCCGACACCCCCTCAGCTGCCTCAATCCCTTCTTGCGACTCTTCTTCCACTTCCGGGCTTTCGTCTGGGATGGGAGCTGTTCCTTCTAGAGGTGCTGGAACTCTGCGAGTATGGGAAGCATGGATCCAATTTGGCAGCCCCCCGCACTTCACCGCGGTGTTCGTTATCAGGATTACCTGAAAGGGCCCACGCCAGCGAACATCTAGGCAGTTCTTCCGGACGTGTTTTTTAACTAAGACCCAGTCCCCTGGGTTCAGGTCATGACACAGGTTCCTCGCTGCTGGAACTTCAACTGCATGCACCTGAAGGGACACAGAATGGATGGCGTCAGACAGTCCTTTACAATAATCCAAGATCAGATCATCTGTAATATTCAATAGAGCAGTAGTTGGAACTGTAGGAAGTCTCATGGCCCTCCCCATCAGGATCTCGTGGGGAGAGAGACCTGTCCTCCTATCAGGTGTGCTGCGCATGCTCATGAGCACTAAAGGAAGAGCATCTGGCCAACTCAAAGATGTGGATGCCACTACTTTAGCCAATCTATTCTTCAACGTGCCGTTCACTTGTTCCACAATTCCTGAAGCTTCTGGTCGATAACTACAATGCAGCTTTTGATCGATATTCAGTATGGAGCACAACATCTTCACTATTTCGCTGTTAAAATGTTTTCCTCTGTCAGATTCCAAAGAGGCAGGCACCCCGAAGCGCGGTATCAACTCCCTGAGCAACAATTTAGCCACTGTGAGTGTATCGCACCTACGTGTAGGGTACGCTTCAACCCATCTGGAAAATACGCATACAATCACCAACACATACCTAAGGCGATTGACTCTTGGCATTTCGATGAAATCTAGTTGCATTCTATTGAAAGGCCCCCCCGACCTCCCAATGTGACTCAGTGTGACTGGTGTTCGTTTGCCTACGTTCAGCTGTTGGCAAGTAACACATCGCTTACATACTGATTCTGCTGCTATTCTGAATTTCGGGCAATACCAAGTCTGCCTAAAAACTCTCATCATAGCATCCCTTCCTAGATGTACTGGACCATGTATTTCTCTCGCCATGGGATTAGCTAATTCTTCAGGTAACACAGCTCTCCCATCTGCTGAAACCCAAAAATCCATTTCACTTCGCACACAACCTGCTATTTCCCATGCCTTTTTCTCTGTTTCAGGCGCGTTCTCCTGCATTATTCTTAAATCCTCCCAAGTGTCTACAGTTTCTAACATCATACTTAATTCAGTCTTTTCTTCTGCACCTTCTATTTCCACCTTTGAGAAAGAATAACTTTGTTCCGCACAATAGCGTGCGACTTCATCAGCATATCTATTACCTTGTGACACAAAATCTGTATTCTTAGTATGAGCTACACACTTCACTACTGCGATGTCAACAGGACCTTGTAATGCTTCTATCAGCAATCGCACAAATTCTCCATTTCGAATGGGCGAACCAGAGGAGGTCATGTAACCCCTCTGAGACCACAACTGCCCGAAATCATGAACCACACCGAAACCATATTGGCTGTCCGTGTAGATGGTGACTCTTTTTCCGTTTCCTGCTATGCAGGCACGAGTTAGGGCAATAATTTCTGCTACCTGTGCGGAATGTACTCCTTCCAGGCAAGCGGCTTCCACAACTCCAGTAATGGTACAAACAGCATAAGTTGCTCTCAACCGACCAGTATCGTCTCTTAAACATGAGCCATCAACAAAGTAAATTTCATCGGGGTCTGACAATGGCTCATCCACAATATCTGGTCTGGGTTTCGTGCATAGTTCAGTCACATCAAGGCAATCGTGGTCTTCACATCCTTCGCCTTCTATTACCGTAGGTAATGGCATCAAAGTAGCAGGATTCAAGACAGAGCATCTCCTGAGAGTCACGTTTTCTGCGGCAAGTATAACTTGCTCGTAACGCGTGAGCCTGCTATTGGTCAGATGCTGCGTCTTCGTCCTGGTCATTAACAATTCAACTGAATGTGGTACATACACCACTACTGGATGTCCCATCACAATACTCTCGCTCCTTTCAATGCTGACACCCGTTGCAGCAACGGATTTGAGACATCCGGGCAACGCTGCGGCTACTGGATCTAATGTAGCCGAAAAATATGCAACTGGTCTACGGGCATTTCCGTGGGTCTGTGCCAAGACTGACAAAGCACATCCCTCTCTCTCACAGCAATAGAGTGAAAATGACTTTTCGTAATCTGGCATTCCCAGAGCCGGAGCACGACATAAATCGTCTCTCAGCTGTAAAAACGCCACCAGACATTCTTCATCCCATGGTACCGGATCACTCACCTCCTTGTGCGTCAGTTTCTGTAAGGGCTTTGCTTTCAGTGAGAAGTTAACTATCCACTGTCGGCAGTAACCCACCATTCCTAGGAACATTCTAACTTCTCTCTGTGTTGTAGGCGCATTCATTTTCATTATCCCCTCAATCCTCTCCGGGGACACCTTACGTTTCCCTTTTTCTAACCTGTGCCCTAGATACTGTACTTCTGTCAAACAATACTGCAACTTGCTCGGAGATACCTTATGTCCATTCTCAGCTAAATGATTCAGTAAGGCAATTGAATCTGCTTTACAAGCTTCCTCTGTCTCTGACGCAACAAGTAGGTCATCTATGTACTGTACCAAAACCGAGTTCTGTGGCAGTACTAGATTCTCAAGATTCTTCTTCAGCAACTGATTAAAGATGGATGGGCTATCTGTGAATCCTTGTGGGATTCGACACCATGTTAAAACGCGATCTTCCATTTTAAAAGCAAAAAGATACCTGCTCTCTTCATCCAATGGGATTGAAAAGAAAGCCTGACAAAGATCTATCACTGTGAACCATTCTGCTTGACATGGTATTTGAAACAATATCACTGATGGATTCGGTACCACGGGACAACATGAAACGACTATGTTGTTAATCTTTCGTAAATCCTGTACTATCCTGAATTTCCCACTAGGTTTCTGCAAACCCATAATCGGGGAGTTACAAGGACTACCCACGATTTCTTTCAGTATTCCCTGCTGTATCATTGACTCGATCACAGGTTTTATTCCCGCAATCGTTTCCTGGGACAATTTGTATTGAGGCGTTCTTGGAAACTCAACATTTGGTTTTACCAATATTTTTACCGGTTCTACCCCCTTAATCAATCCTATTTCTTCTCCTGTGAAATCCCATACCTCTGACGCCACTGCATCTCGTAGGTCTTGGGGAAGATCTTCTATTGTCAGAGTAGGATATAGTTCTACACAAGATTTGGAATTGGCCACCTTAAAAGTAGCATCTTCGTCGGTAGTCTGTACCTCCACTCCTTGCGGGGTGCAGTATATGGTGCAGTTCAATTTGCACAACAAATCCCTTCCTAACAGACATACCGGACTCGAGTCACAAACCACAAACTGATGTTCGTTCATATGATTTCCTATTTTCACAGATACTGGTTCTGTCAACGGACTAGTCATTCTTTTATTTGCGACTCCTACCACCTGAATTGTTTCCCCTGACATCGGCAAGTCTGGAACCACCGCTGATCTCAGAGTCGAACGAGTAGCCCCAGTATCCACTAAGAACGTAGTGGGACACCCTGCCACTTCTGCCTCAACAAATGGCCCTCTCTGATCCACTTCTAGAACTGCCCCGAGGGTATAGTCCTCTTCACTGCTCACCCGTTGTCCTGTCAATGGATCAATGTAATAACATTTTTCTTCCTCGATAAACAGAGGCATTTGTTTAAAGACCTTTCCTCCAGCTGCTATCTTCGGTGGCTGTGGGAATTGGGCCCGTGGAGCCGAAGTCCCCCCTTTGGCCACCTTGCCTCCTGGAACTGTCACCTTTTGCACTGGGACTTCTTGGACCTGCTCTTCTACTTCTAGCTCTCCATTTTCAGGGTTAAAGGGACACTCGCGTCGCCAATGCCCCACCTGGTGACACTGATGACACTTTGTCGTTTTCTTTAAAGTGGCAAAGTCTATCCTAGGTCTCTGCCCTTCCTCATTGTCCTTATTCTGACCGTTTGGCTTTCGTCCCATCCCCTGTTTCTGCTGGCCTCCCTTCCCAGCGGACTGCATTTGCACCACCATCAATTTCTCCTTTAGATTCTTGGCTTTAGAATCTATCTCGTCACTGCAGTACCTCGCATATCGTAAAATCTCATCTAGTGGTTTGTTCTGCCAACAGATTAAATGTTGCTGTATCATCAAACAAATATCAGGTCTCAACCCCAAGACAAACTTTGACACAAACTGCCCTATATCTTTGGGATCCATTACATCTAGTCCACTGTATTGCTTGAATGTTTTCAGCAACCTCTCATAAAACTCATGCACGGTCTCCTTCGGTTCTTGCCTTGTTCGATCTATCTTTACCCAATCTATATCCTGTGGTGGTACCTTATCTTTCAGCCATGCTATTACCCTTTCGTACTTTTGCATGACAATCTCGGACGGTCCATTAGTCCGAGCATCCCTCAATGGTTCAGCATTTGGCCATTCGACACTAGTCTTACAAGGGGTCCACAGATCCGATGGGACCACGATGTCAAACAACGTGTTCAAATCAATCCACAATACCTTCGAGATTTTGACAAACCTCTCTACCTGTTTATACCATTCGACTGGATTGTCCCGCAACTTCGGAAATGAGTTGGTAAATGCGGCTAAGTCTCCTCTACTCCAGGGCACATGTACATAATTTCCATTTGATATTTCTCGCAAAGGGAATGCCTCCATCTGCATTACCCTTCCCTCAGGGGTCATCACATTTGTACTTCGCCTAACTGTGCCCTTTTTCGACCACCTTTCTTCCCATTTATCCAGTTCCCTCCACACTCTTATCCCAGCTATCAACTCCCTTATGTGAGTTTTCAATCCAGTAGTCCTTTTCTCATCTAGATCTTGATCTGAGTATTGTAACCTATGGTTACTCTGTAGTGCCCTTGTCCTAGATAAATCTACAGCATATCTGTCGGCCAAATTAGACAGTTTCTCGTGGAATGCTCTAGCTCTCCTGGTAGTATCCTTCGCTATGAACAGCAACTCATCTTGTTCGTACAAATCGATCCTTTCTAAAGGCACCGTTCCTTCTATAATCTCGTCAAGATCGGATTTTAGGCTGGAGACATCAAGCCTTTTAACCTTTATCGCAGCTTTCAGCACCTCTGGTCCAGAAGTACCTTCTGCCTCCCTCCCGTCCCAGCTCCTAGCCCTGCGCCTAGGCACTGGTGAGTTAAAGGGAGTTCTCCCCTGTTCCCATCTCTCTAGGTCCCATGCCTTTCCATCTTCTCGGGGTGGATGATGAAATACTTCCTTGTTTCTCATTTTTCCGCCTTCCCCGATCTGCCTGTTTTCTCCAGGTGCATAGTAAGGCATCCCATTGCCCCCCTCTCTTCACTGTTTCCCTGTGATTCTTGGTTACTCGAAGCATGGCGGGACCTGTCACTATTCTCCTTCCTCCAATGTTGGACATCTTCCCCGAGTGTATGATGAAGGCACCTAAACCTATTCTGAAAAGCCCGTACCATTTCATCTCCCCCTTTCTCCCAGAGACGGGACATTTCCTCACACTCTACAATCCTAGTATTTTGTTCCGGCTGTCCTCTCTGATTTGTAGGACATGCCTCCCCTCTATTCTCCTGACTTTGGCCTTCCCGGCCCTGACTACTCTCGCTGGCCCCACAATGAGATACTGTCCCATTGCCCCTGGTATCCCACTCTGGTTCCGTCCTTGTCCTGTTACTCGGGGATACTATGGACCCGTCCCATTCCCTCAAATCAGCTCTTAATTCTGAATAGGGTCTTGGCCGTGGTCCCCTTAGATCCATTGGTCCTCTCGGACCTCCCTGTTCTGAATTGGGACCGACAGTTGTGTCTAATGGGGTATTCCATGTTACTGATCCTGGCAATTGTTTCCATTCATTTGTCACATTATTCCTCCTTTCCATCTCAATCCTTTCCCTATCCAATTGCCTTTGTTGTTCCCCTCTATCTCTCTCAGAATTATAGATCGAAACTATGGGTCCTATGGTAACAGGCACCTGAAGAGCGTCTGGCAATCCCACAGACTCAACCCTTTCTGTGGTTGGCGTTTTCTGCACCACAAACCTTCCCACTACACTCTGTACAGTGTTGTTTGGAGGTGTTTCTCCGCCTTTAATAGGTGTCCATTCCGATATAGGGAGTGGTGTATATCCCTCTATGTCATTTCCATCTTCCCTTGCGAGCCCTCTATCTTCTATTAACCCCACTCTCGGAGGTGGTCTATCCATTAACAATCTGTTTATTAGATTGTCCTCCGACTCGCTTTCCTCGTCTTCTTCCATGAGGTTTCCTCCTCCTGACACCTCCCTCATCGGATACATTTTCTCCACCTCAATAGTCTGTACCCTCCAACGCTTTTCCTCCTCATCCCATTTGGAATCTCGCACTGCCCTTACCGATCGCGTCAGTCTTTGTTGACGCCTGTTCAAATTTCGGTCGTGTGCAGCCTTAATCCATGCATTAAGAGCCTCAAACTGTGTTGGTCTGGGCGAGGGTTTCAATGAGGACATGGTTGCTTTTAGCCGATGTAACACCTCTAATTTAAACGTCCCGTACCTCGGGAACTGCATTTCCTCATTCCCTTCTGTAAGCTTATTCCAAGCCCCAATCCACAATATCGTATGCAGCCCAACATTCGTTGCCATATAATGAGCTGGTGTACCCTCTGGGGGAGCCTGTTCCCCGTAATAATGTTCACTTCGTTTACGTTTAAAAATCCCTTTCAAACACTTAAAACACTTCATGATTTCTCTTTTCTCCGCGTTTGTTTACTTCCTGATGATATTCCACCAATCTCAGCCCCGTTCTCACTAACTGGCCTATCCGTACGCGACTTTCCTCCGACGTCACGCTAGCCGCCCAACCAGAGCGCGGCTCTAGCTAACGTCACACCAACCGCTCAATCACAGCGCGGCTCTAGCCGACGTCACCCGTCCCCCTTCGCAGCAGTTCCCCTCCTTTCTCAGCTCGTCTCTTCGGTCATGCACGCATCCCATTCATACTCTGAAAAATGATTACTTCCGTCCAAGCGATCACCTTTCTTGACTGTACGCCCACAGTCTTTCTGTAGTTGTCACCTTAACTTGGCAAAATGTCTTTCCGTTTACTTCCAGACAATCGCCTTCTCCGATAGGTTACTCACACGCAGTAACTTTCGACCAGCGTCCGTTACTCATACATTCACTCTTACACTCCCCCTATCTTGGATCCACGGCGGTCAATGGTACCTCGTGACCTCCGTACTATGGTCGACAACTACCCTGGATGTTCGATACACCCAAAACCACTTAAGCTCTGGCCTGAACTTAAGATTTCACCAGTTCACCCGTTTACCAGGTTACCAGCTTACCAGGTTGCGCGCGCTCACAACCTTCTCTCATTCACACTACAGGCATTCAACTCCGCAAGACATTACAATACAAATACAACACAAAACACCGCAATCTGTTCACGCATGACCCTTTTTATACTCACTCTCCGATACTGCTGCTTTTCTCGCACCGTCTGCACCTTTCGGCACACGATTCTTCCGCTGCTCGTCTCTCGGCGTCTCGGGCCTTGGGGTAAACTAATCTCTCTAGATTACCTTCCTCAAGAAGATAACCATCCTCACTCTGCTACCAACTGCTAACGCGGGATTACTGGTTACTAATTATCTTACCAAATCCCAAACTATGTCGACTGAATCGTTGGTACCTGTCTTGGAGTAAAAGGTAATCTCGCAATAAGTCAATCAATTTAAGAACTTACACCACTCTAAATGACCACTGACCAAATTTAAGTTTTAAAGATTTAATATAAAGTCAAAGATAACTGAAGATACAAACTTCTCAAAATGAGATTCAAAAGGTAAATCGGTATCACTATAAACATGAACTTCTTGAATAATCTAAGTCTGAAGAACAAAATAATAAGTACAAGCTCAAAAACCATAAGGGTTGTCAAAATAGATATAAGTTGCAATCTCAAAGTCATTACAGAAAAGAAAATTAAGGTTAGTCTGTCCCTACACTATTTTAAATGACATCCCTACTTAGCAAGATCTTAACCCTCTAGGTGTCAGCCGTGGTGACTTCCTAAGAAGATCACGCACTTCTCTTTGTCTCTTCTCTGATAATGGGTCTCTCCTGATCAGCCTATCTGCCTACCCATCCGCTTCCTTAGGCTCCCAAAATCATCTGCTCTGCTCTCCTCCCGGGTCTCTTTCCCTAATAACAAATCACATTTCTGACAGGAACGCCCCTTGGGACGCCCCTCACGTGGTACATCTTTGCGCGGCAAACTCCATGATGGTACTCTTGAAGACCCTCGTTATAGTTGACCTTGGTTCCCAGGCTTCTTCTTCAGTGCGCTGATACCCCCTGAAATTCCTGGAAACTCCTACAGGCCTGCGCAAGGCGCCACTGAACAAAGTCCCTTTCATTCGAGCTGATTAGGACCCTCGCACCTGCATACAGCTCATCCTGCAGTGGGCCTCAAATTCCAGACTCCACCATATCTTTAGTCATAAAACACTCTCAAAGCTCTGTGCTGGACACCTCGCGACCTCTTCTCTAACGAGCACATGACGATTTACACGACATGACATTATCTCCTCTGGCCTACTTGATTTACATGCAGCAGGTCCCTGCACTCTTAAAACGTTAACTTGATTTAAACAGCAAACATTCTTAACTAGCATACGTTTCTAAAATAACACATCTATAAAGCATATACTTTTAACCCTAAGTTCAATAGTACATTTGGAAGAACCATGTCAACCTTATCTCACATTAATTTAGCAGCACGTTCAGGTTTGCTGTGAATTGCCCTAAGGCCTACACATAATACTGGATTTTCAAAGTTACATTTAATTCGGACATGATTCTTTTAACATGAGAACATGAGGTTTTCACATATATTCCAACATTTCTACCTTAATCTCACACCGTTATAATTATAGTTACTCTACTTAACATTCTATACATTTCACTACTGATTATAAACCACTCTGTATATTTCACTCCTGGATACAAAACACTCGTGTGCAAAACATGTTTAAACTAACTACGTGCTTGTAAATATGGCGTACTTATACATTTTTTTTCAAACTTGTGCTCTCTCAGGTGTGAGCAAGGACTGCTGATGGCACTGTACATGCCCTACCCATAATTGATTTTTGATCTGGGATGTTGCCCACGGTGCCTTGGGACTGAGTGTGAGAAGAAAGGAGATAATATAAGGCATCACCAAGCAGCGTGTTTGTATGTTCAGCATTGGAGAATGTGTGCACTCATGAAAGACATCTTAGGAAGGATCCATTTAAAGAGGAAATACACCTAGTACAGGATGCAAACCTCTGCCTAAGCATGAATATGCTAACCCTAAGAGGTGACCTTTCAGTGGAAGGGCAGGCCTCAGGCCCATTCACACGTGCCCAGAAGTGTATCTTACATCAATGTCCCGCTGAAAAAATGTGTACAGGGGCGCCAGAAATTGCCTCTACCTGCAGCAAAGCTGCCCAAATGTCAGCACTGAGCATCCTCACAAGCGCCTTGGGCTGAGCATGGTCCACTTCATTGTTGAGGATCCCATTCATCGCAAAAGCCAAAGGTGCCTACGTCACACCACATATTGAAAGTCCTGGCACTGTGTTGACAACTGTGGTAGCTCGATGGGTGGAGTGTGCTCAAAAACTGTAAGTGTGATGGCAACGAGTCATTATTCGTACTTGTATAAGCTGTGCTTACATCCTGCTGGTTTCCTAGCAATTTTTAGGTTTTGCCTGGCGAAAAGATGCGCTCTGCGCATCTTTTTCGCGCAGGCGAAAACCTGATGAGAACTGTAGTGTGGGTTTGGGTCGGCCCTCGTCATTTATTGGCTGGCTCCATAAATGGAGCTTAGCCATTGGACGAGGGGCCTGTCCGTCAATGCCGAACCAGATTCGGGGGCGTTCCCGAGATTCTTTGGCTTTTGCCTACGTCACGCGACGTCAGCCGAAAGCCGGGAACGCCCCCGAATCTGGTCCGGCATTGCCGGCACCCGCCTTCCTGCTCGGGCCGGGGAGTTTCGTGAAAAACACCCAGAGCGCTTCATAGCGCTTTTCTTAGGCGGAACCAAAAATCTTCCAATTTGCGGAGAATCGGCAGGCGGAATTTCCTTTAACATAACATATATGAGAGAGAAACGCTCCGCGGGCTGATGGCGCAGCCTGAAACTCCCCGGGCGGGAAATAGCGGTGGGGGTACCACCAGCTGTAACTCCGAGTTTAGATGGGTGTTGGGGGCGTCAGTAGCTGCATGGGTACAGAGGGGATGCTAGAGTGCACTTTCGGGTGTGAGAAGTGTGCTGGACGGGTGTTTGGGTGTACCCTCCCTGTGAGAGAGAGAGCACAGCGGCAGGCTGTGCGTCACTAAGTGCCGGGGTAGACGACTGTGGGTGCTTGTGAATGCTGGGGGCACCCCCCGTGGCTCCGGGGCGCTGGTAGAGATGCCCACTGTACCCCCAGGTCTGCAGCGAGGGCAGGTGGAAGTCTGCGGGTCTCTGGATGCTGAGAGGTGCATGAGTTTGCATTTGCTATTCACCGATTACCCCCCTTTCCTTCTTCTCCCCACTCCTCCATCGCTGATCCTCCCCACAGCGGGGAGGCGGCAGGGGCCGCCGAGGTCCCAGCATTGAGGGAGAGAAGGGGCGAGGCGGGTGAGAGAAAGAGGACAGCAGATGGGGGACCAGCGGGAGAGGTTTGAACACGAGAGGTGGGCAGAGAGCAGGAGAAACTGAGAGACAGACGAAGTGACGGAGAGATGAGGAGAGTGCTGAGCGAAAGACGGAGAGAGAAAAAACACACCTACACGAGGGAGAGGAGGAAAAAAGACAAAAGAGCATCAGACAGATAGGAAGAGAGAGAGAGCGCGGGAGAGAGGAGGGTACCATTGGGGAGGGAGGCGAGCAGACGACGCGATGGAAGGAGGAAAAAAAAAGAGAGAACAATTAGGGAGTGCGAGAGCAGCCAAGTAAAGAAGAAAAACCGAACACGATAGAGACAGGAAGGAAGGTGTGGAGAGAAGGAAGAAGGAAGGCGGGTAAAGCGGGAGAGAGATTAAAGAGACGGAGAGTGCCTGACAGAAAGAGGGAGAGAGAAAGGACAACACTGAGAGAGCGCAGGAGAGGGAGCAGGGGCGAAAGAAGATGCAGCAGAACAGCAACAGAGCGACCAAGGGTGAGGTGGGATAACGGCGGGATGATAAGAGGAGGAGAAAGGACGCGAGATGGGCGAAAGAGGAGGGAAGAGGAGGAGACCGCGGGAGATGTGACAGACGAGACACGGGGGGAGAAGAGCAAGAAGACAGACCGCACGAGAGAGTGAGCACGGAAGAGATCACGAGAGAGCTAGAAAGACGGAGTGAAAAGAGAAAGAGAGAGAGATCTGGGGAGATAGTGTGGGACATGTGCAGACCAAAGGAGGGAGACAGAGGGAGCACTGGAGGGAGGGGGGGGGGACTGAGCGCGAGCTGAAGGGGAACAGAGATGGGGAGACATGGGAATGAAAAGGGCAGAAAAGAGCAGCTGGGGTGGGGAGAGAGGAAATAGGGACTTTGAGGGAGAAAACACGCACTAGTACTACTGAATCTGTCCTTCCCTCTCTACAAGTCTATTAGAGGGTGGGGGGGGAGAACACATGCAGTCAGTAGGAGAGAGCGTGGCAGGTGGAAAAGACGGAGGAGGGCCGGCGGAGCAGGGGATAAGTGGAGAGATGAATAGGGCAGGCTAGGTGGGGTGAGGAGTGAATGGCCTGGGACAAAGAACAGACCTTAGCACCCAAAAGAAAAGCCTACCTCCTTCACAAAATGCAAATTAAGACCTTTCACGACACACTGCTGTATCTCGGAGGGAAGTTAAGTAGTCAATTGGAAATCATAGTGGGCCAGGGACATTGAGCAAAACTGGATAGAATGTTAAGGCATCTTCACAGAACAGAAACATCCACTAAAGAAATATGGGGGACATTTGTGGCTGGTTGTGCATTCTAATGGTATTTCAAAGAAAGTAAAAAGGCTAAGGATGTCGCCTGTCTTTCCCCCCTAGCCTTTTTACCTTACCTACGTTTTCCATGGCTCCACAAATCCATGTACTGGTGTACTCATACAGAAACCACTATTAAACGAACCCATATTGACACAAAACTGCTGTACTGGCCTTCTTTTGGCCAGCCCTTCTGGCTGTGTCCCACTTGCCACTTACGACAGTCCAAGCTGCAAACATCACACATTTACCGGACACAGGGCGGGCAAGTCCAGTACAGTACTCCCACCTTTGGCACGGGGTGCCCTGGTCGTTTACTGTACTTTTTACCACGTGGCCGACTTTGTATCCAGTAGTCGCCACCACGGTAAGACCCCCTGTCACTGTCAGTCATCACGCCGCTCGCACTCTCGTCCTCTGATAATCACCCCGTACTTTTTTTCTTTTCTTTAGTCTTCCGAAGAGAACCTGGACATCCACAGAGCGCAGCAGGTGAAACGTGCATCATTTTACATTCCTTCCGACTAGCGGTTCTTCCATGATTTCCTCCCCCCCCCCCGCCCTCCTCTGTTACTTGTATACCTTTGTGGGGTTCTTCTTGTGTTATTGACACACAATATTAATATCCTCTTTCGATGTAGACTCTCCCAGAGACTGTTTTTAGACCATGCACTACTTGAGCTTCTTACATGTCACTATATGACACTATATTACCTTCTCCTACCACTCTCCAGTGTCACCTGCGTAACTGCCTTTATTCATTCTCCAGTGCGTTTGTGTGCTTAATACACGTATCATTACGAACTCTCGTCCTTTTCATTTACGTGACCCCCTTCTATTTGCCTGTAACTACGCTTGGGCTCGGGCTTGCAGTGTGTGTGGGGGCTTGCAGTGTGTTGGGGGGGCTTGCAGTGTGTGTGAGGGCTTGCAGTGTGTTGGGGGGGCTTGCAGTGTGTGGGGGGGGCTCGCAGTGTGTGGGGGGGCTCGCAGTGTGTGGGGGGGCTCGCAGTGTGTTGGGGGGCTCGCAGTGTGTTGGGGGCTTGCAGTGTGTTGGGGGGCTTGCAGTGTGTGGGGGGGGCTTGCAGTGTGTGGGGGGGCTTGCAGTGTGTGTGGGGGCTTGCAGTGTGTTGGGGGCTTGCAGTGTGTTGGGGGCTTGCAGTGTGTTGGGGGGGCTCGCAGTGTGTGGGGGGGCTCGCAGTGTGTGGGGGGGGCTTGCAGTGTGTTGGGGGGCTCGCAGTGTGTGGGGGGGCTCGCAGTGTGTGGGGGGGCTCGCAGTGTGTGGGGGCTTGCAGTGTGTTGGGGGGCTTGCAGTGTGTTGGGGGGCTTGCAGTGTGTTGGGGGGCTTGCAGTGTGTTGGGGGCTTGCAGTGTGTGGGGGGCTTGCAGTGTGTGGGGGGGCTTGCAGTGTGTGGGGGGGCTCGCAGTGTGTGGGGGGGCTCGCAGTGTGTGGGGGGGCTCGCAGTATGTAGGGAGGCTCTGTGGGTGTGTGGGGGGGGCTCTGTGTGGGTGTGTGTGTGGGGGGCTCTGTGTGGGTGTGTGTGTGGGGAGGCCTCTGAGTGTGTATTGGGGGGGCTCTCTGTGGGTGTTTGTGGGTGTCATTTGCGAGAGATCAAGCTAGTGGCATTGTAAATGACAATGCCATTTATTTATGTTAAAAAAAACATAAATAAAAATATTGTCAAGAGCAATGCCAATAGCTCAAACTTTAACAAAGGCAAAACCATTGCATTGTAAATGCTTGTTTAAGCGTGCATCGTGTTTTTTTTTATAGAGGACCTCTTATGTAGGTTATAATAAGGGAGAAAGATAAATGTTGATAATATACGTCTGCAGGAACACTGCTCTTTCATAGTCAAGATTCTAATAAAATGCTCATTGAAATATTTCCTATTTCAATTGGTAAATGTGTTAATGCCACTGGAGTTAGAACCGAGGGGCAAGGCTTTGTTGTGCTTGGGGAGAGCTTTTCTGTCATGTGCAGACCTCTACTACCTGCAGGATGTGGAGCATGGTGGTCCAGTAAAAGTAGATTCATGCAAATATTCAGGATGTCCAAGCAATTTAAATGTACTTACAGTGGAGCTGGATGAAACTTGCATACTTCAATGGTTATCCTGAAAAGCTGTCATGGATCCAGTCCTCCTTGATCGACACTGACACTGACAGCCTCTCTGGAGAGTCTAGGGTTAGACTTGACAACACAAACGACTACAAAGCAACCTAGCTTTCAGATGAATGACTTTGACTCAGAGTGAATGTTGATTCTCATAAGAGACTCTACTCTATGGGGCACAATACCAGAGATACAACCGAGTTAAATCTGATTGGGAAAACGAGCATTGATTGCTGGACTCTCTAAGGCCACCATCAATGGACATTCCAACTGCTCATGTAACTCGTGAAATCCCTAGGCATACTCACTAAGAATTTTCTTTTCAATCCTAGATAAACAAAGTTTCCAACTACTGCTTTCACTTTTTGCATTAAGTAGGCAAGAACCTTCATTTCAATCCCAACACAACCATTGCTAGGGTTATTGCAGCTGCATATAATCCAACACTGATTTACCTAGTTATTTGACTAGGATGTCCTGCACATTCCCTAAAACAGCTTGAATGAATCCAGAATTTCGCAGTAAGAAATGCTATGGGCCTCAAAACATTTGATAATGTCAGCTTCGCCAGCTAATCTCATCTTGATTACTGGAGGAGCACTGGATTACCTTCAAGGCCTCTTCTCTGGTACTAAATCAACTTAACTTGTGGGTTAAGGACAGATTTACCAAATACATCATTGGGAGAATCCTCCAGTCTGTCTTGGCTTTATTATTTAGGGTTCCCAAGATCATAGGTTCTCACATGGGAGGGTGGACCATCGCATACCCGGGACTCAGAATCTGGAATCAGTTTCTTCTTCCTTATGGGAATAACCAAGGGCTTTGGTCTTTCAGAAAAGGTTTAAACCTCCATGTATTTTGTTCATCTTGTACTTCTTGCTGAAGACTCAACCCCTTCCGGATGTGCTGCATAGCACCAATATGCTACTTTGGAGGTTCCAATTTACAAATAAATAATAATAATAATTGTGAGGGAAAACTAGGCTTTGATCAAGTGCACCTAAGCCTTCTTTCTGGAAAGGTCTGCTTTCTCCCATAGGTAGTGTTCACATGACCTCCAAATTCTCAAAAACGTCAAGCTAGGGTATCTCACTGCCTTGTATTTAGCATTCTCTGAGAACCAACAACCTCCAGGTCTAAAACTCCTCTGTCACAACCACTGCAAGCCTCAGGAAGAAAGATCCTTTCCTGAGAAACTTCCATAGAGTCCTGCTGAGAGCCAAAATCAACTTTAACGGGTTCTGACTCGGCCAGAGATGCTTCTCCACGACCCCCACCATTATTGTCCTACCACAGTATCTCTCCTCAAGCTTCACATTGGTCTCCGCTCTGCATGCAACAGAAGTTTTTCATATGCAGGTCTTTGTTGCCCATGCCCCCAACCTGTAGTAGCACCTGCTCATGCACACAAGAGTTCTTGCTATCTTTTGTGCTACAAGAAAGCTCTGAAGATCCATCACTCCATACCCCCTCTGTTTACCTGAGTATAGTTTGGACTGTTGTTGTTGTTGGGTGTGTGTGCGTGTGTGTGTCACAAGTCGCATAAGTAAAGTTAATATTGAAAACACTGTAAACGGAGCTGCGATAAGAGTGTTGCTTTTCACTAAAGAAAGACTCAGATGTAACTTGACACACAAGAGGGTACATCATGAACCTGTGCTCACGGCAGATTATTGAGGAAAATCTGGGCTGAGTAGCCTCCAGGAGGCAGGTCAGGTCAGGTCACTGTTGCAGAAGTTCTTTTTGATACATTTGGAAAAGAGAATATTAAGAGACTGCTTTCTTGATCAGGGGCCAAGATTGCAAACCATCATTGTCGACTGTCTAGCAACAAGTTCAGGCCACTTTCTAGTATTACCTTTGTCAAACATGTTTAATTCACCCACAGAAACTCATGAGCTCTGTCCTGCTTGGCCATGATACTTAATATAATGCCAATACCTTCATTTTTTTAATCCCTTCATATTTAGTTTATGTTTTTTCTCGAATTCTAAAAAGTTTTTATAGCCAGAAGATGCTGGAGAATACCAAAGATAGCTTTGTTCCACGGTTAGGTTCTGTAAGTGCCGTCAGACATTGCGTACTATTTGGGAAGACCACTTCTTGCGTGAATTGAAGTAAATGCCTTATTTTGCATCATAGTTAGCATGTTGTGCTGGATCCAGTACTTCACAGAGACAAAGTCTGGAAACGTTATGAAGTAGAGGAATTATTTTTATGCCCAATAAAATGCCCATCTGGACGATATACACTTACATTTAATGTATTCGAATTTTGTATAGCTCAACTAATCACTGCAAGCCCTTTTAAGGTTCTCAACAGATGGACATACATTTAACTCTATTCTCAGAGGCCAATCATGAGTGCCCAAGAGTTTGGTCTGTTAAATCAGACTACTTCTAGCACCAACCCGCACCTCGAAAGTCACAGATACAAACAGTGCTGGTAACTCTGGAGAGCTCGCAAATAAAGGGGGATTTCAGTGGTGCACTGAGGTTCTACTCAGAAATTTGGAATATATGAGGGAATCAGTAATTGCTTCAAGTAAATGGGTTGTGCACCACTCCTTTGTGGTTTATATGATACTTTGGCCGTGCTCTGGGGTATCACCTCCCTCCAAGGTGTATGAGAAACTCCACTAGTTGCACCCCTGTTCCCTCACAGGAGTGTCACCCTAGGCACAAGCTTCAAACGCTGAATCCCAGCAATAATAAACAATGTCATTCGTTCTGTGGTTTAATTGGTGATCTTTAATTCTTGTTTTCACCAATTCATTCGCTTTAAGTTCCAATCAATTCATATTCGGCGTGAATACAAGTTATTCCAATGCATTTCGGTGCACTAGGCACCTTCATCAGGACAACGCCTGAAAATTAAACACATAACATAATTTGTAATCAAAAGTTTTCATCTCTATCTCTAAATTCAAAGAAGCATATTAATTCATCATATACTTTGTGCGTCTCGAGTTAAGAAGTTGAGTTACTCGATCTAGGCTGTAAACATTTCAAAGCGTTTCTTCGTGTGTGACATTGGTAACAGGCTTAACTTCCACGTTCTAACCGTTGACCCATGTATCT
The DNA here is from genome assembly GCF_964261635.1 of Lissotriton helveticus. NCBI lineage: Eukaryota > Metazoa > Chordata > Amphibia > Caudata > Salamandridae > Lissotriton > Lissotriton helveticus. The sequence continues at coordinate 1,052,912,301 of NC_136065.1, forward strand.
TTATACATTTCCCGCTGCCGGCTTAGGCGTTCACTTGCTACGTTCCCCGTTCTATCTGTCGGTTAAGAATATATCCTAACTTCGCGTCTCACCTTAGTTAAAACAGGATTCGTTTCCGTTACAAGCAGCGTCTACGCTCCATGTTACGCTGTTGATTCAAACGCGATGCTTGCGCATGCGCACCTTCAAGAGGTGCCGAGTTTTTTTTCAAAAAACTTCTCAATCTTAACTTGATCAAATACGAGGATATTTCTCTACTACATTACTTTTACTAATTGCGCTTAATCTCACAAGCCCTACGCTTACCACATGGTTAATTGTAGTGCAATTAAATACTCAATATTACAGTTGTATGATATGGCTGATATAGTCGATTCAAAATTACAACAACAATTGTCAGTTATAGATAGCAAGTAAACTCCATTCTTTCATTGAGCCCGTTGGGTTTCAGACTGCATAAATGATAAATCCAATAGTTTTCCCTTTGTAAGAGGATTTTCTTATTCAACGGCCCCTCTTTTTTTGGTACTATTTCTAACACGCAAGCCCTCAATTGGCTGATGTTATGTTTTTTGTCCATAAAATGTGCGGCCACTGTAGATTTCAATTGACCTGTTCTTATGTTACTTTTGTGCTCATTCAAGCGAGTCTTAAATTTCCGTTCTGTATGGCCCACATATCCCTGTCCACAAGGGCAATTCAAAAAATAAACGATGTTAGTGGTGTCACATGTGGCATTGAGATTCAACTGAATTTTATAGCCTTTCATCGGGTGAGTGATACTAGCACCCTTCATTATATTATGACAGTTAGCACAATTCAAACATGGTACTGTGCCTTTGAATGTACTTTTTTTTGGCATCTCTTTAGGAGTTTTTAATAGTTCTCCTATGTTTTTCCCTCTGGTAAATGCGAACAGTGGTTCCTGTTGGAATATTCCTTTGAAATCCGGTTCCAATTGGACCATTTGCCAATTTTTTCGAATGATGTTTTTAAAGTTTGTGCTTACGTTAGAGTACTTGCTGACGCATGTGATTCTTTGTTCTTTGGTTTTAGGTGTTGCTGTTAGTAACTCCGATCTGGTTTTGCTCTCTGTCCTTATCCGTGATTCTCTGATAATGTTTTGTGGATAACCTCGAGCTTCAAATCTAGCAGCCATGATGTTCAATTGAAAAAAGGAGTGGATAATGGAACCATCAGTGAGAAAGTGAAAAAGTATCTTACACAAGAAAGTCCCAGGAGTCCTTATATGTATATGGTACCAAAAATACACAAAGATTTGATCAAACCATCTTGTCGCCCAATAGTCTCCACAAAAATGAGTATTCACGAACCGGTAGGAAAGTACATAGACAAACACCTACAGCCTTTGGTATCTAAAAGTTTGTCTTATATAAAAGACACTACAGACTTTTTGATAAAATTGCAGCAAGTGAAGATAAATGATGAAAGTATAATGGCAACAGTTGATGTAAAATCGTTGTACACTTCGATACCTCACCAAGAAGGATTAGAAGCCATAGAAAATGCATTACTTCAGAGCACATACCCTCACGATCTACAAGTGTTTTTAATGGAATTAATGCAATTCACACTGTACAATAGCTACTTTTCTTATAAAGATAAATGGTTCAGTCAATTGAATGGAACATCGATGGGTAACTGCGCCGCACCGGCGTATGCCAATTTGTTTATGACGTCATTTGAAGACCAACATATTTACCATGATGATGAATGCGTAGAAACCTCCTTATGTTTGTGAGGTTCATTGATGACATCTTTTTAATATGGAAAGGGCCGGAAGAGTCTTTAAAACAAAAGTTAGAAGCCTAGGACACTAAAAATGACAGAATTGGGTTCACCTGGACCATAAGCAAGGAAACAATACAATTTTTGGATGTAGAAATCTCCAAAGCAGGAACAACTTTCATCACTAACATACATTGCAAACCAACTGACAGAAATAATTTATTGCAATACCAAAGTCATCATCCTCAATCATTGAAAACGCATCTACCATACTACCATACTCCCAGTTCCTCAGAGTGAAAAGGTTGGTCTCAAAAGAAAACACATGTCAACAACAATTGAACATCATGGCTGCTAGATTTGAAGCTCGAGATTATCCACAAAACATTATCAGAGAATCACGGATAAGGACAGAGAGCAAAACCCGATCGGAGTTACTAACAGCAACACCTAAAACCAAAGAACAAAGAATCACATGCGTCAGCAAGTACTCTAACGTAAGCACAAACTTTAAAAACATCATTCGAAAAAATTGGCAAATGGTCCAATTGGAACCGGATTTCAAGGGAATATTCCAACAGGAACCACTGTTCGCATTTACCAGAGGGAAAAACATAGGAGAACTATTAAAAACTCCTAAAGAGATGCCAAAAAAAAGTACATTCAAAGGCACAGTACCATGTTTGAATTGTGCTAACTGTCATAATATAATGAAGGGTGCTAGTATCACTCACCCGATGAAAGGCTATAAAATTCCATTGAATCTCAATGCCACATGTGACACCACTAACATCGTTTATTTGTTGAAATGCCCTTGTGGACAGGGATATGTGGGCCATACAGAACGGAAATTTAAGACTTGCTTGAATGAGCACAAAAGTAACATAAGAACAGGTCAATTGAAATCTACAGTGGCCGCACATTTTATGGACAAAAAACATAACATCAGCCAATTGAGGGCTTGCGTGTTAGAAATAGTACCAAAAAAAGAGGGGCCGTTGAATAAGAAAATCCTCTTACAAAGGGAAAACTATTGGATTTATCATTTATGCAGTCTCAAACCCAACGGGCTCAATGAAAGAATGGAGTTTACTTGCTATCTATAACTGACAATTGTTGTTGTAATTTTGAATCGACTATATCAGCCATATCATACAACTGTAATATTGAGTATGTAATTGCCCTAGAATTAACCATGTGGTAAGCGTAGGGCTTGTGAGATTGAGCGCGATTAGTAAAAGTAACGTAGTAGAGAAATATCCTCGTATTTGATAAAGTTAAGGTTGAGAAGTTTTTTGGAAAAAAAACTCGGCACCTCTTGAAGGTGCGCATGCGCAAGCATCGCGTTTGAATCAACAGCGTAACATGGAGCGGAGACGCTGCTTGTAACGGAAACGAATCCTGTTTTAACTAAGGTGAGACGCGAAGTTAGGATATATTCTTAACCAACAGATAGAACGGGGAACGTAGCAAGTAAACGCCTAAGCCGGCAGCGGGAAATATATAAAGATACATGGGTCAACGGTTAGAACGTGGAAGTTAAGCCTGTTACGAATGTCACACACGAAGAAACGCTTTGAAATGTTTACAGCTTAGATCGAGTAACTCAACTTCTTAACTCGAGACGCACAAAGTATATGATGAATTAACATGCTTCTTTGAATTTAGAGATAGAGATGAAAACTTTTGATTACAAATTATGTTATGTGTTTAATTTTCAGGCGTTTTCCTGATGAAGGTGCCTAGTGCACCGAAATGCATTGGAATAACTTGTATTCACGCCTAATATGAATTGATTGGAACTTAAAGCGAATGAATTGGTGAAAACAAGAATTAAAGATCACCAATTAAACCACAGAACGAATGACATTGTTTATTATTGCTGGGATTCAGCGTTTGAAGCTTGTGCCTAGGGTGACACTCCTGTGAGGGAACAGGGGTGCAACTAGTGGGGAATCAGTAATTGCACATATGCTTCACAAGGTATTTCCTGATTTTCCTGCAGAGTTTTAGCTGTCACTCTCTGGGTGAAACACAGTGGATCTGCGTTATTTCTGTGGATCTTGTCATCCATATTTAGCTGTTAATACCTGCTACTCAGAATCAGCCCTTAAATGCCGAAACATGATTAGGGATAACGTCTGCTTAAAGATGGAACGCCTCTTTGAGCCAATGGCTTTTAAATTTGGTGGTACTGCATCCTCTTATGTAGCACACAATGTAAATGTAAATATCTCTGAGGATCTAATTTTTATCTAACTGTGGCATAAGGGAGCCTAGGTTGGAAAGAAATGGGATCACATGAAGTCTAAGAGTTTGTCTTCCCTTACTGAGTATGGAATGGAATTCCCCAGCCTAGAAGCATGCTGAATAATTCTCTACCCTCCTCTGTTTGCAAGCATACTTCTTGGCAAAAACAGGGGGTTGGAGGCAGGACACCAGGTCATGCATTTATTCTTATGCGAAACAGGCATGTTTACCAACTGAGAGCCAGTGAAAATTGTATCGCCCCAAACCCTGGTGAAAGTCTATATCTATAGACATTCTTGAGCTGCCCTGCAGCGCAGAACAAATTTCAAGTGGGCAAGGCTTATCTTTGTGAATCGGATCATGGGTGTTTGATTATTCGCGGATGAGCTGCACACACAGACCAGGGCCGGCCTAAGGCATGTGCAAGCTGTGCACCTGCACAGGGCCGCCAAACCCCAGGGGCCGCCACGCCAATATATATCCTTAGATACATATTTGCGTGGGGGCCCCTGGCAGGGATTTTTCGGCCTCGGGCCCCCTACCTACACTCCCTGCTCAGGGCCTCCGTGAGCCTAGAGCCGGCCCTGCACAGACGATCACTCCAATGGCAGAAAAATGGGAGGGCATCAACATGTCACCAGAAGCCATAGATGACGGAATGTTTAAGATGCATTTTGAGGTAGATCTTGGATAGAACAGCGACAAATGTCAAAGGGATGATGCGAGCCTGCGATATAATATTTTGGAAGGATCCCCAGTGCAGTGTATTTTTTGTGTTTGACAGAAGGGTCCTTGGAGAAAAACAGTATTTATTTTCTGACTCCCTAATTTGGATGCTGGCTCCTGAAAGACTGGGGTAAGTATCTCCGTGGTCTAGCATTGCCTGCAGCCTCTCAATGTCTAACCCTAATATCAGTGTGATGTTACATCAAATGTGGTTTCCATCTGCGGTTTATTTATCTAAAAGTAATTATTGGTAATACAGCAATAATGGTAGCTGTGAGCAAAGCCACAAAGTTCACTTTTGGTGCTGTATTTAACAATGTTTAGTAATGCCTTAGTTTCATGGCGCCCATGATTTAATGGGATAATCAGAGGTTATCGGATGTGCAGAGGTGGATATAAAGACTATTCTGAGGAATCCCCGCTACTTCTGAGCTGCGTCCAATTTTTGATCAGTATGATAGTTTCATAATTTTTGGCCTAGAGAGAGAGCTATGTACCAGCCACATTTTTTCTATTCAATTTACAATACAAAACATAAATGTATGCAAACGAACATAGAGGGTGTTTGGGTCAGCCCTTTTCATCCATTGTTCTGTTTAGGTATCGCTACGTTTTGTGTGGGGCAAGGAGACAGCTAACTTCCTCTATTGCTTCTCTTAAACTGTGAGGAATGGCACTTTGCTTGATCTCGTATGCACAGTCACCTAAAAACGAGTAAATTTCTTTGACCAGGCCACTGTGACTCGGGGCTATGCCACTTCCTTATATTTTTTCATTTTTTTGTATAGGATTACAAAAAATAATTTCAAAATTCGAACACTCTACAGGTGTATATCTATTGGCTTTGCCAGTGGTTGTTTTAGTTTGACGTTCCATGTAAGATTGCTCAACGAAGACTCTGGTTGCAACAACTTTACTTTTTTAGTGTGCACCGTACACCAGGTGGAGGCCAATGACGCAGTGGTGGCTGAAATGTCCCAAGAGTGGTGAGATCAAATACGCAGTGGCGGCTGAAATGTCCCGAGGGTGGGGAGACGGGTGAGGGAAAAAAATAGGACTACATTAAATAAAACAAGCATTGGAAATGCAATAGGTCTCGCATTAGAAAAGTTGTAGTTATTGGTCTTGTAAATGACATATTTTATTTATTTGTTGGTTTTTAAAATTGCTAAATTGATGGCTTTGTCATTTACAATGCCAATAGTTATAACTTTCGCGAATGTGACACCTATAGCATTTGGAATGCAACATGTTTTGTATTTACGTCACTTAGATGGCAGCTCTGGTCGTTAGGCCACATCTCTAGAGAGCAGGAGAGTGCAGCAGGGGAGAGAAGCACAGCAATGCAATAGGTCTCGCATTAGGAAAGTTTGAGCTATTGGTATTGTAAAGGACACATTTTTTATTTATGTGCTTGTTTTGAAAATAGCGAAATTAATAGCTTTGTTATCTACAATGGCAATAGTTTTATCTTTCGCAAATGTGACACCTATTGTAACACAATATGTGTTGTGAGGGTGAGTGAGGGTGAGGGGTTGAGGGTGAGTGAGGGTGAGGGGTTGAGGGTGAGTGAGGGTGAGGGTGAGTGAGGGTGAGGGGTTGAGGGTGAGGGGTTGAGGGTGAGTGAGGGTGAGGGTGAGGGGTTGAGGGTGAGTGAGGGTGAGTGAGGGTGAGGGGTTGAGGGTGAGTGAGGGTGAGGGGGAGTGAGGGGAGGGGTTGAGGGTGAGTGAGGGTGAGGGTGAGTGAGGGTGAGGGGTTGAGGGTGAGTGAGGGTGAGTGAGAGTGAGGGTGAGTGAGGGGTTGAGGGTGAGTGAGGGGTTGAGGGTGAGTGGGGGTTGAGGCTGAGTGGGGGTTGAGGGTGAGTGGGGGTTGAGGGTGAGTGAGGGTGAGGGGTTGAGGGTGAGTGAGGGTGAGGGTGAGGGGTTGAGGGTGAGTGAGGGTGAGGGTGAGTGAGGGTGAGGGTGAGGGGTTGAGAGTGAGTGAGGGTGAGGGTGAGTGAGGGTGAGGGGTTGAGGGTGAGTGAGGGTGAGGGTGAGTGAGGGTGAGGGTGAGTGAGGGTGAGGGGTTGAGGGTGAGTGAGGGTGAGTGAGGGTGAGTGAGAGTGAGGGTGAGTGAGGGTGAGTGAGGGGTTGAGGGTGAGGGGTTGAGGGTGAGTGAGGGTGAGGGTGAGGGGTTGAGGGTGAGGGGTTGAGGGTGAGTGAGGGTGAGGAGTTGAGGGTGAGTGAGGGTGAGGGTGAGGGGTTGAGGGTGAGTGAGGGTGAGGGTGAGTGAGGGTGAGTGAGGGTGAGTGAGGGTGAGGGTGAGTGAGGGTGAGTGAGGGTGAGGGTGAGGGTGAGGGGTTGAGGGTGAGTGAGGGTGAGTGAGGGTGAGGGTGAGTGAGGGTGGGTGAGGGTGAGTGAGGGTGAGGGTGAGTGAGGGTGAGTGAGGGTGAGGGTGAGTGAGGGTGAGTGAGGGTGAGTGAGGGTGAGGGTGAGGGTGAGTGAGGGTGAGGTTGAGTGAGGGTGATGGTGAGTGAGGGTGAGTGAGGGTGGGTGAGGGTGAGTGAGGGTGGGGGTGAGTGAGGGTGAGTGAGGGTGAGTGAGGGTGAGGGTGAGTGAGGGTGAGTGAGGGTGAGGGGTTGAGGGTGAGGGGTTGAGGGTGAGTGAGGGTGAGGGGTTGAGGGTGAGTGAGGGTGAGTGAGGGTGAGGGTGAGTGAGGGTGAGTGAGGGTGAGGGTGAGTGAGGGTGAGGGGTTGAGGGTGAGTGAGGGTGAGGGTGAGTGAGGGTGAGTGAGGGTGAGGGGTTGAGGGTGAGTGAGGGTGAGGGTGAGTGAGGGTGAGGGGTTGAGGGTGAGTGAGGGTGAGGGTGAGTGAGAGTGAGGGTGAGGGGTTGAGGGTGAGTGAGGGTGAGTGAGGGTGAGGGGTTGAGGGTGAGGGGTTGAGGGTGAGTGAGGGTGAGGGTGAGTGAGGGTGAGTGAGGGTGAGGGGTTGAGGGTGAGGGTGAGTGAGGGTGAGGGGTGAGGGAGGGTGAGGGTGAGGGTGAGTGAGGGTGAGGGGTTGAGGGTGAGTGAGGGTGAGGGGTTGAGGGTGAGTGAGGGTGAGGGGTTGAGGGTGAGTGAGGGTGAGGGTGAGGGGTTGAGGGTGAGACAGACAGAGCAGACGGCACAAACACACACAGGAGGCTGCACGTACGGCAATCGCAGAAGGCTCACGCACACAGCGTGCATAAGGTATACCTACATAGCAGATGACGAAGTGAATGTACACACAAACTGTGCCTACAACAGTAAATGCATTCCTTTAGAGAACACACACTTAGAGTATACAAAACATGGCGCACGCCTGCGGGCATAGTCACAAATAGGCACCCATACAGTCTGCGAGTACAGCAGACGCATGCACACAGCAGAAGGCAGCCTGCATAGAAAGACACGAGTGGAGCGCACACGCAGGGACATTCACAGCGTCCACATGCACAGAGCGGGGTCACAGCTGACGCGGCGCTCGTGCAGGATACAACACACATGATTGAAGAGAGAGACAACTTGGAGGAATGCTTGTAGGTGTGTGTGTAGACGATGAGGGTGTGAAGCAGCAGGAATTTAATCTCCTATTTTTTTATATGAAATGTTGAGTTGCCCATAAAACCGTGTCTTGTTAAAAGGGTTATAAAAATAGTTATGATTAAAATCCGTGACTCGCTCAGTTTTCTGATTGACATTGTATCAGCTGGGATAGATAGTCAAAGCTGTCTAGTAGAAACTTCCAGTAAATTAGTATCGGGAGAGGCGGCATAACATGATTATTCGCTCTGCATAGGAGCTCTTTAGATGATGCAGTCTAATAAAAAAAATAGAGGTTTGCCAATGACATTTTGCTCCAAATTCAAAGATACAGCTAACTGCTGATTTACCTTAATCAGTGACACGGTGAAGCATGAACGCATGCGGTAATGACGGAGATGCAGTTCTTGACCCGAGTTACAGTTTCACGTTTCTTACTGGGGGTTGTTTTGCAACTTTACAGATTGGAATAATAATAATCCACTTTGCTGAACAATATAACATGTGAATTCACCACGAACCTATTGCAACTCGGTGTAAAAAGATAAAATCCCAAATCAAGACACAAGTATTGTTGCAAAAGGTGGTGTGAAGCAGCAGGAAAAGACAGCACCAACCCTAACGAAAACGAGTCAAAAGAAACACGAGAGACGGCGGAGGGCATTGCTGTGGGGAGGGGGGAGGAGAAATGCGACACGGCGGGCAGGGGAGGGGGCGGAGCGGGTAAAAAAAAAACAAGACGGAGAGAAGGCAGAGAAGGGGAGGGGGAGGAGAAATGCGACACGGCGGGCAGGGGAGGGGGCGGAGCGGGTAGAGCGGCATGTGGGTGTGAAGCAGCCGGGGCCTTTGAAGTGAAGCTAAGCTTCACTTCAAAAGGTGTGGGAGGAATGCGGCTGAGGGAACAGACGGCGATTTGGTGATGTGCACGCGCATTTTAGGTCAATGCGCAAGCGCATTGACCTAAAAGCCACGGGCACAGCACCAAATCGCCGCAGTTAGGTAAACTTTGTTTAAAGCCCTATAGTCTCGCTCTGCTCAATGCGCATGCGCATTGACAGGCAAGACCTAATAAGACACTTACCTTCCTGCAACAAGGCAAAGTCCTCTGTCATTTTCTCTCCTTGAGGCAGGCTCCCGAACCAATCCTGGCACTGCTCTCATGCTCACCAGAGCAGCACCCTGATTTGAGTGAGCAGCCTCTATTGGCGCTCCTGAGGGCACTAAATGCCTGCACTCACTAAACTGGGTTGAGAGGTTCAAAGTGTGCATGTCTGGCTGGCCGTCGCAAGACAGTTGGCCAAAGAGACATTCGCACTTTAAACAAGTGCAACAGGCAGCCCACCCTTCTCCCCGCTGCTGCCATTCAGCAGGCCACGTTTAGGACGGGTTGAGGAAAAATAAGATGGTAATGAATTAGCTTCATTACCATTTTATTTTTCTTCTCTGGGGACGTTTCAGTGGGGCGACGCTCCTCTGCTATAAGGGAAGAGCCGCCCCTGCCCGGCGAGCATGAGCCAGCGGAAAGTAAATGCCTCGAACCACACATGGCGAGAAAGGGACTTAGCACGCCACTCTTTGGTAATGCGGGTGGTCCTCTGTGCTGTGACAAAGCTGTCACACCTCTCAAAAAAATCTTAACCACTCATTTCCCAGGGGATCACATTTTTTTGCCTCATTTGTGAAGTTTAAGCCTCTTCTCCGGCTCTGGTTTCAGCTCAAGTGGTATGCCAGGGTAGCCCGGGTTTGTCGCAGGTGGCAGGGTGTGACAGGCTAAGAATGGTTCAAGCACAGCCTTTCTGGCATGGTGACAAATAGTGGGCACACTTGCCTCGTGACCGCCCTGCTTTACATCTGTCTTGTGCACCAGGCTTACCTAAATAAGGCTGTCTCAAAATGGGAACCTGCGGAAATGTAAGTGTGCATTTAACTGCACCTACTAATGAGTAATTATAGTGAAAAAATAATGGACTTCTGTATCTTTTTTGTGAAATCTCTGCTGGAGAAACTATGAGCAAATAAAGGAAATTATATTCCAATGACGAAAGCGGAATACTTATACGTTGCTATTCTTGCATTTGGTGCAACATTTGCGTACACAAAACTCCAAAATGAATGAAGAGAAAATAAACATTAGAAATGAAAAAAAAAATACAATAAGTCACCCATAACCCTGCCGCCGCCCTCCTCCCTCGGTCTCTTTCTCTCTTGTGAACAGTCTAAGTCTCGCTCTCTCAAGCTCTCAGTTTCTTTTTCTTACTCTCATTCTCTTTCTCTGCCTTCCACTGCCTGTCTATTCATTTATCCCTCTCTCTCTCTCGCTCTTTCTTCTCTGTAGGGCTTACATTCTCGCTATCAATTCGTCTCAATCCCTGGCTCATGGTCTCCATCTCTCTTCATTTTTCTCTCCCCGTCTCTCTCTCATTCCCCATCTCTCTCCCTCCTTCTTTCTCTGTGTATCTCATTCATCTGCATCAGTTCCTCTGATTGGAGCAGTTTTCACTGGACCTAGCACCCTTTGGAAGCTGATATAACATTTGAAATCTGTCTTCATCTAAACCGCTAGGAGGGGTTGAGCTTGTCACTGGAGAGTGGGTACATTAGCTATTGTTGTAGTGTTATGCTTGTTTTCCATGGTTAGTGGTTATCATACATCTAGTGGTAAGTGTACTGACCAGTGTTGTTTTACGACTTCTCTTGTGAGTGGCTCTCCCGCAAGACCTAGCGAGCTCTCTCTTGAGGTTCCACAGGACTCTTGCAGAACCCAGAGTGGCCTTCCTGTGTGGTCCTGTGGGAGTAGTCTGGGGTACCACAAGTGCAAGCTTTAAAAACAGAAGCTTGCAAAGTTCTGAGAAACTTGGAGTGCTGCTTTTGTGGCAGTACCAAGGAAGTACCACGGTACTGTGAATATTTTTAAAAAATAATAAAATATAGGGATGGTGTCCATGGTGGGTTGTACAACGAGGGAGGGGCTGGCTAGCAATGGAGCATTGGCTGCCCCCAGTCGGTTGGGGGCAGGCCTGGCCACAGCCGAGGTCCTGTGGCAAAACCCAACACCACGCACTTAAAAAATATAAAAAGTGGGCCTATTGTCTATATGAAGGTCACTATATCAACATATATAAAGCACATCTATTTATTTATTTTTTATCAAATGTATGTTTCATCTATTCAAACAGTGCAAACAGTGCAGTCTTTTTTTAAAACAATTTTAAGGCTAAGAAATGCAGCCATACAGCCTGTAACCTTTGTTTTTTTTCCCAGTGTATTTCATTTTGTTTATTGCATAGTAATATGCTACTTAATACCATTTTGAAAGTAGGGAGGATGCCGTGACTCACAACTCACAAGAGGAGTAACCCCAAGTGAGTCTCTTCCCTAATATCTAGTATATTATACTTTGCACATCTGCATATATGCTTGTTGCAATGTTATTTTTTCAGGTGTACTGATTTTCTTAAGGAAAACCAGGATGCACGTGATTGCATTTGTGCAGCAAGGAAAACTCACACTGGAGATATTTTTAATTAGAGTTGTTTCCATGTGTAACGTAATTGTTACATTCAATCTGTGCGGCAGAAACAGGTGTTTTCTCATGTTACTTTTGTTGTGCTGTGGTAATAAATGTCACCTTTGCACTTTAATATTAAATAAGTGAATTTGTGTTTAATGAACTGGCACCAATACCTCGTATGTCCTTCACAGAATAAACAGCGTGTGCCTGTCAAACTCTAGGGATTGGTCTGATGTTCAGAAGAGTTTTAAAATAACTCTCCTTTAAAAAGAGGGAAACAAGTTGAAAAGGCAATTTTAGCCAACATCATGCCCACTAGACAGGAGGTCGAATGACTAGACATTTGTTTCAAAACCTGATTCACGTTAGTAATCCAGCACTCAATTTGTAGTGGTGGATACTGGTGGAGGGCACAGGTACTTCTTTTCACGACAGGCAGTCTTATCTTCCTTTCAGAGGTCCATCACAGAAATTCTGGATTGCCCTGTGCTAACAACACCGGAAGCCTGTCACATATCTTCGGCTCCACCCAGACCCAGGGACATTTTAAGGCGTGGGCAAAGCAGGCAATTGCCTGGAGGCCCCACCTTCCAAGACCTCCCCCAAGGAAAGTGAACTTTCTGTTTGACCTCTGTCTGTTCTTTTAGCTAGTTAAATCTCTCTCCCTCTCTGACTACCTCTGCCTTTGACTCTGTCTCTACCCAGTGCCATCTGAAGGATTTTTGGGGCAAATGTAAGATATAGTTTAGCTGTTTTGTGTGACCCTGTTATAGTTTAATCTATAATTTAGTATTTTATGGGCGGGAAATGGGTAATAAAACTCAAATTTGTTGTACACAGGGCCCCCAATAATATGTCCTGCCCAGGGCTCCAAAATCCTTAAGATGACACTGACCAGAACCTCAGTGCAGGTGAGCATTGCACATCTTGTATTTTTTTTTTCTGTGGTGTTGGAAGATGCCGGCCAGTGACATGGCGGATGGCTAGCAGTGACAAGAAGAAGAGCCTGTCTGTGGCTTCAAAAAGATAGGTAGTGGGGCACTGAAGGGAGCATGGGGGAGGTGAGAGACAGGCAAATCCTGCTGGGCCCTGACAGCGGCTGTGTTCTCAGGACAGGGTCGTTATGGTTGCAGAGTGCATGAGGGCAAATACTGGCATACCCAACTGTGTCTTGTAGGCACCAGCATTTATTATTTTACAAATTCAGAATTGCAATTGACAAACAGACACCAAGCAGTCATGTTTTCTATCAAAAAAGCAAAAGGTGGAAAAGATTCCCAGTCTTTCTCCCACATCCAAACGGTTGCTGTGGAACAACACTCATGCAGCACACCATCATTTCATCAAACCCAATCAAAAACTATGATTTGGCTAAATTGAACCATACCATTTTTTTACTGGAGAAACATTAAATATTATTTGTGCTGCCCTGGTGCAGTGTGGTGAGTGGGGCACTGAAGTACAGCATAAGTACCACAAAGGCTGGACAACTGAAAGAAAACCATCAGGTATCTACCCCAACCACAAAATGTGGGAAGTACATCAAGGGCACCAACTATAGTACACATCAAGCAAATGCCCTTATACTCTCCCACACAACCATAGGGAAATGCAGCGGCTAAGAGCAAAGTGAAATGAAATACCACCAGGCTCCAGGCAGATAGTTGTTAGTGTGGCTGAACTCCCTTTGGCACATTGTGTTACTGGCTGCTTGATACTTATTGTGGAGTGAGCTTTTGACAGGATGGTATCAGCCCCATCTCTCACATCTCTGCACTCAGGCCTTCAGCAGTTTTCCTGCCATCTTACAGTGCTGTAGACGCAGACTGCCTTTCTTGACACTCCATGACACTGAAGGTGATTGGTTGGTCCACATCAAGGCATTTGTAGGTAGCCACTTCAGATGCCACCAGCAGAAGGTCATCAATTTATGGCTGGAGGTATCAAATATGACCGCTGTCAGAGTGGGGAGGCGGTACAATGTCTCTTAGCTGACGGCACCAAAGTTCCTCACAACGGTCCTGTGTGGGGGGGGGGGTTATTGAGAGGCACATGGTGGACAGGGCCCCAGTAACCACAGACTCTATTGGATGGTAAGAGATGAAATGTCCTCTGTCTGCCCACACGCCAGAACCCTGCCTTATCATGTTTATGGCCAGAGGGATGCTCTAGACCCAGCCTGGGACCAACTCTTTTAAAAAGTAGCACTATGCATCAGTCATTCCGAGGAGCTGACAGGGAAACCAAAAGCAGCCCTGGCAAAAATGCTCAAATTACCACCGCTTCCTTCATCACCCCTCACTATCTCTGTTTTTCCAACCCTTTTGTGTCTCTGTTGGGACGGAAAAGTCGCAAGGTAAAAGATGTGGAGCCATTCCCTTAGTGCCCAACTGTACTGTTGTCTGGATCCCTAATGCTAATTTTGTTGTCGTAGGCAAAAACAGATCATGCATGTGTGCGGTGCATATCATGGATTGCGGTCTTGTTGGACCAAGAGGGGTGCCCAAAGCACGACCGTCTTAGTGGTGGAAGGCAGCAGCCTTCACCAGGATTTAAGTAACACTAGCACTGTGGTGGCGGTATATAGTTAAGTGATCAGTTCAAGAGAATAGATACTTCAAAAACTATGATTTGGCTAAATTGAACCATACCATTTTTTTACTGGAGAAACATTAAATATTATTTGTGCTGCCCTGGTGCAGTGTGGTCCTTAGTCACTGGAATGAGGTCTACAGGCTCACTCCCCTTTTTAATGTTCCGCAACAGTGTGCATTACTCACCTTTAACCTACATCAGTTAGATGTAATGTGCTGCACAGTGCCCTGGTTGTATGTACAGTACAGGGATAGAGCTGTGCGGTGCAGTACATGCATGTACTAGGTGTATTTATATCTGTGAGGAATTCATTACATGAGAAATTTATTGCTGTGCAGTGCATGCGCAGTGGAATCATATGCTGGGTATCTGTGTGCTTGTGAAACGTACAATACAGGAAACGTTAAGTGTTGTGTAGTGTACGCATGATGAATGTGTGTACTGGCAGTGTGTGTGTGTGTTTGCAAGTAGCACAACATGGCACAACACATGCGTGTCTATGAGGGCAGAAATGCATGAAGGTAACAGAAATAAATAGAGCGGGTGCTGTGTCCATACACTGTGTGCAAGTGTGCCTGCAATGGTACATTACATGGAGGGCCCAGGGTTTCATTTTGGGAAGCCCAGGCCTGCCTGGTGAAGACATCAGGATTAGAGGAATCCCCCCCAGACAGATTTGTGTATTGCTGCATTCCTGTCAGCTGGGTGGGATACACTGGAGAAGGGAGAGAGAGACTCCCGCTATACACTTCTAAAGGTGCTTGTTAATTCAGTGATAGATCACAAGGAAAAGACCCGGACACATCTCAGAAAGGAGATGGGGCTGACAAGGGAATCATAGAAGAGTAGGGCTTGGAACATGGGATTCACCTTTTGATCACATGTCACTGTGGCTGACATCCATGTATGGACTCTAGTCACTCCCATGGCCTGTGCTGTGGGTCTATCAGCTTTGGAGTCACTCCTGCTGTGAAAGACAGTCTTTCAAGAGGAAGAAGAGAGAGAAAAGTGTACACTTCAAAAGAATCAGAAATGCAACATAAAAGTTCAAAGGCCCAAATGCTAAATCACATTTGGTGTCTGGAAATGGACTACAAGAAGGGGAGGTTGAGACCCCAAAATCTGTTGTATGCCAAACAGCCTGACAGGCTGCATGAGAAGGGGAAGCTTTTCAAGATTTCAGCTTGTGACCAGCTCTAGGGAGTCAAGGCATGCCTGGAGAACTAGTGCCTGCCTGCTTGCCAAGACCAGTTTGCCCTCTGAGGGTGAGGAGAGTGTTGGACGGAGAGATATTCAGTGGGGAGCCTTGCCTAGAGGACTCCCACTGCAAGGTGTGAGGAGACAACTGTGCACTGAATGGGCCATTGCCCCTGTACAGGATTAAATTGGTGGTCCTCGTATGCCAGGAGAGGACCACCATGGACTGAACTGAGTGCCATACGGGGAGCATAAAGTCCATACTGTCTCGTTGTGGTGACCCTCTATGCCAGCAGTGTCCACCATAGAAGTTATTGTTGCTGACAAAGTGGCAAGACTTGTGAGGACCTTAGCAGTGACCCTATATGCCAGGAGATCCCGCAGTGCTATTAGTATGCACAGGAAAAGTTGACGCCTTGCCAGCGGGTACAACAGCAACCCTGAATGCCAGAAGGCGCTCCAGGTATCTAATATTGCAAGGCTTAGGCCATTGTCTGGGAAAACTGAAGCTTCAACCTGCGGGTCAGAATTAAGCACCCACACCTGCCCCCTAACCTGTCCTCTGGACTCCATAGGACCTAGAGAAATCTTTGCACCATTGCTGGAACCCGGTCTGGAGCACGAAGATCATCCCCCTACCCCAGTGAGGGGGGAAAACAAAACGTACCTTACCAACCAAAGCCTGGAGCATCATCGATCATTGTTGAGGCTGGTCGCACTGCTCAGAAAAGAGCCTGTGCCTGCCAGGTGCTGCTGCATGTCCTGCATGCGGACCAACTCGAATGAGAAATGCAGAAGCATTGCATGTGCCCGTGGTCCAGGCACCCGCTGAAACAATGAATGGTTCCTCGTTGCTGAAGCATGTAGGACTTTATACGGGCCTGGGAAGGCCTACTAGTGAGAATGCCCTGGATGCAGCCACCAGTGAAGGGGAAATAACCTAAACCACATCACTAGGAAGAGGGTGGGACATGGTTTTGGCATTTAAACACTAGAGCCCAAAGCTCAAGGGTATTGTGTTCTTGCTTACAAATGCATTGAATTAGGAAAGAAATACTTATTTTTAATATAAAAACAAATATTTGACTGGACATTGATTTATTGACATTACTGAGTACACTTTGAGTTATGAGTTGTGTTCACTAACCTGCATCTACACTCCCCCCCCCCCCCCCCCCGAGGGAGCCTTTGACTGCTTGTCCACAACTACACCACTGAGAGTCAATTGCAGAAGGGGTACTTGGCCTAGTTGCTCAGGATCCATAGTAGGTTGAGCCTCAGGACATCAGTAATAAAAAGCCTCAACCACCATGGTTGGGCCCAGTAGCCCCTGCATGCCCCGTGTCACTCTGTAAGGGGTTCTGACACTCTCCTTCACTCCTCTCTCTCTTCTCCTTTTGTAATCAATTTCTCTCTACCTTCCCCCTTCCCCCTTCTTCTCTCTCTCTCTCTCTCTCTCTCTCTCTCTCTCTCTAGCTCCCTCCCTCCCTCCAGGAACCGGCTGCAATTAACCTCCGGTGAACCTGGGGACAGTGACAGAGGCACTAGGGGTCACATATTCGTAGGTTTTATTTTGCAATAATTTTGCGATTTGCTTTCAGGAAATCCCAAACACTTATGTTTTGACACATTTAGCGATTCCTAATGGGGTCACAATTGACCTACCTCATTAATATTCATGAGGTAGATCACAAATTGCGAGCCTTTAGGAATTGCGAAAAACGCAGGAAAAGTGGCCCGGTGGGGAGGACAGCAGACCATCAGGTCTGTGTTTGCTTTTAAATAAAGCAATTTTGTTTTTGTTTTTTTAAATACAGCCCATTTTCCTTGATGGAAAACGGAATGCGTTTCAAAAAGAAAAACTAAATGTTTCCCAGGGACCATTACCTGCTCTTAAAAAACTTTTTTGCAACCATTCACAAAGGGGAAAGGGTCCCTTGGGGACTCCTTCCCGTTTGCGACTGGGCTTTCACCTACTTGGAGTAGGTGGTAAAATGCAAATGTTTTGCGACCGCATTTCAGTTGCAAATCAGTTGTACACGGCGCAGCAAGTCGCTATTAAAAAAAGGGACGTCCTTAGCACTCCCCCTACTAATACAGAATCGCAAAACCCCAATTGCGATTCGTAAACAAGTTGCCTAATCACTATTTAGGCTTTGTACATGCCAAAAGCTTTTTTGCATTCACAAACGGGTCGAATCTGTCCCTTCGAGGGTCCTGGGCGTTCAAAACCGCGCTCCAAGATCTCCAGCCCCTCCCCCCACACCCCTGAGGGAAATGTCAGGTCGAATAAAAGGCCTGTAGTGCCCTGGTCACTCTCTGACACCAGAAACAAGCTTAACAGCCCTCTCTGTTTCTCTCTGCCCAGGAGCCTATCCAGCACTGCTGTGTATGCTTAAAAGCAAGAATAACGGCAGTTCTACTGTCCAGCCTTTAAACAGTCCTTTCTTTCAGCAGCGCAAATGATTTATCTCATTAATAACTGCCCTGTCATTAGCACTAGTCAATGATCAGTGGGCTCACTACTTCTCTCAAGCCATCACATATGTCTCCGGAATACAACTCACATTTGTTTCACATTTCCAGAAAAACAAAACACAAATGCTTGTTTCATTAAAACAAGTAAAATAAACCCGTCCATTCCTTTTGCAGAAATTTGATCCTTGCTGTGAGGCCCTGTGCCAAGGCCAAGTGGCAAGGTTTGTTTGCTTAAGCTGGCCATGTTTTAGATTTTGGTGCTTTTTATTTGAGAAGTTTCTAGTTACCATCCAGGTCGTCAGACATGGAGGCACAACAGGGGTGGGAGGGTACAGTAATGGGGGTAGGGGTGAATGGGAAAAAGCAAAGGGGGACTCTACCACAGTTAAGGGAAAACATTCTAGAAAGCACACGTTGAGTGAACGCCTGATGACACTAATGAAAGCTGAAGCAAACCATTTCCAGGGCACAGAGACACTTAACAGTTACCTTCGCAGCCACCAGCAGGGGGCGCCACATTGCCCACAGAACTAAGAACTAGGTGCCCAGAGACGGCAAAATGTCAATTTTACAAGGGTGACAAAAATCATCCACTTGGGAATGTTCAAAATCTCTCAATCTGCTATTCTCTATACCATGAAAGTGGTGCTTTCTGTCTCCTGCCAGTGCTGCTGTTTTTAACACAATTTAAGTGAACAAAGTCTTCAAGTTCATAAACTGGAACCTTCTTTGTGAGAGAAATCAGTACAAACGCCAATGTGAAATTCAGTCAATGAACACAAAACATCAACCTAAATTCTATAGGCAGTTGCGCCAACGGAAAAGAAGTATGGTTGTCAGTTGTCATTTAGGTGTACTTGAAAGCGGGAAATAAAATCCAGCCGTTTCGTAAGTGAGGCGTGAAACGAAAATCTCAAAACACAAAGCCTGCAGATCCCAGTTAATGACTGAGGCGTTGTAATAAAGCTAAATACCTAGCTAGGTGGAAAGACCTGTAATCACTCCCAGTATCCCTCCTCACTCTTAATAATCCCTCTTCCTGACTTTGAATAGAAGTGCAATTTATCCCTAAGCTCTGGTATTTGAAACGCAGGTACTCTTTGTCAAAGGAAGATCTGGGGCATTTCAAAAAGAAAATTAACGTTAATTCGAAAGGGTTTGAGCACAAACAATAGTCAAACTATAAGCTATCCGTCACGACATATTAGCTAAAATTGTTATCATGGTGAGGTACAGTTCAATTTCCTTGCTTTAAGACTAGTTTCTCCAAAAACACTCTGAATAGAGTATGTCATCTGCTTTTCAAACACATCTTTAATAACCTTTAAACGAAATTAACACATTCTACACGTTTTAGGTTTAACTCCATGGTATCCACTAAAAAAAGAAAAGGCAATGGTTGACAGCCGCCTTATGGCACCTTTACAAAGGGTCCTAAAGTGTATCAAAAGGCCTCAACAAGCTCCCTGCTCCTAGGGAAAGTCTCTCTAAGCCCTGGCAACATTTTATTTGTTTCTTCCATATAAGGTTTTAGAACTCTGATTTCCTTCAGGAGCAATTCGATTGAAACTGGTGGGAGTGATTTGGCAAAATGGCGAACAGTCATTTTACTTGGGGTTTGAAAATCCTAGAAGTAGAGCCGCCTCTGTGCTCTCAGTCTTGTAATTCCAGATAACACATATTTTCTTACATTTTGTAATGTATTTATTTACTTATTTATTTATTGCAGTTTTATACAGTGTGAACCACACTCACCAGAGTAGCTGAGCACTTTATATTGGTGCAGGAGGATTCAACAATACAGTATAGCTGTCAAAAATAAACAGTATAAAGTATTTAAAGGACAGACAGCAGACAAAACGTGTTCTGAGAAGAAAAAGGTGATCATTTTTGGGGAGAGGGATCCAGGAAGGTAGTTAATATTCGTATCGTTACAAGAGGGAAATAAGGAGTCATTTAAGTGGTAAACAACCCATCTATGTCTAACATTTGTCATAAGATTTGTAGTAGGGCGTTTAGTCCAACCTGCTAATAACATCCAAAGGGTCTTCATATACCACTTGCTGCTGTTCCCCCAGATGCCAAGGACCAAGAGCTCATACTTGGGAGATTTGTGGACTTTGAACTAAAACACTGTATTGTAGCATTACGAATGTGGCACGCATGGGTGAGACTCCATTAAAGTTGACATGATCATTGAGGTTCACCAAGAAGCGAAGACTGCTTTTCCACAGGTGAAACTCTCTATCAGTGGAACTTAAAGTTCCTTTTGACTACAATCACATTCCACTGTTGGAACACAAGCCTACACCGCTTGTCGTTATAAACTTACATGCTCAATTCATGAGAATATTTTAGACTTCCAAAGTGCAACCCGCTTTTCAGAAAAGTTCTGGAACACATGGAGCCACCTCAAGATATTTAAATAAATTGTGTATTTGCCCATCTGACAAAGAAATATGTTGTGCTCTATTAAATTAGCACACAGGTGGTGCTCATTTACACTATGATTCTACTTTGCACTGATTTATACTTAGTGAGGGTGTGCAACTTTGCCTAATTTTTTTAGGTGATCAGTGATGCCCAGCGGCCACATCAACATAATACGTATTTTATCTATGTAGATAAATTTAAAGAGAGGATGAGTGATGGATAAGGTCTGTTTATATATTCATCAAAGCTCTTGATGTAGTTCCACATAAAAGATTTTGGGTGGTCTAAGTAACATTGCCGTAATCCATCTAGTTGTGAGCGCTGTTGAATGCAGTTCTTTCTTGTTAGGGTGGGGGAGTGGCATGGTGAAACCAGTACAGTACATACCTCTCCTGCGTTGTTGCCCGGCCCTAGCTGCCCCAAGAAAGTCTCTCTTAAAACCCTTGTACTTAAGATGGGGCAATAGGACATGCTGGGAGGCTTCGGCCTTTTGTTTCGCGTCTACTGACACTCAAGTGCTTGCAAGGTCAGAAAAATGTGTGTGACTCTTGGACAATCTTCTGTTACCTTCTTCGGCCCCCGCTCTCTTACCTCTTCCCCCTCAAAAACTCATTACAAACTTTTTCTCCCCCGTGGTTTAGCCCTTTTCGTTTTTATCATCTTTTATTTTGGTTTTGCGTAGCAAAATGTTTATATCGGCAATTACAAGACTGTTTTTCTTAGAAGCACAACGGACACTAAGCTCTGTAAGCCGTTTCTCAGCTTTGTGTTTCTGTTTTCTTTCTTCTATCTTAAACATGACAAATGTGTTAACGCTGATTTTTATATATGTGCTAATGCTGTCTTTTATAGCAATGGTTTTAAGTAACTGTGCTAAATTAATAAAACTTCAAACTTCAGTACAGTACCAGAAAGATTGGCTCTGTGTCGCTGTCAATTCCTATGTGACTGATATTGCAGGATGGCGTAGATGAAGTCTACACTTCTTTGGAGCTAACAAAGCAATCTAGGAATCAACTAACACAGGACTCCCTTGCATTGCATGCAGAAGTGACGAGGGTGTGATTCTATTTAGAAATGTATTTTGAAAGCTCTCTGCAACTTTTGAGGATGACTTCTATCATGTCAGAAAACAAATCCGATCTTCAACAATTTCGCTACCTCATAGACAATGGGATAAATATTTAAAGTCCAATAATGTGGAACAACACGCCAAGGATTGAAAAAAAAAGAATAGAGATTTCAGAGGTGCCCGGACAGATTTAGGTCAATCTGGGTGGAGGAAGCATGGGAAGCAGCTATGGTGAAGCCATGTTGAAAGAGGCACACGCACAGGAGAGGAACCATTTAAACTAATCTGTTGCCTAAAAGTTAAAAATATTACATTTTCAAATATTTTGGCATGTAAGTGTGTAGAGAGACTGTAAGTTGGGAGGGGTTCAGCCTGCAAAAAAAAAAATGAAATTGTGTCAACAATCTGCAGTGTGCAAATATTAATTTTCATGCGAGTACCCCGACTGGTATTGTACTGTATAGGTATTGCTATAATACATAACTAGATTGTGTTATGTCTGCAGTGGACCAGTAATTATTTCTAATAACTAATGTTAGACAGAAAAACACAATTCTGTACTTTTATATGATGGGTTTGAAGAAACGAGTGACTTAATATACATTGTGTAAATATTATATTCGTATGTGCACCTTGAGGTGGCAGGACTCCATGCCATTGCACTTTTTTTTTACTTTCAGACATGTTGCACATCAGTTGCACTGTTGTACAACAATAATACAAAAATTGACAACGCCAACAACTCTCTTAAGCATGACCTATTGGCTTTGCCAATGATTGTTAGGTTTTTTTGTGAAAAAGGCCTGTTAATTTTCTACTGAATTTTCTTGTATTTGCAACAGGTCATCTTCAAGGATGAGGAATTAATGCACATCCTTCTTAGCTTTTGAATATAACTTGTATTTGGGGAAAGGATGTGGTCTTATGGATAGACTGCTGACTTTGGAGCGGGAAAAGCAAGGTTCGAACCTCGGGGTCGACTCCACATCCTTTAATTCTGGGCAAATCACTTAATCTCCCCCTGCCCACAAAAGAAATGAATGTGTCCTTGTGTAACGTAACTGGTGCTCATGTAAAGCGCAGCGCTCCAATACCTTCGGGTCGAGTTCGCACTATATGAATCAGCAACAACAACAAAAAAAATTCAGTGCCTTGAGGGAATTGAGTGTTACAAAAACTTGAGATCAGTAATCCGGTGCATCTTCTCATCAAAATCTTATTTGACATTAATACATCAACATCATTAGAAACATAATCAGCAATACCTAGCTTGCTGTGTCTCTGCTATTGTATCATATTTAGCAGAATGTGAAACATTATATCATAAATTAAAGTTTTAAATCTGGCAACAACACTAAGTCAACCAGAGTAACATTTAAAACCTCAAAATGTTCCTCGATATAAAAAAAATAAACAGACATAATTTGAGGCTTTTCGATATCTTAATTAGGCTCCTGATGGTTTCTTGTTTATGGGACCGTTCCTTTTTTGTTCAGCCTCACCGCGTCATGTTAGCTTGTGTGTGCTCCATTTGTCATGCATCTTTTCCTTGTTCATTGTTTAACCAAACGTCCTTTTAAGTTAATATTCACCCTTCGCTCATTCAGTTGGAGATTTTGTGTGATCTAGTCCCAAGGACCATATGGTTCAATTAGTAGAGATTTATTGTTAAGTATAATGTAATGCATGAGGTCTCTCATATTCTGGAATGTTCCTTTGTCTTGCTGTCTACCCTGTAGATATTCTCTCAATTTAGTGTAATATGTTTCTAGTGGAACGTCATCTTTACAGTCTGGCAGGTCCAGTTTGTTTTGTACGCCCACATAACTGTATACCCCTTTGTTGGTCTTGGCTATAAACAGTTTTAGTTGTATTTTACCATACAAGAGTGACATAGAATCCAGAGTGGAAAAGGCCTCCAAAAGTATGTAGTGGTCACCTGAAAGGACAAGACAAAAATGCACCAACTTTCTTTGGAGTTATGGTGAATGGAGAGAAGTGGCGAGGACAAGGAGAGGAAGGAGGCAGATAGGGCATTGGTTCCTGGCAGAACCGGGGTGTTTATGGGACCGTTCCTTTTTTGTTCAGCCTCACCGCGTCATGTTAGCTTGTGTGTGCTCCATTTGTCATGCATCTTTTCCTTGTTCATTGTTTAACCAAACGTCCTTTTAAGTTAATATTCACCCTTCGCTCATTCAGTTGGAGATTTTGTGTGATCTAGTCCTAAGGGACCATATGGTTCAATTAGTAGAGATTTATTGTTAAGTATAATGTAATGCATGAGGTCTCTCATATTCTGGAATGTTCCTTTGTCTTTCTGTCTACCCTGTAGATATTCTCTCAATTTAGTGTAATATGTTTCTAGTGGAACGTCATCTTTACAGTCTGGCAGGTCCAGTTTGTTTTGTACGCCCACATAACTGTATACCCCTTTGTTGGTCTTGGCTATAAACAGTTTTAGTTGTATTTTACCATACAAGAGTGACATAGAATCCAGAGTGGAAAAGGCCTCCAAAAGTATGTAGTGGTCACCTGAAAGGACAAGACAAAAATGCACCAACTTTCTTTGGAGTTATGGTGAATGGAGAGAAGTGGCGAGGACAAGGAGAGGAAGGAGGCAGATAGGGCATTGGTTCCTGGCAGAACAGGGGTGTTTATGCAGAATATCGGCAGCAAAAATAGCGTAGACTAAATATAGTGTCAAGAATATCGAAGACAAAATATCGTAAAGGTAAGTTTCTATAGGTAAGCAAAGTTTTACTATGCATAATGCTACATATATGCACATTGGCGATATATATATATATCTTCAAGGTACGTAGATGTGGAGTTAAGAATGGTAAATCTACACTTACCTATTTGCACTTACCTTCTCGATATTTTGATCCTCGATATTTTTGACACGATAACCTGTCCACATGGTATTTTTGGTTCTGATATTCTGTCAGCGATCCAGAACAGGATCCACCAATAAGAGTGTCTTTAAGAAGAAGGTGGATCCTTCTGCTTTTTGAGAAACATTCAAAGAGATTTAAGAGGCTGCTAAGAGATTCCATAGTGAGGTAATAAGTAGAGGGTTTACGTCCTGTAGTTACTTCGGAACATGTGATCTTATGAAAATGCTGTGCAGTAAGATGTGATTTTATGAAAGTGCTGTGCAGTAAGATGTGATCTTATGAAAGTGCTGGACAGTAAGATGGGATCTTATGAAAGTGCTGAGCAGTAAGATGTGATCTTATGAAAGTGCTGTGCAGTAAGATGGGATCTTATGAAAGTGTTGAGCAGTAAGATGGGATCTTATGAAAGTGCTGAGCAGTAAGATGTGATCTTATGAAAGTGCTATGCAGTAAGATGTGATCTTATGAAAGTGCTGAGCAGTAAGATGTGATCTTAGGAAAGTGCTGTGCAGTAAGATGTGATCTTATGAAAGTGTTGTGCAGTAAGATGTGATCTTATGAAAGTGCTGTACAGTAAGGTGTGATCTTATGAAAGTGCTGTGCACTTCAGTACGATGTGATCTTATGAAAGTGTTGTGCAATAATAGCAGGGCTGAATTAAAGACTTTAGTTTGGAGAATAAGTCCAACAAAGTGTAGGGAGACACTAGGGTTCTTACTCGGAAGCTCTAAATGCGGGCATGTTTTAAGCCCCAATGATATTAAATACTCATTTATAGCTAAATGGACTCCAAGGCTCTAACAATGCACTTGAAAGCCTCGTGAGAGAGCTTATACACCAGAACGAGTTAACTGAGAGTTACTCTAGCTATTGAAATAACTCCTGTGGTTACCAATGACAGAGTGGGTGGGTATCCTGAACCATAGTTCAAATAGAACTTTTAATTTATTTTTGCAGATTTGCTTGCGTGCAGTTCTTTGATGAAAATTCTTGATTTCCAGTCGTTAAAATTGGCAATTTACATCAAATTAACCAATAACATGCTTGAATTTTTTTCCATTCTAAATTGCATTCCACGACAAAGCAGATGTGTCACCGTAATTCAGACCAGAATGTCTCTTTGAGATATAACATCTGCAGAGAGTGTGCTACCACTGCACAGCATCCCTAAGCTAGAAGGGAGCTATAATTGGATTCTTAGACTTCCCTGGTGCTCTAGGGAGGGGCCACTGAGCACAGAAGGCTCTTCACCTGGGCAGATGTTTCACATGACTGGACATGCTCGTGTTTGTTGTGAAAAAACCATCTGGGACTAACACAGGAAGCTGTAAGAGCTACTTGTTCAAGGCAGCTGCCTTGAACAAGTAGCTCTTCTAGCTCCTTCGTTCACTTTCCTTGAGAGTTCAATGTCCTCTGAATAAGGCCTGCTGTAAGACTGTGCCTGACATGGTAGTCAGCTTCCTCGTGGCACACAAGAAATCAGGCTACCATGACTGATGTATTCAATTGTCTTAACCAATTTTCTATTTTTCATCCATATACTGCTCAACGGTGAAAGGTCTCAGCCTGACCATTTGGAGTGTCACTTCCTTTCCTGCAGCTGCAAGGTTCCGTGGTGAGTTCAACCATTGCCCGTAAACAGGGTGCCAAATAATCTGGGTAGTGCCCCTGCTGAACCCTCTTCAGTGATTCAGATTCCAGGAAGGTATCACTTAACTTTGATTACACCTTCTCGTATGGCACAGACATACTCTGCAGTGGCAGGAAGTGCTGAGGAACGGGTTCAAAAGTTGCAAAGATGTTTGCCTCTAAACTTGGAGAAGTTTTTTAAAACTTCACAAACAGGGCTTCAACAAGGTTACCAGCTGGTACAAAAAGGAAGGAACATTGCACACAAAGCAGGTTCGAGTGAGGAAACAATTCAATGTTTATGCAGATATTCTCGTGCACAGTGAAATTATGCCACAGTTGGAAACTGCAAACGTAACAACATTTGTGGAGTGCAACATTTGCCAACTTAAATAATGAACTTTAAACTTCACACACTCATTTCAGGGACTATTACTGCTACAAATTCTGCTGCAGCCTGCCACAAAGTTCACATGTTTCAAACATACCTGCTTCTCTTTGACAATGAGCGTGACCTGCTTCTCTTTGACAATGAGCGTGTCCTTATTCATGGCCCTAGGGATAATATTTGTTTATCTGAGAGAAGCAAAAAGCCCAATTTGTAGTCCATATCTCTTTACTCTTATAGCACATTTCCCTGCCAAGATCCTGCTCGCTGCTTTCCTTCATGTTGACGGTGTTTGTGAACTTCCTTGCTGGTGATACCAATTCACCTCAAGAAGTTGTGCTTGTTGGTGAAGTTACAGCATGCCCAGCCACAGACTGGAGGTTAAGACTGGCCAGGACAGGCTGGGGTACAGCACAAAGCTGGATTGTGATGTCTGCCAACCATCAATCACAACAAAAAAATGGTTACCTTTAAGAGTGCCCGGGTGAGTCAATCACCACAGAACCCAGTCTGAATGTTCCACCAACAAGCTAAAGTGCTGTGTCAGCATCATCACCTGCAGTGTCAGCATCTCAGCAGCAGAACAACACAGTAACCTTAAAACTCATCTCATAGGCCTGTTCTGAGCTAATGCAAACACTGATTGCTGTATTGATTTCCGTTAGCTTGTCCTCCTTGATGCCCGAGACTCGCTTGGCACCTTCACGCTCTCTGCTTCCAGCAGTCATTTGCAACTATCGAGCTGTGGACAGTGTCTGACAGGGACGGCCACTTGATCGCAGAAGTCACCTTGATTGCTGTTCGTGTTCTTGAGTGTTGCATCGGTTGTTCAGTCAACCGAAAGACAGCTGTTTTGCTGTCTTATTTGCTTCTGAGTGCATTTCCCTGAACAAACATGATATTTTCTTGAGTTCTCTTTGATTTGACTTTGCCGAGAAGCTGCCCATTCTGTGGTGCTGATTGGCTGATTCATTTTTTTTTGCTGCTGCTGTTGCAATACCTGAACTTTACCTGTTGGGTACTTTTTTTCTCTATAGGTAGCCTTCTTAGCAGGGGCTTTTTTTCTTAAGGAAAAAAACACAGAAAAGTTGCTACCTTGCTCCTGATGCCCAAAACATGGTGTATGTGGTTTTTGACAGCCATTAAATTATCTATTGTTGGTTTCCCTGAAACAACATAGCTACCACCGCCCGGTGCATCTAGTTTGATGTTTTATGATAGTGGAACAATGTTTATTTTATTTAAATAATATTTGTTTTTGTAAAGCGAACTTTTCTGCAATTCAATTATTTTTGTCATGAAGTGCATAAATTTCAATTTAAAAAAAATAGTCTGCCCTTTGTTTTTTGAAAGTCTTAAGAC
Source organism: Lissotriton helveticus (assembly GCF_964261635.1). Taxonomy (NCBI): domain Eukaryota; kingdom Metazoa; phylum Chordata; class Amphibia; order Caudata; family Salamandridae; genus Lissotriton; species Lissotriton helveticus. Next base: position 1,052,940,128 of record NC_136065.1, read on the forward strand.
CTGCATGCTAACATTAGGTGAGCAAAACCTGCTTTGGGGCCCGACTGATGCAAAGTCCACTGTGGGAGGGAAGATGGACATATAAGGATAAAACGTTTGATGTGAAAGAGTTTGATTACATGTCTAGAGCCACGCGAGGTCTTGTTTATAGCCTGATACATGAATTGGAGGTTTTCTACTCACTATCAGCTCTTGTTTGGGCGTTTTGATTTTTTACAGTGAAAATATACAAAGTGGGGATTAACAGAAATACAGGATACCGTGTGCAGTCACAGCACGGCTTAAGGGCTCAAGCCAAGGTCAAACTTTGCAATAGTCTTATTGTTGATGTACTCACTACAAAGGTACAATGTCCTGAGAAACTAGACCAAGCTTAAGGTTACAGCTCGCTCATGTAAGTGCATATGATGGGAATTAGAAGAGCTCTCTAAAGGGGATGTGCAGATCACTCCGATAGCCTCAAGGGCATGTTCTGGTTGTAATGAAGCTTTACAAAGCAAAGAAAATAAATCGATAAATAATGGTCTTGAAATAAAATATTCAAGCAAACACAAAACATCATAACATACCTACCTACTAAGACAGCTCAGTGCATCCACTGCAGAGACTTAATTTTACCTGGATGGTCTCGTGTTTATTTAGTAGTCGATCCAGTTTCCTTCTTAGACTTATATAAAAGCTTGCGGAGGTGGGTAAAAGTAGTATATGCCGTTTGGAGCTACGTTCCCTGGCACAAAGATATGTAAAAATCTGTTTTCAGTTAACAATCGTTTGGAAAGCTAATTTTGCCTTGTTTGCTGTGCTAAACTTTTTCATGAATATGATTTGAAGCGTAACCAAACACGCACGTCAACCACAATCACTTGACTATTTGTTTCATTGGCTTCCAGCAACCAGGCATGTATGCCACTGGAAGAAGTTGCTCTTTCGACAATTGCCTGTCATGTGAGGACTTCTTGTCATGTGGCATTGTGCTGCTCTGTGAGCCCTCTTGCTGTTAACTTGAAACTAGACAATTTACAAGGACTAAGGTTGCTTCAAGGTAAACCTTAAAAAACATAAAATCAAAATATTCATAATGTTATGGTCCATCTTGCCAAAAAGGAAAATGGGAACAAACTACCTATAATTTTGCAAATGCGTATATATGTTCGTCAAATTGGTACTTCCTCTGTTTCATACTGATGTCAGGAAATTTGCAAATGTGTGAATGGTGAAACAACAATGTGACATTTTATACTACTTGAGCCACAAGCAGCACCGGCCAATGAACAGTTTTAGAACAATGACAATCCGTGATGTAGTACCAAAAGACCATTGCTGGCGAAAATGTACTCCAAAAGTATTAACAAAACATGGCATTTCTTTTTATTATTCAGTATTTGATATGCACAAATATTCATATTGTAAGGATGGTACACAAATAGCTACGATTTAACCTAAAGGCAGTGTGTAATTTGCAATACTGGATGCAGCCTCATGTGGCCAAGTAGGCAAACATTCTCTGATTCATTGTATTTTTGTCTTCACCAGTTGAACTCTTCAGTAGGTATGTCGTACTTAACAAGTGGATCTGGGTTCTTTTTATGATTAGATTGCCTATGTGGAAGAGATTAACTGTTATGGCTTATGGAGAGAGACAAAAATCCCTAAAGTTTTTTTAAGACTGCCACCTCATATAGGGGAGTGAGGGTGGAAGTGTTCAGCAAACTGAGCTGGCTCCACTCATTTTGTCCCCAATTTTAGCTAGAGTCTGGCAGCTGCACACTGCCACAGGGTTGTTCGCTCCATTATTTTTGTACTGTTGCACGTTCTTTTTGTAATTTAATTTAGTGTTCGAAGTTGGCTGAGGGCTTTCCTAAATTAAACTGGTGCTGGTGCATTGTGAGTCATACAAAAGCATTATGACACCTTGATTCTTAAAACGCTTTTTCATTCAGAAAACTTGTTCCAAAATGGCTACGCTTGTGTACATATGCGTTCTGAAATACGGGTAACCATCTTGGAACAGCTTTTTCCCATATAGATAAAACATTTCAAGCTGGTTGCTGGTACATCAGCATGATATGCTCTGCTTGCTATTTTGAGTATTGTATATTTTGGCTATGTTTTATGAACAAACATTGGCAAAGCTAAAGACGTACACTTTCATTTTGAAGGCAGGACCTATTGGTTTTGTCAATGCTTGTTTGTTTTTCTGCGCGATATGCTGGGCACAGTGCGAAGCATGAACCATGATGCATTGCCAGCACCATGCAACACAGTACTGTGATGCAACCTAGCCAATAATACATTGGCCCCTGGGTGTTTGAACAGATTAGCACAAGGTTGTTAAGCAGCTGACTCTAATTATCAGCTGAACTTTTACTGCAGTTTAGTTATAGCGGAAGCATTCCCTTATGGTGAGTGTCCAGGGAGGGTACTGAGTGGCACAGGGACACGCTGGCTGTGCAGAAAGGGTAGAATTGCACTGCCGCCCTCTTGCTGTGCGTGGGTTGTGGATTTAAGTAGGACTATAATTTTCAGTTTTCTGCATCCAGCACTCTTTGTGAGCTCTATATATTATTCACACACTTGAAAAATAAAAAAGAGCCTTTTTTTACTCAGTAAATCTGTAACACAAACCGGAACTGAATGTTTCTAAACTGGGCCTTCTCGGCTGATGTAGTATTGCATCATGGCGGGGAGCTCAGGTGGCACAAACCCGCTGCAAAATTTATAAGGTCTAGATTTTTTTTTTTTAACCTATGTCCTGGATGACTAATCACTCTACATGGCCTGCTAAAAGCTAACAATAATGGCAGATGACCTCACATCCGGTGCATTATCGTGAGCATCCCGTGTAGGTGTGTGGATATGTTCAAGTGAGGCGCATTTCTTTTAAAGTGGTTTTTTTTGGTTGAGATGCTCAGCAAAATAATAAACACAGTGTACCAGCGGAAGATGGAGCAAACAGAAAGTGGCACTCAAGCAGTGACATTGACACCAAGGTCAAGGCAGATGCTTGGGGTTATCCCTCTCTTTTTCAAATGATTCTGTAAGTATTAGTCTGGTGCTACCCTATCCGTCAGAGTTTACGGCGTTTCTTGCCCCAGTGACAAAAGTGTTGCACCTACATGATGGGTACCATTTTCATTTTCTTCTTTCCGAAGCTAAAGAACAAGCCTTAGCTAAAAACATAGTTACCTTATAATTACACATGTAGGCATACCAATGCAATGCAGTCCTACTTTGTTGTTCATTCATCAGACAGGCTGTCCAAAACACTGGAGGTGCGAAAACAGTGCAATTCATAAAGGACGTAAACATTCTTTGGAAGATTTGAATTTGATTTGTTTTTTGCCGTTATTGTTGAGTGAGGTTAGCCACCATTTTCATTATTTTTTGCTCTTCTTTATATAATTATGTACTTTTGTTAGCACCGAACGATGCATTGCAGCTTCCCGCCTCGTGCTCAATCTCTCGTCCAGAGGCAGCATACAATTGTCAAGTGCCTCTGTAGCTAGGCCTCCTGCTTTGTTGAGCCTGTATCTTTCTTTTCACCCCCTGTTGTCTTTCACTTCATTGAATAGTTATTGATTCTTTTCTGACATTTATTTCGGAGAAAAACATCATCAAAGAACTTTTGAGATGAACCTAGAGAATGGAAACAATGAGAAGGCTATTAAATTGTGAAGCTTTTCATCGCATCCATTTTTCGCCCACGCAGACAAGGTACTTGAGGATGTACAGTATTGGTATAAAGGATCTCGTGTTACAAACACATACAGACTGATATCACTCTTAGGCATAGAAAGCTCTTGAAATGGGTGTTTGTGCGACATCTGAATAGGATGGAGACCTGATCAAAAGCTGCCAGAGCCATCTGCATCTTCAAAGATTCTCTGCTCTGCCCAGGTCCGCTGGTCTCTTATGATGGACAATATTTCCATGTGCCCCGCAGCATCCTGATTATTGTTGGAGCTTGTGGCTAGTAAGAGTGTTTAGGATCAAGTGCAAATACCCTTTGCTATAGATGGCAACTATTATAATTTGTCTTAGCACGTGCTTCGATCTGAAGATCATTAAGACTCAGTTGAGTCTTCCAAGCAACAACTCTGAAGAACATTTATGACCATGGACTGTAAGTTCTAAAGTCTGAAGTCCCATCAGCACCATGCTGGAAGCCCCATTGATACACTACCCATGAGGCTCCAACATAAGAGAACACACCAGGTCAGGACTTGAGAGAGGACATCTATTGTACCTCCGGATATAGTCAAAGACCCTGATTTCTCCTCCGTAGAATGAATAGGACTGATAACCTCAAGCCGTGGCTGTAGTGAGATGTTTCTTCCTCTACTCTAGAGCATAGGAAGCAAGAATTAGCCACCCTCCCCTCTTCGATGAAAAGTCAAATTAACTTTAAAGATTGGTCTTTCGGCTCCATATGGATACCCTCTGGTGCAGCTCACGCAGATCGCTGGCTGAAATACCAGACGAAGTGGGTTGATAACAAAGAAGCCTAGAATAAGAAACATTTTAGTCCTGACCTAGAATTAACTGAGCATGTATGTGCCAAATCATCTACATTTCCCATTTTCCACCTCCTGGTAGTTTCTACATCTAACAATCCCTAAAGCTAGTCACAGTTAACGACAAGAGGGTCTCTTTAAAATATGCCACCTGGCTGCAGAGCTGGAGAGAGAGTGTCCCAACAGGTTTCCTTCAGAGGTAGGGTGACCAGACGTCCCGGATTTCCCCAGACACTTCTGGTTTTCAGAGCACTGTCCCGGTGTCCCAACGCTTTCCTTAAATTTAAATACTTGTCCCGGTTCTTGGGACACAGGTCAAGTCATCCTGCAAAGGAGAATGGAAAGGTATGCTTTCGTTAAATAATGTATCTGTTTCAGGCAGTGCAGGTTCATGTCTGCTGCAGCAGCGGGGAGACGGAGAGGAGAGCTGTGGTAGGTACTCAGGGTAGAGGCTAGAAGTCTATCCATAGATGAGGGGGAGGTTTCTTTTTGTTATTGTTGCAAAAATTGGCTGAAGTCAAACATAGAAATAAGATTGAAGGTGCTAGCCCTACTTTTATGTCTAGCCTGTCCCGGTTTTGGCTCCTCAAAATCTGGTCACCCTTTTCAGAGGGGCATCGAACCATTGGATGGAAAGAGATACCCGGGCCTTCATCCAAGGGCCTCTGGACTTCAGAAGGGAATAAAGCAGGGAGGGAATTCGCCGTCTAACAACTAGTAGCCAATTAGTCCCCTGCTGTGCCCAAACCTAATCCTCTCAAGCATGGAGCGAGCGAGCAGAGGGGGGCAAACAAAACTCAATCAGGTTAAGTGTGAAGTTGGGATTAGCAGGCAGAACAAGAGTCCCAATGACCCTCCGCCCCTCCATTCTTTTCTTGGACCAGCCACCCCCTCCCCCATTTTACCCCCCTGTCTGAGAGGATGTTTGTAAAGTGTGCGGTGAAAAGATTATTGGTCTGGCCAGTTTGTTTGCCAGAGTTGGCGTCCCGCTGGGCGGCAATGTGGTGTGATCATGTAACTGTAGTTGGAAAGTTTCACATGAATGCACTGCAAAGCCTGGGCGGAAGGGGAGGCCAGGGGAAAGGTTCAGCTCCTGTTTGGGGAATTTGGACTGCTCTGAATATGTCGGTGAATGGCGGCCTCAAGGGGTTCACGAAGACGGCTCATCCCGGGAACAATAGCTGTTTTCAGATAGTCCTGGCAGTCAACACCGGTGTTGCTGGCCTAAAAAACATATTACAGTCAAAAGCAATTGGGTCAATGGAGAAATGTATCTTTAACTTAACTAGATGCAATTTTCATCAATCTGAAAATAAATCTTGCTTACATTCTGAAAAATGTTCCCTGATAAAGATTAGAGTGTGCATTTCTTATGTTATTCCTTGCAATGCAACAATATACAAGGCAGCATTCTACCAAGAGCTGTTTCGTGTTGTCAAAGTCCACGTATTCAAGGGTCAAAGATAAGTAGGTTTTCCTAGTTACCAATTTTTTTGCAGCAGGTGATTGAATCTGTGAAAATGTCGGGGTATTTTGAACGGAAAGTTGTAATTCCTCATCATATTGCATACATAGGCAGGACCACCACATCCATACATTTAGTAGAGGAGCAGCGATATTACATCACTTTCATCAAAAACTTTGACGTTTTAAAAAATGTTTCTGAGAATCTTCGATTAGCCTGTTCTACAGTGAAATGAAAGATTTAACAAACTGGAAATATTTATTTGTTCGATTATTGAATTGTAAAATGATATACTTTGTGACACAGAAAAAAACATGTTGGCTATGTACTGTATCAGTCTTCACTGCGAGCTCAGTAGACGGATTCCATTGACATAGCATGTGCTTGCACAAATTTAGCTCCAGCTTTACTGGGATTTTGTGTCGGGGTTGCAGCAGTTTTGTGGCAAAGCCTGAATGCAAACCCATTTTGCTTGGCTTTGCGTGGTTTAGTAAATAGAAAGTAACACAACGCAGTGCATAACACTGCCTTTTGATACTTTACATCGGGTAGGCATTCCATGGGTGGAGCATGGGCATTCCCATGCATTCACCCATGCATTTTGGACACAAACCCAGATGTACAATGACTTGTAAGCACCAAAAAGTTGCAGCTATCTGACAGGTGTACCAAGGAGATATATCTTTATTTCTCCTTGTTACCTCCTCTTTCCATGTGTGAAGCATTGTGAAGTGTACATAGAAAGAGGAAGTGCCTCTTTGGATTGTTTTTGCACAGGAAGGTATCCTTTCCTACACAAAAAGATTCCTGCGTAAAGCAGGCGCCCTTGCACTATGGTACAAGGGTGCCTGCATTGGTGCTAGGCAGCATACCATGCACCAGCACAAGGAGAGAGCAGAAATACTCCATATCTTTATAAATATGGAGCTGTTCTGCTCTCTCCCTTTCACGAAACACAGCGCAGCAAGTACCCTTGTTGCGCTACATCGCTTAGAATAAGAAATATTAGTAAATATTCCCCTTGGTTTTCCAGACACTTGATACTTGTCAGCTTTATCAATGGTTTTCAGCCATACTGTACAGCATGGCTAAATAAGAAAAAAATAAAGCCTATGACACGGATGGCTACGTTATTTGGTAGTAGTGTGCACCACACATGAGGGTGTCTGCATAATAGCACAGCCACTTCTTTTTATTTGCCAAATTCAGTTAGATCGGCAAATAAAATATAACAAAAAGAAGTGAAAATGCCTTTTTGAAGCATGGGTGGGAGGGAGCAACACAGATAGTGTGGGTGGGGGGAAGCAACACAGGGGGTGGGTAGGAGAAGCAATGGCCAACAGAGAAGGATGGCGCTGGTGGGGAGAAGTGACATGGAGGGTATAGGGTGACAAAAGCAAGACAGAAGATAGGTGTGGGGTGGAGAAGTAACGGGTGACAGAGAAGGAGGGCACCGGTGGGGGAAACAACACAGAGGACAGATGAAAGCAACACAGAGAGGAACAGGGGCTCACGACCAAAGAAGAGAAGAGCAGGCGGAGAAGAAACACATGGGAGAGAAAGCAAGCAATGGAGGTGGACTTCAAAGTGAACTCACCATGGAGAAGCGCATGGTTGTCAGTGAGCAACATGAGTGCAGGGGGAGAAAAGTAGTACACAAGGGAGACAGCTAGAAAACAGATGCACTCTCATAGAGTGCTTAACCATTAAAAAGTAGTGCTTGAAAAGCAAGCAGCGGAGGCTTAGAAGCCAGCCAATCAAAAGAGATGGTAAAGAAACTGTGCTTCATGGGAGGGAAAAACACAAGACTGATAAGCTGGGACATAAATAAGAGGCAGCAGGCAAATGAGAGTAACAGGAAAGCCAACTATTGGTAAGCAAAGGGCGGGCCCCAAACCCCTATATGCTTTTAGTAAGGCCACAATATGTCTTTTGCAAACAGGAAACATTCTTCCTTTTGTCTCCACAATCTGCTTTCCATTGATCACTTTCCCCACGTGATGACTTCTTTTCTAAAGATTGTATCCACTTGCCTCACAACAAATTTGTCTGCAACACAGTCATCAGATTTGTATCCATATTGGAGTGCATATTGACCCCATTTCATTGCATCTCATTGCTTGCCACATATTGATTTTCTTAACCACTTTTATCCATTTCCATTCCAACCACTGTCATAGATTTTCTGGATTTCTTTCCAGAACTCACCAGAAATTCGTTTTTATGGACCCTTGGTACTAAAGAATTAGTCAATGCACCAACATGTGTCATAAAATCTGGTGGACTGCAATCACCTTGCAACCCAATGAGAATGACTTAAGTAGTGAGATGTGTCCTAGGTATGAATCTGTTGTGTGAAATTTCACAGGGATAATTAGTGGAATCCAAATCTTCTTTTGCTATAGAAAGGCACACTCAAGAACATTAGGAAAACAGGAATGTTTTCATAGGGTTTATTTAAAATCAAAACCTATCATACACTGCACACAATATGAACAGTCACTATTATAAAAACAAAGAAAACAGTTGCAATTATATTTACCTGGAGTGTGCATAGTAAAAATATTTTAACATTAGGATATTTTGTTCAAGCTTCTTTACATCCATCACCCCAACCCCTTCCTTCTATCTGCTAAGTGAGTGAAACTTAGCACCAAAAGAGGCTTACTCTGAAGTGCATAGATGCTTCACACCCGCATACCTTTTTAGGACAATAGAACCAATGTTCAGTAAGGAACAGAAGCAGCTGCATCAGCGCCTGCGTCTCAGAGCTGGCAGATAAGCCCAAGGAAGGCTGGGTGCAGCTTCTTCATATACTTCAGTGAGGGGCGGTGATTACAGCTCTGTATGACCCTCAGCCTTAAATCCCTGGTATGAAGTCTTTTTTATTTCAGAACATTCTGTTCTAGTTTATATATTCTGTATGAAAATTGATAACAGTTTTCTTTTAACCTTTCACTTACTAACGTTCTGTGAAACCTTGCTTATTGTTAAAAACAGTAAGTGAGAAGTTGAGATATCAGTTTTCATGAACCCTTATTGTTTGTTAAAAAACAATCAGTGAAAAGACCATTTTAAAACCATACAGAATACACATGAATATAAATTCAAGCAGACTGAATTATCACATTGCAATGAATAACAATAAAAACTGTGCATTTGTATTTGAAATGTGCATCTGAATAAATGAGTATAATATTTCCTTTCACATTTAATTTAATTGCAAGTAGGCAATCACAAATGCTGCATTGGCATCCTCGGGAAACCTGTAGACGTCCACTTTAGGATGCCCGAGGATAAATAAAATATGCATATATTTGACTTTTTGCTATGATCCCACTCCTGTAAAATCAGAAAACATGAAGCCTTGTATGTATATTTTCTGGAAATTCTGAAAGAAACTGTTAGAGATGGTCATATAAGGGAGCTGTCAAAAGCATGGGCTAGCTTTTCAAAAGCATTGTGGTGGTGATTTTAGTTGGCTTAATAGGTTGGAGGGAGCAGGATTTAGTCAAGGTCTTGGTGCGGCAGCTTAGTATAATAGAGAGGGTTTGCCTGTCCGACAGTGCATCTAAGAGACAATATCATAATATTGCTTGGCGTCTTTTTATTGCTCAAGTATCACCCAGAAGCAACTGATTGGCTAGCTAAGTAAACGGTCATGAGTTTTCTTTTATGGCGTTTCCACAGGGCTGAGATGGCGCATGACTAGTCAGCACAGATCAAATCCTCGATGTGGCTTCACAGTGGCTATTTCTTCTACTCATAGAGGACAAAGTAGGCATGGATGGGGTCAAGGCCACAGTGATGTAGTCAGGTTTTGTGGCATTTGCAGCTGGGCTTTACATCCAAGTCAAGGAATTAAGGATGATCACAGATCTAGAGGTGAAGCATAACCAAGGCCTCTTGCATTCTATGATGCGCTTCTCAGAAAGGTCCTTCATCCCCATTGTGTGACACAGTGAAGACACACAGTAAGAATATGTTCTTTCTTCCACATATCCTCCAGCAACTGGGCCTTTATCCAGCTATCAACAAAAACAGGGTCTTTGAGCAGCACTCAGATCCAACTGAGTTACTGGTAGCAACCAGATATATTTCCGTATCAGCTACCTAAAGTATATCTCAAATCGCGCCAGTGGAAGGAAGGAAGGTATGCCTCCACATAGAACTTCATGGAGGAGAAAAGAGGGCAACCTGTTAAATGTAAGCGCACCCTGGTCTCTATACAAGCACAGAAACAAATCTTAATTTGTGATGTTAAATGGTGGGAGAGTCCCTGAATCTTAATTTATTAGCAGAAGAGTAACATATGTGGCCTTTTCTCACTAGGCACAAAATCAGATGATTAGCTAGCATCCGGTTTTCGTAGTAAATGCAGCTAATTAAATCAACCTTGTTGTTATTAATTGGCCCCACAGGAAGTGTGTGTCTTCCTGCCTCCCTTGGGAAGGTGAAGCCAGTAAACATGCATTCTGTTTGACTCAGGGAGAAACATTTACACAATATGCCTCAGCCAGGAAGAGGTGGGCCAGCTTTTAATGGGTAAACATTATAAGCACACCATGCTCTTCTATTTAGTGGAGCATATGGTCCAGATTCTCATGCTGCGGTTCTCACTATAAATCAATTTCCATCCCTTTCGATCTATTTCTGTTCTTTATGGAGCACCCATAAAAGGCTTAGAACAAGGCAGCCCAAACAGCCCTGAGCACACAGCAGTTGCTTTTCCTTTTCAGATGTGCCCCCTTGGGGGCGGAGTAGCAGTGCTTAATTTGAGCTGATGGTTGCAGGTGGGCCCCACTGGCACTCATGTGTTGGGGACCGGCACTTATTTTTCATAATACTATTTTGACCAGGACACAAAGAAGAAAGAAGGAGGATGATAACGAGAAAGAGGGCAGTGAGTGTCTGTGCTAGATTAAAGAGGCATGAGGTGAAACCAAGTCAATGCAGATTTGATATTGGGCACATCGACATTCAATGATCCAAACTGCGGGCTTGTGAGCAAAATCTGGAGCCCCAGCATTTATTCTTTTACAAATTAAGCATTGCTGATTGACAACACCTTTTTGACATGTATTGGAGTGAAAGATAACACCTGTAACTCGAAATTTGCACATTTACCCCAGTCTTGTCCCTGCAGATTGTTTGCTTCCCCGGTAAGGGGACTGTAAAGCGATTGCTTAATTATAGGACTCTATTATGAGTGCCCTTGTAATTGTATTACTAATTAGTTTTTGTTATTGAAAATTAATGTGTTGTTAATTAATTATGAATAGGTAATTACTTTTAATAATTGGTATTCATTTGTATTATTAATTCGTTTTTGTTATTGAAAATTAATTAGTTGTTAATTAATTATGAATAGGTAATTAATTTTAATAACTAATATGTATTTTTATTTGTAATTGATTCATTACTACATAATATTAAATTGGCAAATATTTTAATTAGTGTTTTATTGGTCTTGATATTTAATTTATTGTTATTAATATATTAAATCATTACTTTCCCTACTGTTAAATTCGCTAGAGTGGGAATAGTAATTTGTATCCCTACGCTATCCAACGCTTTCCCTACTGTTGCACTCTCTGCAGTGGGAATAGTAATTTTTACCCCTACACTATCCAACACTTTTCCTACTGTTGCACTCTCTGGAGTGGGAAGAGTAATTTTTACCCCTACGCTATCCAACGCTTTCCCTATTGTTGCACTCTCTGGAGTGGGAATAGTCATTTTTACCCTCCCGCTATCCAACGCTTTCCCTACTGTTGCACTCTCTGGACTGGGAATAGTAATTTTTACCCTCCCGCTATCCAACGGTTTCCCTACTGTTGCACTCTCTGGACTGGGAATAGTAATTTTTACCCTCCCGCTATCCAACGCTTTCCCTACTATTGCACTCTCTGGAGTGGGAATAGTAATTTTTACCCTCCCGCTATCCAATGCTTTCCCTACTGTTGCACTCTCTGGACTGGGAATAGTAATTTTTACCCTCCGCTATCCAACGGTTTCCCTACTGTTGCACTCTCTGGACTGGGAATAGTAATTTTTGCCCTCCCGCTATCCAACGCTTTCCCTACTGTTGCACTCTCTGGTGTGGCTATCCAACGCTTTCCTTACTGTTGCACTCTCTGGAGTGGGAATAGTAATTTTTACCCTCCCGCTATCCAACGCTTTCCCTACTGTTGCACTCTCTGGACTGGGAATAGTAAGTTTTTACCCTCCCACTATCCAACGGTTTCCCTACTGTTGCACTCTCTGGACTGGGAATAGTAATTTTTACCCTCCCGCTATCCAACGCTTTCCCTACTGTTGCACTCTCTGGAGTGGGAATAGTAATTTTTACCCTCCCGCTATCCAACGCTTTCCCTACTGTTGCACTCTCTGGACTGGGAATAGTAATTTTTACCCTCCCGCTATCCAACGGTTTCCCTACTGTTGCACTCTCTGGACTGGGAATAGTAATTTGTACCCTCCCGCTATCCAACGCTTTCCCTACTGTTGCACTCTCTGGAGTGGGAATAGTAATTTTTACCCTCCCGCTATCCAACGCTTTCCCTACTGTTGCACTCACTGGAGTAGGAATAGTAATTTTTACCCTCCCGCTATCCAACACTTTCCCTACTGTTGCACTCACTGGAGTGGGAATAGTAATTTTTACCCTCCCGTTATCCTACCGTAAAAATATTGTATATTTTTTATTAATATTATGTTAATATATGTATATGTATTAAAAATAAAATTGTATGTTTTTTATAACTTAAATTAATTATTTAATAATTTTAAGGTTATTTAAGTATTTTTAAGTATGTTTTAGTTAATAATATTTATTATTTCATTAATTTGAAATTAATTTTAAGACATTTAAAAAAAATCGATACTTTGACTAACTATATTTTTTAAAACAATATTTTTAATTCGATATGTTTGTACTTACCTGTTTGTAGATAGGAATTCGTTATTTTTGCATTCTATATTTATTCTTCCATATTTTAGTAACTCTATATTTGTGTATTCAATATTATGTCAGTGATCCATTTCCGAGTAGCTGAATACTTCAGTTTGTGATGATTTCAGAAGCTCACTAGGCCCTTAATATCTCAAGAGCATCCTTCTAGGTAGGGGTGCCTAACCCTACTGGTTGGCTGTTAGCTCTGGAATGACTCTTGGAGCAGGTCAAAGCTGGCAGGAGGCACTTCCTGAAGAGGAGTATTGTTAACTTATTGCCTAACCTAACATAAGGACGGATGAGGTGGAGTAAAGCTGCAAATGGATAAGCTTGCAATTCCAGAAACCACCTGAACAGAAAACCTGAGACCTGATTTCTGCCTGCTTGGTGGTAAGATTGTCTGGCTAGGCTGAGGATGACTAGAGCTTGAACGACTACAATTAACTGCTTTGTTTGATGACAGTTAGAGCTGTAAGGTGAGCGGGTTAGTTGATATGGAGGTGTATTTGCTCAGATGCTTATGGATGTGGCTTTCTGGCCTTTGCCTCTTGGAAGTTTGCTGGTGACAGGAATTGTTGTCTTCTTTTGTTTAGGGGATTGTCGACCCTATCCATGACAAGGATTTGTATTTTATTTTAATCAAACTGTTGGTAATAATCTGATTTTTTGTATAGGCCTGGCTGAAGTTTTAGTAGGATATAAAGTCTGATTTGATTCAAATGTAGACGTGTGCTTTACTCTTATTGTTTCATTGATAGTTTTTGTGTTTTTGTTAAAACAAGTGACAGTGTAAAGCTCTACCTTCATTAACATTATGAATTTTTTTCAAGGCTTAACAAGCCCATAAATTGTAAATTCGCAAACATAAACATTCAATCAGTTGCAGATTTTGTGGAGAAAAAGTAATTAAAAACCCAATTTGAGATCATTTTCTCAAAAAAATGTTGATTGAAAATGTTTTGTGAAATACTTTTCTCAAGAAATGATGAAATGTTTATTTAAAAATTCTTTACCATCAACATAATGCCACGATGTTCACCCACGGGTGAAGTTTTGTAAAGTTTACAGAACTTTACAAATTTTCGCAAAATACGAAATCTGTAAACTTTACAAAACTTCGCAGTCGATATATAAATTTAGCTGATCACTAGTTTAGTCACTAGTTTGCAGCAGGATTTCATGTAAGTATTAAAATGCTTATAAAAGTTATTTGCATTGTAATTTGGCCAATTTAAGTTGTCCTGCACACATTGCCTCAAGTATCTGCTTTATCTTTTTTGCTCTTACAGAAAGTTCTAAAAGCACGAATGATTTTCGCTGCTAATTTCTGCATTAATTTCCTGTATATCTTACCTGTGTTGCACTTCACTTTTCTTCCTCCATCTTCTGAGACCTATGATATAAATACCTAGCACAGATTAATCATCAGAGTAAAAGTGTGATTGTAGCAAGGGTCGAACATCTAGGGGCCCATTAGGATGTCGGGCGGATTGCCTCCGCCAGGCTGGCGGTAGCCACCGCCGGCCTGGCGGAGGCAATCGGCCCGACATCCACACTAGTTTTCCCCCCCGCCATATTAGTATGGCGGGGGGGACCGTGGCGGACGGAAAGACCGTCCGCCGCTTTTCTGCTCCGGTCGACTTGCGGCAAGGGGCGGAAAATGTTTAATATGGTGGCGGTGTCTCATAGACACTGCCAGCCATATTACAATGGGCTTTCAGACATGCATTGCCGCCACGGAAAGGCATGGGGTCTTCACTCTGGGGGCCCGGAGGGGTGGGGGCTGCACACGGGGGGGGTACATGTGGTACCCCCCACATTTGCATAAACAAAGCAGCAGGCAACGCGCGGTGCCTGCCGCTTTGTTTATGCAAATGCTGAAAGCATTCCTAGCATTGTGGCAGGCGGTGCTGAAATGCAGGATGTGCCCCCCACTGTGGCGGGCACATCCTAATGCCCCCCACGGGACCACCACCCTTATGGCGGGCGGTCCCAATCCCCGCTAGGATGACGTAATGGACCCCCTAATGTTTATACCCTGTGCAGTAACACACATTATTTTTTACATAGATTCGGAATCGTGAGTGGCCCAACATAAGGGGCGGTAATGCTGGCTCCGACTGAACCATCTTGTCCACTATGTGTATTCACAGTGCTCTATTATTCAGAGGCACAAGCAGCATTATCCTCTCAAGTGCAATACCTGCTGAAAATGTTTTCTACTAGTACAATGTATCAGTGGATCAAAATATTGGTCTGGGTGCCTGACGGATGTGTAGTCTCCAACTCCTGAGAAGTCCAATGATTATACAATTGATGTTTTCAGACTGTGAGATTGTGGACTAACTCTGAATACGGTGTCTGCCTCTGCATGAATTTTGGGTTAGGGCCTTGGTATAATTTCCCAAGTAAAGTGGTGTCAATTATGCTGTCGAGCCTGGTCATGCCGAATTAGCAGAGTGCATTCCTGCGAATCCCTTGAGGGCTTACCAGAAATCAATAATGCCAGGTCCAGTTCATCCGATAATTTTTCATTTTGCCCCAGTGTTTTACCCAGACATTTTGGCAGCATTTGTTCTAATGAGGCGAATATTTGCAACAATGGACGGGTGCTCCATTTTCTGGTCCAGTCAACGTTGATGCTTTAACTGTGATCTGGCTCCACAGAATGATGTTGTTAACCACTGGCTCACTCCTTCTGCAGCAATGTATTCCAACTCATGTGTACTCTTGTCTCCATCTTCCTGACATCTCATCAGCAAGGGGCAGGAGGAGCCAGCATAGCTGGAGTGCCGTCTGCACCAGATTAATCAAACGAAGGGCTGGAGTTTCTCCTTACTGCCCTGCCCTCTGATTTGCAGTATTGTTTTTACCCTCCTCTGCATAAGTTTAAAAATTCCTCTGATATGCTGTATTTGTCAGAGTTGTGCAGTGGTGGCTCATAGGGAATGGGTGTGGTGAGGCGGAGTCAGGGGGGTTGAAAACATCAAAATATTTTAATAAACCACTTACTTCTTCACAGCCGCCATCTCTACTCCCTCGTCTCTCCACCACTTCTCTTCCTTAGTCCGAGTCACAGAAACAGGAAGCACAGAGGCTCCCCTAAGCCAATCATGACACTGCTATCACGAGCATGAGAGCAGCATCATGATTGGTCGGCACTCAGACAGGGAGTTAGAACCTGTCCATGTTCTCCACCCAGGACTGTGCAATATAGCGAGTGGAGAACATTCCATGTGCGCATGACTGTTTGGCCCACCCAAGATGGCCAGCTAAACCGCCATGCCCACTTATTGTGCACAAACCACTCCTCCTCCCTGTGACTCCAGCGGCGTCCCACCCTAACCTAGACCCGTTGCTACAAAAATACAATTATAATAACATTGTTTTCATAATTTTCTTTTTCCTTTTTGCACTGCTCTGAGAGCAGTGGGTTGACACTCCTCCGCCTTAGTAGAGGAGCCGCCTGGTGAAAATGTGGCTCTGCTTTTGTTTTGCATCCCCGGCCATGTTCAATGTTGTCCGCAAACAAATGATGGACAGAATGCTGAATGAATCATACATTCACCCCCAGTCAAGAGATCTGGGTTAAATCCATGGTTCTTTTGCTCAGCATGCCACCTCAGTTTAGACCCAGCCATATGCAAATCAGTCTTGAGCCTGTGCCTCATGGGAACAGTCCAGACTGAACTGCCAAGCCAGGTCCTCCCTGGACCGGAAACAAGCATCCTGGGACCGGTTTCAGGGTATGTCACCCTTCTTCAGTCAGGCTAGCTTGAATCCATGAATCATGGATTGAGTATTATCTCATCGGACGCACTAGACCCCCTATTACGGGAGTTCCATGCTATTTTATCGGCGTATGACCGGACGTTACTCGAGTAATTCTGTGGGTGGAAACTCTATAATTTAATTTCATCGCCGTCAGAACGCACCAGACTCCTCATTTTTTGGAGCGTCATATGAACCTACTGGAGTGCAACACTAATGTTGTTTTGACGCTAGTGCACCACTACTCATTTACCTTGATGCAAACTGGTCACCCTCGCCTAAAATACCATTAGGAGAGTCAGATAAAACTAGAGGCATGTATTGATATGT
Source organism: Lissotriton helveticus (assembly GCF_964261635.1). Lineage (NCBI taxonomy): Eukaryota > Metazoa > Chordata > Amphibia > Caudata > Salamandridae > Lissotriton > Lissotriton helveticus. Next base: position 1,052,957,163 of record NC_136065.1, read on the forward strand.
CCTGATGATGGTCCTGAATCAAATAAGGATCGAAACGTCGTCGACACTCTACACTTGATGATTTGTATATTCTTTTATTGTGAAATCACACAGAGTGTCTTTAATTAATAATTGTCTGTTTCAATTTTTTGATGAATTTACAGACCTTTTCTTGCCTTCTAATTGTTTGTTTGTCTATGGTTATGTATCTGTGGTAGCTGGACACAGGCTTGTGTCCCACTTAGAAATTGTCAGATATTTTGCCACATCAGATTGTATTTATTATTAAAACATGTCCGACTGGACATTGAACAAAGATTCCAACTTTGGTCTTTTTGTATCTCTGTTTTTAAATTTAGATTGATGTTTGGGACCATTGTTTTTTTAAATAGTGTATACTCCCAAGGTCCCAAGCTTACCGCTACTTTGGGTTCCCCTTGTTATATATAGTAGCTTGAATCCAGTGGCACAGTGAGCAAGGGACCCACATCTGGGCATACCCATCCCACATAGGGCGAAAAAGTGCTACGCAAACAAATGATGGATGGAATGCTGAATGAATCATACATTCACCCCCAGTCAAGAGATCTGGGTTAAATCCATCCTTCTTTTGCTCATCATGCCACCCCAGTTTAGACCGAGCCATATGCAAATCAGTCTTGACCCTGTGCCTCAAGCCAAGATGGCCGGCCAAACCGCCATGCCCACTTTTTGTGCACAAATCACTCCTCCTCCCTGTGACTCCAGCGGTGTCCTGCCCTAACCTAGACCCGTAGCTACAAAAATAAAATTATAATAAAGTTGTTTTTATCATTTTCTTTTTCCTTTTTCCCTGCCCTGAGAGCAGTGGGGTGACACTCCGCCGCCTTAGTAGAGGACCCGCCTGGTGAAAATGTGCCTCTGCTTGCGCTTTGCATCCCCGGCCGTATTCGATGTTGTCAGCATTTCTTTCTTTAAAGTGTTTCCAAGCTGCCTTTACTACCGCCAATTAACGCTATAGATAAGAGGTGATGAGGGCACAAGTCAATAGCTATTAGATTAATTACCCTTTGCCAGTTCAACGGGAACCTCCTGCCTGCCTGCAGTTTTCCTTTCTGTAGTTTGTTATTGCCTGGTCTTTTCTGCATCTTTTCTGTTTCTATGTGATGAATGTCAGCTTTACATTTATCCATGTCAAAAATCTATGTTGGACTGTGTTAAAGTGATGTTTTATCTTTGTCCAAAAGGCTTAGTTCATTCTTACACTTTAACATCTGACAGGCCCCACGACGTTCATCAAAATTCCATATCCCACTGTTGGCACAGACCATCCAATTTTACATATGCTTGATTTAGACATATGACCCTGACCGCCTGTCCTGTTAGGTTGACTCATTTGCTGTGCACATCCCAACAACGGTAGCAGGCCAACGAGTGGTACAATAACTAGAGGCAGATTACATTAGTGAGATGAGCTCCCTGAAATATGCTTCCCTACAGTTTCACCAATGTGTGGGCTATTGTGTAAAAAGAACATCTTTCATTTGTGTAGTGAGTGATTTAGCGGCGGACACCAGACATTGCATAACTCTGCGGGTTCGTGAATTATTCCACACAACAAAACCCCATTCTAGACTTAGACAGTCACCTAATTAGGAAATACCGCACAGTATGAAGGGGTAGCGTATGGGGATATAAGGTCATCAGTATATAATTGTTTCCCATGGGCATCGTAAAGTGGTAGTCGCAGCTGAGCCCACCTTCTGGAGGAATTCCTCGGGTGGATTTATGATGGATAGAGAAGCCATTGATCAAGAATCCATGCGCCGGAAGATAGAGTCCCTGAGTAAGTGCCTAAAAGCTCTTAGGATCATTGGGGCCATGAACCTCATTTAGCATTCATCTGTTTGTGGAGAAAGGTTGACGAAGAGAAATATGAAGTGGGACCGGGGACAAGCGCTTGTCAGAGAAAATTGATGTATGCGCTCTGTGTGCATCTCTGGGCGGCTGGCCTGTTTGCATAAAGAGATTTCATCCATTTTCTGTTTATAGCAACAAGATATGATGGTCTCCCTCCAACAGCAATGCACTATAGGGCTAGAAAAAAACAGCATCTGAGTCCTATTGTTTTTTTATTGCATATGCTATAGATTAAGACAAGAGCATGTTTTTCACTATGCCAAGGATTGTTTGTAAAGTGTCTCATACAGTTGCCTACACTGGTCAAACAAATGCTATTATTTGAAACAGAAAGCCAAGGCATCCATTGTTTAGATATTGAAAACCTCAGGTTAATTAGCCCAGTCTTCATATAAGTTGTAAGTGTGCATCTATAGAGTAATGGAGCACAACCAATTGAGACAATGGGTATCAGGGACAAAAAGGAAAGTTTGACCTTGAATGCACTGACAGGCCAAAAACTATGCACACTAAGAGTCACTGTCACCCAAGCATTTGATGGATTGCTGGGTGATGAGAGACCTATTAAAGGTCATCAAGAAGAAATATTCTATAAATTATTGTTTTTAGTTACAGAAGAAATATATCTCCTTTTTGTTAAGATAATGTTTTTGCTGTACTATTTTATGCATTTTGTCTTCAAAGGCGCTATGATCAGTTTTGAAATGTAATTGCTTCACAAAACTTAATGATAAACATTACTTGCCTAGACTAGAAATTAAAGACACCCAGTCCCAGAGAGGCAGCACTACATGAATATCCAGTTTTAAATATTGTGCTGAAACCTGGGTGCTCACACACATTTTTCATTGAGCCCAAGATGTGCCCAAGGGCCGCATTAATGCCAGCTGAGTGGGAGTGCGGCTTTGGGGACGTGTAAGGGGGTGTATTAGGTGGAATTTAAGCACATACATGGTGCAGACAGTGAGTCATGGAGTTATTTTGAAGGTTTCATTCCATACTGCCCCCTAAATGAATCCCCTAGTCTCTAGGAGAGTCATAGATTTGACAACACTGTGTTATGTTGTATCTGTATTGCCTCTCTCTCTGCAGCATCTTAGGGTAAGCCTTCTCCACTTGCTATTGCTACCTTGGGAAAGTCAAGTTTAATTAGGAAGTAACTTAATTATTGAATTGAAATGAAATAGAATTACACAATGTGAAACGAAAACACCCAGGATCAATGCCACCCTCCCCAAATTGTGTGACCCTAGGCAAAGTTTTTCACATTGCCTCCTATTTCTTCATTATCACATTTAGGAGCGCTGGAATTCATTAGTTCAGGATATACCCTGTACAAAACCTTTGCTCGTGTTTGGTTTAATACATTATAATGTTGTCCCTGTACAGTAAGAACCCAGGTGGCCCAGTGGTGTCCACATGATAACTGACTTGCCTCTTAATACACTATTGACATTTTTGTCCCGATCTGAGGAGACATGAATGTTTCTATGTTCATTTTTGAAAACTATCACTTTTAAAAAAATCTTCTCAATGCACTGATATAAGTTGGTATACTAAGGTGAAACGCTTCTTCGTGTTAATGAAATACACTCTTATGGACTTTTGTAAAGACGTTCTCACATTTTTACATGTTTGTTGCAAAATTCTTTAAAAATGAACGTGTTTCCTAAAGTCATGTGGTGCAGAATACCTTATTTGCTTCATTTCTTTTACTTCAGTTGAGTTAGGGTGTAAATAAATGCCTTCCTATTTATTTAACATCTTTATGAATCTTAGTGCTCTCTCAAGTAAACAGCAGCTCAGTGCTGCTGTTCACCAGGGGGGGCTCATGTAAAGGTCAGGAACGCTGCAGGTGGTTCCCAGGCTGTACTCTGAGTATAACTCTGCTAAAATATCAAAACCAAAGAGGAGGTAACGTTTTTCTTGAATAGGACTGACATATAACCTTCCCACATATAAACAAGTATGTCCGGCCTATATTAGGGAATTCCGATGGAGCTTCAATTGAAGCTAATTTTAATTATGGCAAAAGACTTTTCTGTTTAAAGGACACAAGACCCTCGCCCACAACAGTGGCATGCTTCATCCTCAGGTCTGCCCTAATATAAGTGAATGATAAGGATGGTTATATCATCCCCCTTATTCTAGGCCTGTCAACATGTTTCAACAACCAAATTAAAGGCCCAAATGGGGTCTGTGGCTTTCTTCGGGCCAGGATCCCATAGAAATTACCCACTACTCACCTGTTTTTGTGAAGTTGTGACCTGTTGTGTGGTAGCTAGTGTAAATGCAAAGTTTATGGAGCATTGGAAAACGAAAAGAAAAAGGGTGTTTTCAATACAGCACCAATTTTCAGTAATCTGTTTTTTAGCACTACTCTGGTTAGTGGGGCACCGCAGAATAAGGTACCTGGGTAGTTAATCCATAAACGTGTCTAAATCAAAGTGTATTACAAGTTGTACAGTTTAGTGGTTTGTCCCAAGTAGGATAAATGTGCCAGGCAATTTAAACAGCATTCCTAGCCACAATGGTAACTAACGGGGTGAGTGTAAAAACACGTTTTACATAGTCAAATGATCTAGAATCTATTACAGCTTTTGCTGCTCTTTAATTAATGTTCCACTCCAAAGGCCATGTCCAGGACATGGTGTAGTGCAAACTGCTCAGGAGCAAGGTTCTGAAATTCCCTTATAATCATGAAGGATGAGAAGTAGAATTAGTATCAGTGGAAGAAGTTAGATGCAATCCTTTAAGTACTAAAGTAATAAGAATTTTGGCCCTTTGGTAGCAACGCATTTCCCTGAAAAAGTAACATGGGTAAAACCTGTTGATGCATCAGTCCCTTGGCCTTGAGATCTTAAGCTGCCATTGTGATTCCACCAGGTCGTGCAATTTCATTCAGCCTCAAGAGGGGGGCCAAGTGAAAATGGGCTTGTTTCGCGATAGTATGTGGTAGTTGCTGCTGTTTTAAACATAAGAAGCTTTCTTACATCCAGTGTTGAAAGTGTGAGAATGATTCTCTGATCATTCCTTAATAGAAGTGTTGTACACACCTATTTTTAATCGTAAAATGTATCCTTGCTTCAATAATATATATTTTGAATATCAGGTTGTTTGTGGTGAAAACCTCTACTGTAATTATGAAAAAACTCAGGGGAACATTGTTCACAAATATATTCAATTTAAAATCTGTTTGATCTGCAGATATTTTCCACAATGAAGTGTGGAACCCAGTTTATAATAATATCCACTGCTCGTAGGTAGTGCTGGTGCAGTGCTTAATTTCAGCCGCTGGTTGCAGTGGGGCTCACCAGCAATCATTTTTGGGGACCAGCTGTTATTTTTGTTCCTGAGACTTTGAACCAGAGCAAGAGAGAGAAGAACCCAAAAGGGGGTAAAAGAGAGAAAGTGAAAGGTGAAAAACAGTGACAAAGAAAGAACACAGGGATTAGAAAGAAGCTGAAAGAGTGAGATAAAAAGACAGTGTCTAGTGAAGGATTAAAGGGCTGTAAGGATGAAAGCAAACTATACAGCCTTGGTATCCTGCATGCTGACATACAATAGTGCTGGCTACGGGTTTCTCAGCAATACCTTGGGTCTGGCCTTCATTGTTTTACAAATTAAGCACTGTGTTGGAGCCACGGGGGGGGGGGGTGGGGGGGGGGGAAGCTACAGGGGCTAACTATGTGCTAGAATTTCAGGATATACACTGAAAATATATTTATCATTCAAAATAGAACTAATTTAAATTGGATGTGTTTAGATGGAAAATCTGGCATGAATCTGGCCTTTCTGGATCTGCATTAGATGGTCTAAAGTAATCCTGGTGGCCAGGAAAGGTATTGTCACATTAATGAAAAAGTTGGGAGATGATTTATTTTTAACACATGCCGAATAAGGTATGCCATTCACCAGAAATGTTTGTTATGCTGCTTATTCACACGAAATATCAACAATTAGATCTAGGAGATAGAATGGAATACATATTCAGCACATAGTTTTTTGGTGTTTTAATTCTTCGAAATGTTCAGGGCAGTTCTTGGAACATACCGGTTGGCAATGCACTTTTTCTTTTTTTGTGTAACGGCAACACGTTTCGCCTTCTTGGCTAATTGGTGTGGGGTCTTTTCAAGGCTTTCATGGTTCTTGTGATGGCAGATCAGTTTTGAAGTTCGGTGCGGTCTGAATAAACACTTTGCAGCTTTTTTAAAGAAATTTACTATCAAGGCTCAAAAATACTCATGTAATCTTCACTGCGCTCCTACAATTTGGAACTATACCCAGAGCATTTTTGTATATTAAATGTTGAAAGGGATCGCTAAATATAAAATGTTTACTCTCAACATAGATTTCATTTACATTTTGGTTTTAAATGTGAACAGTTCTGAACTCTCTGTACCTGCTAGATTGCTTCCGTGGAAGGGAGTATTATATTGAAATATTTGGCCTACCTCCAATATGTATTTCTATCAAATGTGGGTTATCACATGTGTACGCATGTAGTTTATGTTTACCATATTTCTTCATTTAATGCTCCCCCAGACTATTGACTTTATAGTTTATAGTTGTCTGTTTGGCATATATTTGTAGCCAAACAGTACTGTACTTTGAAACTGATCACTTCTCTTTTGAATGAAAATGCTTTTTTAAACCTAACAATGGCTTGGGATTGTATATAGGACTCTGACAACTTTTTATGGTCTGGCTTGACAGCACAGCTGCCACCATACAATTGTGTGAGTATCACTAGAGAGGATCTTTGGCTCCACCTACATGTTGGCAGCCAGGAATACATGTTTTCATTGAGCAGAAGTTGTGTGCTTTAAAAAAAAAGTGCTGGCCTTCAACAAAGCTGTGATCATAATTTTGATTTATCCAGCTGCCTAATCTCAAACTTTCAGGGGCACATATGTGCTATTGGAATGCTACTAAAATACCTTAGATAACTAGATAGTTTATGTTGTTTTTCTCTGACAGCAGCACAGATGGGAGGAGGGCAGTCATTAACCTACATGGATTTTTAGATGTGACTTGACAGTGCAACTGTCACTTGTCCTTTTAACCTTCACCAATATTATTCTACAGATCTTTGCTTCTACACACATGCACTCTATTCCCATGCTAATGACTGGTAATACTTCACATTAGCATGAAACATTCCTTTAAAGCCAGACCTACTGGCATTGCCAATGCTTGTTCTTCTTTTTCTTGACTTACTTTAGTCCTTTCTGATCTCATACTAGTGATGAGATGATTGTTCTGCTCTCAGTATTTGAGTATGGGTTAAAAAATGTCCTTTATGTACTTTAACACCTTCTATGCTCATGACGAGCTCAGCTCGCCGGCATGGTGCTCGTGTACCGATGACGAGCTGAGCTCGTCATGAGCCGTGGAACGCTCACACGCGGGGATTTTTCCCCTGCTATGCTGAACGTTCCACTGAAATCGGTGTGGTCATGACGAGCTGAGCTCGTCATGAGCACACGAGCACTGTGCCTCAAGACGAGCTGAGCTCGTCATGAGCACGGTGATGCTGTGCGTTCCCCCCGCCCCCCAGCACAGCGGGGGAATTACCCCCGCTGCGAAGGGGTTAAAGCCTTGAGAGTGCAGAAAGCAGTTAAATCGGCGAAACGTGCTGGTGGTTAACTAAGTTTATATTTAGCTGCTGAGAGATTTAAATTTAGAAAGAAAACTTCTTGTCACCATGTCACAAATGGAAACTGATGATTGAGAAATACAATTCATTGTGTTGTCCCAACAACTATAAAATGCTGGACTTTCTATTTTGAGTGCCCCATTTTGGAGCAATGGAAGGGTTTCGAGCTACCTTGGACCCTTCAGATTCAATTCTGGTGAATGCTCCCTGATTCTGAGCCAGTAGGCGCTCAAGAAGACCCGCGCGATGTTAACATAATATGCATGGCAACAGTCCAATTAAGAGGCCAGCTACAAGAGTTAGAGTGCTAAGATCTCTAGAATTCCCTTGTGGGCTGAATGAAAATTGCATCGAGTGATTTCCATAAAACTTACTTCACCTTTACTACTTGATGCCGATATTGGCTACAGGTTTAAGCTCGGGGAGACATGTAAAATATAGCAGAAGCCATTCATGGAGAAAATATATTTGCAAAGGTTAGTGGTATTCTGAATCTTAGGTTCTAGGACTGAAGTCTCTGCATGAACAATCCGTATGCCCTTTAATCTACGGAAATAATGACACCGAAACCTGATTTTAACTGATGTAAATGAGAAAAAGAATGACTTAAACACTGACACGACCCTGTTTTTGGCAGGCTGTTTTAATTAGCTAAGGGACCTTTGATCTCAAATGCAGAGCAAAGTGCACTCTGTTGCAGACTAAGTGGCTTGATTAAAAATGTGTAATTTTATATGTCTGTAATTAGACTGTGAATGAGCCGTGCTGCTGTAATTGGCCCGCCATGCCCAGTCTCTGTTCATCCAGGACGCGCCTTGAGGCAATCTGCCATGGCCGCTACTGAGCTTCATTTGAACTGGAGGGCTTCCATCAGATGCAGGACATTGCTTGGTCGTTTCATCTCATACTTGTTAGCAGTGCATAAAGGATTTTTAACACACACACACATATGTATGTGTGTGCACATGCACATAAAAAATCCTCTTTGTGAAATCTAAAATACATTGTCATATTTTTAGGTCTAGCCTATCTTTGCTCTGTGAGGCATGCTGTATTAGGGTATGCACTCGAAGCCCATCCACTCTCCGCCCATATTTGTCATTGGCTTGTGACATTATCCTTGGTATGGCCATGTCTGCATTTGTTACCGACCATAACGACTGGACCTTTTACTTGGCTTGTTACACGGTCTGCATTACAAGTGGGCAAACACTATTTTGTTTATTGACAGTGATGGGGACAATGGCGGCTGATTTTCTTATACAGTAATATGCCGCTCTAAATTGTATGCTCAGGGCGTTGCCCGCTTTAGGGACACCACGTTCAGTTTACATTAAAAAAGCTTTGATGTTGACCACAGCGCGCACTTCAGGGACACAGCACCTTGCTTATTTAATTTTTTTTTAAGTTTAATACGAAGCGTGGCACCTGCTATAGGGACACCGTACTCGGTTTTGTTTTTTATTTTTTTAATCTTTAATACTGCGCACGGTGCCCGCTTCAGGGACACCGCGCTTCGTTTCGTTTTTTCTTTTTTTTACTTTAATAGTGAGCACGGCACCCACTTCATGGACACCGCGCTCTGCAATACAATAGGTATTGCTTTTGCAAAACTTTTAACTATTGGTATTGTACATGACAATGCCTTTTCATTTTATGAAAGGTATTGCCATTTACAATGCCAATAACTCAAAAACTAGCAATTACAAGACCAATTGCATTGTAAATGCTTGTTTCTTGTGTTCTGCAGGCATGCAGCACAAGACCCAAAGGGTTGAGGCGTTTATGCTACAGGAGGATGCTGATATCGCAGGATGGTGCTTGTTTCACCTCTTTAAGATATATTGTGCTTGAATAGAAAAACATATCGTCTATCTGATGAAAAACATTTTAATTAGTTAAAAAGAGAATGCAAACTATGAAGGGAATACATTAAATTTGCATTTAATTGTTCTACTTATTGATATTTTCCTATGCACTGTATGTCACATGGTGAACTTTTAAAACAGCAAAGTAGTTTGACAGGTCTCTCATGGTATGTCATAAGGTTTTTCCATGGTATAACATACACCAGCTCACAGTACTGAGTCCTGTATGTGTGTACATGTCTGTTAACCCCTCCACTGCGCCGAACATTCCGCGCTGGTGCGGAACGTTTTATTGCGCGGGCGGGCCGGAACGTTCAGCGGACGTGCGCAGCACTACCGAGGTAGTGCACGCGACGTCCGCTGAACGTGCACCGCAGTGAAGGGGTTAAAGAGTGCGCGCATGTGTATACGTGCATGCGTGTGTTATTGCTATCTTTGTATGGGAATGTTCCAAGGTCTTGTTTTTTATGTAAATATCAATCCATCATCATTGAGATACCAGGAGTTTGGCTGGGTTCAGGAGAGTGGCTCAGGATGCCGTTGTAAGCAGGTGTGTATGCGAGAGACGCTCAAAAACCCGCCTGGAGGCTCTAGGATTACCTTGTTTTGGTGATTCAGAGTAGTTAGACTTGTATGTGGCATGTTTGTCATCAAAGAAAGGATTTGGGCAGGAAGCATGCTGTACACACCCAAATCAGAGCGCAAAGGTATACTGGGTCATTAGGTAATTTACCTGGGGGCATATTTATGAAAGGTGTGCATCATGGTTGTACCATGCAACGTGGTACATGCACGACACAAACCTCTACAGCAGATTTATGAAGCCATGCAAAGCCACTTTGCCTTGCTCTGTGTGGCTTCCTAAATCTGGAGTAGGGCAAAGCAGCACAAATCGCTGCATTGCCTTAAGCTCTCCTGGGTAGGTGTTCCATGAGCATTGCGGTGGGTGTTCCCATGGATCTCCCTTGGATCTTGATGCATTCCCAGATTTTCACGAAGTTGAAAACCTAGGCATGAGCCACAATCTTATGCATTCCCAGGGGAGGCGTAACAGGGAGAAAGATCTTTGTTTCACCTTGTTTTTGGCTCTTTCCATGTGTGCTGCAGAATGAAAAAGGAAAAAGCCTTGCAGGATCGGTTTTGTGCAGGAAGGTTTCCATTCCTGCACAAAAATAGGCCGGCCTAGAAGACAGGTACCCTTGCACCCTGCTTTAGCGCTAGGCTGCCAAAATGGTGCCAGCGCAAGGGAAAATGACAGGAATGTGCCAGATTGGTTAAATATGGCACATCCCTGCCCTTTCGCTATGATGCAGGGCAGTGCAGCACAGTGACTTGCTGTGCTGCCCTGCGCCACAATTTTAATAAATATGCCCCCTGGTGTTTAGACTCAAAGATGCCTTTCCCCCAAGATTCTGAAGTACCCGTGCTGCTGTAGAGTGGGATATAAAGCTGTATGACTGTTAATGCAGCCTGCAAATGATGGACTCTGTCGATCATCTTTTCATTGTCTGTCTCAATTCTGTCCAAGAGACTGCATACCTGTGTTATGTCCATTTACAGCATAAGACTAATGTATCCCACATTAGGGTCCACCACAGAATGATGTGGTGTATCTAAAGTTCGAGGTGTGATGTGCTGTAGGCTATTGTGGTGTGAAATCGAGTGATAAGTGACAGGAAAGGTTTGATTTTTTCTATTGTGTGATGTTTTGTTACATTGAGTTGGGTGTATGGGCGTGTTGTTGGTGAAATCATTTAAAGTTTGGTGTGGGTGCAATTGTGCGTGAAATGGTGCTTTCTAGTGAGAATGGAAAAGTGTCAGTTAACAAGTGTTTTATTATAAAAACGTGTGATGTCGCAATGCTTAATTTGTGCCTGTGTTTGCAGGTGTGGCCCACATGCAAATCATGTTTCGGGACTGCACGTATTTTTCATCATCCGACTTTTACCCAGAGCAAGAGAGAGGAAAATAGAAAAGGTGAAAAGAAAGAGCTAGAGAAAGACAGGAAATCAATAACAAAGAACGAATACAAAGATAAAAAAGAACCTGAATCATTGAGATAAAGAGGCAGGGAATGTCTGGTGGCGGATGAGAGAGGCATACGTTTGTATCAGACTACAGGCCTTTGGTATTTGGCACCCACAACTTTCAGTAGAAGTGGGCCTCTAAGCAAAGCTTTGTGCACCAGCACTTATTCTTTTAAAAATTTTAAGTGTGGTGTGAGGTAAGGCAATCACTGGAGTAACATAAGCCACCCGCAGCCGAGCGGTGCTGGGGAACCCCTGAGCTCACGGGCCCTCTTCAGCATAAGGGCTTGATGGTAGGCCAGGGAGGGGGTCCTCCTCCGTGTATTTTGCAGGGAAAAGCCCTCTAGTTTCGGTTCACCACTGATGGCGATAAGTGGTGCATAAAATGGTAGGGTTCTAATGTACTGAGTTCTGTAAGAGAGTGAAACAGTAAACAGATGCAAGGTGTTCACTGTAAGATGCGTTTTGGGATGTTGTAGTGTAATTAGGAAAGATAGGTGGTATGACACTGCCTTTCCATAGTATGCTCAATGTGGAATGCAAAGAGCTTTGACCTGTAGTGGAGTGTGTGTAAAGCAGGAAAATTTATTTTCTTGAATACACATGCTTTAGAAGTCTTACTCTTGCGTTTTGTATATGTTGAGGTTATCTGGTGAGGTATACCAGGAGTGCATAGATAAGTGAGGGGGCATATCTGGGCATGACAGATATGGGAGAATCTGGGCTCCTAAGGAAAGTCCAGACTCCACGAATCTTCCAATGGTTTTCGCTGTTTTAATGAGGGAGGGTAGTGGTCAATTCCGGGGGCCATTGCAGTAGAGTGGTGGCTTTGTTTGCTTATATGAAATTTCTATATTTCTCAGGTTGGTTGGATACATAGCATCCATGGTCAACCCATGGTCGACCTCCTGAATGTAATTGAGCAAGTGTGGGGTGTTAGGAGAGGTTAGAGTTTAGTTCTGATCATTATTTGTGTGTCAGCTTTGACAGTTATTTATGTGTCTTCCATAGAGTTGTAACATGTAAGTTCAAAGGAACACATTAGAGGTATCACTGGATTCATGCAAAGAGTGAGTTAAGGAGTCCTGGGGACTAGACACTACACCCCAATCCACTCTATAATTTTATTTCCTTTCAATAACACTATTTAAATTATACAGCCGCTACAAAAGATTCTAACTTCAGTACACCATTGAGGTACTAAGTAACATACTTTCATGAAGTTCACTGGTTCTATTAATACAGAAATTAAAAAGAGGTTTAACCATGCGTGTGCTGTTTATTTAAAGCCTCCAATTACTCTCTGGTTAAAGTAACTACAATAGCTTCATCCAGTTTCATCCCTTGAGTGTATAGCTGAATGGTTGTTCTTTCAGATCAGAACTTTATGGCCTCATCTTGATAAAGTGCATATACTTTGTGAGCTCATCCACTGTCACGGAACAGTACAATGAACATTAACCAGTTCACGGCAAAATACAGAGGGGAGGAATATCTCAGTTTTTGCCTTTGCAACCAGAGATGTGACAACAATGGGCATGAGAGTAGATGTCTCCCACTTTAACTTAAATGATACCTTTGGAAGAAATTATAGGTTGAAGTACATAACTTACAACCTCACTTTGTTGTTTATTGGACAAACCGAATATCTCTGTGGAGACAGCTACCTATATGTAAAACAAATGCATCTCTTAATCTTATGAGTACATAGCAAGTTTAGGGCGTCATAAAACAATTTTTTATTGACCTCCATGGTGTCTTTCTTTTAAAATTTAGCAGGACTAATCTTTGCATCCAACGATGTGTCTGTGTGGTGAAAGTAAGCAAAGAAGGCATACGTATGGTTGGCCTATGAATTGGACGCAAAGAAGAGTAATTCAATATTTCTAAATGAATTAAACCTCCAACGCAGTCCTCAGATTACCTATTTAATTTTATAAGTATCAGGATTGCACCATTCGTTTTACAGATGTATTTATTTATTTAAAGAGTTTGCTGGAGTACAAACATGACCTAGGTATATCAAAGCACTTTACAAGGCAGCTAGTTACAACTTACACATTATTCCTTGAACACCAAAGGTTGAGAAAAGATAGTAGTGACATACAGTAAAAAGTAAAAACTAAACATGCTGTTTCATACAATACACAGCATGCATTGTGACATTGGTAGTGCGTAAGTCAACAGTCCCCTGTCTGTGCCAGAGTATGTGCAGACCATCCATCACTGTGCACCTATCACCAAGCCCTAAGTGCGATCCTATTGTGTAGCTTGTCAGAACGTATAAGGGTAATGAGGGTCTGCATATCATCCATCACTGTGTACAATAGTAGAGCATAATTCAACAGTGCCCTGTATGGGTGGGCATATGTGCATACCACCCATCGCTGTGATACGTCCAGGGATTGCAAAGTATTCTTAAAATCTGGCAGAGGGATCGATGGTTTGACATTCTTGAGTAGGCTGAGTTGTATTGGAGCGCTCTTTGTGTAACTGATGATGGCCCAAGGTTATCCCTAAGGATTTAGTAGATTCAATGAATGCTTGTTTACTGTTTAGAGCGTCCAAGTTTTTGAGCCACTCCTCTGGGGAAATTGTGAGAGGGAGAGATGTGGAGGAATTCCGTCTTCAGTGAGTTCAGCTTGAGTTGGTTCTGGGAAAACCAGGTTTGGACCTTTGCCAGCATGTAGGTGAGGAGGATAATGTCATTGAGGGAGGATATTTTTTGGTACAGTTGATTGTCATCTGCTTACATGTGTTATGCCAGATGTCAGTGAGCAAGAATCATAGTCAGTGAATCCATGTAGAAGTAAGATAATGTGAAACATAGGATGGAGACATGGAGGATGGGTTGGATAAGGAGGCCTTCAAGTTGACTAGTTGTGTGTGTGTGGTTATCTGATTAAAAGACAACCATTTGAGCACATTTTCTGTGAATCCCATTCTGTGCTCAGACTTGTTCTGCAGTGTGTTATGTTTGACAGTGTCTTAAGATGAGAATAAAACAAGGAAGATGAGAAGACAGGAGTTATTTTGGTCCATGATTTTGGTGCTGTATTATTATAATTATTATTATTAACGAATTTTATATAGCGCCTGGTTACCCTTGGGCATCCCCGCGCTCATCCAGAAAAAGACACCACCACACTAGACACAAGAATTAGGCAGGGAACAGATACGTTTTTAAAAGTTTACGGAACCGTAAGAAACTCGATTCCGAGCGCAAGTACAGAGGGAGAGAGTTCCACAGAGTGGCCACGTTTATGGAGAATCTTCTGCCACCGGTTCTTGCCTTCCTCACCCTCATAACCTGCAGCAGGTGTTGATGGTCAGAACGGAGAGAGCGGGAGGCCTTGTAAGACTGAACCATATCCCCTAAGATAGGTGGGCCTTTCCCCTGCAGAATTTTGTGGGCCATACAGAGTGCCTTGAATTTCACCCTCTCTCTGACGGGGAGCCAGTGTAGCGCCTTCAGCGCAGGGCGAGCCGACCGACGCCTAGGAAGATCCGTCAGGAGCCTGGCGGCCGCGTTCTGCACTTGCTGCAGCTTGTTTAGGGTGGATTCTGGAGCACCCAGAAACAATACGTTACTGAAATCCAGCCGCGAGATGATAAGCCCCTGAATGAGTAACCTCCTAGAGGCCACTGGGAGGAGAGGTAGCTGTAATGATCATCCAAGATGATATGATCCAGTTCTGTGCTGTAGCCTGGTCTGAAATCAGATTGGCAATAGTTGAGCAGGTTAGATTTTTCAGTGTGTTGATAGAGATGAGTGTGGGTACATTTTTCTATTACTTTCACCAGGAGAAGGAAGTTAGTTAATGGACCCAAGACTCAAGACTTCTGTAGTGCCCCCAGCGAACTGCTAAAAAAACTTTGTGCCCTTGAAACGTTCTTTTTTAATTTTTTACTTAGTTAGTGATTTCTTTTACAAAATAAGCACTGTTATTTGCATTATCATGTAGGCTGGTGTGTTCCCCTTATATCATGTTCTGCAGATGATGACTGCAGGACTTTGTTGGGTACTGAGCAGGAGCTGGTCATGCAGATAAGCGCGGTGGGGCGGGGTGGGACAGTGTAAGGCGACATACGATAGATTAGTAAACATAAAATAAATAAATAAATAGAACTACTTACCTTGTGCTCGCCATGGCAAGCGTAAGGTAAGCGGTTTTATTCATTTAATTATTTTATGTTTACTAACCCGTCGTATGTCGCCTTCCACCCCAACCCCGCCCCACCACGCTTACCTGCACAGACCACGCCTGGTAATGGGCTCTTTTACTTTCTTGTTAAGTCTGAATTGACAACACAGCAGTCAGAGAGAGGGGCCTGGGTACCAGCTACCTTTTGATCTTCCTTTCTAGAATATTTGTTTTGGCAGACACTATATTCTGCCCGTAAAAAAAGTGTGTTTGTTTTGTCTTGTGGGAAAGCTTATGCGCAATACAGTTTAAGTATGTTATGGTGAAAAGCATGGTATATGAGCTACAAGCCTTATTGGGGAAAACTGTGCAAGATGTCATAAGTGTGATCTGTTTATTATGAAAAGTTACAAATAAGGAAGAAGATCTCACTTATATTATTGTGAAAAGCATAAAGGCAATAGGTCTTTGAGGGTAGATGGTTATTGCACTGTTAAATCCTTTAGACAGATATTTTGCTACATGGTAGCTCACGGATTACCATTGGGGGCAAGGGTTTTAGTGTTGGTTGTTATGGGAAACTCTGGCCTAATAAAGATTTGCACAGTGAGAATTCTTCTTAGGCTCCCTTTAAAGGAGTTGTGGGTTACTTTCTGAAATGTTAAACATATTTGCAATTTTTTATTGTTTGCCTTGTGGGAATGTTTATGCTCAGTGCAATAGAACTTAGTTGAAAAAGGCTATAAGCACAATTGGTTCATTTAAAAAAAGGTTTGTTAATTACCACAGGTCTGATCTGTGAACCACAAAAGCAGTGGTCTCACTTATTTATGGTTAAAAGCATGGATTAGAACCAAGAGATCTCAATAATTGGGAGTTTATTATATTGTTTCAAGACATGTAGGCAAGTATATTGTTACATGGAATCGCACTGATAATCCTAGAATGTTAGGTTTTTGTTGTTTGTTATTCCCTTTGACAAACTCTGGGGTAATTTGTTGTTTCATTTATTTAAGCAAGATATAGAGAGTGTGATTAGTGTAATAGTTGTCCTTTCGCAAATTCATATTCACAGATTAGCAAATTTAGTATAGGGTAGAGTGCAAGCAGGCAGGCAGTGAACTCTGCTGCACTATTACGCTATTATCAAAAACAATGGCCCAACCCGTGATTGATTGTCAGTTCAATGAATCATATACTCACAGTTGATTATTTCCAAGGCTAAGTAAGGATTAAAGTTATTCTCCTCTTGTTGATTAAATCAAAAAATTATTCATTCTGTTAAGAAAGCAACCACCTATCAAAACTGATTTATTTACAAAAAGGAGTTTTAATAAATTACTCCAAACACAGCGAGAAATTTTATATATACATTTATACAATATTCAAAGCAAACGATAGAAGAGAAAGCAACGTGCTTCTACAAGGGTGCCGGAAAAAGAAGAAAAAAGTGGTTTGGAGAAAAAAGGGGTGTAAGCCTCAACAGAAAAGTGACATAGGGTTATATTAAATCGAAACAATACTGGAAAGGATTCCGCGTATTATTAAATCAGGCCACTAATAATATTATTCCATTTTGAACATTCATACAGTCTTGACTGGCATGTATAATGTTTGAAAGAGTAGTGGTCCTGTTTATGGAGAAGGGGCGTCGACGTTTCGACCCGTCTTGGGGTACAGGGGTGACTGGGAACCTCGACCTGCGGGTCTTCCTCAGGACGTGTATGGCACAGCCTTCATACCGTGGCTAATAAGCTGTGGGCCCAATTGGCTTTTTTTGGGATGTTCACAATCCTCCTGCGTCTCGAAGAACGTGAAGAGACTTGGTCACAATCCCACTCCAATTTAGTGGTCGTGGACCTTCAACATAATAACTCGGGTGATGATAACAAAAGTAATTAATACGGTTCTCATACAGGGCATCGTCCGTTACTTTAAATGTTCATGTATGGACATCACCGTAGGATGTGGAAGAGTAGATCTTAGTCCTGGCGGCTAACGGTGCTGTTTGTATCTTCGGTGTCACTCTCACTGGGAAACATTCGCGTGAGTGGGCGCCGTCCAAACTGGCAATTTCGCTGTCAGAATTCTTGCTGATACTCATCTTCGCTACATACTCTCAGGAGGTCTTGTATTTTGTTTTTGTCAACTGTAATTTCCTACATATTTGTTATTTTTTAGCTATGAGTGTACTGTAGTACTTTCGGTGTGTCTGAACAGCTCTAGCTGTCTGAGAGGCTCCTGTAGTGAAATAAATTAATAATAAAATGTAACACTTACACACACGCACACACACACACAGGTTTTGGGTCATACTTGTTCAGTCACTTGTCTGTTTAAGTATCACTCTTATTCTTCTTCTACCCAAGACAGCAAACAGAAATGGTTAATGGCTAAGCCCACTTCAGCCATTGACTATATTGACTGGTGATGGACCTGCTTTCATGAGGATAACTGTCTGAAAATGACACTGCTAGTTGGTATGTTTTATTGATAAACTGTGCGATTACTTAAAATCATTACAGTGTAAATGCAGTTTGGTTCAAATAAAAAACAATAAAATACAGTAAAATACGCCCCCCCCTGCTCGACCTACACCAGTCAGGGACCATTGGTGCAGCTACGTGGTCTCGGTACTGACTGTGTTCACTGGTAGTATACATTATTAATATTAAAATTAAAAAGAATTAAAGTTTTTAGAGTCATCATGTGACCTCGCTTACTAGAGTCTGGAAGGCGTGTAAAAGTTCGACATCCTCAGTTGCACCGTGGGCTTTTTCGGCCCCTGAGTCGGCCCCAGCTTTTCGGCGACTCCCTGTATTATCTGTGGATTACCAACTTTAGGGCGGCGGGTCACAGGGCTCTTCGGGATGGTGTCCTTTAGTTGGTTTTCAAGTGCCATTTTAACTTGATGGATGAACTTGCCTATCCTGGCTAATAAACATGTTGTGGTTTCAGAGAAACACCAATCCGAGGCCTCTCTGCAAGTTCTGAGACCCAAGATACGTAGTGCCGGACGTAGCAATCGCTGTCGGTCACTGGCCAGCTTGGGGCAGCAACATAGCAAGTGTAGCCAGGATTCTCTGCGATATTTGCAAAGTCGGCAGGCAGTGGCTCCGTCCGAGCGTGCCCAACGTGGGTTAAAGTCCATTATCCTGAGGGCCAAGAGGCGCATGAACAGAATTTTTTGTCTTGCTTCGATTGTTAGTGAGTCTTGTAAGTATGGTTGAGGTTTACCAGGAATGTAGGACTTGTTCAAGGCCAACGTTAGCGGGTTGGGCCGGAGCGAGGAAAGGTCTAGCTCAAAGGAAATAGACTGGACTTGGCGCTTGACGGCTTTTGCCCAGGCGGAATATGGGATTTCGTGTAAGTGCAGATTCCGCCCCTCGATCTTCAAAAGATCAATGGCTAGTTCCACCTTGGCTTGCCATGGGGATCCCTCTTCCCCAAAGATGGTTTTTAGCGAGTGCTTCAAGGTGTTTTCGGGCGACTTCAGAACTCTGATGTAGTATTTTAGCAGTTCCCCCAGTAGTATCAGTTCAGGACGTTTCAGGCCTATTTCCAGTCTCACCCTGTTATTCCGCGCCTGTTTGGGGGCTCGTAGCACCATCTTATAAGCTTTCACCTGTGCCGCTTGGACCACTTTCTCAAAAGCCCCTGGATAGGCTATATGGCCGTACGTGATGGCGGGGATCAGTTTAGCCCTAAGTACTGTCAGCATCGGATCTGCAGAGGGACTGGCCAGGCCGTGGCTTAGACGTCTTAGAGATGTAACTATTTTATCTATTTTTGGTTTAAGCGTCTTCAGATGTTTGAGTGCAGTGGCCCTCTCTGATACCCATGTGCCCAGGTAGATGTAGGATGGGGCCGTGATGATACGGTGTTCCCCCAGGGACCATGAAGCTTTTGTTTTGTGTGGATGTTTGCCAAAGATTATTATCTTAGTCTTGCTCACATTAATGAGTAGCTCGTTCTCCTTGTTGTACGTGGCGAGACTGTTTAAGGCTCTTTGGAGGCCTACCCTGGTGTGGTCCATAATTACTGTGACATCTGCATACTGGAGCGTACCCAGAACCAGCTTCCCCAGTCTGGGCGGTGCTAGGTTGGCATCTTTCAGGGCTTGCCTCATGTCTGCAGTGTACAAGTTGAAGAGCAGGGGGGCCAGGACACACCCCTGCTTTAATCTCGAGTTAGTGGCAATTCTTGTGGTTGCAGATGTGGCGCTTAGTTTCACCTGAACCCAGGTCCCCTCGTAAAGTGCTTTTATGGCCTTTAGAAGATCTCTAGGGATCCCCCAAGACTCTAGTTTTGCCCAGAGCCGGCTTCTGTTCACGCGGTCAAAGGCCGTTGAATAATCGATAAAGCAACAGAACAGAGGCAGCTTATTCCGCATATTGGCCTTCTTAGCGAGGTACGAAAGCGCTATGATGTTATCCAGCGTAGAACAGTTAGCCCTGAAGCCAGTCTGTGAGGGCGGGAGTATGCCGTTCTTATCCACCCAAGTTTTCAGGTCCTTAAGTAGAAGGCGGGCATAGACCTTAGCTTCAATGTCAAGGAGGGCTATCAGTCTGTAATTAGCAGGGTTAGAGTGGTCACCTTTTTTATGTATAGGAAAGAGAATTGAACCTTTCCAGGATAATGGCAGGGTTGCGGTTGCGAATGTGTGGTTAAATAGAGGAGCACGTTTGGAAGCGAAGAATGCAGGATCTTTCTTAAAAACCTGTGCGGGGATCCCGTTAGGTCCAGGGGCACCATCGGTTCTGATGGCTTTGATGTGCTTTACAATCGCCGCCTCCGAGAATTTTCCAGATCGAGTCGGACTTAATTCTTCATTCGGGGCACTTTCAGAGCTGATGGTAGCTGCCGCCGCCTTGGACCAGCCGGATATGCAGTGAGACATCTGATTTGGCTCACAGGTGTACAGCCCCTTTGCATACTGTTCCCAAACTTTTCCTCTAACACTGTTAACCTTGTGTACGCCTCCTGATGACAAGCTGTTGATGTAGCGCCAGAGCTTGCTATTATCTTTGCCTTTGATTATGGAAAACACTGTCAATCAGTTCTGATCGGTCCGTTTTCTTTTCAAATCCCAAATGTTCTTTTTGTACTTAGCTCGCAAAACAGCAATGGGGGGCCCCCCTGGCGGGTAGATACCTTTCTTGTTTGCTCTCACTGCCTTGTTAAGCGCCTGCTTAGCCAGCTTAAGACTGTAGGTTTTTTGGTGGCCTGGGATGACATTTTTTTGACCGCTTCTTGATTGGTGAGTGTTGCCCAGGCACTTCAATAAGTCATTGGTCAGTGTTTCCCATAGGTGTATTATACTATCTTGTGGACTTGGTGCTGTCACCCTATTGGCTACGAATGCATTAAGTCTGTGGCTAAGATTGGTCGACGATTTTATTTGTTTAAGGACTAAATGGTGTTCTTCGCCTGTGGTCATACCAATTGCGGCGTAGGGGTCCGCCTGTTCTCGTGTCAGGTTGAATGTGACACGAAGGGGCCTATGGTCGCTTTCGACTCTGTCGTCCACAATGAAATTGCGAAGTTTGTTGGCCAGTCCTGCATTGATGAAGATGTAGTCTATAGTGGAGACATTCCTGAAGGTCGGGTGGGCGGACCATGCGCAGTTGCGCGTTTTTTGTATCCCGTGGTAGATTGCAAGTTGTAATTTGCTAAAAGTTCAATCAGTTGAGCTGACTTCCTGCTAAGTGTAGTCATGGGTAGCAGGTCCAGGCCTCTCAGGTTAAAGTCACCGACTATGATTACATTGTGGTGCAAGCGGCTTATTAATAGATCTTCCAGGGGGGTGGTGAATGATTCCAAGCCGTGTGGGGAGTGAAGTTTTGCAGGGTTGAGGTAATAGTTGATTAATAAAAGCGGGCGGGTTGTTTGGTCCGCTCTCAGTCCTTCTATTGAGATAGCTTGTAGGTCAGGTGACTCCAGAGATAGTTCTTTTACGTTAAATTTGCAGGCGTGGCTTACGAAGATTGACAGACCCCCTGACGGGCGACCAAAGATCGTCCTTTTGGTTGCTGATTTAAAGTATTCGTGGAAGCCAGCAATTGGTGAGCTGGACCTCGCCCAGGTCTCCTGGATACATAATATGTCCCCCTGTGCGAGATAGTCATGGGTGGCAGTAACCCTGCGGATGTTATTTAACAATGCAATGTTCCATGAGATGATGCTAAGGTTACGATCCTGGCCTCTTGATGGGCATGCGCGACTGGAGTTTTCATTTGAGTGGGAGGGGTTAGGAGCCCCGTCCCCATGTGTCCTCTGGGGGGGCCAGTCCTTGCTGAGGACGCTGCACGATGCGCTGTTTTTCTTTTAGCAAGATTTTTATTTTTAGCGGGGATCTAGGCCTCCCAGGATTCACTCCCCCATCAGAACTTGTGGAGTTTGTGCCTTTGAGAACAGAGATGGATTGTTGTAGGCCATAATGTGGTCTGAGGACGTGCGGATATTTTGGAACCCTGGGGGCAGTGACTTCTATACCCCATTCTGCCAGTTGCAAGGCTTTCCTGGAGGACAGCTTTTTGGGCTTGCTGGTTTGCTAGACCGACTATGGTGGAATCACCATGGGTGTCTGTCTTCAGGCTCTTGAACTTCACCCATTCGATCATCCCCGATGTGATGTGTGTCAGGGAGTCAACGTGGCCGAAGAGTCGTACGATGTTTGACCTGTTCAGAATGTCAAAGGAGCCCATGACTGTAAATCTGGGGGTGAACAGCAGCTCGTAAATAACTGGTGCCTTATTATTTTCTGGGGAGCGCCGTTGTGCCCCTTCGCCAGGGGACTCATGCCTCTGATGAATTGGATGTGCAATGATTGTGTGGCGGTCACCTGGGCACTGACTGTCTGAGATCGTAATTGGGGGGCTTGCCTCTCTTGACTGTCCATGCTGCTCATCGTTGAAAGCGCTCGGGTGTGGGGGTTTATTATATATGGCTCCTGATTGCTGGCTACCTGGTGCCTCAGTTGGTGGACCTACCAGACAGGGCAGTCCCAGCTGCGCTCCCAGATACAGTGGGCGTGTTGATCCTATCTTATATTGGGGGACCCAACCAGTTGGACCATTGATGCTGGAAGGTCCTCCGGAAACCACTTGTGAGGGCCGTGGAAGAACCTCCACATTACAATAGCCCTCCAGAGGAGGGATTGTGTGCCTGGGGGCCACACAAGGGACAGGTGGTACATCACTTGGCTTAACAGTCTTCAGTGCATGCTAGTTGGTCAGTGCTTTTGTTTTCCATTTTCTCCTTTTTATTGATCTCCTTTAATTTCTCCTTCTTTTTTCATTTTGTGTATTTTATTTACATTTGTATGCCCTGAAGCTCCATAGACTAGTGTTTTCCAATTGTTTAGAACAACCCCATTTTTAGAAAAACATTATTTCGTGACCCACCTAGATTTAATGGACATGAGGCGGGCAATTATTTTAATGTGGTAACAGCACTTGTTTGTAAATGTCATCACCTTGACCACTACCTTCGATATCAGACTGTGGCCAAGATATTGATCTACCCATAAAAAAGACAGATGGTGAACTGCACTGTCTACAGCTGGAACACTTTTTTTGATAGTGGAGTGCTGGCATGTGGCATCCCTTCACTAAAATCACAAAGCTTCTGAAAAATATTGGTGTTGATAGCAGTGATCTTAGTACATTTGAAATCCCCCTCTGCAGCACCAGCAGTTAAAATGAGGTCCTGGGGAGCATTTTTGGACTCTCCCTCTCTCTCTCTCTCTCTCTCTCTCCCTTTCTCTTTCTCTCTCTCTTTCTATCTCTATCTCTCTCTCTCTCTCTCTCTCTCTCTCTCTCTCTCTCTCTCTATATATATATATATATATATATATATATATATATATATATATATATATATATATATATATATATATACATATTACCTACTGGCGATAGCCAGTAGGTATATATAGTTAGGATTGTTTTCCATAGGGAAATCGCAACATTCTATTGGGAATAACTTTGGCGCCGGTTGAGGAATCTTCCTGAAATTTTCCTTAACTTTGCCTCGCGGCGCTCCGGTCCTTCCCTGAAAGTTTGGGGGGATTCGTCAAGCGGGGGCCGAGTTAAAAGGGGGGTCCCAAAACGTGTTTTCCCCATGTTAATTTCCATAGGGCGGTTGGACTCACTTTTAGCCCGAACGGCTGAATGGTTTTCCCCCAAACTTGGCAAAATTGTAGGGACTGGTAGCCCGATGTGCCTTTGCTATGTCTCAAGATATGTGCTCCAGTGGTTTTTACGAAAATTAACTTTGAAAAAATATATATTGGGCTACATTGGGCTATATATATGTTAGAGCTCAAATGTAGCCCAATGTAGCCCAATGTAGCCCAAAGATGGCCACCAGAGACAAAAAAAAACAAATGTAGCCCAAATATCAGCCAGATGTAGCCCAACTATAGCCCAATGACAGAATGTCCCAGAGTGTTTTAAAGAACAACTAGAGCGCTAACAGAAGTCATCTTGATTGGAATAAAGTGTTAATACTTAAAACATTTAATTTGCAAAGGAACAAAATGAGGGGGTTCATTTTGCCATTTGAAATTATGATTAGTGCTGAAGAAAGAAAAATTAGGGCACATTTTTAGTGACTTCTCATATCCTCTTATATTTCATTAAAAAAATTCTGATATGCAGTCTCCCAAGATGTCCACCAGAGACAAAAGAGCCTGTGCTTAAAAACTCTGTTAGCAAAGCAGGCATTTGAGATTTAAAAAACGTTTTAATATATAAAAACGTTATCCGCTAATAGAATTAGCATTTAAAGAACCTTGCGAATTCAATTAAAAAACCATAGGTTTCAGGCCTTATATAGTTAGGAATTAGCATTTAAAAAACCTTGCGAATTCACTGAAAAAACCATAGGTTTCAGGCCTTATATAGTTAGGAATTAGCATTTAAAAAACCTTTGAAATTCACTGAAAAAACCATAGGTTTCAGGCCTTATAAAGTTAGGAATTAGCATTTAAAAAAAAACTTGCAAATTCACTGAAAAAACCATAGATTTCAGGCCTTATATAGTTAGGAATTAGCATTTAAAAAACCTTTGAAATTCACTGAAAAAACCATAGGTTTCAGGCCTTATATAGTTAGGAATTAGCATTTAAAAAAACCTTGCGAATTCACTGAAAAAACCATAGGTTTCAGGCCTTATATAGTTAGGAATTAGCATTTAAAAAACCTTTGAAATTCACTGAAAAAACCATAGGTTTCAGGCCTTATATAGTTAGGAATTAGCATTTAAAAAAAACTTGCAAATTCACTGAAAAAACCATAGATTTCAGGCCTTATATAGTTAGGAATTAGCATTTAAAAAACCTTTGAAATTCACTGAAAAAACCATAGGTTTCAGGCCTTATATAGTTAGGAATTAGCATTTAAAAAAACTTGCAAATTCACTGAAAAAACCATAGGTTTCAGGCCTTATATAGTTAGGAATTAGCATTTAAAAAACCTTTGAAATTCACTGAAAAAAACCATAGGTTTCAGGAGTTATATAGTTAGGAATTAGCTTTTAAAAAACCTTTGAAATTCACTCAAAAAACTATAAGTTTTAGTGGTGTTATAGTTAGCTGGACATTTTACTCATACAAAACCATTGAAATTGCTCCTATATAGTTAGTTGTACTAACTATATTTCGCGCACCCGCAATCCACTGCTGATGATGTCACATATTAGATCATTCATGACATGGTCAGTGACATCACTGATGACATCTCTAATGACATCACTGATGACATCACTGATGACATCATCCATGTGACAATCACATACACCTTTTCATACACTATTACAATTTTTCATCACTCTTTGTAAAATACAGCGTATCATATTTAAATCCATTGTCACAGCAATACAAGTATCTAAAAATCCACTCAGTGATTCATAGATGTATACACACATCTAATCACTTACCTATGGATTCACTCATACATGCTGTCAATGAACAATAGAACACTATCAAAAATACTTATACATCTATATCGACATTAAACAACAGCACGCATCCTATTCACATATGAAGTCATCCTACTCACTTATGCAAACAATGGATCATACTTACATATTTACTTAGCAAAACACTTATACAAACACCACTTCTTCTATTCATTTAGATAGTAAGTCATACTTAGTGAATTATAAAATCATTATTACAAGTATACAGTTATCCATACAGTCACTCACACAATCATTGTGTCTTATGTATACTTATTTATATACAACAACTGACACATACACTGCCTTTTATTTTTCTAGTTTGTTGGACCTGTACCATTGAGAAATATATTTGCTCATCACCACACCCATAAAGATATTCACTCACCCAAACAACTGTTAGAACATGTAGTTTTAACTTCATATATCTACTGAATCAACTATTCACACATCTTTGGACAGTCACACACCCCCCACCGAACCACACACACTTTCACACTCCCATACAAATACTCAGTTAACTAATCAATAACTAATATAGACTTTCACATAGCTAGTAACCAACTGTAGAATCAGTTTACACAACAACTGACAAAGTGATACAGATATTCACACAGTTTAGTCACTATCCACTATATTTAGTGAGACATTATAAATTGGTCAAGTAAACAGTCAATTACACTGCTACTAAATCCTCCATCCAAATATGTATTTATATATATCCACTTATTCTTCAATGCAAATTGCTATATATATAATGCATATTTAAATAACGAAGCAAACCACATTCACTGGATGATGTCATCAGTGATGTCATCAGTGATGTCATTTGAGATGTCATCAGTGATGTCACTGACCATGTCATGAATGATCTAATATGTGACATCATCAGCAGTGGATTGCGGGTGCGCGAAATATAGTTAGTACAACTAACTATATAGGAGCAATTTCAATGGTTTTGTATGAGTAAAATGTCCAGCTAACTATAACACCACTAAAACTTATAGTTTTTTGAGTGAATTTCAAAGGTTTTTTAAAAGCTAATTCCTAACTATATAACTCCTGAAACCTATGGTTTTTTCAGTGTATATATATATATATATATATATATTCACTGAAAAAACCATAGGTTATAGACCATATATAGTTAGGAATTAGCATTTACAAAACCTTATTTTACTCACACAAAACCATTGAAATTCGCATATATAGTTAGTTGCACTAACTATATATCGCGCACCCGCAATCCACTGCTGATCATGTCACATATTACATCATTCATGACATGGTCAGTGACATCACTGATGACATCACTGATGACAACATCCAGTGACTGTATGTTTCTGTAAAGTCTTTTCGACTTCCTCAGATGCTGTTTAGTAACGCAAGAAGTTTGTGTTTTTTTCAGTTCTTTAAAAAGCCTAGGTTGGGCTCCTCCCACCCAGTGTTCGGCCCGGAGAAAGTGCATTGAGATTTTTGGCCGCCATCTTGGAGTGTCTGTTTCTTTGGTTATTCCATTCATTGTCTTTGTTATTTGCGATGTTGGTTCTTTACTATAAGCTTACAATTCTCGCTTTGAAAATGAAACATGCCTCTCAGATGTTATTGTGTCACTGGGTAGTTTAGGAGCCTCTTAATCCGCTTTTCTCCCCACTCGTCAGCCGCTTCGGATGTTCTGTGTCTGGGAAAGCCGGTTTGAGTAATCGGTTGTCCATTGTGTCGTCACAATCCAGTTTGGCAGAGACTTATCCATCGTAGCGGCGGTTCTGGCAGAAATTGTATCCTCAGATTTAACACGAACGCTGCCCATTCTGTCGAACGCTTTGATATGACGGGTGCCTCCTTCGTGCATATAAAAGCGTTCGACAGAATGGGCAGCGTTCGTGTTAAATCTGAGGATACAAGGAGTGGGGAGAAAAGCGGAAAAGCGGATTAAGAGGCTCCTAAACTACCCAGTGACACAATAACATCTGAGAGGCATGTTTCATTTTCAAAGCGAGAATTGTAAGCTTATAGTAAAGAACCAACATCGCAAATAACAAAGACAATGAATGAAATAACCAAAGAAACAGACACTCCAAGATGGCGGCCAAAAATCTCAATGCACCTTCTCCGGGCCGAACACTGGGTGGGAGGAGCCTAACCTAGGCTTTTTAAAGAACTGAAAAAAACACAAACTTCTTGCGTTACTAAACAGCATCTGAGGAAGTCGAAAAGACGAAACGCGTCATGCTGTATGTAATAAAGATCATCAGAACCCCCACGTGTGCTCCGTGACTGTTCCTTATGGAGGGACACTTTGTGGAAACTTATTTACGTGCATGCTGCTTGCACGAAGGAGGCACCCGTCATATCAAAGCGTTCGACAGAATGGGCAGCGTTCGTGTTAAATCTGAGGATACAATTTCTGCCAGAACCGCCGCTACGATGGATAAGTCTCTGCCAAACTGGATTGTGACGACACAATGGACAACCGATTACTCAAACCGGCTTTCCCAGACACAGAACATCCGAAGCGGCTGACGAGTGGGGAGAAAAGCGGATTAAGAGGCTCCTAAACTACCCAGTGACACAATAACATCTGAGAGGCATGTTTCATTTTCAAAGCGAGAATTGTAAGCTTATAGTAAAGAACCAACATCGCAAATAACAAAGACAATGAATGAAATAACCAAAGAAACAGACACTCCAAGATGGCGGCCAAAAATCTCAATGCACCTTCTCCGGGCCGAACACTGGGTGGGAGGAGCCCAACCTAGGCTTTTTAAAGAACTGAAAAAAACACAAACTTCTTGCGTTACTAAACAGCATCTGAGGAAGTCGAAAAGACGAAACGCGTCATGCTGTATGTAATAAAGATCATCAGAACCCCCACGTGTGCTCCGTGACTGTTCCTTATGGAGGGACACTTTGTGGAAACTTATTTACGTGCATGCTGCTTGCACGAAGGAGGCACCCGTCATATCAAAGCGTTCGACAGAATGGGCAGCGTTCGTGTTAAATCTGAGGATACAATTTCTGCCAGAACCGCCGCTACGATGGATAAGTCTCTGCCAAACTGGATTGTGACGACACAATGGACAACCGATTACTCAAACCGGCTTTCCCAGACACAGAACATCCGAAGCGGCTGACGAGTGGGGAGAAAAGCGGATTAAGAGGCTCCTAAACTACCCAGTGACACAATAACATCTGAGAGGCATGTTTCATTTTCAAAGCAAGAATTGTAAGCTTATAGTAAAGAACCAACATCGCAAATAACAAAGACAATGAATGAAATAACCAAAGAAACAGACACTCCAAGATGGCGGCCAAAAATCTCAATGCACCTTCTCCGGGCCGAACACTGGGTGGGAGGAGCCCAACCTAGGCTTTTTAAAGAACTGAAAAAAACACAAACTTCTTGCGTTACTAAACAGCATCTGAGGAAGTCGAAAAGACGAAACGCGTCATGCTGTATGTAATAAAGATCATCAGAACCCCCACGTGTGCTCCGTGACTGTTCCTTATGGAGGGACACTTTGTGGAAACTTATTTACGTGCATGCTGCTTGCACGAAGGAGGCACCCGTCATATCAAAGCGTTCGACAGAATGGGCAGCGTTCGTGTTAATTCTGAGGATACAATTTCTGCCAGAACCGCCGCTACGATGGATAAGTCTCTGCCAAACTGGATTGTGACGACACAATGGACAACCGATTACTCAAACCGGCTTTCCCAGACACAGAACATCCGAAGCGGCTGACGAGTGGGGAGAAAAGCGGATTAAGAGGCTCCTAAACTACCCAGTGACACAATAACATCTGAGAGGCATGTTTCATTTTCAAAGCGAGAATTGTAAGCTTATAGTAAAGAACCAACATCGCAAATAACAAAGACAATGAATGAAATAACCAAAGAAACAGACACTCCAAGATGGCGGCCAAAAATCTCAATGCACCTTCTCCGGGCCGAACACTGGGTGGGAGGAGCCCAACCTAGGCTTTTTAAAGAACTGAAAAAAACACAAACTTCTTGCGTTACTAAACAGCATCTGAGGAAGTCGAAAAGACGAAACGCGTCATGCTGTATGTAATAAAGATCATCAGAACCCCCACGTGTGCTCCGTGACTGTTCCTTATGGAGGGACACTTTGTGGAAACTTATTTACGTGCATGCTGCTTGCACGAAGGAGGCACCCGTCATATCAAAGCGTTCGACAGAATGGGCAGCGTTCGTGTTAAATATATATATATATATATATATATATATATATATATATATATATATATATATATATATATATAGATATAGATATATAGATATATATATATATATATATATATATATATATATATATATAAAATTTCTATGGCAAAATGAAACCCCTCATTTTGTTCCTTTTCAAATTAAATGTATTAAGTGTTACCACTTTATTCCAATCAAGATGACTTCAGGTGTGCCATACTTTTGTCATAAGTAAGACTGTTAGCGTTCTAGTAGTTCTTTAGAACACTCTGGGACATTCTGTCATTGGGCTATAGTTGGGCTACATCTGGCTGATATTTGGGCTACATTTGGGCTCTTTTGTCTCTGGTGGCCATCTTGGGAGACTGCATATCAGAATTTTTTTAATGAAATATAAGCGGATTTGAGAAGTCACTCAAAATGTGCCCGAATTTTTCTTTCTTCAGCACTAATCATAATTTCTATGGCAAAATGATTCCCCTCATTTTGTTCCTTTGCAAATTAAATGTTTTAAGTGTTAACACTTTATTCCAATCAAGATGACTTCAGGTGTGCCATACTTTTGTCATAAGTAAGACTGTTAGCGCTCTAGTTGTTCTTTAGAACACTCTGGGACATTCTGTCACTGGGCTATAGTTGGGCTACATCTGGCTGATATTTGGGCTACATTTGTTTTTTTTGTCTCTGGTGGCCATCTTTGGGCTACATTGGGCTACATTGGGCTACATTTGGGCTCTAACATATATATAGCCCAATGTAGCCCAATATATATTTTTCAAAGTTAATTTTCGTAAAAACCACTGGAGCATATATCTTGAGACATAGCAAAGGCACATCGGACTACCAGTCCCTACAATTTTGCCAAGTTTTGTGGAAATCCATTCAGCCGTTCGAGCTAAAAGTGAGTCCAACCGCCCTATGGAAAACTCAATGTTAAAAACACGTTTTGGGACCCCCCTTTTTTCTCGGCCCCCGCTTGACGAAACCCCCCCAAACTTTCAGGGGACGCTCAGAAACAAAATGTGCCATTTTCCTGAAAATTTCAGCCAATTCCCTCCATCAACGCCAAAGTTATTCAACATAGAATTTTCAGAAATCCCTATTCAAAAAAATCCTAACTATATATACCTACTGGCGACTGCCAGTAGGTAATATATATATATATATATATATATATATATATATATATATATATATATATATATATATATATATATATATATATATATATATATATATATATATATATATGTTTTTTTCTTTTTTTTTAATATTACTTACTGGTGTTTCCATACGAAGAGCATTTTTTGTCTTGCCAATACCTTTGGTGCCATTTGACGAATCCATGCGAAGTTTCCAAAATTAGTTTGACGCTCACTTCAGCTCCAAAAACGTGTTTTCCCAATGTAAATTCTCATACTACTGCCCAAACTGCTGAACGGAATTACACCAAATTTGGCAGAAAGGTCGCTGTTGGTTCAGAAAGCGATCTTTTTTCAGAATTGGTGTAAATACGTTCAGTAGGTTTTGAGAAATTAAAGGAAATCCAACTTTAGATGTAAAGGGATGTGGATCCTCCGAGGATCCGACATTCCCGTGCTCAAATCTGATTTCTTGCCAACACTTCAACCAGGAAGTGTTGTCAGCAATCATGGGACTCAGCTTGAGCCGAGTCCTACAAAAAAGTTTAAAAAAATGAATACCCTGACCCCCTAACTGTGGTGCTGGGGTCCCCACTGTTACCCCGACAGGGCCAAAGTGCACTGTTTTTAAAATGTTTGCCACAGCAACAAAATGGAGCAGCAAATCTGCGGCATAAATAAAAAAAAAACAAGTGCAGGCTCCCGTGCTTGTTTTGATTAGAGACCCCGGGTGGGCAAGGTCCTGGGGGCATTTTCTTAAAAAAAGGAGTGGGGCGCACTGGCCCCCCACTTCAGGATCATTGAGCCCCAGGGACCACCACCTCCCTGGGGCTTGATTGATAAAAAAGGATGGGGACAGGCGGAGTCCACCTCCATGGGCTCTATAAGCCCAGTTGACCACCACTTCCCTGGGGCTAAAATAACATTGATGGGGGGACCGTGCGGACCCCCTAGAGCCCCAGGTACCACCACCTCTCCAGGGCTAAGTTAAATATGGAGCGGGAGCTGCAACCAAGGATTTCTTTTAGATTTGAGATGTTGTTAATGATGTCATCAGGGATGTCACTGACCATGTCGTGATTGTTGTAGTATGTGAAGTCATAAGCAATGCATTGTGGGGGCATAAGTTATCGTTACCTCAAGTACTGATAACTGCTGAATTTCAATGGTTTTGTGCGAGTGAAATTTGAGCTTAACTATAATGTCCCTGTAACCTTTGATTTTTTAGTGAATACATATTTATATATATTATACTCCCATACCTATTGAATATATATACACACATATCATTGGCAACAGTAATTCTCAAAGACTGCACTGGTCAGTATTCCCAGTTCCCTTACCTTTATGCACACGCCTACAGTTTTCACTGTCAACAAAACAGAGAAAACAAACTATGGGGAGGGCAACACTTTATCACAAAAGTTTTGCAAACGTCCATGGTGTTAAAGCTGTAATTACTCGTAATTATGTGGTCATAATCAAAGTATATTTCTGTTGCAAAGAATTGATTCTCCAAGCACTGGATTTTTCAAATATTCTTTATTTTGCAAACCAGTTTTCCAATTTTTGGACAGACTCAACCAACGCTTTTTGTCCCAATGAAGGGACTTCATCAAGGCCTACAAAATACACGATTCCAAATTACTACAAAATATTCAGCATATGGCTTTGTGTCCATGTATGACAAGCATTCCAGTATCAAAGTGCTATTTTGTCAGGAGTGATGAAAAATCTTTGCAATGCTGCTCTTATAAATTTGATTTAAATTAGGGCTGACAATTTTATTGAGCTTTACTTATCAACATGGTGTCATCGTTAAGTGAGAGACCACTATGACATCATCAGGTGGGAGCTTTTGCCTGAGACAACACAGCTCCAGACTCATTTATTTATGGGATTCCTAGACAACTAACATGGAGTGAATCCATCTCACGTCTCTGAGGGACAGACGTGGCCTAGACAGGGTGGGATCAGAGGGAGACAGTGTGGCGGCATAGGCTGTTACGAAGCAGACTCAGGAGGATCAGAAGAGGTTACAGAGCGTTTCGTCAGCCGGGTTTCGGTGTAAGCAGTAGTTCACAGTGGCCGGGCTTCAGCACATGATCGACTTGGACATGATCCCATTTGTTCCATTGATTTCACCTTCCTTGGTGTGATTTCTCATCTGAAAGATGGCTTAAAGTGTTACCTTAAATTGTGAGAGTGTGACCAAAGAATGTATTTCATCCTTTTAATCACTGTTCTTTGTTTTATTAATATGTGGAGTTTACATTCATTCACTCACTCATTCGTTCTTTCATCCATTCATTCATTACCTGAAAGATGTTTGACATGCGTGAACCTAGCAAGGATGAGCAGAGCATTTTACAAAGAGCACTTCAGTGTAATGGGAGCATCTCGCGCTGTGCCCGCTGGAGATAGACCCTGATTGTGTGTAGGGTCCGTTTGAGGCCGGATTGAAAAACACATATTGTCATGAAGAGGGAAGGGGAGAGGATGCTAGGCCGTGCACTCGACAGCACACTATGGAGTTGTTTTTGCACTCTACATAGTTACATTTTAGAATTAGCCTTATTTATTTTCCACATATTTACAATTTGCAGCAGAGAGAGATTATGGGGGTGACATAGACCACTGTGGGCAGTCTGCCAACCCACGGTGGTGAAAGAGGCCTGTCCACCCCGGCCGAGCAGACACCACCCACCTCATCAAGAGATCCCACCGGGATCCCTTTTTCCTGAAACACCTTCGGTCTGCACTAAGGGAGCATTTACAGCAAAAACGGCCAGCATGTCATTCCGTGCAATGGAGGCTCGACAGCATGTGTTTTTCTTATACTTTTATACGTGGGATTTCTTTCTAAATATCAAGTAGCAAAGGCCACCAAGTGCATGCGTGTGTGGAGGGGGAGGGCGGGGATGTAGGATTTTGGGGACTGACTAGAATTGTTTTTTGATCTCCATGATTTACATGGTCCTTGCGAAGAAAAAAGAAAGATGTTTTAAGAATCACCCTAGATGGGGCAAGGACTCTGACACCTTGGAACAGAGGCCCTGTGGTGCATTGCCCACTGCCAAGGAGATTATGAGTCGTCTTCCTTCAGGAGTAAAAGCAAGTGCCGGCATCTCTGCGCCCCCTTTCACACACCCAGTCCCAAATAATGACCCACTGTTCAGACAGGATCTATCAGGTAGGGACTCTCCACCTTTACTGTAGGCGGCTTTAGCCTTGAACAGAGTGCCGAGGTAGTCCCTCTATGGTCCCTTTGTTCATCATCCAGCACACTGCACTCAATTATTTTGAATTTATTTATCAGCATTTTTATCGCTCTCACTACACAAATAAACTACTTTTATTTGTTGAAAAGGGGCTAAATGACTCCTGATACCTTTCATGAAGATGACACCTATACTTCCCACAGGCCAGCACCCCTCACTCTTCTGAGCACTTCACTCTTCTGAGCACTTCACTCTTCTGAACACTTCTCACAGGCCAGCAGCTGCATCACTCTTCTGAGCACGACTGGTCTGCTGTGTTCTGTTATGGATTTACGGGACTTAGAGGGCAGCGGGGCTGGTCACCTGGAATATCAGCAGCACCCTGGCCAGTTGCATCGGAGTGGTTCACGCCCAGGGAGCACATGGAATGGCTCTTCAGGGGCTTTTACACCGTCAGGTCACCTGCAGTCATGCGTGTATTTCCTTCTATAGCTGCTTGTGCTGATCATATACAGTTTTTTTTACTCACAGGTCAGCCACCTGCTGGCACTTGCCTCCCCCTCTTGCTGCGTGCAGAGGAAATATGGTGGAGTTCCTGTTTTGCAATTTCAACCTTTACAAAAAGCGATTTTACTTTGTTTGTTGTCCCTCTATGACTGTCATTTCAGGTTTCTTTGGTGAAGTGTGCATCGTAGTTCTCCCTTTCTACTCTTTCTTCCTGTCGTGATTGATTGCTCATCATATCACCTCTGCTTTTATGTATCACCTTCGTCTCATTTCGTAAAGCACTTTGGTTGAAAGCTCTGGTGAAACTACATAAAATAAATAAACTGCCAAGACAGCCACCCTCAAATTAATGCAGCTCCAAGAAATGAAGAAAAATCCTTCAGTTTATTAAGTGCATAATTTATGGTGTGCTTGGGGAGTTCGTTAATTTGTGGATGAAAGCGATCAGTTAAATATTCAATTACCTATTACGCCCATGCAGTTAATTACTGCAAAGCTATTTAATTAGCTAAGCATCAATGTTTGCCCAGGGCAGATACGTTCTGGGCTGTTATACCCAAAAGAAAACGGAAACCTGCAAAGTAATTCTTCTGCATGGTAGATACAAGGGAGGATGTGGGAAGATGCAGGGCTTTGTTTCACTCTGCGAGCTGGGAGGTTTCAAGGCTCACAGCCTGGTTTAGGGCCGGGTGTTTACAGCACTGACCTGATTTAGAGCCGGGTGGATATGGCACAGACCTGATTTACAGCCGGGGGGTATTGGCACTGACCTGATTTAGAGCCTGGTGGTTATGGCATTGAACTTATTTAGAACCAGGTGGTTATGGTACTGACATGATTTAGAACCGGGTGGTTATGGCACTGACCTGGATTAGAGCCAGGTGGTTATCGCACTTACCTGATTTAGAGCCGGGTGGTTATGGCACTGACCTGATTTAGAACCGGGTGGTTATGGCACTGACCTGGATTAGAGCCAGGTGGTTATCGCACTTACCTGATTTAGAGCCGGGTGGTTATGGCACTGACCTGATTTAGAGCCGGGTGGTTATGGTACTGATATGATTTAGAGGCGGGTGGGTATGGCACTGACCTGATTTAGAGTCGGATGGTTATGGTGATGATATGATTTAGAGCCTGGCGGTTATGGCACTGACCTGATTTAGAACTGGGTGGTTATGACAATGACCTGATTTAGAACTGGGTGGTTATGGCAATGACCTGATTTAGAACCTGGTGGTTATGGCACTGACCTGATTTAGAACTGGGTGGTTATGGCAATGACCTGATTTAGAACCTGGTGGTTATGGCACTGACCTGATTTAGAGACGGGTGGTTATTGCACTGACCTGATTTACAGCCGGGTGGTATTGGCACTGACCTGATTCAGAACCAGGTGGTTATGGCACTGACCTGATTTAGAACCGGGTGGTTATGGCACTGACCTGATTTAGAGTTGGATGGTTATGGTGCTGATAGGATTTAGAGGTGGGTGGGTATGGCACTGACCTGATTTAGAACCAGGTGGTTATGGCACTGACCTGATTTAGAGTCGGATGGTTATGGTGCTGATATGATTTAGAGCCGGGTGGTTATGGCACTGACATGATTTACAACTGGGTGGTTATGGCACTGACCTGATTTAGAACCGGGTGGTTATGGCACTGACCTGAATTAGAGCCGGGTGGTTATGGCACTGACCTGATTTAGAACCAGGTGGTTATGGCACTGACCTGGTTTAGAGCCGGTGGTTATGGCACTTTCCTGACTTTATAGCCGGGTGGTTATGGCGGTGACCTGATTTAGAGCCGGCTGGTTATGGCACTGACCTGATGTAGGGTCTGTGGTTATGGCACTGACCTGATTGATTTAGGGCCAATGATTTTGGCACTGACCTGATTTAGAACCGGGTGGTTATGGCACTGACCTGATTTAGAACCAGGTGGTTATGGCACTGACCTGATTTAGAGTCGGGTGGTTATGGCACTGACATGATTTAGAACCGGGTGGTTATGGCACTGACCTGGATTAGAGCCGGGTGGTTATGGCACTTACCTGATTTAGAGCCTGGTGGTTATGGCATTGACCTGATTTAGAACCAGGTGGTTAAGGCACTGACATGATTTAGAACCGGGTGGTTATGGCACTGACTTATAGCCGGGTGTTTATGGCGCTGACCTGATTTAGAGCCGGGCGGTTATGTCACTGACCTGATTTAGAGCCGGGTGGTTTTGGCACTGACCTGATTTGGAGTTAAGTGGTAAAGACATAGAGTTAATAGAGCTAAAGGGTAATAACGTGTGACCTGATTTTGAGTCAGGTGGTAATGTGATGGCCTGATTTAGAGTTAGTAGTAGTGGCACAGGCTAGATTTAGAGTCGGACGCTAATGCCATGGCTAAGATTTACCAATGGATGTTTTTGGCATGGGGCCTGATTTTGAGTAAGGTGGTAGTCGCACAGGGTCTGATTTTGAGGGCCTGATTCACAAAGGGACTCCGCAGTGGTGCTGAGGCTCCACAGTCGTGGTGGAGTCTCCACACTGGTGGTGGAATCTCTGTGCTGCAGCTTCTCATTGAGGAGATTCTGCCATAAGTGCGCAGCCTCCACCATGACAGTGAGCATTGAGTCTTGTGTTAATGTTATGAGGCCGATTTCACGTTTAATGAGAAATCTTCAGATTTCTAGAGGAAGAACAATATCGACCGGAGAATTCATTGGTTAATTTCCGTCTAATTTCCATACAAAATGTTTGGTGCATTTGGCTCTGGATTTAGCGCACCGTCCAGTAATGGTCAATTTTCCATTGTCACCCAACTCTAAAACAGGCCCATTCATGTTACAATATAGTGTGGCTGTAGACCCTGTTTCTCCAGTATTAGGGGTGTCTTTCATAGATTCACATGCTTTAATATCCCCCGTCGTCGAAGTGGGAGTCCCACGGTACATAAAATAGCAGTCATATATGCATGTATACATGAAAAATATAACTAATAAAAATATACATACATATAGTGCAGTAAATTGTAAATTCTAAAAGTACCATAGAACATAATAGGCCCATTGAAAAGCCTAAGGGAGAACTCACTTTAGTAGCATATCTGAGTCATTATGTGTTGGATCACATTCCAGCCAATCAGGCTGTAGCCTCCTCTAGAACCTTCTCCTCAGAAGCCCAAGTCCTCAGATTTTCTACCGCACGTCGTGTGAAGGGAGTCTCCCTGAGCTCTGCTCAGTTTTCTTCAACTTTACCTGTTTTTTCTTCAAGAAAATGTCTTCAAACAAGAAATCCCTGTTTAAAGCCTGCCCTTCATGTGGTAAACTGCGCCTTTTCCACGAGGATCCACACAGTAAATGCATTTACTGTCTCTACCCAGACCATGAGGTGAAAAACTGTAAGTACTGTCGCACTTTCCCTCCTAAGACTCTGAGAGATAGAGAGGCCCGTCTCCTTCTGTGGCTACAGAAGTTGAAGACTTCGGAGTCTGTGGTTTCTGATGTAGAGAGCCTGTCATCTTTTACTTCAAAGTCCTCTCAGAAGCGTGGGGCTGAGACTGAGGTTCCTTCTCCTTTTCTCAAGAAGAGTAGACTGTTGGATCCCTCTAGGATTGTCTCCCCACAGGATTCGCTTCAGGGCACGTCTACGGGACCTGGTTCTCTGACATCTGCGCCCAAAGCCTTACCTACCAGTAAGAAATCTGGTTTTGGCTCGTCGACGGGCTCGTCGACGCGCCCGTCGACGTCTTCAGCGTCGACGAAATCCATTTCTACCACCTCCACGTCGACGACGACATGTTCCATGTCCACCGGCGCTACGTCGACGACGACCACCTCGTCGACGGCGACCTCGAAGGTGAGACCCTTCTCTTCAGTGGTGAAGATCTCGTCGACGACCGTCAAGGATAGACCGTCGACGACGAAGCCGTCGACGCATCCATCGTCGGCGCATACACCGTCGACGAAGACCAAGCCTCCATTCAGCGCCCCGTCGATGACGAAGCCGTCGACGCATCCATCGTCGGCGCATACATCGTCGACGAAGACCAAGCCTCCACCCAGCACCCCTTCGACGGTGCCCCCGTCGACGACGCCTCCGTCGACCAGCACTACCTCGTCGACGGCCTCGTCGACGACTCTCACACCGTCGACGCCTTCGTCGTCGACGGCCAAAGCTCCACTCTCGTCGACGAATAAAGCCCCGCTTCCGTCGACGGGCCCGTCGACGGACAAGGAATCCTCGTCGACGAAGAAAATTCCGTCCAAGTCGACGCCGATGGCCTCTTTGTCGACAATGCACCCGCCTCAGGGTGTTGCTGAT
Source organism: Lissotriton helveticus (assembly GCF_964261635.1). Classification (NCBI taxonomy): domain Eukaryota; kingdom Metazoa; phylum Chordata; class Amphibia; order Caudata; family Salamandridae; genus Lissotriton; species Lissotriton helveticus. The sequence goes on from NC_136065.1 coordinate 1,052,996,114, forward strand.
GGTGCCGCATTTACGCCAATGGGCTCGTTGGCGTTGCACCAACCTCTACCAAAAACGGCTTCCATCTACACAGTGGTTACTGCTTCTTCTTTGCGGACCATACCACTCATCCAACTGAGTCCTGTGAGGAGTGGCGCTCGTCTTCCAGACAAATTATTCCAGTCTGGTGAGGAAGAATCCGGAAACGATTCGGAAGTGGAAGGATTATTTACACAGGCAACAAGTCCTTCGGATTTGAACATTAAGTGCCAGGTATATAGTGACGAGGGTGATGTGGTGGACAATGTCGAAGATGGGACTGACTTGTTTCCTGTTGATACGTCCGAACCGGTGCCTTCAGAGCCTATTACCCAGATACCTCTGTCCTTGGTGATGAACCTTCAGCACATGCTGGATGATTATAACCGCAGGTTTCCTTCTTCTACTCCTGCTTCTCCAGCACCACTGCCTCCTCCGCAGCCTCAACCGCAACTTCCTCAGGCACCTACACCAGTTTCACCGGCTTCACCGGATGGTGCTCGCCCTGACACTGGCGACGAGGATCCGGATCCTCACAACACAGATGACGACGACAATGACGCCGACATGGCTGAGTGGGACAATTATAGGGCTCAAACACCTTCCACTCCGCCCACCTCGCCTCTACATTCGCCCCCAGTGGACATGGCACATTTCCACAATTTGATGATCCGGGCTACAAAACGGTTTCATCTCAAAGTCGAACAACAACAGCATGAAAGTGACTGCTTTCTATATGACTTTAAAGACATCTCACAAAGGCAATCCCACACTATACCAATCGTGGAATATATTTGGAAGGAAGGCCTTAAATTGATGGAACGTCCCAATTCTGTTCCTGCGGTCTTACCCAGATTGGACAGGAAATACAAAGCACCGGCGTCTTCTCCGGCCTGCTTGGTGTCTCAACCGAAGGCAGATTCGGTAATTACTCAGGCTGCACAAAAAAGATCGCGCAATCCTGCAACGCCACTCACGTCTCCTCCTGATCAGGAAGGCCGCAAATTGGATTCCATAGGAAAAAAATTCACGACCATGGCGGCTACTACAGTGAGGGCGGCAAACACTCTGGCTATACTGGGCCGTTATGACCGCCAGATGTGGTCCGAGATTGCTGCATTGATTCCTCAGCTGCCTGAGGCAATCCGGACAGAAGCACAGGCGATTATTCACGAGGGGGAGTTGATTTCTTCCGAAATCATTGATTGTGCACTCGATATTTCCTCCACGGGATTTCGACAATTGGCGGGGGCTGCAGTTTTGAGGCGTCAAGGCTGGCTGCGCTCTACCACTTTCCGTCCTGAAGTACAGGCAAGAGTCCTAGATTTACCGTATGACGGAGAATTATTGTTTGGCAAACATGTGGATGATGCCCTTGAGGCGATAAAAAAGGACACTGACACTGCGAAATCCTTGGCGAGCCTACAATACAAGAAACGGCCTTTTCGGGGTGCACGGGGTAGAGGCGGAGGCTCCTCTACTTTTCGTGGCTCAAGTCAATATCGTTCATTCAACACCTACAACGATAACAGACAGCGGGGTGCCTATCAATCTCAAACTCGACAATCCACCTCCAGGCCTTACCAAAGGATATCCACTTATAGAGGTGGATCAAACACCAAAAAGCAGTGACTGCCTCAGACCCTTCCTTTTGCCGACCGTACATCTTGGAGGTCGCATCTCGAAATACTTTTACAAATGGTCCACAATCACCTCCGACCAATGGGTCCTGGACGTTATATCCAAAGGACATACTCTGGAATTCACAAAATTTCCACCCACTCATCCACCTTCGGGGCCACCACCCCCTCATTTCAAGGACCTTCTGGCCCAGGTGAACTTAATGATCAAAAAAGGAGCCATCGAACTAGTGCCGCAAGGTCAACGCGGCAAGGGGTTCTATTCCCGCTTTTTCTTAGTCAAGAAGAAGTCGGGGGAATGGCGTCCAATATTGGATCTACGAGCTCTAAACAAATTTCTAATTTCAAAAACTTTTCAGATGTTAACTCTGATCCAAATTCTGAATTTTCTCAATCCAAGCGAGTTCTATTCCACAATCGACCTTCAGGACGCTTACTTCCATGTGCCAATCCACCCCAGACACAGGAAGTATCTCCGCTTCACGGTCGGGCAGCTACACTTCCAATTCAAAGTCCTGCCATTCGGCCTCTGCTCAGCACCAAGGGTTTTTACCAAGATCTTGGCCCCCGTAGCTGCCTTCCTACGTCTCCAAGGTATCCAATTTTACCCATACCTGGACGACTGCCTCATCAAGGCAAGCACTTTTCACCAGACGGAGCAGCACACTCAAGTTTGCGTCTCCCTTTTCCACGCCTTGGGGCTTTCAATCAATTGCCAGAAGTCACACTTTCAACCATCGCAATGGAGAAATTTTCTCGGAGCCTTGCTAGATTCTCGGCAGGGAAAAGTGTTCGTTTCCCAGGAAAGACAGGACCGCATGTTAATGATGGTGCGCTCCCTCCAATCAAAAACTGTCCGTTTCTGTCCGAATGTTCAAATCATTCCTTGGCATGGCCTCCTCGTGCATCCACCTCATTCCAAATTGCAGATTGCACATGAGGACTCTCCAGGAGGAACTGGACAGGCAGTGGAAACAGGTGTCGGGGTCCTTCGAGGACAAGGTCCTTTTAACACCTCGCATACAGAAAGCGCTGGAGTGGTGGGCTCACCCTCCACACATATCTGCGGGCCGTTCATTCCAGGACGAACCCCCAACTCTGACGCTTACGACAGACGCGTCTCTCGAAGGCTGGGGAGCGCATCTCGACGGCATGTCTGTGAAAGGGAAGTGGACGGCAATACAACGAACTTGGCACATCAATCGTCTGGAACTCTTGGCGATTTTCTTAGCCCTCAAATCTTTCCAGAGGTTAGTGCGGGGACACACTTTGCTGGTGAGGACGGACAACACCACCAGCATGCACTACCTCAACAAGCAGGGCGGCACGAGGTCTCTTCCACTTTCTCAACTAGCACAAGAAATATGGGATTGGGCGATTCAACGTCAAATTCATCTCACAGCCATTCACGTGCCAGGTGTGGCCAATGTTCTGGCGGATTCTCTCAGCCGAGCATCATCAGACAATCACGAGTGGGAACTCAATCAGCCCACGGTCGAGTACATCTTCCGGCGGTGGGGCCAGCCACGGATGGATCTTTTCGCGACTGCTGTCAACAAGAAATGCCCACGCTTTGCAAGTCGGCATCCCCACAGAGAGTCGAGCGGGAATGCATTTTCGATCGATTGGTCGAACGATTTCATCTATGCTTTCCCTCCACTTCCTCTGATCCCTCGATTGTTACACAGGATGAGGTTCCAACCTTGTCGCATCATCCTGATCGCACCCAAGTGGCCGAGACGTCCATGGTTCACGGACCTGCTCCTCTTCTCGCAGTCCGATCCGTTGCCACTCCATCCTCTGCCGCACCTCCTCACGATGCAGCAGGGACTAATTTGTCATCCGGATCCAGCATACCTTCAACTCCATGCCTGGAACCTGAGTACAATGAATTTGCACGTTTAACTATTGACAAGGACTGCAGGGAGGTGTTAGCGCGGGCTCGCGCACCCTCCACCATAAAAACGTACCAACTCAAGTGGAAACGTTTCTGTGTCTGGTGCCGCACCAAGGATTTGGACCCAATGACTGCAAAACCTGAACAAATTTTACCTTTCTTTTTATCCCTGGCAAAATCAGGTCTGTCCCACTCAACTCTTAAAGTGTTTCTGGCGGCGATTTCCCGTTTCCGCCATGATGGTTCCACATCTTTATGTTCTTCAAGGATCATTAAACAATTTTACAAGGGCCTTTTTAGGATGTTTCCACCTATCCGTCGCCCTCCGCCTGCCTGGCGCTTGAATTTGGTCTTGTCTCAACTACTTCTACCACCATTTGAACCTATTCACTCGGCAACTCTTAAATTTCTCACGTGGAAAGTTGCTCTCTTACTCGCCTTAACGTCCTCAAGACGTGTCAGTGACATCCAGGCGTTTACCATACAGCCTCCTTTCTTAAAATTCTCCAACGAGGCCGTGACATTACGAACTAATCCTAAGTTCATCCCGAAGGTTCCCAGTGACTTTCATCTCAACGAACCTGTAATTCTGAAGACTTTCTTTCCTGCTCCGCAAACTCCAGCTGAGCGGTCATTGCATTCATTAGATTTGAAACGTTGTCTCAAATTCTACATTCAACGAACTGCACCTATCAGAAAATCGGATCAATTGTTTGTGGCATATGGTCCAACTTGCAAAGGACAACCTGTTACCAAGCAGACTATAACCAGGTGGATCTCCTCTACCATATCCTTCTGCCACCAACGGGCTGGAAAGCCCCTTCCTGCTCCTGTTCGAGCTCATTCAACTAGAGCAGTGTCTACTTCGGCTGCCCTTTTTGCGGGGGTACCCTTACGCCAGATCTGCAATGCTGCTACTTGGTCGAGCAGCCATACTTTTACTAAGCACTACTGCCTGCAATCAACAGACGCCGCGGATGCGGCAGTGGGTCAAGCGGTGCTGCGGAATCTTTTCCAGTAAAGGTGAGCCTCTGTTGCTACCCGCCTCCAGTCATAAAGGTTTTTTCATAATTATGTTTTGGTATTTAGTGCATATTACCATATATATATATATATTTACCTTCTTTGCTTGATGTATTACCTTCATGACTCCTGTGATGTTTTTACTGCTTTCTACTCTATTCAAGCATGTGAATCTATGAAAGACACCCCTAATACTGGAGAAGAACTATAGTTACTTACCTGTAAACTGTGGTTCTCCAGTATTGGTGTCTTTCATAGATTCACATGCGACCCTCCCATCCTCCCCTCAGAGGCTCTCTTTCTCCTCAGGCACTTTTACTTACTCTGTGCTACGAAAATCTGAGGACTTGGGCTTCTGAGGAGAAGGTTCTAGAGGAGGCTACAGCCTGATTGGCTGGAATGTGATCCAACACATAATGACTCAGATATGGTACTAAAGTGAGTTCTCCCTTAGGCTTTTCAATGGGCCTATTATGTTCTATGGTACTTTTAGAATTTACAATTTACTGCACTATATGTATGTATATTTTTATTAGTTATATTTTTCATGTATACATGCATATATGACTGCTATTTTATGTACCGTGGGACTCCCACTTCGACGACGGGGGATATTCAAGCATGTGAATCTATGAAAGACACCAATACTGGAGAACCACAGTTTACAGGTAAGTAACTATAGTTCTTCATGCCTCAATGACACTTCATGTGAACATTCTCATCCACGTGGATTAGGGATTATGGTGGTGTTGGTTTGGTTTGTGGTGAGACTGAACGGCATAGCTCATTTAGGTATTGAGATTTTTGTACATGCAGATGTTATCATTCATAAATATTTCTTTATATATCCATTTAGATTACTAGCACCACACATCATGCTGCAGAAAATAATTTCAGAGCTGAAACGTGTAAACCTGGGCAGACCTGCCAACTTGTAAAAAGTTCCACTGTGTGAGCAGTGGCAGCTCCTCTGCAGTGGCAGATGAGCGTCGCCCCACGGCCTGGCGCAGAGGTAGCAAACGAAAAATAAAACAATGCTCTAGCATCGTTTTATTTTTCATTTGCCAGCTTGTGCATGGAGGGGCGAGACATGGGAGGGCGGATAAGGAGTGCTTGTGCCCTCCCTAAGTGCTCATGTGTGTTTGGCCAGCCGTCTCAGGCCGACCAAAACAACACATGCGCACTTAAGTTTCTCCAGCAGCTGGAGAAACCCCCACAGACTCACAGGCCGGAGCAGGCCGTCTTTTCAGCCCGCTCAGACCAATCCCTGTGCTGCTCAGCAGGACAGGGATTGGCTGGAAGTCTGCTCCAGTGGCTGCTGGGACCCAGGAAGAGGCTAGCAGTAGCGACGCAACGGGGCAGGAGGCCAGAGGCGTCAGGTAATCAAAAAAAGTTATTATTAACCTGTTCCCCACTTCCTCCTGCGCACGCTCTCCCACACTCCCCCACGCTCCATCCTCCCACCCACTCACCACCCTTTATTAGTGGCGGCCGCCACTGTGTGTGAGATAAGGGAGCGAAGCCTTGCAGGGGAGAGACTTTGTCCCTCTTCCACCTGAGGTGCTTCTACCAGCCCTCCCTCTCCCACTTAGGGTAAAAAACTCAAAAGCTTCTGCAGCTGACGTCCTGCGGAGCTAAGAAACCTGCAATTGACAATGGCTGTGCAGTCTGCCAAACAGTAGTGGCCGGTGGTGGGAGTGCTGCAGGCGGTGGGGCGGGTCGCGGGAGGATCAGGGTGGGGGGTAGTAAACTACGGCATACGGCCAAACAGAGGTAAGTAAACAAATTAATAAATAAAACGAATTTCATTGCGCCCGCTGCATTGCCAAATGCTATGCAGTACGCGCAACAAAATTTATTTTATTTATTTATTTGTTTACTTGCCTCCGTTGGGCCATATTCCATAGTTTACTACCCCCCACCCTGCTCCACCCCTACCCCGCCCCACCTCACCGCCCCACAGCACTCCCACCACCGGCCGCTACTGCTGCCAACACGATCTGGAGACCCACTCTGAGCAGGGGTTTCCAGCCCACCTTGTCTTCCACCCTGTGATGCTCTTCATTGGAAGACCGTAAGACGGGAACCAATACTGTGCAGTGTGTCCGTTGGGAAGTCTGCATGGTTTCCTTTAGGTCATTCTGTGCTGTATTCATTCAGCTCAGTTGGCATGTGCCTGTTATCTTTCATGCGTGTTGCAGTATATTCAAAACATAATAAGCACTGAAAATGTTAGGTGGGAGCGTGATATCATAAATTAGCCTTTTCGAAAATTATCCCCACACTGATCTATGGCATGCAAATGCGGCTCATGCATATTCATTTTCGATGAACTGTAAATCTGCCCTCTTTGTCACTCTATGGAAGGATGACGTTTCGCCCTTTCATCCCGTAAAATGAACTCATAAAAAGCAATTAATCTATTATGCAGTATTCATACCGTCAGTCATTCAAAGACTCCATCTTTCTTTGGGTCGGAGCACTGTTGTTTTCTACTCAAGCACACCTGAACGTGTGCTTGTATTTGCAGAGCTCTCTTTGCTTTCAGTGGATTCTGGATTCCTTTGCCCATGGTGCCACTTCCTGCCAACAACGCAGGAGGTGAGACTTCATTATGCTCTGTGCACTGTGCTGCCTGCATGGGGTTCTACATTAGCTGAGGGCTGCTAGCTTTAAAAGCTGAAGCCTGACAGTGGCCTGCATTACTTTCATGTGATTGATTGACAGAAGAATGGGCGCTCAGTTGGCTCTTCCACACCCAACCTGTGTGTGTGTAGGGGAACATCCTTTTCGACGCGGATTTTACACCGCAGTACTTTTAGAACGCGTCCATTACAACGCAAGTCGTAACCACGACTTGCGCTGGAGAGCGCTAGAGAATAAAGAATAGTAAAATTACTATTCCAACACCTTCCCTAGTATCCACGGGGACTGGTGTTGGAATAGTAAATTATATTATTTACTATCCGCGCCCCCAACGCAAGTCGTGGTTACAACTTGCGTTGTAAAAGACGCGTTGTAAAAGCACGCGTTGTGACGGTACGCGTCGTACCGTCATACATCCGTGTGTGTGCGCACACGTGTGTGTGTGTGTGTGTGTGTTTATAAACAGGTCTGGAAAAGGCTTTCACTATCCAGAAGGGTGGTGCTTAAACTTGCTTTAGACCAGTGACCCTCTGGGTGGCTTGGGTTCCTCTTATATATGAACATTATAGTTTATTAAATCAAACACAGGAGAAGGTTTTGTACAGCACACATCCTGAAGTCGTATATTTTGAGGTCTTCTCAAATGTAAGAATGAAGAAAAAGGAGGGAAATTGAAATAAAACTGTTGCCTATGATCACACAATTTTCTAAAGTGGGGTAGTCGGGGTTAATCCCAGGTTTTCTGTTTTCACATTGTGCAATTAAGCATAGAGAGAGCGAGGGAGAAGATAGAGAGAGAGAGAGATATTTGACTTTCGTTATACCCACCATGCCACCACCAGCAACCCCTTACCCCCGCCTAACCTGCTGGCATTAATGCGGCCCTCGGTCACATAGCAGATCAAACATTTTGGCCCCTGGTAAAATGTATGTGAGTTCCCATGCTTTGGACAAAGTTGGAAAACTTGTCAGCAGCCATCAGAGGCAACCTGTTCCAACCCTGATCCTAACGGACAAAGGTTAAAGGGTGGTGCTAAGCAGGTGTGGTCATTGTATGCACCTAGAGAGTCAAAGGTTAGGCATGGAAAGAGGAGGGACGTCATGACTCAATGACATGCATGATGAGACTGACTGCAGGAAGGCCAAGGAAATTAAAACATAAGGACGGGATCCCTTTATTTTATGTTAAATGGCAGTGTGTGCTGAGTTCCTGCTGTCCACGAGGAAGTTAATTTGAAATTATTTTCAGGTGTCTCCTGAAAGTATAGAAGTCATTAAATTTTCTCCATGCTTTACCTGGAAGCAGTAGCAATACCGATTAAATAAATAAAGTATCACTTCAGACGACTACACCACTCTTTCACAAGAGGCACGTGCCACCATGCTTTGATACTAGTGCCTGTGGAGAAAAATCTTTTGAACTGCGCAAAAAATCCTCAATAATTTAACATTAAGTAATAATTCCTTTGCAAGACTCGGCCAGCCTCCACGTGCTGCACCACACTGTACAATATCAAAGCATTTCTTCCTGAACTGGGGTCAGTAGATCTGCAGGAAACTGCTGCACAGAAAGAATTGAAAATGTCAAAGTTATTCTCTGTTTTTTTCTGAAAATTCTGCTGTCTCTCTCTTTCCCTGCAGGGATCTCAGCGAGAATGCGATTCAAGCAATCCCAAGGAAGGCCTTCCGTGGAGCCACCGACCTCAAGAACCTGTGAGTAGCTTGGTGCGAAGGAGTTATGAGTCGGGCTGGTGAAGCAGGTGCAGTGGAAGTGGGGCCTATGGTGCAGGGGTCCCACTGCATCCCAATTACGGTTGTGTTTTACGACCCAGCAAGGAGGGTAGTCGACCATTTTCTTGGCCTGCATTAGAGCCAATGGCAACGTTGCTACGTCATGACTCGTGAGCAGAGCACCTGTCCCCTTCGATGTGGCGCAGTTACACTTACTACTTTGCTCGTTCCCCCTTTCCTCCTCCATGATGTAACGCCAGAGGATGAGATACAGTGAAACTAATTAGAGTGAATTACGGCTTGCCATGCGGAATCCTATTATCTGGGGAAAGCAGCTTTTCCCTTTAGTGGCGTGCGAAACACGAGAAACATAAAACAGATGCAAGCTGCTTTGAATAAAGCCCATAATGATAAATCACTCACATTTTCCCTTTTTATGATGCCATTGTGAATAATGGCCTTATTTAGCAACACTAATAAGGGAGCAGAACAGATGGCAAAACTCTCAGTTTGTGCTACAAGGCCATGAAAATGATCGTATGGCACTAACACTACATACTTAACCCATACATACAAACATATATACATACTTGCATACATACACAACATTGGGAAATACCATCATGGCTTCCTTCCTTGGATCACCCAATAGTTGTATGAACTAGTTTCTCAGTACGAGTGTTTTGTTTCTTTCTTCGTGGGACAAAGTGATTGGCCCCAGTTCCGAATGGCGGGGTTGCCTAATTTTGAATCCACTTCCTGCCTCTTTCTTACAATCCCTGTCTCTTTATCTGAATCCAATTCTTTCTCCTCCTGTTTTCTCCATTCGTCACTGTTTTTTCTAAATTTTGCTTTTTCTTCCTTTATCCCTTTCATGCCACTCCCTCTCTATCTCGTTTGTTCTCAGTCAATGTCTGATGATGAAAAGAAGTCAGGGTCTCCAAAATGAGTGTCAGTGACCCCCTCCTGCAACCACCAAGCCAAATTAAACACTGAGCAGTCCAAGCTCACCATAACATACTTGATCAAGGAACTATAGATCTTGATGGGCACTATACATATCTGAAGTGGCAGAACCTTCCAATTAGCGGACATTTATTTGTGTTGTGCTGTTAATGAGAAATCTGGACCTTGATCTGCATACTTTATTCCTATGAACAAAATATACAATTTGAATAAGACACAAAATTCTGAACCAAAGAGTTCTGCCATTTTCCTGTATTTATTTCATGAAAACATCAACATAATGTTTATGTGAAAGAAGTAAAAGGTAGTCAAACACCTAGAGACCTGCACTAGACAAATTCAGGAGGGAAACAGAGGCAAATTTGGGGGAAATGCATTTTGGACAGCTATTACTGTGCTTCAAAACATCCTCCTTGTCCATCATCTCCTAACAGGAAAACTCTCCAATAGTGTGAACTTGCGAACAATGTTTCTTTTAATGTTCTCTTAGAGTAAGCAAGGCCTTTTCAGATTGTGAATCAACAATTATTCCATCAATTAATCCCTGAAAACGAGTCATGTGGATTCAGGTAAGACAATCGACACGGGAGAAGTGTGGTTTGCAGTGGGACTTTGAATGCATCTAAAGAGTAGAGAGAGTTTGTTCTGTTCTACAACCAGAGGGTCACACTAGAAAATGCAATCTCTACCATTGTTAACACAGAACGTAGATATAGAGCCCTGTGCCTGCAATCTTGTCACCAATGCATGAACCAGTGATATATGGTAAAGTATGTCAAGAGACTGCATGGATCTCTAAACACTGTAAGATATTTTTTTAGGTCTCGCCTTTACCATTCCGAAGGAATGGGAAATGGCGAGAATTCAAGTGCTCGAACTGATTGTCAAACCACCGCTTTTTTTCGTGGCGTTTTCTTCGAGTGCACGTGGCCACAGGCACGCGCTTTTGGCCCATACACTTTCATGGCCATCTGTTCCTCAATGTCCCTCCCACCCTTCGTTTGATCTTGCCGCGAGTTCAGGCTAATGGCCCTCCCCCCTCCCCCAGCACAGAGCGCGCATCGCGGCCGCACAGCACATCAAAGGGCTTCTCCCAGCGTGTGCTGTGCGGCTTCTCCTCCCCTAATTATGTGGCCGGCCGTACTTGTGTTTCCCGGCCGCTTCCCGGCCACTCTTGTATTTAATTAGCAGCAGCAGCATTTCTCCTGCGCCAGGCCACAACAAAGGCTCTGTGCCACTTTCACCCACACAGCAACACTTACAGACACGCAACGCCACTCACACCCACGCAAGCCCACTATCATCCACGCAACACCACACTCACCCACGCAACGCCACTCACCCAAGCAACACCACTCACACACGCAACACAACTCATCCACGCAACCCCACTCATCCACGCAACCCCACTCATCCACGCAACGCCACTCATCCACGCAACACCACTCACCCAAGCAACACCACTCACACACGCAACACAACTCACCCACGCAACGCCACTCATACACGCAACACAACTCACCCACGCAACGCCACTCACACACGCAACGCCACTCACCCACGCAACACCACTCACCCACGCAGCGCAACTCACCCACGCAACGCCACTCACACACGCAACGCCACTCACACACGCAACGCCACTCACACACGCAACGCCACTCACACACGCAACGCCACTCACACACGCAACGCCACTCACACACGCAACGCCACTCACACACGCAACGCCACTCACACACACAACGCCACTCACACACGCAACGCCACTCACACACGCAACCCCACTCATCCAGGCAACCCCACTCATCCACGCAACGCCACTCACACACACAACGCCACTCACACACGCAACGCCACTCACACACGCAACGCCACTCACACACGCAACCCCACTCACACACGCAACCCCACTCATCCACGCAACGCCACTCACACACGCAACGCCACTCACACATTGTGGGTGCAGATTGTGGGTGCAGATTGTGGGTGCAGATTGTGGGTGCAGATTGTGGCTGCAGATTCAGAGTGCAGATTCAGAGTGCAGATTCAGAGTGCAGATTGTGGGTGCAGATTGTGGGTGCAGATTGTGGGTGCAGATTGTGGGTGCAGATTGTGGGCGCAGATTGTGGGTGCAGATTGTGGGTGCAGATTCAGAGTGCAGATTCAGAGTGCAGATTCAGAGTGCAGATTGTGGGTGCAGATTGTGGGTGCAGATTGTGGGTGCAGATTGTGGGTGCAGATTCAGAGTGCAGATTCAGGGTGCAGATTCAGGGTGCAGATTCAGGGTGCAGATTCAGGGTGCAGATTCAGGGTGCAGATTGTGGGTGCAGATTCAGGGTGCAGATTGTGGGTGCAGATTGTGGGTGCAGATTGTGGGTGCAGATTGTGGGTGCAGATTCAGAGTGCAGATTCAGAGTGCAGATTGTGGGTGCAGATTCAGAAGGCAGATTGTGGGTGCAGATTCAGAGTGCAGATTCAGAGTGCAGATTCAGGGTGCAGATTCAGGGTGCAGATTCAGGGTGCAGATTCAGGGTCCAGATTGTGGGTGCAGATTGTGGGTGCAGATTGTGGGTGCAGATTGTGGGTGCAGATTGGGGGTGCAGATTGGGGGTGCAGATTGTGGGTGCAGATTGTGGGTGCAGATTCAGAGTGCAGATTCAGAGTGCAGATTCAGAGTGCAGATTGTGGGTGCAGATTGTGGGTGCAGATTGTGGGTGCAGATTGTGGGTGCAGAATGTGGGTGCAGATTCAGAGTGCAGATTCAGAGTGCAGATTCAGAGTGCAGATTCAGAGTGCAGATTCAGAGAAAACTCAGCAGCACCACCACCATTGCAATGCAATAGGTCTCGTTTTAACGCAAATTTAAGCTATAGGCCTTGTAAATGACAAAGCCTTTTATTTATGTTCCAAAAACCAGAACGCAAAAATAAAGGGCATTATCATTTACAATGCTAATAGTTCAGACTCGCGTTATTGCGAGACCTATTGCATTTCCAATGCTTGTTTTAAAAGCCCTGATCCTGGAATTAAAAGCTATTTAAACGAGTATGTATGGATTACAGTGGAAGAGGAACAAAAGGTTGCATGCGTGCACCATCAACTAATAGTAGTGTTTACACACACGGCTCAGTCTCCAGCAACACTCTGAAACTAGCTTAATAATTTTCATCTTGTCTTGATTGACGTTCAACCTACGTTTTCCCAACCAGTCAGCTACTTCGGCTAAAGAGCCTGCCAGAGTCATGAAGCCTGTCCCTGGCCTGCCTTGGAGTGAGACAGAGATATGGGATTGACAAGGATACTGGTGGCACATTAGACCATGTATTTTGGTAATATTAGCCGGTGGTATCCATTGGCTTTCTGAAGAGCCATGCCCCCATCAGCTGCCAAGGTCAGCGGGCACGTAGCAACACTCAGTCAAATGTACCAAATGCCTCTGAAATGTCAGACATGACTAGGACTGAGGAAAGTCCCAGTCAATGGCATAAATACATCATCGCCAAACAGAGCTGGAAATCTTTTGTCCAATAAACTACCTTGCAGATGGATTTCATGGAATCAAAGAAACAACTCTTCTCCAGTCACCTTACTACCTAGGAAAAGGAAACCTTTTTCTTTCAATTTAGCTTAAAAAGGCAGATGAAGATGAGGGAGGATTACAAAGAACATCAAGCTGCAGACACGTTTTCTTCTGTAGAAGGCACATCCAGACCTTTTCAGTGACATCCGAGCATTTTTTACCAGCCAAGCAACATCCACTGTGGTCCTCTACCACTGAGCCACAATACTGCCAGATTCTTCACTAATCTTGGTCGCAAGATCCAACAGAAGCAATGTTCTTTTCTGTCTCTCACTGTCCCCCCAGAGACTGCATGTACTAGACCATGAGAGCCAGTGGTAAAAGTGGAGTAAGTGGAAGGGGATAAGAAAGAAAATGGAGACACGAGACTCTACACTCTCTGTCACTCACGTATGGGGTCAAGGAAGGCTGCGGGTTGTAGTGGATCTGTACACATTTGCGTTAAAATTAGTAGACATAGGAAATGTTCTTTTAGATTCACTCTAGTGACAGAACATTAGCAGAAAATAGAACCCCAGTCTTTAGAGCTCAAACAAATACTTCAAAGGACATCTCTCTAAGAGCCAAAGTGCCAATCATCTCATCCTTATGGAACTAGAGGCCTTGATGTTTGAAAAGAAACCATCATGTAGCAATGCCTTGGAGACCATGGTGCAAAGAAGTTGTGCTGTATCAAACCACAAATTGAAGTGTTCATGCACAATAATGCAAGGGAAATATGCCAGAATTTGAACCACAACATATGCAAGCTGAGCCATAATATAGCCCAACGTATTGGTGACCTACACATGAGGATAAAGCCTAAATCTTTTAACATTATTCTTGGCGCAATTTACAGCCACTCACATGATGTGACTTCAGCTCCTTGTAAGGAGGCCAATATTTAATGGGCCGATAAATATTATGGCCATTGCTTCTTCTGCCGTTCCTGCGGTAGGGACATGCAGCCTGAAGGAGCCATGCAGGAACAAGTTAGCCACAGGCTTGTCATTGAATTTATTCAGATTCTGAGATGAAAGAGAGTGGAAAAAACGTGCACAATAATATTATGCACCAGAAGAGCCCATGATATGCCACTTAAAGGGTCTAGGCTACAGTTATGCCTATCTGACAAGCTGTGCTTCCTGTCAAGCTCAGGATTTTTTTTGCACTTAATAAACTTTGAGCAGAATCATGTTGTTCGTAAATATAAAGAAATAAAGAGGTGGAAAAATCGCTAAAAAAAAGGGTTTGCTGGAAAATCGCAGAAAATATTTATTTATATAGCTCTATACCCACTTGCACGCAGCTCGTTTCTAAGTGGTTCGTATTTTTGGAAAATGGAAACCGAGGCACAGGAAGGCGCAGTTAATTTGACCTGGAACACTCAATATAGGTAAGTGAGGAAGTCATGATTAAACCGTGGGTACATTAGTTCTGAAATTACCTAAGTGTATACTAACATAATTTTAGTGATCTTAAGTAAAATAACACAAACAGGGACAAATGATATGCAACTACATGAACAGGAAGTGATCCTTATGTTTTCAGTGCCACATATTCCATTATAATAACAGATATGGCCACTAAAAGTATCTATTTCCATGGCAATTGCTATTACTACACAATGCAGCACTAGTTACATAATACACTTTCTACCACATAATCGGTTGACAGATTATAAGGAAATATCTTTCACCATTTACTTTTGTCCTAATCAGTTGTCTCTTGTGCTAAAAGACTACATTTAATGTCCAGTCGCAGTTTTGAAAATCATAGATTGTGGGACAGAGGCGTGTGGATTGTAAAATAAGTGTAAATACAGGAAACAAGGCAACTAAAGTGAAACTAATGAAAATGGAGCAAATAGATGTTTATGGAGCTTTGTAGAGGGAGGGAGACAACTAACAAAATAATTAGTTAGTTGATGTACACAATTGCTTTTAGGTTTTACAACTGAGAAGTACACCAAGTACCCCTTAACTCCCCAAAAAGGACTGCTAAATGTGATCAATCATTTTCCGATAGCTACCACATAATTACGGAGGTCATGATTATAGTACATAAAATTAAGTGGGATGGTGAAGCTGACATAGGTTTAGATGGATGAACGGAAAGTATGGCTGAATAATTGGTTGGACGTTGAATGTGAGGCGCAGAGATTGACTTTATGGCCCTTTCACATGCTACAGGCTCTTGGCATTAGCTGCCACACTTTAGATCCTATGAATAAGGACTTTTCATGCTGAGGAGGCTACCGGGAGATGCAGTAACTTTAAATCAGGGAGCCCTCAAGTAGAGATTGGTATGATTGTGGCATTTAATGGGTAGGTAGGGGATGGAATTCGCTATGTCAATGCGTGGGTCTGTAGTTTGCCTCTGTGGTTGGCTTCTGGACCAGGAGAAGAAAGAGCTTAATAAAAATGCCAGAGTGATACTTTAATTTAGGAGCGTCCCCTTCCAAGTGTCAGGACAGCTGGAACTCAACTGCTTATGTGAAAAGGAAAGACCAGGACAATCATGGTAGAGTAACTGGTCACCGGGAAAGGGAGGGGTGCACGTGAGTATAATAAAGCCATAAAAAAGCATGTCTTTCAGAAGGTTTTAGGGAATGTCCCTAACAATTTGGGAAGTGTAAAAGGCTAGAAATACAAAAGACTAGTGAAGACTCATTGTGCTATACTTGGTCAGCACAAGAGATGGATGAAGCAGGCACATTGGAGGAGAAGTAGTTATCTGGGTGATTATCATTGATAGGATGAATTTATGAGTCAATTATACTGGTTTACAACTGACGAAATGTTGCTGGCTCCAGTTAAATCAACCAGTAGATGTCAGTAGGCTGAAGCCGAACCAAAATGTAAAATGAATAAAGAGGACACAGGGAAACTGACTTGAAAGAATATGTATCCATTGTCAACCAAATGCAGTGCAAGCGCAGGAAGAGCGTTGCAAATATGGGAGTACATCTGGTCACAGTGGTGGCTAGCACTGATCGGAGGTAGGAGGGTGGGAGGGGGGTGGATGTGGGAGGTAGGGGGCGGGAGGGCTTGGAGGGAAGCAGGAATACAAATTTTCAAAAACTTACCTTCTCGTTCGTTCCTCGCCTCCATAGTCCTTCCTCGCTCAGCCTTACCGGAAGAACACCCAGGCGACCAGTCAGCCATTCACAATACTGCTAAGGCAGTGTTGTGATTGGTCTGAGCTCCGTGTTTCGGTGCTCAGACACTAACTGGGGGCCTGGGCATGTTCTCCATTTAGGCTGTAGTACAGCCTGCATGGAGAACATGCAAAGTGCTCACAACTGTTTTGGGCAGCATAAGGGGGCCGGCCAAGCAGTCACTGTGCACTTTAGGAGGGTGCTACCACTCCTCCCCTGCCCCCACCCTGTAACGTAAGGATGCAGAAGTAGGAGAAAATAAAATGACAATAAAGTGAGTTATGATCATTTTATTTTCTCTTTGTGTCACTGCAAAAAAGCAGTGGGACGGCACTCGGCTCCCTTAGCGGTGGATCTGCCACTGTCTGGCCATACATTTCTTCTTTGCATCTTTAATCCCGTCCACTCCAAGGAAGTGGTTCTTTTAGCTCAGAGGCAGTCTGAAGAGGGTGACTGAAAAGCCACATCTTCAGCAATCCATTTGTCGGGAATTGTGCAGCTGTTCGGTGGTAATTTCCTTTAAAAGTAGAAGCGGCCCCTCCCTGAACTCATTTCACTCCAGTAGCATATGATCTTCCTGATTAATATCAAGTCACGTGATGATCCCTTTTACTTGAAGGACATTTTTTCCCTTACTTCTGGTATCATTTAGGCAGCGCCTTGAGAACCTTGATTGATTGATTTATTGGTTGCATAAACGCTTCGTGAAAAGTGTTTCCCAACTGTGTCAAGACCTAGTGGAGAGTCTTTGGGGAATTAAACTAATGTTCACACGTGTTCATTTCATTTTAACTCAGATTTCTATTTCATTTGTGATTTTTATGCAATTAATATGCTTACAAATTTGCAGTGGTTTTTAGTAACTATGCAGATAAACTATGAGTATATGTTAACTCTACTTATTTCTATAGATGGAGAATACTTTTATTTCACAGACTTTCAAAATGTAATGCTCTTTCTACTCTATTTATGTTGACTTTGTGATGCCCAATGTTATACCTCCAAATTGTATAGACTCAACAAATGCTGATATGAAAATGTGAGATGCATTTTATTGAACCTCTGAAAACATAATTTTGCAATAATGTTTTAGCAGCTGTGCAGGTGTATGTTTTTGGGCTTTCGATTTTGTGGAAGATTAAAATAATGTATTGTAGCAAATAGAAATGTAAAGCCCTTCAAATATTACAAACAAGAGTACATTTTGGAAATATTAGACTTAGGGCAAGCCATTTGGAAGTCACTGGAAGTGGGGGTAACTTATGGCCTACTCCAGGCTTTGGCTGTCAGTCGTGCCCCCTCCACACTCAAAAATGGTAAAAGATAGCATTTTACACTTTGCGCGTCAGCATACATATGACTTATGCCATGCATCTCCCACTCACGTTATATGGAAAAAACTAAGTTATCTACATCTAAAAACTGCATGGCACAAACATAAAGACAGATGTGCAGAGGGCAATCTAAGCACTTTTTATTGTGAAGGAGAGTGGGGTTTCATGACTCGAGGCTCCACCTTTTGTGAATCAATGGCCTCCCCACTCTTATAAATGCAATAGTGATAACTAGCACATTTCATCCAGTGCATCTGCAGATACTCAATATATCATATGAAGCATTCTAGGTCCTGATGCATCCTCTTTCCTTTGTATCAACTCAGACCAGGCAGAGAAAACTGAGGAAAGATGTCTGCCATGAGCTGGTTGGAACTGAGCAGCCTGCCTGTGCTCACAGGAGCTCTGTATGATGGCTACTGGGCATCAGTGGGGACTTAGATTATGCTTCTGCATACTAGCAAGCTTTGCTGAGGTCATAGATGGAGACCAGCTAATGTGGGGGATCTCTGAAGAAGGCAAAGAAGAATGATACTATTACTGGCATGATGGTGCTAACGTCTCGCAATAAGACGCCAGAGAGAGGGAGCTGTGGCAGAATAGTACGACTTGGTGTTGCCCGATGACGGAGCAGAGCAATGGTGGAAAACTCTGAAGTGATGCAGTGAGGGTTGTCGAGGGCCAACGGGAGATGGATATCAGAGGTTCACATCGATGAAGAGCCAGGAGCAAAGATGGCAGGGACTGCCACGGCTGCAGGAATGTCTCTGCTGCTTAATTCAGGCCCAGTACTGTGGCACAGAAGGCACAAGCTCTGTGCTGAACACTTTAAAGTGAAAGAGATGGAGATAGCCTTGCAAGGCTTCTAGTAGCCTCATGACAACTGCTGTATTTGAACTGCTATACTTTCGGCTTGGTGAGCAAAACACAAAAGTCACGGATTGACTAGTTGACCACATAAATAAGACAATCACTTAGAGTGTCTGAATAGTTTACTCTATACCTAGAGCTAGAGGGAAAATATTTTCTTTTTTGAATTCTGAGGAACTACTTAAACATCATTGAACTTTGTTATCATCACCATTGAACATTATCCTATTATCAGCTAAGGCGGACGGTTTACAAACAGAGCTTCTCTCCCATTTCACCCCAGCTTTTTGGGTTCCATAAGTAACTTTAAAATGTATGATATTCGAGAGGTAACTAGAGGGTGTGGGTTAAGAAGGAGATGGGCCATTGTAAATTCAAATCTAATAAGATACATCGGTATTCGTGTAAGCTCAAGCATTGATAATTTGTTTGAGCTAAACTTTTCTCCTCTACTTTTACATATGAAAAATCAACTCAAAAACTGGGACAAACTACAGTTAACACTGGTCAGAAAGATCAATTTAGTGAGAATGACTATCCTTTAGCAATATTTGTTCTTTTTTTAGACAATGTCATGCTTGCCTCCTAAAAAAGTGTCAACACATGTCCAGGTTAGTATAAACATAAGTAAATGAAAAAAGGTTACCAGCATTCTGTTTCATGGCGGATGGGGCACTCTCAAGCATAGAGAAATATCGGGCCATATGTATCATAGAAATTCGCATTCGCAAAGGCCGAAATTCGCAGAATTTCGGCCTTTGCGAATGCAAATTCACAATATGGTATGTATTAAGCAAATGTGGTTCAAAATAAGGATTCGCACAATTTGCGATTCCTTATTTTGCGATTGCATTTGCATTTAAGGAATTGCTAAATTTGCGATTCCTTAAATGCAATGTATGATGCAAAAAAATATTGCTAATTGTCCCTAAGGAATCGCAAATTACCCCCAACTTCAAGTTGGTGGTAAGTTGCGAATTCCTTTCAAAAAGCATTTTTTTAAAACAAAAGGTGCCATGTGACGCTCATACATGCCCTTAGGGCATGTATGTGCGCCATATGCGCATACATGTAATTTTCAGGGGTGCAGCAGGGTGTCCTTTGGACACCCCTGCACCCTTGAAAATATTCTCAATTTGCGATTAGCTAATTGCTAATCGCACATTTCCCCTTCATTCCTATGGGCCTCCTGGCCCATAGAAATGAATGGGAAATTATTCCTTAATTGCGATTAACAATTTGCTAATCGCAATTAAGGAATATTAAGAAATCGCCAAAAAGAAGCTGATTTCTACATACATACCATTTTGCGATTTCTAAATAGAGATTCCTTAAAAATCGCTATTTAGGAATCGCAAAACGGAATGTTGATACATATGGCCCATTATCTTTCCAGCTCCTTGTGCTCTGTGTGCAGGTGATTAACTTCAAGTGGCCTAAAGATATGAATAACAACGTAAAAAAGAAAATGGTCGGCATCAATCACTTACATGGATTTGCTTTCAAAGATTAACTTCCAACATTTTAAAAATAAAAATATGCTTTAAAGTGCCTATCAATATGATTATAATTTTTAGACAAATTGTAGCAATATGTCAAACTCATGCCATTACAGGAATAACCGGGCACTCTCAACACATATGACAACTACAGTCAAATCTGGCAGGAGAGTGGAATAATGCTATCATGAAAACTCCTAAGGAGAGATCATATGAAATCACTTCAGCAACTATAGGAGGAATTTGGGCTACTGCAACGGGGAACCTTCTAAAATGCTTATAACTAAGAATTTGGCTAATGGATAATTAGGATAAAAGAGATGAGATTAGAGGAAAGATTGGGTTACTGAGTTATATATCAAAAGAGGAGGCTGCCTCACCAGTATTCCCTCCTACTGTGAGCTTTGACGGAGATAACTACTTTACAGAAATACTGGGGAAATTGGCAAAGACAGGGTTACATTTGGAAGAGTATCAGCTTGCAATGATTTGTAACAAGAGGCATACGGTGCTAAAAGGTGCCAACATCAGGCACTCATTGTACCTTTCAATATTCAGATTGTATTGCACACATCAAAAGGTTAATTATTGGGACTCTGCCACAAATATGCTCTGTCCTCAATAAAAGATCCATATTGGGTCATGGGAGCACATGTTTATTAACAGGCCTAAGATTCTAGAGCCATGGCTGAAAGCTCACACCAGATCAAATAACCTAATAGGAAATTTCCTAGGAATATCTAGTAAAATCGTCCTCCCTAGTCTACCCTCTGAGTATCACACAATTTGGGCACAACAAGATTTTTCCTTTTCTCGGGCACCCTAGCAGCAAGAAGAGTGTTACCAACGATACTTAAAGGCAGTCTGTCACCATAATTTATTAATTGGCTCCCCAACGTCAAATCAATATCTACCTGGTAGCAGTAGAATAATGTAAGGATGGGCACAATAAAAAATGGAAACACACTGAGGAACTTATTTCCCTGAAATGATCAAATATAGAACTGAGCTAACCATTGATAAGTGTATGAAAACGGAGAGATGGTCAGATAGATATTCACCAGATTTCCTGTTTGGTGGATCAACCTTTTCTTAGAGCTATCATTTTAAGCTAAATGTAACAGTTACACTAATACCAGCTGGACGGTTCTAGACTTTTTATAGCATCAGCTTCTCAGGGAATCATCTGATAGAATATTTTCGAGCAAAGCAGTTTTGTAACAAAAGTAGTTCTAATCATGAAATTGTAGACAGATTTTAACTATATGTGTATATTTTCTACTCTGCTTGTCATGGGCAAATCCTTTTGATTTTAATACCATTTTATGTACAATATTCTTTTTTTGTAGTGGGTTCCAGTCAGATCTCTACATCCATTGGTATTTTGTTCTGTCTTTCTTATTTTTCTTCTCCCCACTACAGTCAGGTCAATAGGACAGTCTACTAACTAATTTTAGCGTGAGTGATGGCATTATGCCCTTTCACAAGCAGCATATCCGCAAATAAAGTGGTTCCTTTAAGTGTAAGAAGCGACTATAGGCCCTACTATGACTCTGTTCTGATAAACGTCCAACAATCGTGTAGGAAACGAGACCGCCTGACAAGGAGTCAGAGGTCCCGCATTCCAAATTCATGGCAGTCGTAAAGTGTATGTTTAGTATTGTGGCTTGCGCTGCGGGCTGCAGCACAAGCAGCAATAGTAAATATGCTTTTTTTTAAACATCCCTGCACCATGTGGCTGGTACCATGCAGTGCCTACCACACAGTGCAGGGATGCTTAGGTGGGCACCACAGATGCCCTCGGGCCTCATAGTGGAGGCCGTGGAAGGATGGGGGCTCTGCTAGGGGCCCCAAAATCCATTTACATCTGCCTTTCTATGGTGGTCAGCCCGCCATAGAAAGGCAGGCTGAAAGGGACATCGTAATCACTTCTGCGGTGCCTGAGCAGGCTCTGCCCTTATTGTAGGGAATACATTCCGACAGCTGGGCCTCGAAACAGCAGTGGTTGGTCCCTTCGCATGCTGCCTCCGACCTCCACATAATAGTGAGGCAGTTGGACCGCAGGGGTAGATGTCGGTCAGACCGCAACTGACGGCCGGTTGGTTGCGGTCCGACCTCCATCATAATGAGTCCCTGTGACACTGTGGGCTTTTTCTGATCCCCCTAAAATGTTGCTTTTAGAGAGTGTTTTGTTTTAGAATGATGACGGTTGGGCAGCATCCCTAAAGTGAAGCCAATGCCAGAGTTATTGGCTTTGGCAGTGCTTGTTTGTAAAATGATAACTATTATGGGCCTTCGTTGTGACTCAATCAAAAAACTGCCATGAAATAGAGCACGTAAGTGAGGCCAATTTGTTAAAAATCATATTTCCGACTGCAGGTCAGACATAACCAACACTTTTATCAGTCATTCAGTTACTAAAAAATGTTTACACAACATTTTTGCAGCAATATATCTTTAAACAATGTGATGTTTTGTCACCTTTGCAATTCTGTTGAAATTGGTCATCATAAAACCACAGCAATGACTACATTTTCAAATGCAGTATGTTATGTTATGTTATGTTATATGCATTTATAACACGCACGGCTACTCAGGAGTGTCTAACAATAAGTATTGGCAAAACCAAGACGTCAATCCCTTGAGATGTTTTGGCTTTGCCAATTCTTTTTGCGATGCTGTTAAGCATGGGCAAAAGAAAAAGAAAAAAAAAGATGTGATGACATTGCTGCAGTGGGCACAACATTTTGTAGTTGTGCACATTTGTGATGATGCAATTCTTTTTGCGATGCTGTTAAGCATGGGGAAAATAAAAAGAAAAAAAAGATGTGATGACATCGCTGCAGTGGGCACAACATTTTGTAGTTGTGCACATTTGTGATAATGCATGTGCACATGTATTACTATGTATGCGCACGCCTACAAATTGATGCAGGGACCATCTTTCTATTTACTGATTTGAGATGGAACGTAAATAAAAATATGAAATAGATGTAGCACAATAGTGCTTTAAGGTGGAGGGGTTGGCAGAAATATGCTGCCTAGTCTTCCCAAATTAATAGTAGTAGTAATAATAATAATAATAATAATAATAATAATAATAATATTAATATTAATATTAATAATAATAATAACAACAATAATAATCCTAATAATAAATACAATATCTAAACAATGACTGCAGAGGTAGGGTTGGATGGAAACGGAGAATGGGGGGAGGGTGCCCCATGGAGTGGTTGAGGGGAGGGGAAAAGCAGTGCTTGAGGGAGCACAACATAGAGGGTAGAGTGAGAAGCAATATGGAACACCGTGGAGGGGCACAGTTTGGCAGGTAAGAAGCACGTGAGACAGAGCTTGCAGCGCAAGGGAGACAGCAACCTAGAGTGCAGCGGGTATATTTGGAGGGGAAGAAGCACACGAGCAAGAACACTGAAGAACACATGCAATAGCTTACAGTGCTTAAGAAAAAAGAAAAAAGTGGTCCCATAAAGTGTGCAATGGAAGGATATGTTAGCCAAACCAAAAGGTGGGGAAAAGACTATGCTCCAAGGATGCACAAACATAAGATGGAACAAGATGGACAGGCAAAAACATCGAATAAGAAGCAAGCAAATGAGAATGACAATAAAATGAACCAATGGTAATCAATGGGAGGGGCACTAAGCCCAATGTAAGCTCATGGGAAACCCACAATAGGTCTTTTCCAACTGGACAGCTTGCGCTGACGTGTAAGTGAGATGTAAAATGCATATTACATGTATCTGAGTACTTCTTATTTCGATTTTTTTTATTGATTTATTTATGAATCATTCATACTCTCATGGACGTTATGGCCTGCGACCAGGAACGGGGCAAGACTGCAACAAAGAGGAATTAGCAAAGGAAATACGTTTCAATGATTAGAAAGTTGGTGCATATCATGCGCGGTATTGACAAATCAAGGTTTTAGTTTTGGGCTTGACCTTATTGGAGAAATAAATCTCACAGCGCATTGGTTGCAATTGTAGCGCTGCTGAATGCTGCTGGCCTACCAATACATGAGCGAAAGGGCTTAAATGCCTACAGTAAGATAAGCATCATAAAGAACAAATATGCCCTGTGGTGGTTTAAAAGGGTAAAAGCAGAGACCTTTCATTGAGGTGCTGGAGCAGACCCGTGCACTCAAAGCCGGTGTGGTACCAAGTTTGTCCTGCTTATGTAATACAATCGGTTTATTCATCAGCAGTTTAACCTACAGAAACCAAGCCCACAGTTGTGTTCCTTTCTGAGCCTGCAGTGAGGGGGTTGACCAAGGCCATGCTTGCATACTTGAATACTCTTTGTTTTTTGGAAAGTGTGCAATGTCCAGCTTGCCCTTCTCACGCGCGTCGACTTCTGCAGTGCGTGTCATTGCGATCAGGTGGGCCAAGGTCATTAATTACTCCTCTTTCTATCAATTGCAGACAGCTGGACAAGAACCAGATCGGCTGTATTGAAGATGGCGCCTTTCGAGCTCTCAGGGGATTGGAGGTTTTGTAAGTATGATATTGGCGACAGGCATCAATTTTCATTAATATTAAATAACAATATAATTTATTAACATTTCATATGGACTGGAATCAAACAATGTTACATAGTGGTTAGTCCTCATTTCGCACAGACCTCCTTACCTTGCCGTACCCCCCTCTGAGATGTGGGGTCAGCGTTCTTTTGCATGTATGCATGGGGGCTACAGACAGACCTACTGGCTCCAGTACAGAAGCAGCGCTGAGAAGCTGTACCGTGCTTGTAGAGGCGCTTCAGAGAGCTCCAGTGGACCCGTTCACCCATGCATAATTCTCATTGTCTCCTTTCCTCCAGGACGCTGAACAACAACAACATCTCGACAATCCCAGTGTCAAGTTTTAACCACATGCCCAAGCTCCGCACCTTGTGAGTGACTCGTGTTACAGATAAGTAACGGGGAATGGGCCTCTCGCATTACAAAGACAAGTGTACTGAATGCACTGAGACATTCAAATTACAGGGCCTGGTAGGAAGCGAACCATTTCGGTGCTGCCCCTTTGGCGTCCTTTCTTTATTTAAAAAATCCAGGCATTTCTGTTCACTGGAAAGTGAGGGAACACTTGGAGAAGATGAAAGATTAAAATATTGAGTGCTCTATAGCCAAGTAAGTGAGAACAGGGATATGACAGGATAAGCATCAGTTGATTTATAATACAGGTTGAGAAACGTAGAAGAAATCAATGTGACGCATTTCTTTTAAAGCGCGAGACCATTGTGCTGTCAACATGAATTTCCCTGACCAATTTTTGCAATTATTTCAAATGCAGTCAGCGCTGGTGACCCTGCTGCTCTCGAGCTCCCGTCTTGCACCCTTCAGCTCTTAGCTCAGTAGCTTGGAATAATTGCTGAGGGCAGAGCAAGGCACCACCTTTGGGCTCTTTGTTCGCAGACAAGTGTGTGGCGGCTTCAGACTGAGCCCAAGATGCATAAGACTAGGGCTGACAAGAGGGCGAGGGGGGGCGCAGGCAATCCAATGGGGCGGTTTTTATAATCAGTCAGATACTTATGCTCAGGTACCAGCTACTGTAAATCAGAGAGCTATAATCACAGAAATGACAATGGCTGCCATTCTGGCCCATTAAGCATTCCATGTAGAATAACTTTGACAGATAATTTTATCTGATTGGGTGAAAATTATGTTTATAATGGAATTCTTTTTGGAATTTTCCACATTAGACACCATCTGCAGAAGCCCAACAAAATCCCAGAAAGAGTACCTATATGTTATAGAGTTGTTGAACATTCATTAGACCGTAAGCAGAAACATTTAACCATTATTCGGCTCCAGATCATGAATGTCAGGCTCGGCCATTATACAGTGTTCTTTCTCTGTGCTTTCAATACGCAGAGCCACCTCTTCAATCTACGGCTATGACCAAGTATGTACAGTATCAGTGATGAATGCCCTTTGCCGGTCCTATGCCTTTTCTGATTCGTTGTTCCACCTTTCCGCAGCCGCCTGCATTCCAACCACCTCTTCTGCGACTGCCACCTGGCATGGCTGTCCCAGTGGCTACGCCAACGACCAACTATTGGCCTCTTCACGCAGTGCACTGGCCCACTTCCTCTCCGCGGCCTCAATGTGGCGGAGATCCAGAAGAACGAGTTCAGCTGTGCAGGTGAGAGTGATTCTTTTTTATGTGCTTGGAAAGATTCCTTATTTAACATTTGAAGCCCAAGGAAGTTGTTCTATATTTTTTGCTCTAGAACCTGCAGATCGATGCAGAACTCTTAGTAACTCCAAAGACATGGCTCATTGCTTAAAGCCTCTTCTGTACTCTTAGCTAAGTGGTGTGTGTCTCCTCTTGAAGTAAATTATTACCAAAGTGCCCACTTGAATCCCAGCTGACTTCTGCTATCTATTCCTTTCTTTTCCTTTCTCTTGTGAGTAAGGGTCACCAGGGTACATATAAGCTCCCTGAGGGAGTTACCTGCCTGGGAAGCGGAAGCACTGACAGCAGTGGCATTACAAAATTTGAGATGGCTGCTCTGCAAAGTACATGGAGTCCCTCCACCCAGTCAGAAGCTCCTAGGCCAGGGGCCCGTGCACAGTGCTGAAGGCGCCCCCTGGACCTCAGGCCCCCAGCAAAGCAGGGGCTGCGGGTGCTAATGTTACACCACTGATTGACACGGGCACCATACAAAGGCCATTTTACACACTTGCCACTGTCCCAAAAGCAGTTTCATCATTTGGCTTTATTTTGGTAACTCTCAATAAAACCTGACTTCATCTTCAACAAAGAAATGAAAGGAGGAGGAGGATACCACAACCCGTGGTCCACTTCATGCTCCTTCACACTATCTTCTATGTGAAGGCCCCTCATTCAGGAAGATCAATACCATGTTTGCCTTCATTGAGGACTTCCATACATCATTGGACTTGTCCAGAGTCTCCGATGAATGTAGGGATCTAATTTCTACACCCTTTGTAATTACAGGCCCCTTCTAACCCCACAATAGAATGGTGTGGTTAAAGAGGAAGACAATGCGGTTATATATCCCTCCAAACATCTTGTGTGAAAACCCGACACAAGTCTACCACCAGCTGGTGCTATTGACAATCAGACAAGGCTTACCTACTTGCCATGGCAGAACACACTAGGATACACCACCCAAACTTAAATCTCGGAAAAACAGTATTAATATTTATTACATCTGTTGAGACCATCCAACTGGCAAATTCTAGATGATATTTTATGTAAAAACACTTGAGGCAAAAGTGATCATGGCTCCCTTATATTATCATTGAAAACTAACCTCTGTCCTATGGGT
This sequence comes from Lissotriton helveticus, assembly GCF_964261635.1. Lineage (NCBI taxonomy): Eukaryota > Metazoa > Chordata > Amphibia > Caudata > Salamandridae > Lissotriton > Lissotriton helveticus. Next base: position 1,053,023,777 of record NC_136065.1, read on the forward strand.
TCAAATAGCACACAAGGTAAGCACAAATTGAATGAAATGTATGTAATCACCAAAGAGCACATACAATTGTATGACAATATGGCGAGAAATGTCATACCAATGTTTTACTTAATGTTTTAACCAATTCGGGACCACTTTTTACGTGACAACTTGGACCCAAAAGGTTGTATCTACGCAGTATAAAGTGGTGTAGGTGATAAAACCATTTGCGACAAGGCCAAGTCAACCGACAACGCGTATTGCAGGTACCCGCTGTTGGCATGTTACATAGTGTAGGCATGCAAATAAACACCTTCTGTATGCTGTTGAATAAAACATAGAGAGAATATCTTAGAACATCCTACAGCATACAAGAAGTATGTGAAGGTTAAAGGTGGTGACTGGATATTTGAGCAGTTGGCAGACCTATTAGTCACAGCTAAGGACAATGAATCACATACTTTATGTTTTTGGCCAGTTGTACATAGGTAGAAGTAGGGGGTAGTCACCTGAATCGCATTTAGAGGAAGGTAAATGTTATTTAAAATGATCCTACTTAACTTCTGTAGATAAATAAACCATATGACCAACAAGCCTTTCCATGACATTGGTACTTCAAATACATGTACTGCATCAAGTCAATTATTTACATTGGAGGAGGAAAGTCAGGCCACGCGAACCAAAAGGTGGGTCATGCACCTGGAGTAGTAAAGATTCTAGTAGATCAAGTCAGAACCTGTAAGCTTGGGGAGCAGATTTAGCTAATGCAATAATTCACACCTGCCATACCCTCTTCATGGGTAGTTGCTGAGAATATACATATTTTCAAAATGTGAGGCTGTAACAATCCAGTAACTTATCACCTTATAGTTTAATTGGCAATAGTCAGAAAAAATATTGTGAGAATGTTACTGAATCCTATTGGAGAAAGGGTCACAGCAAGTGCCATGTCCTTTCCCACTTTCAGACAGATAATCATAAAGGGATTAGTACTGTAGGCGTGCAGGTAATTCGTTTTTTTGTTTTTTAATAACAAACTCCCCTTTTTAGGTCTCGCCCTGCGATTGCAGGCCAAAGGCCTGCTGTCGCAGAGCGAGACTATTGTAATCATACCGGCTTTCAAGGACTGAAAGGGAGAGGACAAGAGACTGGCACGCGCACACATGCAGCAGCCTGCCGGGATCAGGTCGCGCGCGTCAACAGGCTCTTCACAACACATGCACAGCACACATACAGCCCCCCACGCATATACACATACATACAGACCCCCCCCCCCCCATACACACATACACAGAGAACCCCCGGCGCTTACACACACATCCCCTACCTCCTCTCGGCGTCTTCGCGCTCCCTTGCCCCCGCTCCTCTGTTGCGCGCGCACCACTAGTTTCGATTCCCCCGTCGGCTCCTCTGTGGTGCGCATGCACCACAGGTTTCTATTCAAACAGCCAATCAGGAGGCAGAACTCCTTTTAGACATGCTCCCTCTCTGGTCCGCTATCATTTTTAACTGCACGGTGCGTCGTGCGCCCCAGCAAAAACGGCAGCATGGGCCAATCACCTTTGTTTTTGCTTATTATTTCCGTAGGCAGCTTTTGGTTATGGCAGCCCACACGTACAGAGACACCTGTGCGAGTACTGGAAACGTGTGCAGGACCCGGTGCAATATGCGTAAAAAATAAATAAAACAAGATGGAAGATGTGCTGTCTAGTTCGGTCCCAGTTAAATAAATGCTCCACCTCCTCCCCATGACTTTTGTAATCTGGTTTCAATTTGAATGAACTCCGTGTGCAGCATCGCATACTCACTCGAGATTGTCCTCTACTATAAAACAACGTTCAGTTTAAGGAGGGAGCACCGCCTGAGTTGTACGAAATGACTAACATTAAACAAATACCGGACCTGACATGCTCAGGCCTTCCAGGAAGCAAAAGACACCTCGGTTCAAAACCTGCCCTGATCGGGACAGTTATTTATTATCGACGGTAACCTGCATTCCTGGTCGGAAATGTGCCTTGTAATGGTCACATGAAGCGCCGGTCATTGCACGTGCACACAGCGTGGCAGCTGTGTGTGAAGTTTGTTTCCCACCGCCGGGGCCCTGACCTCATAAGATTCAACCAGATGATAAACCCATTAGCGCGCGCTCGCCCAGATGAGGGCCCGCCTGCGCCGCGTGGCTCCCGCGCGCGAACCCTACGGAGTGATTTAGCGCCAGGCACAGATAACGGCCAGCCTGTCTGCGCGGATGCCATCCCCATGTCGTCTTCTCTGGCCGAGGCCAGGTGTTCCTCGTCCCGGGGAGCCCAGAGGGGACGCCTCGCTGGAGGAGCTGGACAGTGGAAGTTACTTATGCCGCCACGACGGCTGCTGGTTTTAATTTGGACCTGACAATAAAACATTATGTAATTAGTGCTGAGTGAAGATTTCTGGTTGATTGTTACTTTTGGTAGGGAGCCAGGATGTGCCACTTTACTTCGACATGCAGCAGGACTAGAGAGGTGAGCTGCACCCTGTGCCGTGCTGCCGTCATTCGGTAACAGATATTTTTTTATTAGATAGATGCAAGATACATTATAGGCAGGGAAAACAGTTCAACAGAGGGCTAGACAACATTCTGTATAATCAAATACACACACTTACAACGGGGCAATCGGGAGTGTATAACCGTTCGCTGGGGAGTTGGTAAGAATAAGATGGTATGTAGCTTTAAAACCCGGAAATAGTAGTTTTCTGCTAACCACCCAATTGATGACGGCAGAAATAAGTGGGAGTATGGTAAGATTTTTTTTTTAAAGCAAATGTTAGTACTTTGCCCATTGAAACGAATGACTATCGAGGCATGCCGACTAGGTGGCAACAGCAGTAATTCAGCTTGGTCAAAACAGAGTGTACTAGTGATTTGGCCATATGACAAGAGGTGTGTGGAATAGGTCTGTGAACATTAAGTACTTGGCATCTGGCAGAGGTGCAGTGGAAGTACTGTAGGGTTCCTGGGTCAAAGTTCTGTTGAATTGTCGCTCAGATGTGAATGTTGGGAGGGAAAAGAAAATGTGCTTTTCATCAGCATATACATCTCAAGAGAAGCTGAATGATGACAATCGTTTGGCTATAATAGTTTTCTTGCTCGTCGCAGCGCTGCCCTCTGCAGATTTATTTTTTCAAGTAGCTGGCACCCAGTGCTGCAGTGGCGGCCGCACACACCACTCACAGGACTCTGCGCTTGAACAATGGTGGCCTCTTGTTTAAATTACCTGCAGAAGAGTTTTATTTTTATTAGCCTGACAAAGGAGCAAGCTTGAAAGTTGCCACCCGCCCGTCACTGCCCGCATTAGCCTCGCGTGTGGTTCTTCACATGCCAGATTGCAGCTGGACAGAGATTTATTAAAAATAGAAAAATGGCGACAGTCCTATTTTGTCAAGTGTTGTTACTTGACACCCATATTTCTTTTAATTACCTGAAGACATTTCACGCTGTTTTGTTCAGCGAACGTCACTTTGGGTTTCAGTTTTTCCCAAAATTCAACTAGTTTGTGCCAGGGAGGCTTGCTTTTTTTGCCTCAATTTGTGTTGTTCCAGTCACTAGGAGGGCACTCTTGAAAGCTCAGTCGAAGGGGTACTCGGAGCAGGCAGCATGCGAGGCAAGGAAGCACCGTGCACAGCAGCGCTCCCGAGGAGACAGATAAAGGTGCATTTTCATTCTTTCTCTCTATTAAGTTTCATGACCGCATGGCAAGGTGAGACGAGTGATGCATAAACATGCCCAAGGTTTCGCAGTCGATTACACTTAGCTGCACGCTGAGGCAGATAACCAAACGCCGTATTGCAGCCCCAGCCGTGATCTCGCCATTGTGTCGGTTGCTTCCTTCTAGTTGTTTATTGGATACGCAGCAACGCAGCAGGAACTGTTTCTCATGAACCCAGCACACCCTCCCTGAGCTTTGCACTTACCAGACTTCAGCTCAATATGTGTCTCTGCTGGGGCAGGGACGATGGGGCACATTTCATGGTAAGCGTGTGTAATTAGCCCCTTGCCTCATCTCTTTCACCATGAGAGAAAGCAGCGCCAAGGCACTGACTGCGTTTGCCTGCACTGGAAGGGCCGGGAATAAAATGCTAACAGCCGCCAAGCAGGAAGATGCAACAGTGGGCTTTATATAATTCATGAGCCCTGCTACTGAAACACATTACAGCGTGTGTAAACTTTTTTTTTTTAACCGTTTTGTAGTTTGTGACTTTGACCCAAAGACGCTTTATACGAGCATCAGTTATATTACCTAAGAGGACATTGATTTTTCCTAGTCACGGTGATATTACGTGATTTGACTGGCTACATAGGCCAGCGCTGAGACTTGAACCTCGTTTTCTAGTTCCAAAATCAGCAGCACTGTATGTGTTGATACTTTTGCACAGCAAACTGAGTTCTGGTGCAACCTCATGCTCGTCACCTCTGAGGGATTGGCAGGTGATTCAAGATTATTGTTTTAGAATAATTTCATATTCTTCTGTCAATTGGTTTGCCTTAATATATCTAGTAATTAAAAAACAATGTGCACTAAGAATTATGTTTTTTCATCGATGATTATGACTGTCATATCAAATATCCCCCTTTTTTCCTCCCAGTATTGGACAGGGTTATCCTAAAATTATGTCCACCGCCAGAATTCATTGTGGAATGATGGCAAGGAGACAGGGTTTAGTTCGCCACTACCTAAAGTCCAAGTAATGTTGTGCAACCTGTGATGATTCCCATGCCTGAGTGTGGGTGATGGTAATGTGCATTGCCTTATTTATAATTTTCCCAACAGCCAAAATTCTCATAATGTTTCTACCCGCATTTTAGTGGTTCAAGAACCATGCTATCTTCCTCAACTGATAACAAAGATTGGTACTGTGTGTCATCTGCCATTGTATGCAGGACATTCTCTCTCCGAACGCTTTTTTTAATTTGTAGAGCACACATTTGCAATGCAATAGGTGTTGCATTTGCGAGAGTTTAAGCTATTGACATTGTTAGTGGCAATGACTTTTATTTATCTATTTTAAAAACAACATATAAATAAAAAGCTATGTCATTTACAATGCCAATAGCTCAAACTCTCGTAAATGCGAGACCTATTGCTTTGCAAATGCTTGTTGGAGTTTGTTTTTGAAAAATACAAAGTTTGTCAAAGATTTGTTAGTGGCTGACAAAACTGATGGCAGAAGTCCAGCCAAAATATTTGTACCTTAACAGGAACCCCCATGAAGACGGTTATTGTCAAGGTACAGAGATCAATCACCGCTTGTTTATTGGTCATCTCTGATTTTGGTGGGTGGTAGTCCATCATAGTCATGGTGGTAATGTCCTCCACCACTCAGGTTCAATGTGTACCATCATCAACATCTAATTAATTTCCAGTAGTTAAGGAAGCTCGTCAAGGGTGTGTATTAGCTCCAGACTTATTTATTTTTGTACATTAATAGTTTGGCGTCTTGCCTTCTCAACTGCTTCCATGATGTAACCAATCTTAAGGGGTGTGAGATTAAGTATTGATTCCCTTTTATTTTCAGATGATACTTAATTAATTTCATGTACTCCAGTTGGAGTGTGAAATCTGTAAATGTATTTGATTTATTGCAAGTTGAATAAATAACAAGCAGACTAGAATACAATGGATGACATTCAGTTCCCGTAAGACCATTTCACTCAACTTGAAATTGAAAGACTTCATTCTAGAAGCAGTCACTGACATTGCTTTTCTATGGGTTAATTTTTGCAGCGAGGGTAATTGGGAATAGCTGGCCCAAAAAAGCAATACTATTTTTTTCTCAAAGGACTAGGGCCACCATACCCTTTACTGAAAGGTTCACCAGTCCTGGAGGTGTATAAAGCCAAACTGTGATCTGTATATGGAGGAAAGATTTAGGGTTACATAGACGTTACAATATTAACAATATTCGAGAAGTCTTAAAAATAATCTTTTGAACTTATTTCAAAGTACTCCAAATAGCCCCTTGTATTCTGAACTTGGCCATAAAACTATTGAGTCTACAGTTTGACTCAAACACTTACAGTACTTGGCAAGTCTGTGAAGGATAAAATAACTTTGTACATTCAGAGAGGCTTTACATGACATTATCAAGATAATTAAAGTGAAAACCTTATGCTTTAACTATGAGTTTAATAAGCTACAGTTGATTGAGGTTAAGAGAATACGTTCAAATCTTGAGTTAATTTCAGTGGACAAACACCAGATAAAAACTGCCAAGAAGTGAAATGATTAGGTAATCATGAAATATTCATATTAGGAAATCTGACAGAACAATCTTCAATGCTAAAGTCTCTGCTAAATTCGAACAATATTTGGACTATGTTGAGCCACAAGGGGCAAAGCATGTGGTTGAATAGTTTCAATTAAGGACGCTAACCCTTGAGGCACTTGGATGCAGATGATCTGACCATCATAAGCCTGTTTCATTTGTCATGATAGTGTGGAAACAGAGGCCACTTTACTTTTTTGTCCATAGTACAATAATTTGAGAAAGATAGTTATAGCCGGCGCTGAGGTACACATGTTTGAGACAATACAATACCACCCATGCCTAAAGCTAAGCAAGATAGACCCTTAAGGGTCTTTATTTTTTTTTCTCCAATTACCCATCATCGTTCAATGCTTATTAAGGAAAACACATTCAAATAGTTGAATATCTCCCACCAGCCATCAGAAGAATGTGTCTAGAGATAATTAGATGACATGTCTTGAAGGGGAGGTGCCAGGAGGAAGTTCCTATAATTTAGTCTATTGGCAGTAGCTGTTTGAAGGAGTTATGATTGTGAATGAATGTGTATTACCATTGATTCTAACTTTTATTGTTGGTCTGATAAATGTAATACATTTGAAATGTTTTGTTTAATCACTTAGGACTTCCTTACAATGGTGCAATTTCACTCTGAGCGATAACTCTGGGTAGAATCATGCCACCAGCATTTAGAAGTGTCTCTGGGTGCACCGTAACATATAGTTCCGAGCCCAGAGACAGCGGACCTGTCTTCACTGCTGCTGGCACTGTGGGCTGCGAGGATCAGCACCGCTTGGCCCTCTCCTGACTCCTGCTGCAGCACCGGGGAGCAGACAGAACAGACCGAATCCTGCCCTAACCCACCACTCCCCCACTCGCACCACATATCTACCCTCCAGACTACACTTTCAGCCTACTCACTGCAGGCAAAAAATATCAGTGGCTTTCTCCCTGGAATGTGAGAAAAAACCCTGGTAAAAAAAACTTTTATTTCTGGGTCTTTACAGTTATTCCCATTTACGGGAGAAAGAGCAGTCGGAATTTGGGGCAGGGATACTGGCCATAACTGGGGATCCCAGCTGCCCACTATCCCTGCACCAACTACCAGCAATCTCATAAAGAGGAATATAAGTCCTCAATATCCAGACATTGGTATTTTTCCTATTGTCTCTTTATATTAGATGTGTCTGTTTTGAATTTCATGTGCGTCTGAAGTAAACATGAATGAATGAATGAATGAATGAATGAATGACTGGCACTCAGCAAGATCCAGAATCATGCTTGTGACAACTGAGATTTCTCCTCAGTAGGACAGATACAGAGCTAAGTGCAATATTCTCTTTTCACAGTCGGGTCTCTTACTTTCATCAAGGCAGTCTCTGAGCGGGGAAAAAGTGTCGCTGGACTGGATGTTGTAGACCAATTTGAGATTATAGTTTCATTTCTTCCGCCACTCTCACCAAAAATGAAGTATTATGAATTCCTGACTACTGACACACAACAGGGTTTCAGGAAACACCTTCCTACGCATGCCAAACAATAGGAAGCCAGGTGGCAAACTCAATGCTGAAGAAAGAAATTCAAATTAGAGCGTCATTAAAGTTAGCTTAACTAAGTTTAATTGTTTTCTCATTGAAAACGTTCCTGTGGTAGGCATCCAAAATGTGACAGTATAGGTACTTTGGCTTTTTTTTTTCCTTTTTTTTTTTTTACAGATGGTGCCACAGAAGGCAGATGGTCCCTTCCGTTGTCTGAAAAAGGCTTCGGCAAGTAAATGCCCTCACAAATCAAAGTCATGGGTTAAAATCTTGACTCGTCTAAGTGCTCCACGCAATATTTTGGACCTCACTCCATCATAGATACATTATTACTCACTCACTCTAATAGAGACATCAACACAGGAATCCATGTCCGTCGGCTTCTAAAATGCCAGCGCATTAGTGACATTCTCATTGAGAATTTGAAGATTTGAGCTCCAAACCGAACCTTGTTTAAAACTCCATGTAAATAGCCTTACATTTAAATTTGTAATTTGTAATTTGTAACTGAGTTTTGTATCGCGCCAACTCACCGACAGGTCTCTTAAATAAGAATTGCTGTAGATACCACAGTGTACTCCTATATAAATACAGTGTAAATATATATTTTAGATGGCGATATGAAGATTAAAGTACCCTGAGGACAAACCCAGTCATGGGCTAGTGACTAACATAGAAAGAATGGGCAAGGCATTCCATTAATCAAACAAGTCGGAAGAGATTTGAAATCCTTATGTATTAGTACACCGAGTGATAACATTTGGTTTGCTGGTGGATGCACTCAAATGAAAAGAAGGACCCATAAATAAAGAATAGCTTTTTCATAAGCCTGACTAGCCTAGTAAAAGGTATGCAATAAAAACCACAGACGAGCAAACACTAACTGATATAAAACGTGTTTATTTATGTAGGGATAGTGAGCAGCTAATGACTCATGCTTTAAAACCTGACTGAGCCCATCAGCGTGGGTGTATTACACTAGACACATTCACTAAAAACATCCTTTCCTGAAATAAGACACCATTGCGCAAGGCAAGGAACATTTAGACTAGCTTGGTTGCATTTATGAATGAGATAGAATTTCATTAAAGGATACCACAACAAATTCTGCTTCCCTGGTCGAGGTGGGAAAGCAAGAATATTTGACAAGCTAAAGCCAGCTCAGCAAGCTGCATTATAATCCAGGCACAAGCAGAATTTTGTTGAGGGGAATTGGGTCAGGCGCGCAACACCCATTGGGCTAAAAGAGCTTCAGCCCACCCCTCGTTGCCTTCTTCAGCCGGGCTGTAGACCAGCTGCAAATTCTTCTTCAGGGCCTGGATTTGACCTTAGTTTGGCGGCCATGCATCAAGTGGGAAGATGGCGTTTACAGTAGGTGAACAACAAGGAATGGTAGAGTGGAGGATGCTGGGAACCAGTTTCTTTTCCCAGAATTCCTGCTGTCACCTTAGCTCAGTATCCCATTAATGAGTGGCATACCTTTTCAGCTGAATAGCAAGGAGACGCCGAAGCGGGTTACCTGACGGAGGGGCAAGAAGTCTGCAAAGGGCTGCTTCTGTTAAGGAGCTGGCTCAGCCTACCCCAGAGAACATAATTATCTAAGGGGCAGCACGAGCCTAAAAGTTGCTCCGCTGAGGCAGAGAAACTTAAAGAGGATGTCAGAAGTAGGGAGGGGAATGGAGGGCATTAGGGAGACCACAGTCTACAGGGAGATTACCGCAGCTCACACATTAACCAGCTTTGCCACCTCAGGAGCTAAACTTTCTTTGATGAAAGGAATTTAAATCAGTGTCCTCTTATTTTTGATATCAGAAAATAGTTCGCAAGTCTCTTAAATTTGGCAACAAAATCAACTCTGTCCTTAATTTAATATATGAATTGTCTGAAGCTTCAAAGCCAAGGGGTGGGTGGAGGGAAAGGGTCAGGCAGCAGATCGAGGACAGGTGGCACCAGTGTGGGCACAGGCAAGGATGATATGGTTAGATACAAGGGAAGGGTGATATGGAGGAATGGTGGGGGGGGGCATGGAATGGGTGGAGACAAGGGAGGGTAAGAGGAAGGGAAGTTTAGAGGGACTGGATAGCCAAGGAGGTCCGGAATGGACGGAAGGACTCTAGTTGCATGGCGATAACGGCGATACTAGCAACCGTGGAAAAATAAGGGTGAAAGAATGGGTGGACAGCTATGCTGAAGACAGGAAAAACAGTGTCAAAGTATGGGCAGAAGGTAAATGGGAGGGGTGTGAGTCATGGCCTCGGATGTGAGGAGAGACCGAGATGAGTGGTAAAATAGGCAATACTGGTGTTGAGATCAGGATAAGGGCATATTTTGGAGACAAGATCAAGGAATGTGTGAAGAGATAAGGCAAAGATGGAAAGTGAGGGCCAAAGCAGAGGAGGAGAGACAAAATGTAGGGATGAATGATCGACAAGGTGAATGGATGAATGAGCAGGCAAGAACAAGGGATGGGTGGATAGGCGAGCGTTGGGTGGAGAGACAAGGGATAGGCACAGAGACAATGCCAAGGGAAGGGTAGTGAGTGGACCACTGGAAGGGAGGAGAAACATGGCCCAGAGATGGGTGTACAGACATAGCCAATGTATGGAAAGAGGAAGGCAGTGCTAAGGGATGGAGTATTACAAGGTAAAAAACAACAAATAAAATATTCAGATTTACAAATAGAATATCAAAAGAGCATGTTAGATTTTTGTAAATCACATATGTATTTGCCTAAATAAAAGACTAATTGAGTTTAGAAATGGGTCAGAGTAACAACAAATCGACCCTTGTTGTAAGACACATCATCTGAACAGTGACATTTTTGCAACACAAAGCTCACGGCATGAAAGCGAAACTGTGTGAAACAGTGCGGTCGGTGGGCAAAAAGGATCAAATAGATATCAAGGCGAATATAAGCGTAGAAAGACAGAGCATGTTGAGCAGATGGGACAATCCAGCTGTGTGCATTTGAGAGGCCAGCAGTGGCATGAGGGGAACAGTAACATAAGAGTTGCAGATGGAAAGGTCAACAATCTGCAAGATAGCAGAGGACACAGGACTCTGAGCAAGTGAGACAGCCTGATAGGAAGAAAGAACAGTGTGTTTTAGAAGGAAGTAGAAACACCTTGCAAGCAGCACAAAAGAAAGAGGGCGCCAGCACCCTGAGAGTGTAATACCTCCAGTAACAGTGCACTGGAAACTGCCCCTAGGATGGAAAAAAACTGTGAGAATAAGGAAACAAGGAGTGTGCAGTTCCTATGTAGAGCTCTAGGTCTCATGGTGTGGTGAATCCAGGGAAGTCCAGGGGAGTGCTCCTATTAGGAGCAAGGGCCTTCACACGACCGAGGGGTGTCATGCTTCATCATCGGGCAGCTCCTCGTTGGGCCGGCGCTGCAATGCCCAAAGGGTCTCTCGGGGGCTGTTTACCTGAGTTTTTTTCTTTTTAGCTGGCATGAAGAGTGAGGTTCAAATGTGGTGTGCAGGTGTGAGTACAATGAGGGGAGGGTATGTGTGCTAAAATTACTAAATAAGAGCCAAAAACTATTTCAATTGTCGGTTCCTTTTGTCATGATTAAAAACGTGAGTTTGAGCTGGTGATAGATATAATGGTCTATCTAGGTTCTGATTAGTATAAGTCAAGGTTCGACATGTTTCATGCCTCTTACTGTCCCACAATGATATAAGCATTTCATCATGACCAATCCAACGTCATCTACTCAAACAGGGATCGATTGTGAAATATATATAAAGCATGCCCTCTATATTTTACATAAATACGTTGTGTGTTTCCTGGGGGCAGACCCAAAATTTGTACAGTATTTGACCCCAGTCAGATCGGTCAGGGCTGAACACTACTCTGCATGCTGACAGTTGGTGGTAGGTGTACGATTCGGGCCTCCGACCTACCCCTTAATCTGCAGGTCTGGAAATGTTTGGCATTGAAAAATTGTGAGAGAAAGCTGCTTTCAGAGAGGTTTTTCACAAAAGGGGGCAGTACACTGAGAAACGGTAACAGAAAAAGAGAAGCCAAAATAGTACATGTGCCACTTGAATACAGAAAGTAGGGGGTGAAGCGTGTCATTAGAACGAGAGGCTATCTGAAGGGCTTTGGCTGGAAACCCCTCTATAGGAATAGAAGACAGTATGATGTATTCAAACTAACTTTGTCTACTAGAGGCCAGACTTAGCCTGGTAAAACGTGACTGGGGAGAACTTGGGAGAGTGTTTTAAAATTCCAACACCTGGTAATTATTATTGATCAGTCAGCAGGTTTATAATTTTGTGTGATTCTGTATTTGCACACCCCCTTTAAAATGATACATTCTAAGTTACAAAGATCGTCATGACAAAATCATTAAAGATTGGCTGCAATTGCAATATGCATAGACAAGGTTGAATAAAGTTTGATTGTCTTTCAGAGTAGGGCAAAGGCTTATGGTGTGGAGATTTAGTCATGTGGGCAAGCCTCTGGATAGCTTTTAATGTCACATTAAAAGAAGAACAAACAGTGGCGATGATTCCGATTTTTTGGGTCACAGAAGAAGAAAGTTTGGCCGCTGGTCTTATCTAGTATGAAAGCATCAATGTGGAAGTTTATGTTGAAAATTATATTTATGGTCTAAATGGCTCATTGTTTGGCACAAGCAGAAGTGGCTTTTGCAACCAGGTCAGTTGTGCAAGTCTTGTCAAGGAGATAGCGATTGAGCAATCATTGCCATCTTGTGACTTTTCATGCCCTGTATAAAATAAGTTAATAACCTCCAACTACCAATGGACTGGTTCTGCTTTGCTAAAACCTCATCACACGTGGCACTGCCTGGTGCATAGCCAACAAGTGATTCACTCGATAGTCCATGCTTTGTAAATGGTTATGCCAAGTCCCTCACTTGTTGGCAGCCTCAGCTGAGATGCCATGAGCCATATTGTTTCTCCAGGGCAGTACTGTGGCCATCCAATAAGCCATGTGTCCAGGGCTCGCACTGCGGTGGCTCCATGCAGTATCTGTTCAATGGATGCAGATAGGATCATCAAGTTTAGGTGCTCGTGATCTGGTCTCTTTCCCGAGCACTAGAGACAACCGTTTGTGGACAATAGAGACGAAGGATGAAGAGATCAGTGTGCCATGCAGAAGAGTGACTCAAAAGGGGCTACTAGGAGGGAGGAAAATGAGATCACCACAGTGGCGTAACATGGCCCCCCGCAGCCCCATTGGTGCGGGGGGCCCTGAGCTCCAGGGGCCACCCTCAGCATAGTACCCTGGCCTGAGAGCTCCAGAATGAATCTGGAGCAAAGCCCCTCATGTACTTTGCAGGGATCCCACTCAACTTTGGTTACGCCACTGGGTCACCGTGCCGTGGAGACTTTTGTGTGGCTGTGGTTACTTACAGCAAATACTTGGGGACTAAAAGTGACATCTTTGGAGTCGCTGCTCTTGGCCAACTGGGACCCTAGCACTCACTAAAACGATGAGGTAATTGCCCCTCCCTGGGGATGATCACCGTCTGGAGAACGCAGACGAGGAGGCGTACCGCTCAAAACAACTCATGCGGAAGTAGTGAAATCAAACACCCCATCTTAAAAAAAACAGGACTGCAGAGGGCATTCTAATTAAAATGTCTGTAGGTTACTTACTGGCGGATGTAAACCTGTATTGGTTCTTGCTACATCAAAGCATCCTTGTTCAATATTTATGTCAATTAGAGGACTTATGTTTGGCACAACAGCTGACCGCATTAACAAAGTCATTCTCAATCATTTTTCCTTGACTCAAAAAATATGTTTAGAGGATGTAAGACTGTGGGTAAAAGTATATAAAAAATTCTGCATAACCGCTTAAACATTTTTGCTCTTCCTTTTGGCATCTGTGTTTTGATGATACAGAGCTGTTCAGGGGTGGCTCCTCCGTTTGAGTGGAGGAGCGTCGCCTCACTTAAATGCCCCCCAAAGCCCCAGAGGTGAAAAAGAATGGCAATTCATTACCATTTTATTTTTCATCATCCTGTCCTGAACCGACTGTCTGGCTGGGGAGGGCCTGCTTAGTGGCAGCAAGGAGACGTGGTGGGCAGAGGCCTGCCTGTGCACTCTTTAAAGTGTGCATGTCTCTTTAGCTGGCCATCTTTCTCAAAACCACTCCACTGAGCTGTCTTAAGACAACTGGGTTTAGAGAAAGTGCAGGCCTCCAGTGCACTGCAGAGCACAGAGAGAGGCTGCTCAAATTAACCAGTCCAGTGGCATAGCTGGACCTATTGCCGCCCGTGCAGTCCCTGAGTTTGCCACCCGGTGCAAGTATGAGCGAGGTTGTCGGTCGGCAGACAACTAGTTCCAGGGCGGGGAGTAGGTGGAAGGGGGCGGCGGTTAACAGCTCACCTCTGCCACCCACCTTAGCTATTCCACTGACCAGGGGGGTGCTCTAATGCTGCATGTGAGCAGCGCCACGATTGGGCAAGCGAGATTGCTGGTGCCCACATGGCAGTCGGAAGAAGAGGTCTGGAGCAGAGGACGTGTGAGGTAAGTTTTGAATGTTTAATTTTGTTTGCGCGCCACTGCGCTCACCCCCTCCCCTTAGATGCAAGCCGCCACTGTGTGTGATTTTAAATCATAGCCGTTTTTTATTTTCATATTCTCACTCTTTCTTCTGTTACCATCTGTTTCTTGTGAACCATTTAGCAAAATATGAGGACACGATTTTAGGGAAGACAACACAGGCTGAGAAATAATAGCAGTTATATAATTTTGGTTCTGTTCAAAGGACTAACTCGCCTAATAACATAAAACAGGATTATTTTTAAAATGGTGCCTGGTACAGTTGCCATGTGGGCCCAGGTCATCAGGACACCATGTTCCCAGCCTCGAGCTTTCATTTGACAACATAATCTATGCAGGAGTTGTAAACCTGGCTAATTTACATTTGAACCAATTTTACCGAAATACACTGGATAACAATGTTGTGTACGTGAAAAGGCCTGAACTGGATACATGACGTCATCATATGGAGCCAGCTGGTAACTCTACGCCAGTGACATGGAGCCATTTGTTCACCCTAAACAGAAGGCATAAAATAAAACAGATCTGGGTGAACCTGAGCACTCGTATTTCCCAGTTAAATACGTGAACAGTTAATCAGTCAGCGGTTTTTCCCTTGGATTGTGGGGCTTGTAGTTATTCCTTTTTAAAAGTGATAGCATGCACTACAAACCCCAGAATGCAAAGTAAAACAATACTGGGCTGGGCGAGCTACTCAGTAATGGAACTGAGAAAACCTGAGAGCTCTGCAAATGCTGAACCCCAGTGAGCCGGGTTTGGAGGTTGGGGGGGGGGGGTCAGAGGGCCTGGAGCCCTTCGTGTGCGTGGTTGAGTTCATCTCTGGTGCGTGGCGGTTAGTTAGGCCTGTCATCACCTTCGCGTCCCCAAAGTGCAGTCACTGGAATAAAATGGGAAATGGCCACCAAAGGCAATTAGTGCTCCCCGAGGAAGGCGCCTGCTGGCGGAATCCTAATCCGGAGCACGCCGTCTCTCTCTAGGAGAGAGCTTGGCGCCTGCAGGCTACCAATTTCCAGTGCATAGAGGAATAAGCAACAGCTGGTGCCACTGAGAGCAGGGGTGCTGCCGCTCAGACCTCCCACTAGGGTTAAATTAAACACATAGTCAATAATGATGCCATGAGGACAAATGTATTAACACAATAGGAGCGTGAGGCAAACACCAACTTGTTGGGAAAGGACAATATAAAAGAAAATAATGAATTTGAGGGAACGTGTGAGCAGATACCAGCTATCAAACCACAAGCATTTGCAATGCAATAGGTCTCGCATTTACAAGAGTTTGAGTTATTGGCATGGTAAATGACAATGCCAATAGCTTAAACTTAAGCGCCGATGAGGCGTTACCACACAGTACCGGTGTTTACAGGTATATAGTTTGCTCTCTAGTATCATTTTCATGCTGATATTATCAGGTCAAATGTAGACATGGACACTGGGAAACTTAAGGGAGCAGGGATACCATAAGACAGGGACGAGGCAAACACAGACTAAGGGAGATATATACTAAGGGACACATGGGGGACACTGAGCATGCAGTGAGACACGGACTCGGGAAGACACTGACAAAACGTGGATTACGGAGGAGACTGAGAGATGGGGGTGCCATGGGCACTAGGAGAGACTTCAAGGCTGGGGAAATGTGGCCACTGGGAGACATTTACAATAGTAGACAGGCACACTGGGATACAGGGAAAGGCCCTGGAAGAGCTCACACAAACAATGCGCCACAGCACAGAAACACAACACAATCTGATATAAAATACTTGTAACGGTATTTATATAGTGCTTACTACCCCGACGAGGCGTTGAAATGTAGGAGCACGCCGTGACAGCATAACATAACATAGCACTGCACAAAAACTGTCTGAGTATTGAATGGCCCAGAGCTTTATGCGACTCAAAACATCTAAATACCTGTAGCAAGCTATAGCATATAACATAACACAGCATGTTATAAATGCATAACTTACTATGACAACTCACGGCAAACATACAGACGTGATGCAAAAATATCATAGCACAGCGTTAAATCGACATAAGTGACATGCTGTTTCTCTTTCATCTTCTGTTAAAAAAGGTTGTCAGCGCCTCGTAAGGTTGGGAGAGGCACTGTAAAATGGTCCTCATGCTAGATAAAATGACAGAGTGACATTATTTCCTCCATTCAGAAACATAAAAACCCAAAGAAGTGACTAATGTAATATGAAAAGGGAAAGTGGGAAACAAGTTACAGCGTTCCCACCACTCTGACGTTACAAAACCCTCGGCCAGGCCCGAGCCCCTGACATGACATGTATGTATGTAATAGACGGCTCCAACGTGCACGTCCCATGCTGTGTTTTACAAGCACCTGCTGTGTTCTGCATTGTGTACCACAAACCTGTGCATAGAGATGTGTTTAAAAGAAAGGGCTTCAGACTAGTGTGCTCGGATGCAGCTAGTAGTGCACGCCCCCTGGCAGAATGCCTGTCTGGCCACGTGGGCCGCTCCTGTGCTGTAAGTTAGGGTCTTGCACAAACAGGGAGGGGCTGCACCGAGACGTCCTGATTGCCTTCTCAAACCAGTACGAGTAATGTAAACATACCGGTCCGTGGCATCAGTTGCAGCATGGCTTCGGCTGATAGTAACGCATTCTCTGGTGCTCATATTTCAGGCACACATGTTCTACGCATTCCGAAGCCTTTTTATAGCACATTCTTGATCAATATGTGGGATGCGCCCTCTTCATAGTAAATGAATGTGAGTCACCGCAGCCTTTTGCTGGCCCGCCCCATTGATTCAGACGCCTTTTGAACTCAATGTAGGAAAAGCCTATATGAACACATGCGGAAACAATGATTGGCAAAGCAAAAGGGGTGGCGTGTATTGTGCACACACACCGATAGGAGCACGTGGGGGCGGAGCAGCACACTGAGTGAAGTCCAGGGTCAGCCACCTCTGGGTAGCCGAGGGAGAGACTGAAAGCGCGCAATGCTTACGCTGCCAGCCTCCGAGGACAGGAGATGTGCACACGTAGGGAGTGCACATCTCCTGTCCGCGCGTGCCACCTCCTGTCTCCCTTCCAGCACCAAATTGGCAACTATAGTCTAGCTAGCAAAACAGCGCATGCGCTGTGTTCGCACGCGAGACCTAAAAAATGACCTCTCTCCTTTAGTACAAGTGAAAAAACACTTTGAAAACACAAAAATGAAAAGTTGAGGCATCCTTGTTTTCAGCATTTGTAAACTTTCCCTCAGTAGCAGGGCATGCAAGAGCAGCTCGTCCAGGTCAAATTTATTTCCTTTGCGTTCTGGGATTTGTATCCTTGTTTGTGTCAGCATAAACTCAAAAGGCAAAGAAAAAACCTAGATAGGATAAAAGGCTCTAGTACGGACCTCGGAAATGAGAGAGATCCGCAACAGAGTATATGTGCCACGGTTAGTGTGCAGTGTGGCTATCACAATTTTAGGACTAAAGGCAGTACAGTAAATTTCACCTTCAATGTCTCTGCCCCCTTATTATTTGTTTTTTATCTAACAATATTTATTCCATACTGCAATGTTTTGTTTTTAAAACTCTAATAGATAGTTAATTTATCCCAAAGACATATTTTTCCTTCCCGTGCTCTGTCTGATGGAAATTTTTGTGAATGAGACCAGAGCTCTCAAGTTTCCCAATTCCATGTGTGATTAGTTCCTCTAGTCTAGGGATATTCTTTGAATTATTGGATTTGTAGTTCTACTTTTCCCAGAATGCAAATAAAAAACACAGGCCGGAATGAGCTATGCAGGTATGAACCTGGGGCTAGGAAAGCTCTGTAGCATCATACTATATATCAGGTTTGCAGAGCACTCAAGTTTGCCCTCTTTCAGATATGCTTGTTAGTAGAGTCAAAGTTCCGTTTCCTGTAGTAAACTCCCTCCAGGAGAAATGGGAAAGCATGCTGTAGGGACAAATACATTGGCAGATTTAGGTAAAATATTGGAGTTTGCTACTTTGATTGTCTCAGTTGCATACCAAGCTCGATTTTATTCTTGTGGGCTCCTTTGTGAGGCACACCCCATGGCAGGGTGGTGGAGACCAAAGACCACGACATATTAACCCCATCGGTTTTCCGCACCCTTCAATAATCAGCCATGAGGAGGAGCTTCGCGCGATTCCAAGATGGACGCGTGAGCTAGGGGCTCCCAAGACCCTTTCCGCCTCCCGCGACTTTCCTGTACATGATCCTGACTATGACGACGGGTACTTTTTATTGATGCCCTGCTGATGTACTTGTCTTTTTCAAAAATCGATTTGGCCGCCGGATAACGGACTTGCTGCACTCTGGACTTTGAGGCCTACATCGTATGCCAGCCGGGGGCTTGGGTCCCCGAGGTACCCAGGTGGCAATTGAACAACAATGGCTGCTGAGCCATGCCCTCTACCCCTGGTGTACTCTCGGTTTAGTTTTTGGTCGCTGTTGTGAACGTCCAGTCGACGATTGGCACTCCGGCTTTGTTCTCGCTGCCAACCTCCTTGCCTGCGCTGTGTCTCTACCCTCTCACCGTTTTGAGCTTGCCGAGACGGAGACTGTTTTGGCTAACTCCCATCGATCCAGTCGGAGCTCATTGCCCATCATGGCGGGCAGGGCGGTTATCGAGAAGCGCACTACTAGAGGCCCGTCCCGAGGGGGGGTTGCCCAATCTCAGACCATCGATCGATTTACTCGACCTAGGGGCCCCCCGGGCGGGTCGAGTGGTGCCCTAGAGGAAGCCGGTGATGGCACTCCTGACAACGAGGAGCCGACTCTGAAGGACATTATGGGCGCTATTGCGAGTGTCCAATCCACCATGGGCCAGCAATACGAAACCTTGGCGGCCAAGATAGATACGGTGGCGATCGATGTCACCCTCATCAGAGCGGACCTGGGGAAAACCAACGAGCGTGTCAAATCCCTTGATATCAAGACTGCTAGTTTGGCCACGGATGTCTCGGATCTCCAGACCACCGTTCGCAATCTTCGGACTACCTGTGATCTGTTCGCTAATCGGCTGGAAGATTTCGAAGGCTGGGCCAGACGCAATAACGTCCGCATCGTGGGTGTCCCGGAGAGCTCAGCTGATTTGCCGGTTGATATCCTGGTAGAGGACCTCGTACTGAAACATTTGGCACCAAAAGGCCTAAGTAAATTCTTTGCAGTGGAGCGCGCTCATCGTGTCCCGGGTGGTAAGCCGAAGTTGGGAGCTGCTCCCCGGCCCATTATTGCTAGGCTTTTCAATTTTCGTGACAGAGACGCTATCCTGCAAGCTTCACGAATGTCCGGTTCCACTAAATATGAGAATGCATTGATCAGTTTTTACCCGGACTTTACCCAAGCTGTCCAGAAACAACGTATGGGCTTCGCGGGAGTGAAAAGGCGCCTCAGAGAACTGGGACTGAAATATGCTATGCTTTTTCCGGCCCGCCTGAGAATTGAGCATGAAGAGCGTGCGTTCTTCTTCGACCGCCCGAGGTGGTTAGTGACTGGTTGGACACTTTACCTAAGCGTCAGGAGGGATCGGAGAACTCGAGAGGCGCTGACGGAGGTTTGGAGGACCAGGAGCAGTGAGTCTACATCGGCGAGCCTGATCCTATGGCAGTGGCTCAGAGACTATGTTCGGTTCTGGTGTGCGTGCCCGGGGGTGGGGGGGGTTTTGGGGGATCTTCCTCCTCTGGGGATTTTTCTCTCTTTTGTGTAGGTTAGTTTAATGGGGCGACAGGCACACTGCAAGTTGGGGTGGCTCTTAGGTCTACCGCAGGGGTGCATGGAGGGGGGTTTGAGTTTGATGGGTTCACTGGGGGTGGTGGGGGGGTTCCTTTCTTTTTGTTTGTTTCTAGGCTGTGCTTTGTTTTACATTTGCTATCATGTGGCTGTTTCGAGATGGGGAGGGTGGTCTGTTTCCTTTTGGGATGGGGGTGAGGGACTTCGGGTGTTGAGCTGGAATGTTAATGGTCTTGGGGATAGGATAAAACGTGGGATTGTACTACAATATTTGAAGAGATGTTCCCCGGATGTGGTCTTGTTCCAGGAGACCCACTTGGTGGGCAATACATGTCATGCACTGAACAGACGAGGTTACCGTTTGGTGGCTCATTCCGGCTTCACCTCTGGATCGAGGGGGGTTGGTATCCTGGTTAGGAATTCCCTCCCCCTGGAGATTGATGGCACGGTGTTGGATGATAGAGGCCGTTATGCCGCTATTATTGGGAGATGGGAAGGGAAGTTGATTTCCATATTCTCTATTTATGTTCCGCCTGGCCTGCAGTCTACTACCTTCACCGATTTGGGTGAGGTGCTTTTGGGCCTGCCCGATGGCTTACTTGTTGCGGGTGGAGACTTTAATTCTGTGGTGAATGGTGAGAGTGACCGTAGCCCTCCCAGGCTCCTCCCTACGTCGCAGCTATGGATGGGTAAATTTTTGGACGCCTTTTGGTTGGCAGACTGTGGAGACAACTGCACCCTGGCCGGCTTCAGTATACTTCCCACTCGGGAGCCCATGGAAGTCTCTCGAGACTTGATTATATCCTTGTGCTGGTGGTGCAGTTGGTCTCGGTGCGTGAAATTAAACATTTGGCTAGAGGGATTTCGGATCACTCCCCGCTATGGCTCCATATCGATATTCATCTGGGGGCTGGGGGCCGGATTGCCCCGATCAATCCGTGGCATTTTCACAACCCCAAAATTAGATCTGAGGTAGTCAAGTGTATGACCTTTTATTTTACTGAAAATGAGGGGTCAGTGTCCTCCCCGGTTTCCCTATGGGAGGCTTATAAGACTGTGATCCGTGGTCAGACCCTATCTTTGATTGCCGGTGAGAGGAAGCGCAAACAGGAGGAGGTGGTGAACTTGGAGTCTGAGATTGCTGTCCTGGAGGAACGGTTGGAAGCAGGGGTTACACCCGAGAAATTGCATGTCCTGGCTCTTAAGCAATCTGACTACAGGGCCTTGGTGACTGACTCGGCTGAGGCGATGAATCGGGTGCAGCAGGCGCGTCTATATGATGTGGGTGATAAGGCGGGGAAGTTAATTGCTTGGTTGGATAAGCGAGACAGAATGAATCGTGTTGTGCCTGTAGTTGAGAAAGTTGATGGAACGCGAGTCGTGGACCCGGTTGGGATAGTTGAGGTGTTTGCCCAGCACTTTCGGGTTGTATACGCGCTGGTTTCGGGCTTGCCGGAGGAGGATTCCCACTTGCTGCTTCGTGATCTTGAGTTGCCTAGTATCTCGGAGTCGGACGGGGTGTTAATGGAGGCTGATTTTTCCATAGATGAGGTTGCGCTCGCTATACGCTCCCTTCGCTCGGGGAAGGCCTCTGGTCCCAACGGTATACCAGTGGAGTTATATAAGTTATGCCCGGATAAGATGGCGCAGTACTTGCTTCGTATGTTTTCGGCGTCGCGAGACCTTGGATTCCTCCCCAGGGACCAGAGGCTGGCCTCTATTGTGGTTATTCCTAAGGATGGCAAACCCCGCGAGCGTTGTTCATCGTACCGCCCGATCTCCCTTTTGAATGCCGAACCTAAAATATTGGCGAAACTTTTGGCAAACCGACTGGTCACGGTGATTAGCGGTTTGGTCCACCCTGATCAGTCCGGTTTTATTCCCCATCGCAATACTGCGCTCAATCTCCGTCGTCTTCACGGCGTCATCGCGAGGGCGGGGACTCTCAGCAAGCTGGCCATCTTGGTTTCTCTTGATGCCTCAATGGCCTTTGATACGGTTGAGTGGCCATATTTGTGGGCCACTCTTGCTAAGTTCGGGTTTGGTCCGAAGTTTATTGCATGGGTCAAACTCCTGTATGAGCATCCGTTGGCGCAGGTTGTGGTTAACGGCAGAGTTTCGGAGTCCTTTGTTCTCGGGCGCGGCACGAGGCAGGGATGCCCATTGTCACCGTTATTGTTTGCACTTGCGCTTGAGCCCCTTGCTGCCTGGGAGCCTTCGCTGGAGGGTATTCGGTGATCCCCTGACTTCGAAGATCGTATATCGTTGTATGCCGATGATATTCTACTGTACCTGACGTCCCCCCGCAAGTCGCTGGGAGTCCTCTTTGATGTATTGAGCTCCTTTGGGCGTAACTCTGGGTTGGTTATCAATTGGTCCAAGTCGTGTAGCTTCCCGCTGACCTGTGATCCTCTTTCTCTGCCCCGAGTGTGCCCGATCCCTGTCTCTAGTGCTGGTTTTAAGTATTTAGGGATCTATGTCTCACTTGACCCCGTGATACGCTATGAGCGTAATTTGTTACCTCCACTCGCCCGACTTTGGTCGGACGTCGCTGCATGGTGTGGTCTACCCTTGTCCCCCCTGGGACGGGCGGCCCTGTTCAAAATGATGTCTCTCCCCCGGTTTTTGTACGCCATACAGAACGCCCTTGATTTAGTTCCGGCTAGCTACTTTCGTGAAATCGAATGCCTTCAGAGAAAGCTAATTTGGGCTGGCCGACCCCGTATAGCGTTGGCTAAGCTCACGTTGCCCTGGTATGATGGGGGCATAGCGTTACCTGATATACGCAGATACTACTGGGCATCTCAGCTCAGTGCTGTGAACCATGCCATGTACGATCCGGTTTCGAATCCTGCATACGAGATGGACCGGTGGCTGTTACCCGGGGGTAACTACTACAGGGTTCTCTAGTCTCGGGGCGCTCGAAGGAATTTGACGGGACCCACTGACGTGGCTGTGCGGGTGTGGGGCAGCGCGACCGCGACCACTGGGTGGGCAGACAGGCTGTCCAGGGCAACCCCTCTCTTTGCCGCGGAGAGACTTGGTGAGTTGTGGACGTCCAAGGGTTTTGATAGGTGGGACTTCATCGGAATTAGCAAGATAGGTGACCTCTGGGTTAAGGACAGAGTCAAGACCTTTGCTGAATTAAAACAGGAATACAGTTTGAACGACTCGGAACATTTCCGGTACCTTCAGGTTCGCCATGCCATTGGATCTGTTTTTCCAACCGGTTCTGATATTCCAGAGAGCTCCCCCCTGGAAGACAGAGTGCTGGACGGACATATTCCGGACAGCACTATCTCCCTCATCTATAAAAAACTTATTAATACTCGCTCTGACTTGCTTGTTCAGCTTCGTGATGCCTGGACTAGAGATGGGTTGGAACTTGATGATGAGGATTGGCAGGCTGCGATATCCTCTCCTAGGGAGGTTGCGATTCCGGCGCATCTGCGACTCGTTCAGCTGAAGATTCTACACCGAGTATACGTCACGGGTCCGCGACTGATGCATATGGGATTTTCTGAGGATGGACTGTGTCGGCGTGGTTGTGGTATGCTTGCTACCTTCCTCCACATCGTTTGGGAATGTCCGGAAGCTGTGTCTTTTTGGTCCGGAGTGAATACGGTGCTGATTGAGGTGACGAATGTTGCGTTGCTACCTGAAGTCAGGCGCTGCCTGTTGAACATCTGGGAACCGAATGATTGCACGGTTGCTCAAATTCGGTGGGTTACACTGGGAAACATGGTTGCGAAGCGGGATATTGCACAATTGTGGGGATCTCAGAGGGTGCCATCGGTTTCCAAATGGGAGGAAAATATGGACTGGTGCATGTTCAGAGAGAAGACTGTTTATATCTCCCGTGGTAGGCCCAAGAACTGGGGTAAGATATGGGGCCAATGGAACTCATACCGTGGGGAGATATGTGATCCCCCCTTCCTTGATCCCCCTGACACTCCTTGTTCCCCTTGATTGTACGTTTCGGCTCCCCCCCTGTATCACATTATTGATATGTTTTCGGCTCTGGGTCCCCCTTCTCCCCCACGCCCTTCTTTCTCTCCTGGAGGTTCTCCTGCTCTTCATAGTGTTTCTGACTGCCTCTCCCCGTGTCGTATGGAACAGACATAATAATTTAGACTGCAGCCTTTCTTTTTTCTTTTTCTTTGCTGTTTTTGTTTGTTTGTTTTAAAAATGAAACCTTTCCACATCCTATTGTTATGGACCTGTCCTATATCGTGCATCATTGCCGCCGGACCTCTGGTTGTCGGCTGATGAGCCATGTATTGCTATATTGTTTTTCAGATGTGTCATTGGCCGGCCCGGAGGCTAGTAGGCCTGTCATTGTATTCTCTTTTGTGCTAAATAAAGGTTTTTAAAAAAATAAAAAAATACAAATAAATAATCAGCCAGAGACTCACCATTGCAGGATATGAGAATCAAATACTCAGGCCATATATATGTTTTAACAAGGTAAAAAAAAATTACTACATCACAAATTTGCCAACATTATATACATCAGTTATTTGAAGAAAAAAAGGCCTTCGATTACCTAACCACCAAATTCCTCAACGTGATGGTTGACTACCTAGCTGGCCCTTCCAATATCAGTTTAGGGCCCCTATTTAACTCTTAGGAAGAGTCCTGAGTGTGGATGCTTTAGGTAACCTCCTTAAGCGACTATTTATGCACCTAGCAGATCCATTAAGGCCCATGGAAGAGGCACTCGTCTTCCAAACTCCCCTAGATATGATTTGTGATCACAAAATAACTGTGCCCAGTAATCTCTTTGGCATACATGAAATCTCAAACATAAGAATCTGAAATAAGCCCCCCTGCCACAACTGCCAAATCATTACCAGCAAAATAGAGTATTATGAGCTCAGGCAGGTGTAGCTCCCTGCATGCTGTCTTCACAGCCAAATACCACAGATAACCGATTCAAAGTTCTCCAATACCACAATGCATCCACAGACCAGCATCAGTTACCCGGCTCTGAAAACCATCCTGGACAAATGTAACCTATGCTCTTCTCACAAAAGAATGTCCAAGAAACCATATATTGGCTGGAGTCATGCAGCCTAACGCACAGAACTGAGGATGGAAGAAATGCAATACAGGACCATTTTCACACCTGAGTTATTGCCATGGCAAAATGGTCTGAATAAGATTAAGGCAAACATAGCATTTATAGCGGTAGGACTTGCATCTACCAAATCTGTTTTACTGTTCCTGAGTCGAGGACCAACTCTAAAGGTGGAAGCGGCAGTCCCAATCCTGAATGAATGACAGCTGAAGTGAGGGTCCTCTATTTCTGCAGCCTGCAGTGCCATGGATCTAACCCTACTGAACTGAATCATGGTTTATGGAACCCCACTAATGTATACCAATATGGAAGTAGCCTCATAAGCAGTCTGGAGACTTGTGAACAGACAGAGGCTGTGCAACCCACCATACTCTTTGCCTGCAAGATTATCTGTTTTCCCTTCTCTAACCGGTCTGTCTTGGAGAAAGATAGTGTAACCACTATGTCCTTTCTCAACTTGGAAGGATGATCCATGTGTAGTCCACCATGGATATCTGTTTTGGATTCAGCCCTCAGTTCTGAGATTCTGAAATCCCCATAAAATGCCAGGGTTCAGTCAGTTTATTTCACGTTTATTCGGACCATTGGTCCACAAACAATACATATCGATAAAAATTCATCTAAAAAACATTTCATTAACACACATAAATACATCCTAAAAACATCTTTAATCTAAAAACCCACTATTACCTGAATTGCGGATAGCTATTTTTTAAAACTCGTTAAAAGGATATAAAAATGCCTTCACTTTTTGCACATATTTCCCCATAGCCACGGCAATGTCTAAATGGGCCTTTTCTGTCATCAGAGTCACAGCCTGGGTCCTAGTTTTGATCTCATATTTCATAAATATTGGTTTAAAAAACATAATACACAAATCCAAGAACTTCAGACAATCAGATAAAATATGCGGCATATCACATTTGGTCCCTAAAGAGCAAGTGCAGCTTCCCGTCTCGTTGATCATAGCCCGCTTTATCGGATTGCTCATATAACAAGGGTTTACCCCAATTCTTACCCTCAAAACCTCATTTCGTAATTGGCGGTTCGGTAGCTTATCAATGTAGGGGAAGCGTTGATCATTATTCCCTGCATCAATCATAAAACGAATTGAAGTTTTATTTACAAGATAGATTTTGTCCTGTGCATGAGATATTTCCTTCCCCATCAACCTGAGTATCTTTTTATCGATATTAGCCACAGAGACAGTAGGGCACACATTAACACTCATCTTATTGCATAGCTTTGTTATAGTCCCCCTAATCTCTCTTGCCCATTTTAGTTCGCTATTCTGTATTTCATTTTTACACCATTGAGATATTTTGGTGATTACGCCTCCTTCTAGGCGTTGCCAGAAGCGTAATAGGGCCATACCAACTTGAATACGCCATAAATTCAGTCCTAGTTCCAGTCTTACGGCCTGAACCATTGCTGACTGGGGGAGTGTAAATAACTTTTTTAAGTTTTTACCTTCTTCCACACTCCCAGTTTTCTTGCCACTTAAAATAACAATTCTGCACCGTACAAAAATTGTGGTGGTACAATAGCGTAATATGCTTTTAGCACTGGTCTATCGGTCATTGAACCATAGGCTTTATTAAACAATTTCAATCAGCTAATCGATGCAGAGGTTCTTAATTTAGATGCCTCTAAGTGGGTATTCCATTTCACATTTTTCTTGAACCATAGCCCCAAGTATCTATACTTTGTTACCAATTCCACTTTTTCTGACCCTATCCACCATGAGAACTCAGTTTTCCTCCGTACCAAAGCTCAAGGTTTTGGTCTTATGCATATTTATCACAAGTTTTTTCCTTGAGCAGTAGTCATAATACATTTAGTTTTCTTTGCAAGCCAACCTCGGTGTAGTCCATAATCACCAGATCGTCGGCATAAAGTAAACATGCGATCTGCTTGCCATTTAATTTCGGGCTTGCCCGAGTTGCATTCCCAAAATTAATGGCAGGTCTGCTAAGAACAAGGAAAACAGCAGGGGAGCTAATACACATCCCTGTCGCAGCCCACAGGGGAGCTAATACACATCCCTGTCGCAGCCCATTTCCAATTTCTATTTTCCCAGATAAGCTACCATCTATGTCTAAAATTATCTGGGCCCAGTTTTTAGTGAGGAGCATTTGTAGCAGCCGCAGTATATCATTCGGAATTCCATAACTAATTAAGGCCTCCCACAGCAGCTCACGATCCACTAGATCAAAGGCTGCACGGAAGTCTACAAAACAACAAAATAACCTGCCCCATGTTTCCATTGACTTCCGTGCTATGGCCCAAAGAGAAAAGCAATGATCAATTGTAGAATGGCCAGCTTTAAACCCGCCCTGTTCAGGGGGGATGATCTGGTTTTCCTTGGCCCAATCTTTTAATATATTCAATATGGCTTTTGCAAAGACTTTTTCCCCTATATCCAGAAGGTTTATCGCCTATAGTTTTTTGGTATTTTGTGGCTACCCTTTTTATGTATTGGCCTTATAATTGCGCCCTTCCAACTTTCTGGAACAATTCCCGTATCTAGAATTACTCGGAACATCTTTGCCAAAAACTCCACCCACCATTCTGGACTCGTTTTAATTATCACTGCCGGAAGATTATCTGGTCCTGCGGCACGGGTAAGGTTAAAACTAGCTATAATTTCAATTATATATCTTGGGGTAAAGTATTCCTTTATATCATCCCTCACCTGTGACCAATCTAGGGTTCTTGGCATTGCTTGTGTCGGCCATCTACCATGGATTTCTTCCAGATAGCCTACCCAGTCATCTTCGGGGACCATACAGACCAAGGAACCTATTTTCCTACCCACGCTTTCTTGGACTAATTTCCAGAACCCTCTCACATCTTTAGTTTCAATTACCTCCATCATATTTGCCCAACATTTCTCTTCATACATTCTTTTTTTATTCCGAATTAATGTTTCATACTTTAACCTTAGTTGCTGAAGTGCCTGGTGTAGGTCTGCTTTAAACCTGGCCCTTAGTCTTCTCTCCTTCTGTCTTATCAGGGCCTTGGCTACCCTGCACTCTTCGTTGAACCAGGGTTTCCTGTTTTTATTAACAGCATGGCTGCCCAGTCCTGACTTTTTTGTCTTGGGAAAAGTACGCAGTAAATAAGACTATGGGCCATATGTATCAACAACCTGATTTGCGATTCTCAAATAGCGATTTTTTTGAAATCGCTATTTGAGAATCGCAAATAGGGATGTATGTACAAAATTGCAATTTTTTTGCAATTTCTTAGTATTCCTTAATTGCGATTAGCAAATTGCGAATTGCAATTAAGAAATACTTTCCCATTCATTTCTATGGGCCAGGAGGCCCATAGGAATGAATGGGAAGTTATTCTCAATTTGCGATTCGCAATTTGAGAATCGCAAATTGAGAATAATTTCAAGGGTGCAGGGGTGTCCAAAGGACACCCTGTTGCACCCCTGAAATAAGCATGGGTGCACATGTGGCGCACATGCATGCCCTAAGGGCATGTATGTGCTTCACATTGCACTTTGAAAAATGCAAAAAAGTGAATTTTTCAAGGAATTCGCAAATTACCACCAACTTGAAGTTGGTGGTAATTTGCGATTCCTTAGGGCCAATTTGTATTTTTTTATGCTTCTTATATTGCATTTAAGGAATCGCAAAATTTGCGATTCCTTAAATGCAATCGCAAAATAAGGAATCGCAAATGTTGCGATTCCTTATTTTGCACGCAGATTTCTTTGATACATACCATTAAGCACTAATGCGTTCGCAAACGCAGAAATTCGGCAAATTTCGGCATTTGCGAATGCATTAGTGCTTGATACATATGGCCCTAAATGGACTAAAAACGTGTGGGAGACCATTAAGGATTTTTCCCAACTTGTCCAAGTCATTTGGACATCTTTTCTCAGCATCTGCCCCATCCAACCTTTCCCAGTCTTTAAGGGCTTCCATTATAGGGAAGAATTTAGAGTGGGCATAAAACCTTGCCACCTTGGGAAAAATGTTAGCACAGAAATGTGTTTCCATGCTAAGGTTGCAGCTCTGATTTCCCAAGCCATCTTCTCAAGGAATCTCTCCAAGGTCCCTTATGACAAATAGTGTCCTGGTGCAGAAAAGGCAAAATGACAAGTAGAAGTAGAATGCACTTGTATAGGCCTTCTTTGTCTTAGACGTTCAGCTAGCCAAATGTAGGCCAGGCAGGAATGAACACCAAGACATCATAGTTGTCCTGGAATGGAAATTACCTCCTCCACTGCCTCAAGATGGAAACTCTGGGATTCCTGAAACTTAGAACAACATAAGGCATCACCTGCATTATTCAAGACACCAGGGACATGTTTAGCTCTAAACACAATATTGTTCAGCAGGCCGATCAGCACAATCTTGTCGAGCAGTTTCAACATCATATTGTGTTTCACATGAAGTAGATTATTGTACTCAACCACTAAAATGCTCTCACATCAAAATATGACAGGCTTGATGCAAAAGCAGTCAGTCCAGACATTAAGGGCCACCAGGATGGGGAACAATTCTAGAATGGTAACGCCCCTAGCCACACCACACTCTAAACACTGCAGTGTCTATGGTAAAGCTCACAACTTTTTTTCCCTAAAAGTGCTCAGAACCCAACACTTCCTGCTCCATCAGTAAAATGTTTGTAGTCCTAACTTGACTTGATAGGAGCATGGCATACCAGTGTACCATTACAAATCTTCAAGAAAGACAGTCAAATTCTGAGGCGCTGTTTCACATCTGCTTATTGGTTCTGTGATTCCTCTCCCTTAATCCAAACATTGCCAGCCAATGGTCCTTGAAAAGGGATAGCCCAATGGAATAACTCACAAGGCAAAAAGTGAGCTGCCCCACCAAACCATGGAGCTAGTGTAACATCACATTGCGCGACCCTACACATGATTCTACTGAGTTGTTTAAAGCTTGAATGTTCGCCTGTGGCAACCTGTTTTACACCTTCATAAAATAAATCTCACTCCTCAGGTAGTAGGGAAGTCGGTTTCTGCTTCCTCCAGCGGTAGCCTGAAATTTGCCATACGCCTGCTAAAACAAGCCAAAGAATCAGCACACATTCTGGTGGCCACCGGACCCAAAAACAAGAAGTCATCCTGTTGGTGAAAGACTATGTCCATTCCCACAAAATGGCTGAAAACCACCTCCAGGAAACAGCTAGAGGGTTCAAAATAAAAGCAAGGCACACAGCATCCTATGGGCATACATCGGCCATAAAAGATATTACCCTCAAACTGAAAACCCAGGAGATGAAAATCGTGCAGGTGTACTGACAGTCAGCAAAAGGCTGACGTAACATCAGCTTTTGCCCCATAGACCTCAGATTTATGAGGGTCTGGTTTAAAGAAGCGTACCTTACAAACAACAGGGGGGTGAATTACATCATTCACTGACCAATCTCTTGGGGCAGAAAGGCTGTGTATGATCCTAAAGTCACCAGCATACTTTTGGGGGGTGAGCAAATAAAGTCATCAAACGGGTTTCCTAAAAAGAAAGACCCTCCCAGCCATTTTTCATTCTCAGTCTTTTTCCTATACATTTCCTCACTTAACAGTAAGGATTGTTGAATTTTGAAAAGCCCTGGACATAGTCCCACTCAGTCTGGAATTTTAAAACCATAGTGGAAACTTCAATAAAACTGCCATGCTGTATGGTTTTAGGTTTGTGTTTAGCCAAGGGACCAGAGCTTATAGTGCGACATGAGAGGGAGCTTTTGAAGCCAACTCCTGTCCAGCTCACTTTTACCCTTTTTAGCTTCAGATTTTTTGAAACACTCAATTTCTGAATGTATTGTTGTCCTGAAGAAGGAGCAATTGTGTTTAACTTACAGGTGGAGGTTGATCATGTGCACATTTAATGCCCCTTTTTACCTCCCACGCCTCCTTAAGCACGGCCTGAAAGCGCTGACCTGGATTCTTGTCCTTTTAGAGCATTATGCATCTCGACCATAGTTAATATCAGTTTGGTCCCAAACATGTTTGGGCTAGATGCCTGTTTTTGTTTTTTTTTATTTTCAAAGTTTTGTTTATTTGCATCAAAGGATCATGGACAATAATCATTTCATTTTTACATAAAAAGAACAAAGTTATGACAATACTCCACGGCTGCATTAGACAATTATATAACATTACCTAAACCATGCCACACATATAGATAAGAACAGATAGACATAAATTTTAAGAAAGGATTACTAAGACATAAATAAACCCCATATTCTGTCAATTTTTCGTCTGGCCTGCAATCCCCTCGAGTCTGCAACAGCGGTTTCCATACTATAGATCTCCTTAACTAAACTCCACCATTCTAAAACTATTGGTGGGTTCGTTTGGATCCATGCTCTAGCAATAATTAACCTTGCGCAAGTGATTAAGATATTCAAAAGATCTCTAAACCTTTCACCCCCATTGATACCCACACAAACATCAATATGTGAGAATGAGAAGGATTGCTCAAGCCTCTCAGAGATAACCTTAATTATTCCTTCCCAGTATTCATTAAGATGAGGGCAAGAAAAAAACATGTGGACAATATCCGCGCCACTCATATCACATTTAGGGCACTTCGTCCTGTCAGAGTAATTATTGTTCGTTGCCCATTTGAGTATCCTTTCAGGCGTGTAATATAATTGACAAACAGTTTTAAACATTTGCAGTTTTAAGCTGGAGGATTGAACTGAAGCATTAAGGCTTTCGAGAGATGTGGTAATTAGATCTGCTGGGACACTCACTGCCAGTTTCCTATTCCATTTCTCTGTTAAAGTAGTAACATCGCTGGTCCTAAGATCAGAAAAAAGCTTATAACCCAAACTTATGATGGACTTATCTACATCTCTATAAATACAGTCCCATATCTCAGATTCTGAGACTGCAGTGAGTTCTAATTTTTTCACCATACAATCTCTAATCTGATAGTATTTAAACCTTGCCACTTCAGGTAGATTATAGCAGAGTTTCATTTTATCAAATGCCATAAAGCCATGATGGTCATATAAATCCCCCAGCAATCTAATACCAGAGTTTAAAAACATTTGACAAGCTGGGTCATGGAAAATAGTAGGGAAACCGGGATTGCCCCATAAAGGTGTTTTACTATGAAAAAGAGAGGTATTGCATTTAGCCATAATAGATCGCCAGACACTCACAGTGTCCCGTATAGTCTTAAATTTAACCCTTTTAAAATAATTGGGGTCGTTTATCCTGTACATAAACATATTAACATCTAATCCTAGTAGGAACTTATGAAAGTATAAGCATTTGTCCATAACTGTCAAACTGCAGATCCGAGTCAGAAATGCTGACCAGTAATAAAATTTAAAGTCTGGAAAAAGCAGTCCTCCTTGAGTGAAGGGGAGTTTAAGCAATAATACGGCGCGCCGAGCTTTTTTATATCCCCACACAAATTGCCAATAATACCTTCTAGTCTGATGAAGAAAGAGTTATTAACCCGTAGAGGAATTGTTCGAAACAAGTATACAAATTTAGGCAAGATTTTCATTTTTATTAAATTTATTCGACCAATCATACTGATTGGGAGTTTATGCCATTTCTTAAGTTGAATGGCGGTTTCTTTTAATAAAGGTTCATAATTTAATCCTATAATAGAATCAATGTCCGAGCAGATTTTAACACCTAGATAGGTAACTGCGTTACTTATTCCAGAAACAGGAGTAAATGATGGGTAATTCATGATGACCTGAGTTTTAGTGGCGTTAAGTCTATAACCAGAGACAGAGCCATATGTGCCTGCTTCTATTAAAATACCTTTCATGGTTTTAACAACATCTGGCGAGAAAACAGCAATATCGTCAGCATATACAGTTATATCTAATTTATCTGAGCCATTAAAAAAAGGGCAGATTAACATTTGGCGTTGTAGGGCAATTAAAAAAGGTTCTATTGCAAGAGCAAACAGCAATGGTGATAAAGGACACCCCTGCCTTGTCCCTCTTTTGATGGGAAACAGAGAAGAGCATTTCCCCATATATGAGATCTTACCCATAGGATTATCATATATTGATTGGATCCATCGTAATTGTTGTCCTTTAATACCAAATGCCTGTAGAGCTGCCCAGAGAAAACCCCACCCCACCCGGTCGAATGCTTTTTCAGCGTCTAATAAAATCATACCAAGTGGGGTGTGTTTAATCCGTGCTGCATCAAAGGCTGATATGGCCATATTAATATGCGCAGTGGTGTCGCGCTTGGGAATGAACCCATGTTGTTGAGGAGAAACAAGTTGGGACATGTATGGAGCTAGTCTAGTAGCCAATATTTTGGCAAAAATTTTTGCATCACTATTAATAAGTGAAATAGGCCTATAAGATCCCCTCTCTTGTGGTGCTTTGACTTTTTTTTAAAAGAAAATGATTTGGGTTAGATTCCAGGATCTGGGTGCTTGTTGCCCTTTACCAATAGCACTAATCACATCAGCAAATAGTGAAATTAATTCTTCAGTACAGTATTTATACAGTTCCAGAGGAATAAGATCTTCCCCTACAGCTTTGCCCATTGATAAAGATTTAATTGCGCCCCTAATTTCAAAAGGCGTGATATCGGCCTCTAATTGAGCCGATTGTTCTGGCTCTAAATTATTAACTTTGTTAACATTGATATAGTTGTTAATACAATCATCTGATATAACAGCCTCCGGGGTATAAAGGGTTTGATAGAAAGAAGCAAATTGTTGTAAAATCGACTTTGGATCGCAAAATAGTTGATTATTATCCCCTTTAATTTCTTTAATCATATTAGTAGAGCGATCTTCCGCAAATTTGTAGGCCAAAAGTTTCCCACTTCTATCTCCATTTTCGTATTGTTCTAAATGATATTTTTTAAGTTTATTAATACTATTATTCCTCAAAAGGTTTTTAATTGCGGCTTTAAGCTCAATTAGTTTGAAGTTTAATTCTTCTAGATTTGCAGCACTATTGCAGATAGCATCAGATATCTGGAGTTCAGTATCTCTAATTTCGTTTAACCTTTGCTGATTTAAAATTCGGAATTCTTTGTTTTGTCGCCAAATGTATTGCTGGGTAAATCCACGTATGCTAGCCTTACAGGAATCCCAGACTACCCATGGTAAGCTGGACTGTCTGTTAATCTCAATGAATTCTATTATATGCTCTTTAAGTTGGTTTATGAACACCGTATCAGAAAATAAGTAGCGAGGAAAGGAGAAAGAGCGAATAGTAGTCTCCTCAGTTGTTAGTGTAAATATTATAGAAATCGGGTTATGATCAGATGTAACCCTTGGATGTATATCCATTGAGCATTTGCCAAGAATCAAGTCTGAGGCCCATATCATGTCTATGCGTGAGCATACCTTGTGTGCAGCGGAGTAGAAAGTATACCCAGCTATACCAGGGTTTAAAAATCTCCATACATCTTTTAAAAGATGTATTGTTGCCAAATCCAAAATTGCAGCTCTAGTTTTCCTCATTCTTTGAAAGGCATTTTTTCTGGTAATATCCAATTTATAATTCATTATACAA
Organism: Lissotriton helveticus; assembly: GCF_964261635.1. NCBI lineage: Eukaryota > Metazoa > Chordata > Amphibia > Caudata > Salamandridae > Lissotriton > Lissotriton helveticus. Next base: position 1,053,058,427 of record NC_136065.1, read on the forward strand.
TTAAAATATCCTAACACAATATACTCTCCCCCCCATCCAAGTAATTCCATATTAATTTGGTCAAAAATTATAGGCTCATCTTGATTGGAAGCATAAACTCCGCATATTGTAAGTCTAAGATTTCCTAGCTTTATCTGCGCTATCGCCCATCTGCCAGCTTTATCAGTTAGAGTCTTGATTATTTCACATTTTAGTTTTTTATGTTTTAGAATCGCTACTCCCCTAATTGAAGCATTAAATTCGGTGCAAACTAGGAGATCAAATCCTAATTGTTTGATCAGTTGCTTATCTTTATAAGCAATATGAGTTTCAGTAAGAACTACTATTTGCGGGTTATACATCCTAAGTTCCTCATAGACAAGGCGACGTTTTATTTTATTGTTTAATCCTGAAACATTCCAGGTTAAACACTTTATTAAATGCATTTTAAATTATATATTTCCTTATCCATGCAGCCACTATAAACAATTATCATCAATGCCTTGTAAAGCTTCTTAGTTTTTTTGTCATTTTTGTGTCCTTTGATGCACTTTTTTCCCAAACCATTACTTCCCTTAGCCCACCCCACACTCTACTTCTACCTCCCCCCACCCCGTGTTTACCTGTGGATCCCCCCTTCCTGTTGACTGCCGTTCCCCTGGCAGTAGTGAGCGGATAGAACGCTAAACGGGTCCAGGTATATGTAATTAGTCAATGCGACACAGTGCTACACACTTTCTCATTATTTCAAATTCAATTTCAACCGAATCAAATAGGCAATCATCTGATATCAAGTGAGTAGCAACAAAACAAAAAATTATTAACATCAATATATCCAGTAAAACCAGAAAAACCAAAAAATATCACATATCCCCCCTATATGCTTAACATTAGTCTATATACTTAACATTAGTCTTTAAACTTTAACTCAATCATTTCCCATCTTTTCAGCTTTCCAAGAGATAATTGCTTTTTCGACCTCATCTACATCCAGAAAAAAATATGAGCGGCCATTTTTTATCACTTTCAGCTTTGCAGGTTCTTGCAAGTAAGCTTGAAATCCGAGATCTTTGATCGGATCTATGAATTGTTTTAGTTTCCATCTCCTTTCTAGCGACATTTTACTTAGATCTGATCTCACAAAAAAAGTAATAGACTCAATAGTAACTGGTGTATTAGGACGCGCTTTTAGTGAGATGGCTTGTCGGAGCAGATAATTACCAATATAGATCAGTATAGGTCTTGGAAATTTGCTACTCTTATCTCTCTGGAATAGGGGTAGTCGGTGCGCTCGTTGGATCTGAGAATCCCAGTCCCAGTCTGAGAGGTCTGGAAAAGCCTTTTGAAACAAGTGGGTAATGTATGCCCTCGGATCTGCCCCCTCCGTTCCTTCAGCAATACCAAAGACGCGGAGATTCTGTCTTCTATTCCTATTCTCCAAATCTTCCAATTTGACTTGCATCTGGAGTATTTGTGAGGCGTGCCTATTCAATTCAGTTTCAGAGCTTTGTGATTTTTCTTCTGTAACAACCACTCTCTGCTGCAATTCTTCTATGTCCTGTGTCACTGCCCCCAATTTACATGCCATCTCTTGTAGCGAAATTTGAGTTCTATTATTGTCTTCTCTCATTTGCTGGTAGTGGGTCTTGGCCTCTTGCTTCTGTTCATTTAGGAGGTGCAAGATTGTCTGAAAAGAAGCAGTCACTTCCCCTTGCGGTATCCATTCAGTTGGCCCAATAGAAGAGGATGAAGCAATGTCTCCCAAGTGCATTACTTGTATAGGCTCACCTACTGGAGTCCCTGATACCTCCGGAGTAGTTGCCCTAGGAGTGCCAGACATACCCTCGATTATACTGTCATTACCATTATTACCACTACTACTGCTGATATTGCTGCAGTCAATTGACACAGAAGGAGAATTATCTCCAATAAATATCAGGGTAGGTGCAGAAGAGTGTGGATGTAATTGATCCAATGTACTATCCCCAGTAGCCTTTAATCTTTCAGAAATGATGGGTTGAGTAGGACTGAGTGGGGCATCAGCTTTTTTTTTGTGTATGGACATTTTGGTTTGATCGTTTGGGCTATTATTACCCGAAAGACGCATCGCCATAGTTTTTACACCTCCCTTGGCCTGTACCCATTGTCTGATAGGGCTGTTTTCGGCAATAACCTTCAGAGCGTTTGTTTTAGTTTTGCCCGACATTTTTACCATCTTGTTCTTACTTTTGCCCTTCGATTTCTTGGAGGGTATTTTATTTTTATCTTTGATCATACTTAAGGGGGTGTTGCTCCCCTGTTCATTAACATCCACAAATTCTTCATCCGTTTCACCGACGTCTAGGTTATCATCATTTTCACCTCTTTCACTTTCTCTCACTCCCACAGCACTTCCTTTGTCTAAGGGCAAGCTAGTAGTGCTAGACGATTCAGCATAAGAGGTCTTAACATTAATATCAGTGTTGAGTGAATTCGACATTGTAGATTGAAGCTCTTGGGGCTCAGTGTGATCAGCAAAAGTGTTATTGGTGGTAGGAGTTAGGTCGCTTGCTCCTTTCTCCAATTGAGCTGTCTCTAAGGCCACTAAGTTACTAGAATCATGAGCTGTGGTAGCGTCATTTAGAAGCTGCTTCTCAGCCTCTTTTAAATTATTCTGCTCTCTTTCATTTGCAGCATTGCCTCCATTTTGACCCCCCTCAGCTGTATTACCTCTCAAATGAGGTGGGATTTTACCTCCTTCGAGTACACCATCCTGCAGTTGGCTGTCTTTCAAAGCAGTTTCAACGACACCCTCAGCTACCGTGGTGGCTCCAGCTCTTCCGCTCGCTCCATGCTGCATCTGCTGTTCGGTGCTCAGAGCCGTTTCCACGATGTTGGCAGATTTCTTACTCGCCAGAATTTCGTTTATGGCAGTAACAGACAGCGAGACTGCAGAGGTTCCTGCTCTCCCGCTCGCCGCTGTATTGCGCGTTGTCCGTACGGGAGGCTTCGGCGCCATCCTGCTGACGCTCACTCTCTCTGGCTGAGCTGTAGCCGGTGCCGAGGGGGAACGCAGACCCAACCAGCGGATCGCTGCTGGAGCCGATCCCAGTCTAATCCACACCGACAGGCTCTCCCAGCCCAGTCGAATCCGTGAGGGTTCCCGAGGCAACCGCGATGTCCCAGCTCTTTCTGCACCGGCGGAATGAAACAAGCTTTGGATGCGGCTCCCAATCAGCCGTAGTTTCCACATCAGCCTCCTTGTTCCACCGTATTACTAATGACAGCTAGAAGAGATGGCCAGAAGAGATGGCAGGAATCGGGGTTTTTTTTTAACGAGGTGAGCCGCCGGGTTATTCCGCACTGTAGCTTATATTAGTCATCTGCAGTTCTTGACGCTGTATACTGTGTCTGTGTCGGGTTATTGCCACAATATCAATTCAAACCCAGACCCGTCTCAGCGTCCTCCACTCCGGCGGTGTCAATCCGCCATCTTGTCTCCTTCGATATTTTTTTGCCTGTTTTTGTGTTGTTGTTTTTTTTTTTTTAACTCTGATGGTCTCGACGTAATCTTTTCAGCAACTCTAGCCAAATTACTCAAATGCACACACAGTCTTGTTCTGGTAAAATGCCATTTGAGGCCTCAGTGGAGGACACTTTATTAGCATAACAGGTTGACAAATGGTGAAACCTTTCACCCTGCTGGTCAATACTTCTTGAACCTCCAGGGTTATTTTACTTATGGAACCCTCTTTACATTCTTTAGGACCTTCCACAAGCAGTTTTTAAAAATGAGTTCAAATATATCAATATATGCACCCTTCTTAAGCTTGGCCTTGGTTTCATCAGACATGTCAACCCAACTGGCTCCTAGGAGACAGCAACCAACCTGTAACTTGTTAGTTGACCCCTTCCCTTGCATGTGTTATCCTTGCCCCCTGCGATGGTTGATACAGATGTGGAAGCCAAGGTTTCTGAGGTACAGGAGCCTGGGGATGGGTGGGTTTTGCACTTGATTAGTGGAGACTACCTGAAACTGTGAGGGGTCCTTGCCCACCAGTGGATGCAGTGCTGCCATTAACCTGATTCTGCTTCTTATCTGCAGACACAAGGCCATATAATCTTTTCGAGGCAGCCAATGCATCCCTTTTGGTGCTAGAGTATTGCCCCCACCCACTCCCACCTTAGACAGATAAGCAAAACATGGGCTAAGCTTGCCATCAATTCTGCATCCTTGCACTCACTTTTATTCACTTTGCTCACGCAACCTAGTCTGCGCTCCACTGCCTACTCTTCCCCAGTGACTACTGTGACTGTGCAGGCAGCAATACGCTGAGCAGTTCCTCAACAGAGTCAATTGACCCATTAATAGGGTGATAACGGTATCCCTTCCCACAACATTCCACTTGACTTGATTGGGTGGAAGAACCTGAAATGGTTAGCCCACAACTGCTAGAAAAAGACAAAAACAGGTGACTAGCAGGAGAAGCAGGTGGTTTATTAACAGGTAAAAGCAGCAAGTTCTAACAAAGTAAGATATTTTCAATCTGTGTGCTTTTCTTCCTCTTGCAGTCGGTAAATATTTGTTACAGGAAAAAAAGTGCTGGTCCCCAAATTTAAGTGCCTGTGCCCCACACCAGCAGCCACCGGCTCAAATTTAGCTCTGCATGAGACTCTTTCCATACACATCAGAGCAAGTGTATTTGAATACACTTCAATTCACGTCGTTTATCTGTTTTTGGACGGTCTTGGCAGAGTTCTGCATTGCTCCTTCATCATGCAGACTATTCTAAACATTTTATTGCATATGGTGGTGATTTAGAAGTTAAACATAGACTCTGGTTTATGCCCTGCCTAAGAAACCTAGGAGAACGTCCCTGCTTGGAGTCCTCTTTATTGAGTCTGGGAGGCTTCAACCCACCTCTGACTTGCAAAGCGGTAGCATTCTTTGTCACTTTTCTGAGGTATTAGCATGAAGAGTCAAGAGTGAATATCATGGTTCTGCTAAAAGGCTGGTACACCTACTAACAATCTTTACAGTGTATGTTGCCAGTTGCCAACAATTCCTACATCCTAGATTTGCATATTAACAAATTCAGGAAATAATGATATTTTATGATTTGAGCCGGTCACCTTACGTTTGATGTAGTTTTACATAAACATTAATATTTAAAATAACACAATTGATGCCTCTATATGGAAATACAGTGTTCATTTAAATATATCTATTGAGTTGTTTTTTTTCAAAGTTTTATTTACTTCACACAAACTTTGTCAGTGGGGCATTTTCACGTTCTACTGATGTTCCTGCGCCAGTTCTCTTGTTTACGTACAAAACACACTCTTTGGGTGTGCCTTACGCATCTTCAGAAAGGAGTCACTTCCTCTCCCTGTAAGCCATGGCAGGTCTCAGGCCTTATGAACTAGATCTCTCCGTCAAGGAAAATAGTCCTGTGTAGTACATGGCGGTACACACCAACCTTGCCTTCATTGGGTCATACACATTTTGTGGATGCCTCTACCCTTTCTGTTGCAAGTTTTCCGTGCTAAGCACACAATCACCTTCTGAGCACGGAAGAGGGCCCTTTGTTATATTACGCTATGCTGCCTAGGGGTTAGGGGCTCTCTAACAAAATGGCGTCTTGGAGCCAATCAAGTTGATCTGAACCCTAGTGAGTGTTAGATGAGTGAAGGCTGCCTCCTGATCCATTATTGAGACCATGCATTATCGAGAAGTGCCTTAATTGGGTCTTTCCCACATTAAGTAGGCTTCGTCCGTGGTTTAGTTCTCAGGGCTCACAAGTACAGATTTGGATTCCGGTCCTCAACCTCTCTGCCTTTCAGATTAATCCCTTTCACATGGCTCTTTCTTCTTGGCTCGAGGAGGATGCAGCGGCCGGGACCCCAGAGCCAGGATCTGCCAGGTCTGGGGCCTCTTCTGTCGCACAAGGGAAAACCGCTCACTGCTGTCACCCAGCTGTCAGAAATTAAATGTTTCCATGACCCCTCCTTTTGATCTTGGAAGATCAAAACATTATTGGATGACACAATATTTATGAGCAACATGACAAAGATCTTGCGGAGTGGATTAAAGTTGTACTGGGACAAGGGGAAGTGAAAAAGGATGAGAAAACATTTTGATAAAAGAATTCGCAATGTTTTATGTTTTTTCAGACTGTCCTGGAGCCAATTATATTTTTAAACAAAGGCTTATGATTATGACGAAGCCGTGAATTCAGACATAATATATTCTGGCAGTGCTTATACAGTGCCAGTTGTCGTAGGTGGTCGGCACTGGCATTCATTTTTATAAACTGGGATTCAACCATCCGTCTCTGATCAAGAACAATTAGAGAAAGGTAGAACAGGGAGGAAGAGGAGCAGAATAATGGGGAGACAGTGAAAAGTGAAGAAACAGTGATGAAAAAGAAACTATCAGAGTGTGAAGAAGAGACAGGAAGTGTACAGTGGTGGAGGAAAGAGTTACGAAGTGGAATCAAAACTAGGCAGCCTTGGTATTTGGTAGCCCGTCATTCAGCAATGCCAGCAACGGGCCCTTAAGAAGAAAATTGGACGCCTGCATTTATGTTTTATATTTTTATTTCTTGCTACCACATTCACTATCTGCCTCAATATCATCAGATTGTCTTTAGGTCCCTTTTCTAGCCTGGAGGTTTATTTTGATATCTCCACTCTGGCCCACCTCTGGCGTGTAATACCACTGGGCAGGACTATGCTGTAGTGTAGGTACCATATCACCATAGTGCAGTAACGTATTGCAATGTATCCTGCTAAAATAATGGAAGAACCAATACACATTCTTCCATTACTTGTTGGTAAACTGGTTCTTTTTTAAGGGGAGCGTTTGTTTTATAGTCCCTAATGCTTTGTTGTCGAATTGCATCCTTGTGTATCTTTCCAGGCTGTGCTACAGTTTTCTTGGTTGTGCAGAGCATGGGGTAGTCCTCCGCAAGGCAGACAAGGCTGCTGTTGAGGCAGTAGCTCTTGCCCGACCGGGAGAGAAGACTCATAGCTCAAAAGTTGCCAAGTTAAGAGATGACTAATGTGACCACTGCAGCACCATTCGTTCAATGCTGATGAGAGGGTGAAGGGTGGGCAGTTAACACTGGCTTTTTGCACAACTGCTGTGCCTCTGATGAGAGGAGAGGTTGCTGTCAGCCAATGCTGATACTCAGAAGGCATATTTCACAATGATAAAGGTTTCATTCATGAAATCTCAAACCATGACATTAAAGCCCGATCTTGAGTTAACCTCTTGCATATGCAGCACACCGCATGTGACTGAGGCAGGCTTTTCTGGTTCCCTGAAGGCCGATCACCCCTTTGCATGAATGGATGAAGTAACAATGTTCCTGTAATATGCTCTCTCGTGGAGGTTGGTGGCAATACTTTGTTTCTTTCCAAGGTCCGGACCAGCAGCACGTGGTAGTCTTCCATCCTTGGTGGCATTACCCAGAGACAATTCTGAGTTTAGTTTTTCTAGACTTCTGTTCATTTATTCAACATGAGCGCAAACATCTCATATGAAGTTATAATTCAATACATGCAAACCCTCCTTATACAATCTAACAATGTATTCCATGCAGTGGGTTATTTTGACCACATACCTGAATAAAGAGAAAAAAAGATGGTGGTGTGAAACAGATTCAGATAGGTAGTATGATAGCTCAAAAGACAGATCTGTGTGCTATCTCTAAGCTGCAGGTTTAAATCTTGTCTAGGTCAACTTTTCATCCTTAACATGGGTACCTATAACAGCTTATCTTAAGCGACACTGGCTGTGATGGTGGTATGCATTTTTAACAGACTATCAGCCTGATTCATGTAGCCAATAGCGCTCGCAAAAGGGCCAGATTCTGAGAATCTGGCCCTTTGCGAGTGCGATTTTTGCATTTGGTATTCATGATCCCAAATGCAAAAATCGCTATTTAAGAATTAGCAAATATGCGAGGAATAGCATTTAAGGAATCTCTATTAGAGATTCCTTAAATGCTATTCATGACACATCAGGAAATTGCGATTTAGCACTTTTGGGGCCGCTATTTACCGAGAGGTCAGACCTCTCGGTAAATAGCAAAAACTCAGAGAAATGCTTTTAAAAACATTTTTCTAAGTTGCATGTTGCACACACACATGTCCTTTGGACATGTGTGTGCGCAACACCTGTTCAAATGTGCTTTTTAGGGGTGCTACAGGGTGTCCTTTGGACACCCCTGGCACCCTTAAAATCGCTATCTTATTTGCGAGTAGCAAATTGCTACTCGCAAATAAGGGATACTCCCCATTCATTCCTATGGGCCTCTTGGCCCATAGGAATGAATGGGGAGTTTTTGCGAGTAGCAAATTGCTACTCGCAAATAAAGAACATGTAGGAATCGCTATTTAATCAGCAATTCCTACATGAATGCCGTTTTGCGTGTCCTCAATAGCGAGTCGCTATGATTCGCTATTAGGGCCACGCAAAACGGCCTGTACATGAATCAGGCTGTAAGCTCTTTGTCTTCTCTGGCAACAGAACCATTTTGGTGGAAGTAGATCTACATTTCAGGCTTGATTATAGAAACACACTTTACAATTGTCTGCCATGCACCCTGCTATAGCTAGTGCAAATTAATGATACAACCGATCTGGTCTGTTGTCTGAAAAGGACTATTGCCAACCAGGAGGTCTTACTACTAGCAGACTGTATTAGAAGCTCTTTCTCAGAATTGCCTGTTTGCTTTTTCAAATGCCAGTAAACTGTGGTTTCAACTTATGTTACATCCAAAATGACTCAAAGCAAAACTAAATGACACTTACAATTGCTGAACTGTGAATTATAGACTTTAATCTGGAGATAGTAGACGTCTCTTGTTCCAGATTGGAAAAACCGAGATCTCACTTCTTCAAGAGATTTGAATTACATTGTCATTCTTGTACACCAGGTGTAAATCAGATTTCTTCTGATTTAGCGCATTTCTCAATTAACAATAGTGCCAACAGACCAGCACCATAATTAAGTATGCTAAATGCATGAAGTAATTTACTCATGCTGCTGTGAAACAGACTGTAACTTGGTTACCGCAATGAGATGACTGCGTAAATAAGGTGATCAGTAGCATAATGAAGTTAAAGGGCCCAACATCAACAGGAAACTGACTCCCTTGACTAAAACTCAGAACCATGCCCTGCTGGATCCAGAGGAACAGGTTTCATGCAACAGCAGGTCTGAATTCAAACTGGAATTCCTCCAGAATACTGATTGCATTGAAAAGCCTCTTGCTTGTACAGTGCCTCTCCTTAAAGAAGCTTTACAGTGAAGGAGAGTCTGTAGATAGGATGACAGATGCCCAGTTACTCAGCAATAAAGCTTGGTTTTGTATTATGGGGAGGAGCTACCTTGTTAGACCTGACATTCTTGGTGTGGCTTCCCCCTAACTTTTTGCCTTCAACACTCCTGTTTTTCTGACTTCATTTTTGCTGGCTGTAGGACTCTGTGCACTTTACCACTGCTAATCAGTGGCAAAGAGCGTGTTCTCTCTCCTCAAAACATGACATAATTGGCTTTTAACCTATTTGCATATTACATTTGCTTGTATGGCCCTAGTAAAATGGCACTATCTGTGCGCAGGGTCTGTAAATGAAATGCTACTTGTGGCCTGCAGCTCTGATTGTGCCACCCACTTAAGTAGCTCTTTAAGCATGCCTCAGGTGTGAGCTACAGCATCTATGACTCAAGGGGAGTCCCTCTGTGAAGCTCCAGCCTGATCACTCGCAAAGGCTACTGGATATTAGCACTGCGGCAATGCCCATTCCTACCGCCAGACCTGCTCTTCGTGCCACATCGAGACCGCCCGCGACTCTTCTCTGCTCCGCCCTGCCCCCTCCATTCTGAACAGGACTCTTGGCCCTAGACTGGGAAGATAACTTTTCAGCTGGACTAACCTGGTCTCTGTATCCAACCTGTGCTCCATCATGGTCGGGCTGAACTTGTGAATTTCTCCCGGTTTCGCACGAACATATAGCCACGAGTGTCGCTTTGGGCATTTTAGTGCTATTTTCACCTAAATCTTTAAAATTGCAGATCTCTGGTTCTACTGATTGTATTTATGTCATTTTTGTCTTGTTTTATTTATTAAGTGTTTCCATATTCTTTTAAATTGGCATTGGATTTTTCTTGTGGTATATTTTCACTTTAGTACTGTGTAAGTGCTGCATAAATACTTTACACATTGCCTCTACTTTAAGCCTGAATGCGATGTGCCAACCTACCAGACGGTTGAGTACAGGTTAATTTGGGGGTTGCTTGTGCCTCATCCAGGGAAGAACTGTGGTTGCTACTTGAGTAGGGTTTCACTCTCCCTTAACCAGTAACCCAGTTTCTCACACACCGCTTTTTGTTCATAAAGCACAACACAATCGACAGCACAGCTACATGATGCAGAATGTAAGAGATGCACCCCGGCACTCCACTGTTATATATAATATCTATTTACAACATCACTTGGTCTTCAATAAGAATCCTTTTAATTGTTTTTACAGGTGTAGACCAACAGGAAGAAAGAATAGGTCAGTTAAGAACTTAGGGCTAGATGTATGAAGGCCCTATTTTGCAATTTCCTAATTTTGAATCTTTGCGATTCGCAATTAGGAAATTGCAAAACGGAATGCATTAAAGTGTATTTAACACTTTTTGCGATTCCCAGGAGATCGTAAATGACCTACCTCATGAATATTAATGAGGTAGATCGCAATTTGTGACCCACTAGGAATCACAAACATCACAGGGATGGTGGCCTGCTGGGATCAGCAGACCACCATTTATGTGACTGCTTTTTAAGAAAGCAACTCTTTTTTTTCAAATGCAGCCCATTTTCCTTAAAGGAAAATGGGAAGCATTTAAAAAAAAAAAAAAGGATTGTTTTCTTTTCATTTTTTAGGAGCAGGTAGTGGTACCTGGGACCACTGCCTGCTCTTAAAAAATGGTTTAACTCACATTCACAAAGGGGAAGGGGTCCCTTTGAGACCCCTTCACATTTGCAAATGGGTGGTAATATGCAAATGTTTTGCGACCGCATTCACGGTCACAGAACATTAACGCATATCATTAGGATTCGCTATTTGGAAGGGATGCCCTAAACACGCCCCTTCCAAATAGCGAATCGCAAACCCATTCTGAGATTCGGTAACAGGTTACCAAATCGAAAAATTGGGTTTGCTGCAGCAGAAATGCATTTTTTGTGACCGCAAACGGGCCGATTCTGCGAATCGGCCGATTTGCGAGGAGCAAAATGCATGATGCATCTGGCCCAAAGTGATGCAGAACACCCCCAGCAGCAAATGAGAGGCTTGCGTCAAAGATATTTTTGTTAAACCAAGAGCTCTCTGTTTTTATTGAATCATGCATCTTGTTTAATGGTTTAGGATTTCCGTAAAATTAGCTGTAACATAAAATGTTTTTGTGGAATGTTATTCCTAAACAGTATTAGAAACTCAAAACAGCAAGCACGACACAGTCCAACTAGTTTTCCTGGTTAGTCAAGATCACATAACTTTATGCTGGTATGAATATTTTGGAAGTTGCAAGAGAGTGACATTGTGTTAGTCACCGCGGGGGTGTTACATCAAGGTCCCTCCTGTCCCTATTGCTCTTTACTCCAGCAGACTTAAAGCAGGCTTTTTTTTAGGGCAACTGAAATTTACTGCACTTTTAAAAGATACTCTGTTTAATAAAGCAGATTTAAATCTTTTTCAAAAATATGTCTCAAATTTTGTGTCTTTAAGAACGTGTTTGGAGACAAAATTGTCTTAAGTACGGTTGTAAAACTGTAATTAATAAAAAATGTATTTAAAATAATGTGAGGCTGTTAAAAGGTTTTCCAATTGGAAACAGATTAAACTAATTTTTTTTAATGTTCTCTCTTTGCATGTCATGCATTTCACTTAAAGTGAAAGGACTTTGATTGCATTTGAAACATACTTTTTTCAAATGGAAGAATTATAAACCATTTGCAAAGCAAACAAATCCTTTCATTTGTCCCAAAGGCCAGAGATTTGAACAGAGCCTGAATCCTCCTCTTCACATAGCAGCACCAGTTACGGTTTAAAGCACTAGCGATATAAACACACATCGCATATTACACTGATGAGCCTTGTTGTGCCTTGTGCGTCATTTGTTCACTATCTAGAGGCAACAGATAAGCTAGCTAAAGCGCCATCGTGTTCAACGTGAACAACTCTGGTGTATTATCTTAGGCTTGACCGAAATTATATCCACACCTTTCCTTCCTTTCCCTATTCTGAGAATGAATCTTTCAAAGATACATAAACCATATTTTAAGACAGTTCAATGGAGGGCTCGTTATATTTTCTATTATATATTTGATTTTATTTATAGTATTACAATACATTTTATATAAATCGTATGGTTCCCTGATGAAGCACAATGAGTCAAACATGTTCAACTCGAATCAGACCCAAACACCTCCCTAGCAAATGTAATTCAATAAATGAATGAATTAATATATTTATACAACACAACTGATGGCCAAAGGTAACCAATAATACGGAGAAGGCAAACTAAGGAATTTGATATAGCTTGAAAGCTAAATAATCAGTCTTAGTAGGCATGTCTAGTCGAAGAGTATTCCAAGATTTAGCAGCAAGATATGAAATAAATGACCCTCCAAAATCTAGAAACTTTTATTTTAGCAAGAACTTAGTCGTTGATCTGAGTTTTCTTGAGGATTTGTAATGAGAGAATTTACACTGAAGATATGACAGACCAGTAGATTTTAAATCTGGTTCTTTTTCGACCCAGAAACCAGTGCCAGCGGAGCAGATGACATATGACTGACTCAGTTTTAGGGAGATTCAGGACGAGGCGCTCTGTTGCTTTCTGAACTGCCGATGACGTTGCAAAGTATATTGGGGGGCATCCAGATAGAGTGAGTTACAATATTCTAATCTGGATGAGTAAACCACTGAGTTAAAGTTTCGAACAGGGATCGGAATAAGAGTAAGATTTTATACAGAATGCTTAGAATGTGGAAACTTCTAGCAGCTACTTTATTAAACTGTGTGACAAACAACAGGCTACGGTCAAACATGACACCTAAACTTCTGAATAAGGGACAAGGGCAGGTGGGTTGCACGGAATACACTTGGAACTTAATGAAAATAGCATAATGATCTGACCAAGTAAGAGGGGGCTGTGAAGGAACCCAGACTTTAGTCTGGTTACAGAAGTTTGTGTCCAAAGTGTGGCCAGTTGCATGAGTTACATTCCTTACAAATTTTCTGACTTTTATATAGTGCGAACTCAACCTGAAGGTATGAGATCTTTACAGGAGCTCCAGTTGCGTTACAGATGGACACATTCATCATGTTAGGCACGGGGAGATTAAGTGATTTACCCACAATTACAGAATGTGGAGTGTCACTGCTGAGGTTCGAGCCCAGTTCCCCAGCTTCGAGGTCGACCGCTCTAGCTGCTAAGCCACATAAGAGCCTCTAGTACTTTCACAGGGTCATGGTTAGGAGTATCTTCAGGGTGAAAGTTAAAATCATGAACTATGATGATGTTTGTGGAGTTAAGGGCAAAAGGTTCTGAAGAATTACCTAACTGACTATGAAAATCTCTTTTAGAGTGGAGGTGGGGCTGTATAACAAAGCTCCAGATAAAGTGGTTTTGGCTGTTGTTTGCAATGAGTACATAATGCATACGCCACATAGAATTGTGTAGTCTGATACAGTACAAGTGATAGAAGATCTACAAATATTAGCAAATGTCTACCTGGTTTGCTCTGTCAGTCTTTGTTTTTAATAGAGTAATCTTTCAGTAAGGAACCTAATATACAAGGGCCCGATGATGGACCTAACCAGGTTTCTGTGAGAAAGATGATATCCGGTTTATGGACCCCAATGAAATGAAAAATATCCAACCTGCGCTTGGGAAGGGACACGTGGGAGCACTAGGTTAGTAAGTAATTATTAAGCCACACCTATACAGGTAGAATTAGATGTATAGGCTACATCTAACAGACTGCATTCATCAAAAGATTTAGGTGTGAACAATTTTAGAAAATTTAAAGAATAGGTTAGTCTTATCTGCACAGTCTAGGGGCGAAAACCCCTGGTGCAGGGCACAGTCTGGGAGCCTTTGGCATTCCAGCAGTGTGCCTCCCATGTGCATCTTCTGCGCTACAGGTATAGTCCACCATAAGAAAAAGGCATGGCTAAGTAGATAACGTGTTCATGTCATGAGTTAAAGTATGAACATGAGGGATGGATAAATAAATAATGTAAACAGAAATCCAGCCACTTCTACCATCCAGAAAGTACTGGAAAAGGAAACCAAATTAAAAGAAGTGTGATAACAGTTAAAATAGAAACTAAATAAAATAGCTACCAAGTGATTTAAAGATGGCAACCACTATTACATGGAACCTGTCACCTCTAATCACCATTCAAGAACAGAAAAAGCTGTAAGGTTGCATTTGACAGGGAACAGTGAGGACATGTAGGAGAGCTAAATGCCTACTTTTATCCCTATCCAGTGCAGATGCACCAGTGAGAAGGCGTGGCTAACAAGATGACATGTTTGCATCACGATTTAAAGCAGTGTTTTCCAAACTGTGAGCTGGTTTTTGGTGGTTTGCAAAGTTCAAGCAATATAGACGCCTTTACATTCTTTATTTATCCTGGTACATTTGAAATGCTTCAAAGAGAGAGGACAAATGTCAGGCTATGTCTTCTGGCAAATTGGTGCTTATTTTCATGGAGATTGGTGTTTACAAATTACTCTCACTTTGCAGTCAGAGAAAAAAAGTAATTTGAATTATGTGATAATCTTTCAGAAGTTAGGAAAGCAAAAATGAAACACATTTTTAGCACTTCTTTTGTAATCCTTAAGTCTGATGGAAACAACATTTTTAATGGGATCAAAACGAATCAAGATCATGGTGATGCACAAATGATGTATATATACCGAAACCCGAGTTCCACACATTATCATTTGTGTGTAATATAGTTTTATCAGTACAACTGTATGTCTGTAAATGTAGTTGCCATCTCAAAGGACAATGTGCTATGTAAAGGACAGTGCGCTAACATGCAATTCTTAAGTTACGTAAAAAAATCACCTGTGTCATGTCCATTAAAGGTAGGTGGTTTGCAAAGTTTGTTCCTCTAAAAATTGGGTTGCAATCCAAAAATATATGGAAAGCACTGATTTAAAGTATGAAAAAGAGGGGTGGCCAAATAATGCAAACAGGAGTCCAACCACCCCTAACTTCCAGTTACTTTCAGAGACTTCTGTGAAGAAGGTGACATAAATTAGATTCAGAAACAATAGCAAATGTAAATGTCTTACTTTCACAATTTTCAGGTAAGTTCAATAGCATCATCAGTTTCTTATGGCTAATTTAATGCATGGTTTAGTATTCTAACATTAATATGTTGGTTGTTTCAGCGCCTCCATTTGGCCTTGTAAACGTTTACATGCTTGCTGAGGAAATTGTCGATTATCCTGTGTCATTGTCTTTCTAGCATTCTCATAAACCTAACAAGAGTGGGCTTTCTATAGAGTAAGAGGGGATTCTCAATAGCATTAGAAGGCATTTTCAATGAAGTTAGAGAGTGGTCTGCCCATTGTAATTCTATGTGTTGCACCTTCCTCAGTGTCACGCTGGTTTACTGTTTTTTGCAGGTCAAGTGGATTCTTCTCACTCTCAGATCTGCAGCCTCTCCACCGGATCCTGCCCAGCCATGTGCACATGCAGCAATGGCATCATAGACTGCAGAGGAAAGGGTCTCACTGCCATCCCTGCCAACCTCCCCGAAACGATGACTGAGATGTGAGTAGCAAAATGAGTGCAAATGCAGCTTTGGGTGTGGAAGAGTTAGGTTTGGGAAAAGATTTAGGTAATCAGGCCGGAAACTGGTTGATTAACCACAGTTTTGTCAGTGTTGCATTAGTTGCGAAACAGGCACTACCTAGCCGGAGGAGTTACAGAATTGCGGAAGCTGTGGGAATGGCAAAATCAGTGGCGGTTGGCAGGGAAAGGGGGTGCGAGGTGGGGGGAGGCGGGGGTAAAAAAAAAAACTATTAAAAAAACACTTACCTCTTTGGGCGAGTCTCTCCTCCACTTCCCTTCTGACGAGTCTCGGAACGAAAGCAGGAAGCACACAGCCTCCCTTAAGCCAATCACATCACTGCAATGAAGCATTGTGATTGGTCTGACCCGTGGTTCGGCGCTCAGATGGGGACTATGAGTTTGTGCATGTTCCCCACCTGGCTGTGCATTACAGCCTGGTGGGGAGCATGCAAAGTGCGCATGACTGTTTGGCCGGCTCAAGACGGCCAGTCAAACCATCACACGCACTTAGAATATGCCCACCACTCCTACCCCTCCCTAACCTAGCTCCGTAGCTAAGAAAAATCAAATGATAATAACTAGGTTATTCTCATTTTTTTTCCTTTTTTCACTGCTCTGGGGCAGTGGGGCAACGCTCCTCCACCTTAGCGGAGGAGCCACCCCTAGTCATGATGTTGTCATATTTGCTCTACAAATATTAAGAATGTTGTGACTCTACTATCCCACATGAGGAGTTCCCTGAAGTAAAGTGCCATCTAAGCATGATCTGCCCTTTTATTCCAACGGGCATTTTCCTGGTGGACTGGAGTCACTGAAGGCTAACTTTGAAAGACCTTGGCTGCTGCTGAAGCCTCTGTCCCTTTTCCTGGCTCTATTGCAGATGGCACCAATGGGGCTTCGAAAGAGAAAGCTCAGACAGGAGAGAAGAGAAGAAAAGAGAGAGAATGGGTGGGAAGAGAGCCGTTGAGTGAGGAAGGGAAAGAATTGTGCTGGTTTGAGTGTTTTTGACAGAGCTGGTTTTGATTCCCAGTCTAGCCCTGGTGCCATCATTAGTTCGGTGCCCACTAATCCACCTAGACACTTTTGTTTATCTTTTTGTGTGAAAACTGAGGCCTCTTTTCAAAAATGTTACCCACCCATCTTTAGTATCTAAAAGTACTCCTCAAAAGGTTACATCAACAAAAAGGCAGCAAGGATGCCATACAAAAAGTAAATGCTGGTCATTGGCAAAACATGGCCATGATTATGGAAAGAAGACACACAGAACACTATGGGCCTGATTCACAAACTGCTGTTTGTATGATGTTGTAGCGTACTAGAGTGATACTGCAACACTTACTACAAAACGCTATTCACAAACTGCATTTCCATAGTAACATACACTTTTATAGTAATTTACATTAATATAGTATGTCCATACCGTCATTATTTTCTCCAGAAGGCTGTTGCAGTACCAGTGGTTGGCCATGTGTAGTGCTGGACTTACTATAAAAATGTAAGCTACTACACAAAAGTAATATAATACAAAACTGCAGTTTGGGAATACCGAAAAGTAGTTCAAAAGTGTAAACCTACCCAAAAGCTTAAAATATCTTTGTAAATCATGTAGGTTAATTAACAACAAGATACCGCGTAGGATGGTAAGCGGTGATTCCAATGGCTATCTTCTTATTAACGTTGATAATAAGTGTCTCACATTGGTAGTGAAAGCAACTTGATGAGTTGGAGAAACAACCTATCATTTCTGAATATTTTCTATGGTAATAACTCAGTTTTTTGTTAGAGACTCAGAGATCAGACGCAGCTGCACTCCATGTGCCCTGTGCCTTTTTACAACTCCATGTATAATGCCTTCCAGTGGGATTAAAAGGCAGTGCTGCCTATATAACAACAGCTATTGAAAGATGGAAAGCAGGGCTGGACAGCACATGTCGAGACGCATTTCTGCTTTCGGTGCAATACTGCCTAACTAATGCACTAACTCAATAACTCATTCGCTGGCTGACGGCGTAGAATGATATTACATTCCAAAGTTGGTCCGGCAGGGCCATCTTTAACTTGTTTTATGTATTTCTCGACTTTTTGTGCATTACTTATGTGCCTAGTTACACAATCTATCTGAATAAAGATGGGTCTCTAAGTGTTGAAAGATTCATTTCAGAAAAAAAGCATTTCACAAGGAGAAGGTTAGCCACAGCTGCAGCTCATGCAGGTAAGAGCGGTGGGGCCGGGTGGGGGTGATTTCAACAGATGACAACGAGGGAAAATTAATTATTTATTTAATTTTCCCTCGTGGTCGTCTGTTGACCCCCCCCCCGTTGTCCCACCTCTCTTACCTGCAAGGGTCGTGGCTGGTTAGCCACAAGATGTTTTATGGCAGATGACAAGTTTCTACCAGACGTCAATGATGAGGGAAACTTTTTATTGTGAAAAGTGTTGTGCACTACAGTGTGATTCAGGCCCGCCGGTGAAGGCATTATGAGAGAACAAGTGCATGATGGATACGAATTAAAGCAGCAAGCAAGCCATTCTGTGCCGCACTAGGATTGTTGATGCCGTAAGCCATATCTTGTGCGAGCCTTTGAAGTGAGCCATGCTCACTGGTCATAGTTGGCCCTTCCCGAGACGAGATATTGGATTTGCGCTCCGAAGAAGCGGTTGAGGGGTGACCTGTTATAATGATGCCTCTCGTTCCAATCAAGTACGCTTCAAGGTTGTAGTTACGGATATTTGAAACCAATTTGGCTTTTGTGCATACAAATGTGAAAAGTACAGCCTCATGGAAAACGAAGCCACTTTAAATATGAATTTCATACGTTCTGAAATTATTGATTTAATTCATACATCACTCATTCCCCCATCCATTGAGCCTCTGGGGATGAACTGTAATTAAAAGGCTGTCGTTGAGCAATGTAGAATGCAGTAAAAGGTAAGACCAATAGCCCAAGCATTGTACGAATCTGCATAACATAACATAACAGGCTCATCAGAGGCAACAGCTGCAAAATAGTATAGCTACCAGGATCAGCCTACTACTCGAACCCAGAACCCTTTTATTACTACTAAAATCGCAGCTCACAACACTACACAGGTCAGACAGAGCTCCCATTACCGGTGGGAGGTCAACTCAAGGCATTGCTGAGATCTAAAATGAATTTCCTGACAGGATTCTGACCTTCATTGCTCGTTAGATCCCAACGTGGAGTACTGTCTGAATCCCAGTCTCAAGAAAACCACCACGCAACTCAAAGTACTGCCAGGATACCAGCTTGCATTTCTTCCCCAGTCCTAGCTTGATCTACTACAAGAATCAAAGCTCACATTACAGTAAGAATCCAGATCTCAGCATCAATACATGGATCACAGGTCACGTGAATGCCAGAGTTCTATTAAATACTGCTAGAGCTGCAGCTCACCTGATCATGGGGATCAAAACTGGTGTTACTGGGAAGATCAAGTCCCACTCTGGCTGCAGTATGTCAACTTGCATTACCATCAAGCTCAAAACTAGCGCTATTCCAAGGCCTCCAGCGTGCATTGCTATTGTGATAACTGCCTGGACAGTTGCCAGCATCACAGGCTGCAATTCTGCCAGGATCCCAACCTGCTTTCTTACCTGGCCATACCACTGATCACTGATCATTGCCAGGATCATAGCATGCATTACTGACAGAGTATCATCTTAGGTATTGAAATTGCTGACTGACATTGGATAACTGATTTAGCAAGAGACTCTGCTTTCTTCTTATTTCTACAGCTCCCATGGCTATGGGTACCCAGTACATTGACAATCTTTGAAAGGAATCACATTAGATGAAAACCCATTGGGCAATATGACATTTTTTCACAGGTTGGCTATGATTAATTAGTAAGCACAGTGCTAGTGATGGTACGTTGAGGTATATTAGAGGCACCTACATTCAGTGTACCTTTCTTCATACATGTCCTTCATGAATTCACTCTTTGTTTGAAGAATAAGTTTCTTTGATGAAGCTTTTTCTAAAAAATTTATTTTCATACGCTCTGTCTACTGTTTAGGTTTTCCTTACGATGAGTATTTAGGAAAAACCTTTTCTACAAGCAGGGCACAAGTTGGGGGTACATGCGGGTCAACTGCGTCCACCCACTATTGTTACAGGGTAGATGCTGTCCACCCTGCCAAGATGTTGGACCCGTAGAAATATGCAGAACTTGTTCTGGTGTAATTTTCAGACACCCACATTGTCTGCTTTCCATTTCCAGCAGCAACTGCAGGCAGGGAGGGGGCTTATATATGTTTACCTACAGCTGGGCCAGAGATAAAGGCCAAAGTTAAGAGGTTATCAGGCCTCCTTTGAACTTAGTGTCCTGGCTGGACATGTTCTGGAGCCTCAAACTTAGATGCAAATGTAATGGAGGGGAAAAAAAGGCACACAGCTTGTTATCAATTCACATGCACTTAAGAAAGGCATTCTTTTGACTTTGTTCAGTCCCTGTATATAAGTGCACTGTAAGAATATCAGATGTGTTAGTCTGTCCCAGTATTTACAGAGATAACTTTTTAAATATCACTATTTTATTTCTTTTATAGCGCTACTCATCCCAGTGAAGGGTGTCAGAGTGCTTTACGTAACATACACATTATACATTGACAATACATTACGTAAGTGTGTAACTCAATGTACAAGATGTGTTACATAAGACACTGAGGGTTACAAAGTGTAGGATTCACATGTACTTCATAGCTCACTGTGCTATATTAGATTACAATTTATGAACTGCAAGTAACAACAGGATCTCTGTTCTAAAAGTAGTAAAGGACTAGCATGATGTGCTTTGCAGGAGATTAATTAACCTTCTATACTACTTAATTCAAATCTGGGACCACACAAAACTCAGATCTCTACAGCACAATGCTATAAATGGGTAGGTATTGTCTGATACTGAGTACCTGCAGTTCTTTAATTTGAACTGTAGAGTACCTGCACTTCTCAGCACTGCTGCAATACATTTAATGGGAGAGTACTGGCACTTCTCAGGAGCAATCAGGTACTCCATCTAGAGAGCAGGGTTGGATTGGGATTCAAAATCGGCCCGGGGATGCTAAAAAAAAGTGGCCCACATTTGCATACTGCCTTTCCTTAAAACACTGCTTCGGCAAAATGTTATTTTAAAAAAAATGGGGGGGTACAAAAAATGCACGGATTTGTTTACACTGGTGACTGAAAACAAGTGAGGCCACTTCTGCTCAGGCCCCCTGCCCAGCTAGGTATAAATACATTAATGGGCCGGCCCTGCGAGTGAAAAAAAAGTGATTTCTCTGCCTGTTGCTAAATGTGAGGTAATGAGCGCCCATCTGCCTCCAGAAAGGCCACTCAGACACCCACTGGGCCGCTGGCTGTATCTGAACAACAGCGACACCGCCTAAATCGGCCCCCCAGACTGCCCCAAAAGCAGCCCACAGCTGGAACTCGGCACCGGCACCTCGGGCATTGCCGAGTGCCCGCGTTACCACTCCGACGCTGCTAGAGAGTACCTGCACTTCTATAGTTCCATTAAAAGCACTCCTCCAGCAAAACATTAGCCTCCAGAGTTACCTTACCACTATTACTATTCCCTGAGATTTACTGGGCACACAAAGATCTCTGTAGCAGGATCCTTAACCCCATAAAATATTTTAAAATGCCGACTTTGCAATCAATTAAGCAGAACAGATGTACTATAATGCTTCTCCTTGTAGCCAATTTCTTTGTGGCAGGGTTTTAAAAAAAATGTGAAAGTATTAGTTCAGGCCCAGATTTTGCATCAGGTTCCGCTACTTTTTGGCACAACCCTGATGCAAAATCTCATTTGTTTAATTTTGTAATGCGTTAAATGCATGGTCTTGGACTGCCGGCCACCTCCCCCCTTAACACACTGACTGAATTACCCAACTCAACCAGTCGACACATGGGGGTCTTTGGAAGTCAAGGGGGGGTACGGGGCCCCCCCCCTGGCCGTATTTATTAAAATATAAAAACAAATCAAAAACTTTAATCAAATAAACATTTCTGACAATTATTAAAATGCACACTTTTCAGAAGATTAGATGGACATCCGTTTCGACATGGTATGATGGGCTAACCTTAACAAATAGCTAGTACAGCGTGTTTCCTAACGTAATCTAATCATCCTGAAAATTAAACTGCATTCTAATATTTTTAATAATAAAGTCCTACGGCAAGGTCGCCAACCGGTGTCAGATCCTTTTACAGCTGCGCTCTCACGTTGAAGATGCGCATGCGCAACCCAGGGCACGTTTCACCCACGTGCGCTCC
This sequence comes from Lissotriton helveticus, assembly GCF_964261635.1. Classification (NCBI taxonomy): domain Eukaryota; kingdom Metazoa; phylum Chordata; class Amphibia; order Caudata; family Salamandridae; genus Lissotriton; species Lissotriton helveticus. Next base: position 1,053,080,559 of record NC_136065.1, read on the forward strand.
CGGAACTCCATTTAACCATAACAGGAGGGCCCAGACACTCGCGCACCTTAGTGACGTCTCAGTGTTGTGAGGGGTGGCTACCAGCCTGAGGAAAGCGTAGACTCCCTCCCCCGCACCCTTTACAACGGGATATCATATCCTGCCCCTGAAGTTCTGAGAGAGACCAATGGCCCCTCCCGCGGGCGGCCCCTTTCGTGAATGGGTCCGCCCCCCCGTAAGGACCTTAAAATGCTGCTCACCGATTAATGACCTTACCGCCAGACACACATAATAAATACGACATTGCTATTCTAAAAGGAAAAAAGGCCTAAGGAGAAATTGTTAATACACAGCAAAGCACAAAACATATACATATACAGATACTCCTGTAAGCGGGAAAAAGGCCTAAGGAGAGAATTAGTTAAATATCATGGCACTGCACAAAATATTTACATCTGTTCTACCTTCCAGTAGACGGGAAATTCAAGGCCTACTGGATCGAACCCCCTAAACCTATAGTCTGGCACATTGACCAACCTGATTCTCACCATTTGCCAGGCCCCAAGGTCTGCTAACAAGGGATGGAGGGTGGGGAAAATTACACGGCCCCACGGCGGGGCGAGGAGCGGGCCTGGGAGCGCGGGCACAAAGAGGCCGCTTCCCGCGCTCCCCAGGCTTTTAACCCTTTCGCCGCCGCGGCCCCGCCCCCTCGCCCCGGAAGCACACAAGTACTTCCGGGGCGAGGGCGCGGGGCAAGCGGCCCCGAAAGGGACGGGGTGTGGGAGGGGCCGGGCCCCGCCATGCTTGCGTGGGGGCCTATTGGCCCCCCCTTGTATCATGGTCTTGGACTGCCGGCCACCTCCCCCCTTAACACACTGACTGAATTACCCAACTCAACCAGTCGACACATGGGGGTCTTTGGAAGTCAAGGGGGGGTACGGGGCCCCCCCCCTGGCCGTATTTATTAAAATATAAAAACAAATCAAAAACTTTAATCAAATAAACATTTCTGACAATTATTAAAATGCACACTTTTCAGAAGATTAGATGGACATCCGTTTCGACATGGTATGATGGGCTAACCTTAACAAATAGCTAGTACAGCGTGTTTCCTAACGTAATCTAATCATCCTGAAAATTAAACTGCATTCTAATATTTTTAATAATAAAGTCCTACGGCAAGGTCGCCAACCGGTGTCAGATCCTTTTACAGCTGCGCTCTCACGTTGAAGATGCGCATGCGCAACCCAGGGCACGTTTCACCCACGTGCGCTCCCGGAACTCCATTTAACCATAACAGGAGGGCCCAGACACTCGCGCACCTTAGTGACGTCTCAGTGTTGTGAGGGGTGGCTACCAGCCTGAGGAAAGCGTAGACTCCCTCCCCCGCACCCTTTACAACGGGATATCATATCCTGCCCCTGAAGTTCTGAGAGAGACCAATGGCCCCTCCCGCGGGCGGCCCCTTTCGTGAATGGGTCCGCCCCCCCGTAAGGACCTTAAAATGCTGCTCACCGATTAATGACCTTACCGCCACAGGCCAGGTAGTTAACCGACTATCTGGCCCCCCCCAAACCGCCGACACTGAAAGGTCATAACTTCCTAATCCACAAACCCCCTACCCCTGCTATTTTGTTCCCCACCCCTATGGCATCCCTGACTCTGTCCACTGGACCCCCCCGCCTGTGAGTAGAGCCTTTAATAAACGTCAACTCCTCATTATCAGCCGACTGTTAATCTACCTGATCCTGAGATGACCCCTTGTGGGATATTCTGTCAATAATGTGTATGAAATAGTTTCTCCAACCAAGTGTAGATCCTCTTTAATGAGTGATTCTACGCCGAGTGACTCCGTGCACTCGCCTAATTGCCCCCCCCCCTCTTACGTGCAGCCGGGGGAAAACGCAGCCCCCCATGGTGCAATCTGGGTCCTATCATCGTTACCCCATGTCCTAACATGAACGAGGGTGTGGGGGCACGCCTCTCGAGGGTCCCTGTAGATGCTCTGACCGGGGGTATCCTGGTACTCCCATTCTACTCTTCCCACTGGCCTACTGTACAGTCTGCTAACCATCCACACCTCGCCACTACGTTCTGGAAAGTGTTAAGTGAATGGTACTACATTTACCCTGGAAGTCCCCACATCCTGAACCGGGGAAATGAGGCGTTGCGTAGGCCTATCCTTCCTGGGGTTGCCGAAGCTAGGAATGCACACCCTTGTGTACTGTCCCATCTCTACCGTTGTCACTTACCATTTGGTGATCTAAGCATATCATGCTGACACTGGTGGCCCTGCGTGCACAGGCGCCGTTACTGTAGGTATACCTTTTCCTGTTACGTACCCACGTGCCAAATACTGCCATTTTGTGAAACCACATCCTGCTACATTACTGCCGCCAGCCCAATATAAGGGCTTACACACCAAAACAATCAACTCTGTGTTGGCACCTCCTGCGTCCTTTGATCGCTCGCCCATCACACTTGCGTTGTTGTTTGCCATCCTCTATCTGACGTCAGCATCCCTTGGGCTGTCCACCTGTAGCAGCTGCTGTGATGCGGTGCACTCCCGATATCCACCATGGACCCGGCCATACATAAATGAAAAAGATAAACACAAACCATTAGTGTTTCTGGCGATAACTGCAGTACATGTGCTAGTCTTACATTGCCATCCCTTGCCACGTTTTAGATACGATTAGCGTCAGATGCATACTCCTAAACACTTCCGACTAAGTGTTGAGCAAGCCTCAGTCTGGGTTCCCTTGTAGCGTGACTGTATTAGTGTTACGAGGAGTGCCCTGTAAAATGGCCTTCATTAACAAACACTACCCAGTGTGCAGTGCAGCGACACAAAGCATGGAGTCCCCAGTGCATACCATAACGCCCTCATGACTCCTTAAGGATGATTAGGATATCAGTTCAAAAGGAACAGTCCGTTTGTATTGGCACCCACCTAATCACAACTTGATGAGATATACGTGTTCTAAATATCGAACCCCTTGCGCCTGACTGTTGGCTTGGATCGTGGCTGACAGTGGTCAAGACAGTGGTCCCAGACTGAGCATCATTTCCCTAACAAGTTTCAAGTAGCAGGTGGCCCGCCCGCTGCCATACAGGATTGTCCAATCAATTCATAGCATACCGCCACCTATTGTAAATCATGATGCAACATTAGTTTCAAAGGATCAGGGTTTAATGTGTTACCGTTCATCAACCCATTCTGCCTCCCCCAGTTCAGCCCTGTTCATCTGCAAATCTGTCTGACCCTCCTGCCCATATAAGAGCACCAGCAGTATCAGAGATGGGATTTAGGCATGATCGCGACCCTCCTCTTTAGATCCACTCTACTATAGTGAGTTTTTTGCGTGCTCTATGTCCTCTGGGGAAATTACCTGAAACTAACAGGTCTACTATGGAATGGCAATTTCCTGGCTGACCTTTGGTATGGCAGACTTACTTGGGCAAAAAACAGGTGGGGAAGAATTAAGTGCCAAATGCTGTTAAGTCGACTCGCAAGAGCATATAGGCCGAGGCAAGCACGTACGCAAGTGTAACTTGAATCAGCAAGCCCCCCGGTCACCCTGAACTAGTATTGTCGATTACGTAGACCACTCTGCCATGTTACCGTTGTAATTAGTGGGCATATACCCAGGTGAAGTGAAAACACTAAAAAATTCCCGCACCCAGAAAAATTATTATGGGGTTGCGGGATCAGTGCAAGGAGGGTGTTAAGCAGGGATCAGATTGCAGTGCCCGCCCAGCCCTCATGGTCACATTGTCTAACTACCACATAAGTAGCTACCACGACTGTCTTGTTGCTGAGTCATACAGGAACAGCGAGGGCACAGCAACTGTTCTCCTAATGTCACAGCCTTTAAACCCATGTGGGCAGTTTTTCATGTTCCTTGCACTATAACCATTCTGACAAATGATCGTTTGACGTGTTCTTGCCCCACTGTAGGCGTACAATGGGCGGCATCCCTGAGATTAGAATTAACATATTAAATGCATTTAGATACAGTGCCTCTAAATATAACATTTTTAAAAGCGTGTTGGCTATCCTGCCAATCTGTCATGGGTGCAGCCCTCCTGTGCCTACATTGGACATTCCTGATTGTAAGAAAAAGATAACATTCTTCCCATGTCAGCAGGCAATTTATTATGGCCCCGACCCATCCTTTTAAATAACTTGTGAGATAACATGGCCCATTGCCATATTGCTATCACCAGTAGCCGGTGGTCACACCGGCCAACTATGTACTGAACCCTCTTGTTTGTAAACAGGTGTGATAGGATGTGGGATAGTACTTAACCTACCTACACAATTCTACTTAAAAATTCCCACTGCCTGATTGCCATCCCCAATACCAGGTGGTCCCCCGGTCTACCGTTCACTGGATCAACTTGCTTGTAAACAGGTGTGATATGATCTGGGATAGTGCCTTCCTACCCCACTATTGTACTCAAATGAAAATTCGTGAACATCAGAGGCTGGCAGTTGCTGGTAAATTGAGCCAAGACCAGCAAAGACAGGGGACTGACTACTTGTCCCGGGCTAGACCTCTGCATCAGGGTCTGCCACTCTAACCATTGAGCCACACTTCTCCACCAAAGTGGAGCCAAACGGGACGTGATATACCGTGTAAACATTAATACATCCACTTTGGCCCTTCGAAACTAAACTGGACTGATCACGTCACTTCTAGCATGAAAATCTGATTCCACTGTGGCACTTTATACAGAACGGAGTTGGGCCTATCATGTTTCCACCTTAATCCCAAGATATGTAACTCATTGCTATATTTCCATTTTTACCAATAGCCTAAAATTTAAATGGTATTTATCAAACCAACCGTGTAAGTACTGTAAACACCATCATATCGCACATTCGTGCATCCCCATGTGTAGAAAGCCAATGATTCCGCACTTTTAAACTTGACCACTAGGTGGTAGCGCAGGCAGCTAGATATAGCTTCATGTATGCCTAACAGAAAAACCCGCATTCCAGACTTTTGTCCATGCAATCTACATTCCTCTCTATCCAGGCATAAAGACACACCCTGTCCCTAGTCCCAGTACTCGTAAATGCCTGATCAGTACCAAAGATAGTACTATTCGGTCTTTAATCAGAGTTTTTTGGACCTTTTTGGGCCCCTGTGTCACTGCGCCTGTTGTACCCTTGAAATCATGAAGCTCAATGTATTTCCGTTCCCTTCTGCCCCACAGTTCTGTCTGCGCATGGAAATGATGTGTGCGGCGCACCCGGCCCTTGCAGAGACAATTCGGTTAAAACAATCATAAACGCCACAAAACCAGACTGGCATCATTCACGCCAGGGACAGTTTCCAGAGTGAGTAATACTATAGACAAAATAGGAGTTCCTATCTCATACCCCTGCCAGGGACTGACATCACGCGTATAAAAGATGCGCTTTGGACTAACTATATGTTCTCGCTATACTGTGCGAATGGTGACGTTATTGGCCTATTGAGCAATGGAAGGGGAATAGGCTTCTCATCCAGCTGACTACCCTACAGCGATCCCCCCTGGGCCATATTGCACGTGGAATGTATTTATTTATGCCCTTACATATATAGCACGGACTTTACCCGAAAGCTTCATAGCGCTCCACGATAGGAACCACATCTATACATGAATGCGACCAGTACCTGAGAACAGATTACCTGCTTCTCGCCCAGCTGTATACCCTACTGCGGTCCCACCCGGGCCCCATTGCACGTGGGGTCGCAATGTATTCATACGTGCCCTTACATATATAGCGCGGACTTTACCCGAAACGTGACACACACACACAACAGGGTATATACCCCTTTAACTTGCAAAGCCTAAAATACAACCTTACATAAAATCCCACCACAAAGTTAACTAGTATAAAAACACTTTCCATCACCGCCTGTTGTACAATTGGGGTGCCTTCACTATGTACCTTATCATCTAACCCTTTGTTTCTATGAAAAACAAAATTAAAACGTTGCCCTTCAATGGTAGTCTCCCATCCACTTTGTGCCCTAGCTGTCCCTGCTTAGCTTCGCGTGTAACCCGGTGCAACAACAATTAGCTTGGACAATATCGCATGCGGCAACTCGACAAACGCTCGCGTTTCACACCACTCTAAAGCCATCACTTTTGATAACACTTTTTAATGTTGCATTTTAGAGTAATAATTAGGAATGTTCATTTAAATGTTCCCCAAATTGTGTTTTTCTCTGTGTAGAAAGAGCATGCAACTCTTTCAGAATCAGCGTACTTGGCAACAACGCTTTCTGGAATAATGTAACTAAACAGTATTGTCTTAGTCCGGGAAAGATCCTCAGTTACCTTCATTTTAAATTCCTTCATTTACTTTCCCGGACTAGCATGGCGACAGACGACAACCTCGTTGTCCAAACTGAGCACATAAAAGTGCGTATTTTTGCTCAACGAGCGCCCACTAACATAGCGCACAAAAACCTCAATCATAGCGCAAATTAAACTTGTGCTCCCCATCGGTATCATTAACCCACAAAAAATACCCCAACACACCACCATGAGAATATGCGCACCACACTCTAAACTAACTTAAGTTTTGACTCAAAAAGAGCAGACCAAACGCTATCGGCGAAAATAATTTCCCTGCTTGTTTCTTATGCAAAATGTTGTTAAAATCGCTCCTGGTAATATGCTGGTGCATCCCTATGTCAGGCACCATATTTCCTAGGTTGCCCCTCACTTAGCGAGTTTGAATCTACCTTTAAGTGCAGTTTCATTCAATCAGAAGGAGGGAACTAATGAATATACACGTTATCAGAACAGTAAATGAGTAAATGGAACATGAGTACCCCAACACACCACCATGAGAATATGCGCACCACACTCTAACTAACGGCACATAGTCCCAACGGGCAACGCACTACCTAGGTAAATTTACCCTATCTCCGTTGCCCCTGTGCACTCCAGCCTTCCGACGGGTAAAACGATGGGTGGCCGCGACGAACGCTGCTCCAGTGTTGCTGAAGTCTGTCCACCATCCCTCGGACCTCCGGATGGCTCCTCTTTTCCGCCCTTGTCCGCTCCTTCCCGAGACCACGATCCTCGTCGACTCTGCTTGCTCCTCAAGTATGGAACGGCAGACCTGCAGAGGGAACAAAGCAGAAAACATTACGGGCCGCTGGGGGCCCAATAGCTCGCACGATCTCCGGTCACAGCAGATTCTCCGATCTCCGGTCACCGCAGATTCTCCCGCTCCGCCACGAAGAAAATGCTCCTCGCTGCCCGCTTCATAGGGTGTGCTCCTGCGAAACGCCGACAGTGGACCTGGAAAACAAAACAGAAAATTACACGGCCCCACGGCGGGGCGAGGAGCGGGCCTGGGAGCGCGGGCACAAAGAGGCCGCTTCCCGCGCTCCCCAGGCTTTTAACCCTTTCGCCGCCGCGGCCCCGCCCCCTCGCCCCGGAAGCACACAAGTACTTCCGGGGCGAGGGCGCGGGGCAAGCGGCCCCGAAAGGGACGGGGTGTGGGAGGGGCCGGGCCCCGCCATGCTTGCGTGGGGGCCTATTGGCCCCCCCTTGTATTACTCATGATATATCTGATAAACATATGTGTGAGGTCTTAATGTCTGATGTCACAATTTGTGATCTCGCTTCCAGTGCAAGGTCACGCGCCGTGACATTATGCGCTGTTATGGCACGTGCCATGATGTAACTTGTATACTGCCCAACTTAGTTAGTCCGCCGCTTCTTTTTTTAGGATTCATGCCCTGGGTACAAGTGAGTACAATAGTTTGCTTTTTCAAAATACATAGAACATTAAAGAACTGTTGTCTTAAGAAGGTTGCCTGAAATGTTACATCAATATCTTATTAGCGTTATATTTTCGTGAGGAAAAGCATCTGTACTAATCTCGTTAAAATCCAGTCCTATGCATCCTGGCACATGGCGGAATGTCTTTGTATTCACACACATGCTGCAGTGTCACCGGTGCCTTGAAGCAGTAACAATCTTTGGTAAAGAAGGTTGTGACTCTCTGAATGCAGGCCTACTTCAAGCGGAGCTAAGGGTGAGAACATCCCGCAGCCGGGAATGGACAAGGTGTTAACGGCATCACGCTTAATAATGGCTGCCACATTTATTAGGAGGCCAGTGCGAGGCCCAGGCATGTTTCAGTCACATGCTGAGTCTGTGTTGGCCCACATGCAGATGGGTCATGGGTCTGTGCAAAACTTGGAGCCACTGCTAACGAAACTGCCGAGCCGCATAGCAGCGGGGCCTGCTCCCTGGGCAGGTGTAAATCCTGTATGGAGCACTGTTTATGGGAGCCCGTGACTCCTGGATAACTTCGCTCCAGTTCCTGCGGCGGTTCTTTGTTGTTCAACAGGTGCGCTCGAGACGGGCCCAGGTACCCTTTGGCCTCGTGAACGCAGCTGCGCTCGCGGGCCGCCACAGCCGGCCATGTGCTGCGCAGACGTCATTTCCTTTCATAATTACAGCTGCTCTCGGTTACAGTTGAACTGCCGCGCGGAGCAGGACCGGGCTGCGAGGAGCGCGCGGAGGCCTCAGCACAGAAACACAGACCCGGGTCAATGGCGACCAATCCCAACAAATGACCGCCTGGAACAAAACACCCAGTCAGGGTGCGCTGTCATGTGGGCAGGAGTGTTTGTTTTCAATAGTGGGCTCGGCAGACCTTGGCTGGCAGGCTCCTAAATGTTATTGATGGTGTCCTGGCCGTGCGTGCTTCCTTATGAATAGCTATCAGCAGTCTCCCCCGCCCGGCCTTAGTATAACGTGCCTGCCCGCCATGCTCCTGTCTGCTCAGTTTCCCTCCATTTGTTCACCTTCACTGTCTCACGTGCTGTTTTTTTTAGTAAATTATTTCGTTTTTCTCCACAATCAATCTTTATCCACTTGTTGCTATTTTCCTAACTTTTACTTTATCTCTTTCTCAATGCCACAGTTCCCATTCGTACCCTGCATGCCTTTTACTTTCTCATTTCACTCCACCAATACGCTCATAATTTTTCTTGCTCATCCTACGCCTCTTACGCGCTCATTGTCATTCAGCTTTTTATTGTGTTGCTTACACATAACGGCGCACAGCACGCTTTTGCTTTTCTTGGCACAAACATGATTAATTCCACTCTTGGGTGCATCATAAGCATGTGGAGAGTGTGGGGGAAGTGAGGGGACCAAGCAATGGCTGACCTGTCATTAAGTGAGTATACTTTGAGTTAGGTTTCTATCAATGGCAATGTATGCCAGACCAAGTCCAGACATAAGTATGAATGCCGACCCTGCTACAAGTATAGTGTTTACAGTAGTCAAAATTAATCTACTTAAGGGTGTACTAGTGGTTCCATTGAATGCATAGGACCAATGGACAATACTCAGGCTTTTGCTTCTGGTTGTTGGTCACATATTCTTTATCAAATACATCATTTAAGGAGCAACTTTTTCATTGCGAGGATTCTTTAGTCACCAACTAATAATATGGCATGATGGAGTTTTGTATTGTAAGGTGATCAGATTTTAAAAATCAAAAACTGGGACATTCCACAAACATAGAAGCAGGAGTACAATTTTGCATCGGTCAAGGGGAACAGAAAAAAAACTGACAGCGCTCATCAATGTTGAAAGTACAGAAGACAAGATAGTAGGGAGAATTAAATGCCGCTATTGCACACAATATCAACTGTGTTTACTAAATTGCTTTATGCCGAAGGTTGAAATAAATGGAAACCTGCCCCATCCGTGTTCAGTAGATTCTCTCTGAAAACAACGATAGTCTGTGAAAAACAGGACTGCTCTGGCATATCCAGGATACCTGGTCACCTTAGTTGTATTGTCAATAACTTTCTTTATGGATCTAGCAAGCTCAAAAGCACTTAGAAAACTTAAAATGCAACCAAGTACCCCAATGGCAAGCTAAGAGAGAAAAAGTGCATTGTTTGTGACCCATAGAGTGCTGCCAGCCTTTGCTAGGACTTTTACTTTCTAGAGTGCCGCGTGGCTTTCTGGGCATGGGTAAGGAAGCCTTCGCTTACAGACATGTGCATATTTTGTTCTGAACCCCTCCGCGTCTCTTCGCCTCCCTCTCTTCTGCCCATCTGTTTCTCTCTCTTCACAATCCACTTTAATTCAAAGTGGCTTCATTTGCATGACTCAAAATATCCATAACCTGCCAAAGCTCTATACATAATGATTGCTTGTAAAATATAATTAAGCAGCACATCATTTTTCCTTGCACATGAATACTAATGCAGATTTGTTTTGCATATACACTGAATGTTTAGAGAATTAAGATCACTGAATTTCTGGATCCTCACATAAGGCGTATGCATTGTTTTTTTTTGTGTGCCTAATTTTTCATGGTGGTGCATATTGTGCAGAATTCACACTGCCTTTGGCATCTCGCTATCAATCACTGTATTGTGGAAAAACCTGCAGTCAGCTTCTACATGGAGCTGATCGCGCAAAACGCACCCTCAGCCATTACTTCTCGCCGATTTCATGGCCTAAGCCTCAAATTAGTGTGCAGTGACTTATCTCTGTATTTGCTGTGTTAAAAAATGTAAATACCGATAATCCCCTTAAGGAAATCCAATTACACCGAGAAAGGTCGCATAGAAAGATTGCGTTGAATGTTCACCAGAGGCTAAACGTGCTTTAAGTTCCAGGCAAGCGATGAAGGTTTTGTGGGCGACTCACGCGCTAAGCCCCTGTCTGCACTATTCACAGGGAACTTCAATCTTGGGTGGAGAGTTGTGAGGTCCTTCTCCGATAGAATAGCTTTCTTTTTGTCTTTGCTAATTGCTGCCAGAAACAGAGTGGTCTGAAAAGCTGTTTTGGCGAATAACAAGACCTTGATCCTGCTCCAGGTTCTACAGGGATATTGGAAGATTGGTACTAAAGCGGACATAAGCTCCCTGAGAGCCAGCCGCACTATAGTGCCCCGGCACCCGCTGCATTACTTTCTCAGGGCACACAATTGGTTGTTTGGGGGCCCTGAACACCCACATCAATGCTTCTTTGACTGTTACTGAGTTCTGAAGGCAAAGAGATCACTGTCTCACAACCACTCCTTTCCCATCCCAGATAGGGTACGGACATCCAGCATGAGCAACAAATCATCCTGCAGTAACAACCCACCGGGTGAAGGCTATGTTGCCTCTAATTCCATACTCCTACGAAGTTGTTTGACAGTGAGGCCTAGATTTACTGAAGGTTGTGCGGGTGTTAGTACAGCACTGCACAATTTTGTGCTGCGCCTGCACACTTATTAATCATAAATAAATTAACAGGGGCAAATTTACAAGTCCTTGTGCCAAATTTGCGCTGCCGCTGCGTCACTTTTGTGACGCAGCGGCGGTGCAAAGCCAGCGCTATGCTGCGGGCTATTTACAACGTGACGCATGTAGGGAGATGCGTCACGGTGTAAAGCCCTGCACCACATGTGGGCGTTCCTGCACGGGGGGGGGCATTCTGGTGCAGGAACAGCTCCGAAAAGTGGCTGAGTGAAATCTACAAGATTTCACACAGTCACTTTTACGGCCATTCCGCGTCAAAACCCTGCGCCGGGATTGAAGCAGCATGTTAGGGATAGGGGCACCCCGAGCCTTGCTGGAGCTGCGTCGCGCTTGCGACGCAACTCCAGCAATGTGCCACCTTTCCGTGGGGGGATGCAACAAACATCTGCCCATCCGTGCGCCATGGTGCGCCGCATTGTAAATGCGGCGCATCAGTGGTGGCGCACGGGTGGGCAGATGCGTTGTAACTCTTCTGGCGCATCCCTGCTGATTAGTAGAGATGCGCCAGAAGTAGTAAATCTGCCCCATAGTGTTTTGCATCGTTTTGTACTACATCAACGCCCGTGCAAAACGTTAGTAAATAATCCCTAGAGTGTTTACCATTGTTCTATTTAAATATCCTTGCAAATTCATATAGAAGTCTATTTACATTACCCTCACCTCTTGCAAGTCCAATGCTTTTCTTAGAGCAATAAGATACTCGAGCACTGTGATTATGTCACATGAACTACTCTGTAAATTAGAGGTACCAATCCTTGATAGGTTTGGTTTTGCGTTCGTCCAAAATAAAAACTGTTTTGTTTTGTTGACAGGCTTTGAAAGAGAAAGTAATGTATATGTGTCAAATCACAGAAATGTTCAGAGCCATGGTACATTAAACAAACAGCTGCCTCTCACATTCCACAACAAGTGTTTATTTACAAATTCTATCGCAGCAAAAAGATACCTGCTACAACCCAGCTCTCTCTCTGACCCCAGTGGAGTTTGAGTTGCTTCCCTGCCTACCTGTAGCATAAAAGAGACTCTCAGGTATTCAGCTAATGGTGACGAGGAACCACAGGAAGGCATCTTGTTCAGGAGTGAGCGCCTGTGAGAGTGTATTCTTTTAATGCCAAGCGCACTCATAGTTCTGCATATGCACCAGGCCTGTGAATACTATAAAGAGCTACTCCTGGTAAAATGTATCACACAATCTTTCCAGCATTGCTGGACGTTCCGTGGATTCCTTGACTAGTAGACTGTCTTCAGTTTCCAGTTTGGTTCCAGTCTTGCAAGTACCTCTATAGCTGTCCTTAAATCTTCTTTACCCACCTACCTGGAATTTTTGTTTCTATTTTCCATCTCCTCTATTTTTCCATTTTTCCTACCCTGGGATTCATGTAAGAGCTTATTCCATGTGTAGGTAGTTTTCAGAGGTTTAATTCTTCTTTATCGTTGACTTCTATCATCATTTCAAGATGTCAAGCTTGTCTGGATCATCTCATCAAACTCCTTCATTCAGTATTTTGAAAATACTCTAAGGCATTCTTGATCTATTGAATCTTGCCTTATCTACAGTATCTATCACAAACATAGCAGTAGTTTAAGCAACGTTTTGCCACTTGCATTTGTCCTACTTGTTGACAAATTGCAAAGCCACACTCAGGAGTAAGAAGATTGGAGTAAAAACACAAGAAGATGATGGACGGAGTGCTCAAACTTTTCAGACACTCACCCCCAGTCACTATTAGATCTGGGTTGAATCCATCATCGTTCTTTAGCTCATTTCTCCACCCCAGTTCAGACCCAGCCATATGCAAATCAGTATTTACCCTGTTCCTCATGGAAACAGTCCAGTCTGAACTGCCAGGCCAGATCTTCCCTGGACTGGAAGCAAGCATCCAGGGACCGGTGTTGGGGTAACACCCCTCGTCAGCCAGACTAGCTTGAATCCAAGGACACAGTGAGAAAGGGTCCCACGTCTGGGCATACCCATCCCACTTCAAGCAAAAGTGCGGCGGCAACAAATGATGGACAGGATGCTGAATGAGTCAAACATTCTCCCCCAGTCAAGAGAAATGGGTTAAATCCATCGTTCTTTTGCTCACTACGCCAGCCCAGTTTGGACCCAGCCATATGCAAATCAGTCTTCACCCTTCTCCTCATGGGAACAGTCTACCCTGAACTGCCAAGCCGGGCCCTCCCTGGACCGGAAACAAGCATCCTGGGACTGGTTTCGGGGTATATCACCCCTCATATGGCTGGGTCCAAACTGGGGTGGCATGGTGAGCAAAATAACAATGGCTTAAACCCAGATCATTGTGACTGGGGTATGAATGCTTGCAATGTTCAGCATTCCGTCCATTAATTGTTCCTTTTGCGTAAGAAGCTTCGACCCTGCTGCGATCAACATTGAATTATGCGGACTCCAGCAACAAGTGGAGACTTTAAAATTGGGTAACAAAGTTGTAAGTAAAACATTGCAAGAAGTATCAGTTCTCACCGCATCTTCTTCATTTACCAGAGTGTGAACCACTATTCAGTTACCAAGCCTGGAAAAGTTCAATGGAGAACTGCAAATTTACCAAATTTAAATTTATGTCAGCAACATTGGTTGTTTAAAGATTGATTATGTACATGGAAATATTACAGGAGATGCATAATTTGCTACAATAGTAATAGCAAATGTACATTTGCTTTTTGCTTCTTTTGCTGCTTTGGAGAAAGCGTGTGAATAAACATTCTTGATATATGCTTCTGAAAGTGAACTCCTCAACCTTAGACAAGGCTCTGAAGAGATAACTTTGTATACTGTATGAGTAAACATTTGATAGCAACATCAGATAGTCATGATCAACCGTAGCAGTCCTTTTATACACAGCCTTAGAGATGACCTCAAATATGAGTTAACAAGTGTAGCAACTCCATGTGCATGTATTGAATCAATCGATTTGGTAGTGCACATTGAACAGTGCTTACAAGGAAGAAAGAATAAGAGAATGACTAACCGCAGATCTTGACAACCTACAATTTGTACTTGAAACTGTACATCAAAGACCTCCTGAATCACTCGATCCTAGATCTGAACCAATGCAGATTGGTACATGTCGAAGATTACCTCTCACTATGGAAGAGCAAGAACGGTCACTAAGAGGATCTTTGTACCCATATACCGAAAAAATATGCAATTTATTTTGGATTGCCCTCGTCATCCACCACATGGAAATGGAAGACCTCAACCTTATATCGGGTGAGAGGATGGAGTTAACAAGACGCTAATTTCCCATTATCTCAAATATGTCAGCTAGGACACCCACCACATTATTTTTACCCATGTAGTTTATTCTGACTCTCCAGAAAGAAACAAGGTAAATTAATACTAACTTGGGGGCATGACCAAAGCAGTCAAGATGGTGGCCATAACATGAGGGCACTCCTGGGACCTTCTCCACCATCCTGCATAATCCTGCAACCTGGGTCCCCCTACCCAGCACTTGAGGCCCCGAATACTCTCCTGGTTGTTCAGGATAGCTGTCCCATGATTAAATATCGCCTGAGGGGTCACTGAGGGGGCAATATTTGCAGCAGCCTTTCCTCTCCTCTTGTAAGCAAAATGGCCCATGGCTGTAGCAACGGAACCTGGGTTGCCCATTCTTAGGGCCTGAGGCCAAAGGAAATCCAGAGGCGGCTGACGTGAGGCATCGGAGGGAGCCATTGTTGTGATGGACTGCCGACCTCCCTGAACGAGATCCTACCACTGACCTGTCGTGCTAAACTGGAGCTGCAGCATGCAGAGGAGAACCACAGAGAGAGGAGTTGCCCAGGCGCCAGATGGAGACCGCGACCGTGCAGTCCGCCCTCCTCCATTCTGTTACACCAGACACCAGAGTGCCATTAAAGGAGAGAGCTGTAACACCAGGTCCGGCCCCTTGCTTGCAGTATGTGGCTCCCCTGGTAGGTGCTCCTGATTTTCACCTTGCTGGGGCACATGCCACGTATGCCGGAGTGGCCTCCCTTTGTCCCGGGCCCTGGTTGTCTTCCTGGTCTTGGGGGAGCTCCATCAGGCAAGTATTGGGAGCTGTAAGCTGTGACGTAGAGATACTATTTCCCCTCCATCTGTGCATTGACCACTTAGATTCATTCGAGGGCTGTGAGGCCTGGATGGCATTTACGCTCAGAGGACAACACTCGCCTGGGGTAAGGGGGCTGCCAGGTGTTTTCATTGTGCCTTACATCTGGCCTGGGGGAACATCCATTACAACGCGGTGTTTACACCGCACTACCATTACAACAATGGTTTTACAACGCAAGAGGGCGCTCTAGGCTAAGGAATAGTAGATTTACTATTCCAACACCTTCCCTACTGTACGTAGGCTGGTGTTGGAATAGTAAATCTTACTATTCCTAAGTCCAGCACCCTACAGCGCAAGTCGTGGTAACGACTTACGTTGTAAAACCAGCGTTGTAATGGTAGTGCGGTGTAAACACCGCGTTGTATTGACATGCAACCTCTGGCCTGTGCCCGATTTCCACCGGGGAGCCCTCTCTACCTCTCTTGTAAGGCTCCAAACACCTGCTTCGACTCCATACAGTGGTTGGAGGTCCATCTACACCTGACCGACAGTCCATCTGTGGTGACTGGACTGCTTTCCTACCTAAGCAATACTGCAACCACACTCAAGGGTGGAGGAGATCTGAAGGGTTGTGTGATCTGGAGTCTCAGAGGTACTATGCAGCCGTTTCCTGTTGTTGTCTGTCAAACCCTTCTTCGGCTGCTTGTGCTGCCCCATGATCTCCTGTGGTAAGTGGGCCTGGTGGGGGAGAGGCTATCACCCTGGGCATCCCATCCTTTAGGCTGGGGTTGGTGGTGTCCCCATCTTTCTCCTCACATTCCTGCTGGTGGGACGGTCTGCGATACAGCAACTGAAGGCTACAGGGCAAATTTGGCTGCTTTCCTGAGATGCAGCGATGGGGAAGGATAAACTTCAAGTGCCAAGGTCTCAGTCCAAAATAGACACATTTACCAAAAGCGCCACTGAAGCCGCCAAGAGACTCATGGGTGGGGATCCTCCAGACACCCTCTGCTTTCTCAGATGCACACCTGATCCTTCAGGTCATCTAGGCATCCAGAGAGGCCCTCGAGTCCAAGATTGGGGAAGCTGGTATGGATGTGGTACTGCTGCAGCAGGACCTCCGCAATGTAGCTGGGTGAATGGCAGAGGTGGAGAGCCGAGTGTCCATCCTTAAAGATTATTCTTTTGACCTAAAGGTCAAAGTGAATACACTGCTTTCGACCATTCGCACCTTGGAAGCCAGGCCCGTAGACGCTGAAAATTACACCTGCAGGAGCAATCTCTGCTTGTTGTGATTCCCTGAGGGGGCTGAGACCCCATGCCCAGAGACCTTTGGGGAGAACTGGCTTTGTCCCTGGATGCTGGAAGGATCTTCCTCACCATGGTGTGTGGTGGAGTGGGCACATCAAACACCTCTCCTGGGGCCCCTCCCGAGGTGATTCTCATCAAGATCCTCAACTTCCGATACCAGGACACCATCCTCCAGGAGGCCCGCCCCCACGGTAAGATTCACTTCCAATCATTTCATGTCATCCTCTTCCCTGACTATACGAGGTCAACAGAATTACAACACAAATCATTTGATGCAGTAAAGCAGAACCTTAGGGGGATGTCCATTCAATATGTGGTGCTCTTCCCCACTAGTTTGCTAGTTGTTCATGATTCCTGATTCCAGCTTTTCAATTCCGTGCAAGTGGCCCGGGATTGGGCAACCGAACAGTGATCCCTCAGACAGTATAAGCCTCCCCGGCGAAGGCACCCAGGTGGCCCCCGGTCCCTTGTGGCCAGCCACCACTGACTCCCAAATCTGCAATTGACCTCAATCCAGGGGTCAATGGGGGTTGGGGGGGGGGCAAGGACAATCCTCTGGTCCCTTGGAGAGTGACCTTGTTGTGTCCCAGAAAGAAGCCAAGAACCTTTTGCCTTGCTGCCCACAGACATCCTGGAGATCGATGGTGGTGTTGCTTCCAATGATGAGGATCCTCTGGTGGGGCCGATGTGAACTCTGAACAGCTCCATATGGCACAAAATAACCGCCCCAGACTCAGGGCACCCACTCCATGATAAAACCTTTAAATCCAGATCCTACATAGGGGGAGCTCCACCTCAATAGCTCCATTATGGTTTCTGTTTTTGTTGCAGAATATTGTTGGATGAAAGATGCTTCAGGTGTAGAGGTGTGGGGTGGGGGAGATTGGGAAATGTTGACATGGGTCATGAGTTTGATGTTTTTGCTTTTGTTTGGAATGCATGCTATCGTTGGCCCTTGTTGTGATTAGAAGTAATATTCAGGGATGTTTCTAATGGATGGGGGATCCTAAATATTAAAATCCCCGTGCACCTGCCCGTTTCGATTCAGTTGTTTATTAATGGGTGTTGTAGGGGTGATTAAAAGCAAACATGGGACCCTTGAGGCACCATTAGGTGTCTTATTTAGGTCGACATGTTTCAAACCAACAGGGGCCGACACAAAGGGTCAGGACTTTCTTCAGGACTATTATCCTATATGTCCCCTTTTGAATTCCCCATGAAGAGTGTCAACATTCACTCTTTGTGCACATAAAGAAACTGTACCAGTTTGTAAATGCTGGTCAAAGTATATGATATGGTCCCAAATTTGAGGACAAGTTTTCTTCAAGGAGGAATGGGATGAGGAGAGCCTTGTAGTCAAACATTTGTGAAACGTAGAAAGTTGGCCATGTGCTCATTAGCTTGCTCGTCATTTCTCCCAGGATTCCACAGACGCGCTACCACCTCCCCCCTCGTTGCAGCTCCTTAAATGTGTTGGAAAAACAAGAAAGACATGATGGATGATTGTGCCACAGTCTTTGGTAAACCAGGTCTGTGCAATCCAGAGGAAACCCAGATCACCAACAGCAATAACGTCATGACCGTCGAAATTGATTTTTTGTCAAATGACCTTTTCAGAACTAGTATGAAATGCAGTGGAACAACAGTGTTGTCATTTTGACAAGAAGATTCGAAGGGTAGCCGGTAGTTTAGGGGATTCCATGTGGTCCCTTAACTTGCCACCAAGGTAAGGAGAGCTAAGTTGGGCGGGCCTGGCAGGGATTTGCAGAAAGATAGGTGGTGCGGCTTAGGATGAACTGTGTGCTGTAGCGCAGTGTTTGATCTAGATGGAGCCCAGGGCTTTAACTGGGCAGGGTCTCACCGGGTCTGAGCACCGGCGGTTTTTTAAAGGGGGCCTCGAAACTCTCTATCGGACTCTGTGTTGTGCCCTGGCACAGGCGGTCCATTTTTTCCGGGCTGCTGTGACAGCAGGCACATCGATGTGCGCGTGCTCACACTGCTCACTTCTCACTAGTGGAGAAGTTACGAAATGACGTCATGCCAGGTGAGCCTTGTAGGGGAAGGGACATCCTTTAAAGAGAGCCATTTTCTCTCTGGATTTCCCTTCTCATTTTGAAACTTAGGAGCAGCAACATCGTCGTGGTGTCACCAGGGCTTTTAGTGGAAGCGTTTTCAATATTATATACAAACCACAGTTGCTGCTTATTTATCTAATGCAACTAACAACCATTGACAAAGCCAATAGTCCTTGTAAGTATGATGTTACGTGTTGTATCATATTTAGATGGAATGACAGAAACAGCAAAATACAAGTCGGGCGGCACACTATGCCCAGCAGAGATTTTTAGATTAAGTGTTTTAAGCCACGCCCTTAATTACATTGGCCACGCCCCTTTGTGAGACCCTCCCGTTTTTTCATCCCACTTAAACCCCTGACCAGGGCCGGCCTAAGGCATGTGCAAGCTGTGCACCTGCTCAGGGCCGCCAAACCCCAGGGGCCGCCACGCCAATATATATCCTTAGATACATATTTGCGTGGCGGCCCCTGGCAGGGATTTGGCGGCCTCGGGCCCCCTACCTACACTCTCTGCTCAGGGCCTCCGTGAGCCTAGAGAGTCTCACGCAGGCTTGACATTGGAGCAGCCTCGGATTAGGAAGGACCCCCCAAAAATGAGATAGAAACTGTGGGCGTGAGATGTGTGACACCTCTGGATTGAACGTGAAGGAAATCTAAGTTCTGAAAGTAGGAATTGCTCACAAATTAATGTAAATATTGCAATCTACTCTTTGGGCTTTGACATAACTTTCACAGAACTTCTGATTGAGGTCAGTGTTATGCAATTTATTGGAAGTTCCATTTGTGTGATAACTTTCACTTCCTCGTTTTCCTTTGTTATATTAGGCAGGTCAAATGAAATCTACAACTTTTTTGGGGGGGTGTGGCAAAATACGTGGAATATAGTATATAGAACTAGATTGTGCGTACTATGCCTGGTTTTAGAGTTTAAAACGCCGAATAAGAGGTATTTGGCACATATGGCAAACACCCCACAACAGTAACACTACACCATTATTCCGAACTTGTGATGAAGGCCTACGGTTCTGGGCTGCTTGTATTCGAAACTACTTTGCTACAAACTGGGAGCTCAAATGAACAAATTATAAATGTTTAGTGTTTTTTTTTTGTGGATGAATTTCATTGTTTTAAAAGTAAAATATGATGCAATTTGAAAGAACCAACTAGAGCTACCTAAACCCTTGGCTTGTGTAGGAGCGCCCTCTGCTGACTATTGCTCAAAAATACTTTTTTCTCTGCATGACAAATGTTGTTTTGCTTGATGCGTTTGAAGGGTGCTTCCCGCCCGCGCACGATAACCTGAATATATTTTTCTTACCTAATCTTGAAGTGTTAATGTTTCTTTTTTCAAAAATTCCTAATTTTCTCATATTAATGTTCTTTTGTGCAGCCGTCTGGAGCTCAATGGGATTAAGTCTGTGCCGCCTGGTGCCTTCTCGCCCTACAAAAAACTCCGCAGGATGTGAGTATGGAGTGGATCCAGTTCAGGTTCTTCATTACTAACGTGTCCATCTTCCTCTGGTGATTTACTGCCCTGTCCTGTTCTATTGATCAAGTGAAAGCGTCGAGTCCATGAACCCTCTTAAATTATTGCTCCAGGAGACACTGAACTTTCACTTTACAACGAAACCTATTAGAAACCAAACACTTCCACAGGCTGCCTTTGATTGATTTTGTGCATGCAAAGCTGCCTTTTAAGCAGGCGTTGTGAGGTAAGATGGAGTACCAAACAGCCAGCCAAATATCCACTCTCCCTGACATCTGAGGTTGGCTAAGATGGAGTCTATGATGACTAGACCAAAGAGCGAAAGGCCACGAGGCTCTTCGCCAAATACCTGACCAAGTGTACCCCATCTTAAGGTCGACAGTAGATATCTCATTCTGAGACAAAGGCAAGTCACGAATAGGTTTATGACTTAAACACTAATTGTCAGAGAAGTTTTAAGGCATGGGCAAAGTGGGCTATTGCCAAAGGGTCCCCGCCATTCAAGGAGCTACCTGGGCAAGTGAACTTTCTCTCTTTGACTAGTGTCTATTATATTTCTCTTTCTAAACCTCTCCTTCGTTCTGCCTACATCTACCTCGTGTGATCTTATCGATTTTTTTGTGACCCTGTTAAACTTTAAAATATAATTTAGTATTGATTGGCACAATGCCTGCTTGAATTAGCAGAAAATAGGTACTACAATTCAAGATATGTTCTACACAGGGGTCCACAAAATATGTCTTGCCCATGTACCCTTAAATCCTTAAGATGACACTGCAAATTGTGCTTCCATGGTTGATTGCCAGTATGATGTCATCCAGGTATAAAGTGAGGCCATTGTGCATGCAAACTGCAAGTTAAGCGTTTGTGCTTTTCGGAAACAATGCTATTAGTGCTTTATCAGGGACGTAGCTATCATTGTTGCATCAGGTACCATGGCCTTGGAGTGTGTGTGCCCACTGCACTCAAAGTTTTTTTTTGTGACTCAACTGTGGTGTAAAGGGCGCATCTTCTTTGTATGCACTAGGGCCTGTAGCACCCTTGCTATTCCTATGTGCAATGTACTTTCTTTTTGAGGTCTGAAACTCTGAAGATTGAAAGAAATGTTTTAAATACAGCACTAGTCTATACAGGTATTTTTGGTTTCATAACCAGGAGCGGCCTGTGCAGGTAAGATGAGTGGGCGGGGTTTGGGAGGATTCGACAGATGACGATGAGGGAAAATTAATTATTTTCAATTTTCCCGCATCATCTGTCGAATCCCCCACCACCTTGCCCTACCACTCTTATCTGCACAGGCCACTCCTGTGCATAACTATCACCCGCAATGTGCCTGACCCGGACTGAGGCCCACAGTGCAGCCTTTGTTTTGATTGATACTATTCAGTTTGCAATTTCCTGCACATCTACCACCAGTACCGATGCACTCTAATGAGATTAGATTTTTATTTGTATTTATTTATAAAGTTTTATATAGCGCTAGCTGGACCTATGGGTATTATAGCGCTTTACATACACAAAGGAAAAGAAAAATTGCATAACATCGCAGGACATGAGGGCATAAAGATATAAGCAAAGACATAATACTTATGTATCGAGTGAGGGGAGAAAGACGAAAGTGGTTGAAACAGTGAGATAACCACCATCCTTGAAGGTCAAAGTGAGGGGGCAGCCATTAGGTTATTGATGCCTAGGTTGGTTGACTTGGTCGGTAAAGTATTTGTTCAGGAGAAGGAGTTTCAGGTCCTTTTTGAAGCAAGAGAAGGAGGGGTTGCATCTGAGGTCAATAGGTACTGCGTTCCACACCCTGGGTACTTTACCAGAGAAGGACTGGCACTGGGTCGTTTTCCTTTTCAGTATCGGAGGGATGAGAAGAAGTGAGTTGGTGCTTCTCAGAGTTTTGGATTTTCCTGTTTTTACTAGTTTGCTGTTTAGGTCGTTGGATGATTGGGCATGGAGGGCCTTGTATGTGACGCAGGCCAGTTTGTAAATACATCTACCTTCAACGGGAAGCTAGTTGAGTGCGTTGTGGGTTGGTGAGATATGTTCAAATCTTTTTACACCAGTTATGAGTCGAGCTGCCATGTTAAGGACTGACCTTAGTGGGGCTAGGTGAGCTTTGGGTGACCCTGTTAGGATGGCGTTCCCATAGTCCAGTTTAGAAAGGACTAGCGATTGTACTATTGTCTTGAGATCATCTTGAGGAATGAAAGGTTTAATTTTCTTGAGGTGTTTTAGAGAGTAAAGCGCACCTTTTGCAGAGTTCTTCATGTGGTCCTTCATTGTGATGTGAGTGCTATATAGTCTAACTTAGAGTAATGTGCAGGGCTTTCATCTGTTGCAAACTTGACATTTATTCTGCTTATTGACATTCCCTCTCCCTTGGAAAGAGTTGTCTGTCGCCAGCAATTAATCTTATGTCACATTATCAACGTCAGCATCTCATTGGGTTACACATCAGAAGTGTCTTGCCACCTTGATGCATGTGGGAAGAGTTACATGTTTTCAGTCCTGGGCTCTTCTATTACAGATTTTTGTTATCCGGTGCATGAGTCCTAATGGTGCAATGGACACCATCCAAGGCTAAATCTATTAAAGAGCAATGTGCTGTTAAATGAAACCCAAAACTGTAAGCATAGTGCCCTACAGGTGCGAGCGAGGCACCACCCTAGGACTGTCAAATTACAAGGAAGCGCGAGTCTTCTTGTAACACGGGGTAGATGACATAACTGCCGTCAGGTCCCATGCTCAGATGGCTGTCTTAATCACTCATAAACCTATACCCGAGGGCACTTCAGAGTCTAGGAATCCAAGTGTTGTGTTCCAGTTGGAAGCAGTGGACTCCAGGCCCAAGCATTCCCCACAATGCAGTGCTCTCCCACAAGAGACACAGGACTAGCTGGAGGGCACAAGTCATCCTTAATACCAACACCTCGAAGAGAAAGATGTGCGTATAGCCAACCTACACACGCATAGGGGCAATCTTTTTCAATGTTTCTCTATTTCTAACTGAAACTTGACAAAGCAGCTCCTGCCTGCGAAAACACGCTTTGGCTCTGTGTTCTTCTGTACAGGTATGTACTTTTACCATTGCACACTTGAATCTGATTGGTAGTTGATTTCTGTTTATTTTATAATAACCCTTTATTGATTTTAAATATAGTTGCATGTAACCTCCCTCCAGATCCTTCGACATGGGATCTCACGTCACAGTCATGCGAACAGGCAAAGCAGATCAAAATGATTAGCTCAATCGTCTTGAATGTTCACAAGTTTCCACATTTGCTTTCCCAACACCATTGTTACATTGTAAAACCTTGCTTGTTTAATTTCTTTTTTGCCTAGTTGCATGATACTTATGTTGGAAATAATGTATGTGGTGATCTTATAAACTTAACAATAAACACCTAAAAAGGATACTGTCATTCTATTTCGAATATCACATTAGCAAATGCCTCTAAAATCTTCTTTTTGCAATTGTTGCTGTGACATACTTACACACCGTCCTTTCATATGTATGTTTAAGTGTATTATTTCTCTTTTCACATTTCAGAGACCTGAGTAACAACCAGATCTCAGAGATTGCACCGGATGCCTTCCAAGGACTGCGTTCCTTGAACTCACTGTAAGAGCCAAGTCTACCTAGTAGTAAATGTGTGATTGTGAATTATCTGGACCTTTGAAGGTGGCCTCCTTCAAGATGGAGAGTGGTGCAAAAATGTGAGACTTATTGAAAGAGGGGAACACAGGTGTAGGTGGTAGTCACTTCAAGCAGTAGCACAATGGTAATGCAGTATGTGACAGTGATGTGACAGTGACATAGATGTTGTGTGTGCATGCATCGCATGTGAGCCACCATGTATTCCAGATGCACAAACTATCTATCGGAAGGGTTTGTAAACCAAAGCAAAAGGTGGAGTGTGACCTCTGGATCTTTGAATTTCTGGATACATTTGGATACACATAAACCTCAAACATTTTTTATTCAACATATGTTTGTGGTATGTCATAACTGATAGCCACGGCCACTAGAATTATGCGGCAGGAGAGGGGCACATTATGTGGTCGGGTTGAGTAAATTAAGTGGCAAGAAACCCCAAATTATATTGCATAATGTGGCGCATATTGTAATAGTATTACTTCATTGTTTCATAATTTTTAAACTTTGTAATACTCTCTGGGCATTGGCTGCACCTCATTAATACCTGCTTAACATCCAAATATAGCAATAATCAACAGAAAGGTGACCAGTCCAGCTTTGCAAAGGGCCTTCCGCTGCACCGCAATACATGTCGCTGCATTTTTAGTATATGTTTTTTGCTGACATCTGCAGATTAAATGGCAGATGAAGGACTATGTGGCAAATGTGGCAAATCTATAATTATACGAAAATCGCTGTGGCTGCACAATCGCATAATTCCAGTGGCCCTGCTGATAGCTGTTATGCTTTGATAAAAACACCTGTAAATTCGTTAGCATTTCATTAAGATGATACCAGAAGAACAACCAGCAAAAAATCAAATATTAGCTCATTTAGTCTTAAAAAAAACCAACACATTTCTCAGGCCCCTTTTGTATACAAAAGTTATATGCTATTGTTAATAAACTGCCCTCCTTGGTCTCCTCCTAATGCTAATGATCAATGGGAATTTATGTTTATTGTGAATGCAAGATTTTTAAGTGTTGGGGAACGTTGTATCCGTTCTTGACGATTACATATTTTTCAGGGTACTGTATGGAAACAAAATCACAGACCTTCCCAAGGGGGTGTTCAGTGGACTCTTCGCACTGCAGCTGCTGTAAGTAAAGAACAACTTCTTTTTGCCATGAGCTAAAGCCATTACAACATGAAAAATAGTCCCTACGTGAAAAATAGTACCTATGTGAAACCCCAAGACTAAAACATGTATCCTTGTGAATTTCACGCAGATTAACCATACTTATTTTAGCTCTTCGAGACATGCCACAGATGTGTTCACCAGAATTCTTGTTGATAAATAGCTCTACTGTTACAGTGCATTCTGCTGTATGTGACAGAGGCGAAAATAACAGATGGACCACCTCTGTCAAATGTACAATGTAATGCTCTACTACGAGTTGCCAAGTGATAGCTGGATGAAAGGATGGTGCTTGAAACCATGCACATTTAGTGCAAATTCCAAACTCCTTTATACTTATTTGACGGGTCTTTACTCATTATCTCAAACTGAGGTTTAAATCATCAAATGTAATAACATATCAATGACAGTGAAGCAGATTTTGCCAACAGTAATGATAGAGAGTAGTCAATTTGCAAACCATAAGGGTTTATTAACACATTAGTAAAGTTACAATTTCAAATCAAATCAGTTTTGTCATGAATCAATAATTACACAAATGGAGCATAAATTAATATAAACTAGGGAAGTCAAAGGCAAATGCGAAGTTGAGATATTGAAAGTTAGAATAGGCAAATATAGCAGATTCTGTTCTCTTGAAGGGAAATTCCCTAGAGGTAAAGTTGCTGGCTGAGTCTGGGAATTCATAAGCAGCAGATGTTAGCAAACATAATATCTCAAATAGAACCAAATTAAAGTTTCAATCAGAACAAGAAGAAATGTGCTTGTTCGAGAAACTATCTCTATAAGCACTGCTAAAAGGAGGATGGGCTGTCAAGGGCAGGAAAAGGGAAGGCCACCTCTAAAGGTGGGGACAGAAGAAATTCTAACTGCCCAATACCAAAACACACAAACAAATCATGAGATTCAGCAGCAAGAGATACAACTCCTACCGTTCCCACAGAGAAGGAATGACTCCCGGTTAACGTTCACGATGTCACATGCATCGGACCACTTCTCATGATTCGTACAGTGCAGAATTTCTTCATCACCATAGCCTTCATAGCTACTGCACACGAAAGTATTCTTATTCTCCATCTCCCTTTTCCCGCAGGTCCAACTTGTTAAAATGCAACAGAAATAACACTCACTCACTCAGAATTCTAACAAAACACGATCACACCCTGGAACGTGCCTAAAGTTATGCACAGAAAGCCAAAATTCAACTTTACATTTAATAAGGAGTCTATCATCTTAGACCTACAATGACTCCTGATAACTTAACATGAACATACTCTAACAATGGTTAACTCCTAATGTAAAAGTCACACCTTATCATCATTATGCATGTGTAGGCATTAGTATGTCATTAAAATGCAAATGAAAGATTGTGACTCTGCATCACCACAAGTCCAAAACCAACAGTTTGTTGAAACCACCAAAGGATTTCGCGAGAGCATTCCTCATTAAAAAGACACTTTACATGCTGCCATAAGTGAATGTCTTGGACCAGCGAAGTGAAGGGAAGAGTGTTGTGGGGAAGGAATTAAAAAGGCATGTAGAGAAGAGAAGTGGAATTCATAGGTATAGTGGCAAACTAGTTTCTTTCAATCTTTCAGGAGCATTATAGAAGAGTAAGAAAAAGGTAATTGGTAGGTAATTGATGTGCACATAAGGTGTGTATTTTGCTCTTTTGGTATTAGTTTGATTGATAAATGAAAGATGTGTTGGCATGCAGCTGTCTGTTCCATTGTTTTAACATATCTTCCAAGCTAATTGTTTGCCCACATGGCCAAGTAAATGGCATAGAACATGATTCTAAAGTTAAGATTAAAAGTATGAAGTATCAGGAGTTGAGCAAGTCTCACAGTTTTCCCCAAGATAAAACCCGCTGCACTGATATGTAGAACTGTAGTCTTTGGCATAAAGCCCGGCTGGCCAAGATATTATAGCCCTGCTGAACCAAATATGTATTCTTATTGATCAGGATACATAAACCTGGTGGAGCCATTGTATATGCCTCATGCTCATCCCTCCTCTATGTAGAATGTGTTATCCCTGAATAAGAGGACTTCCTACCTATGGTATATTGTGCTGCTTCTGCAGTGTATTTGTCTGCTGTCCTTTGTAATTATCTCAGCTGCCCCAGAGCTTATGCTTATTGAATGTAGACCTGCTGCCCCTCATATGTAGTATTGCTGCCCCTGATATCTAGCTATGTTGAGCCCGATAAAGGACTTCTGTCCCTGATATATATAGCTCCCCTGTCCCTTATATATAGCTCTGCTACCATGATAGCTATCCCCTGCTAGCCATGAGATGAATGCCTGTGGTACCAACGTATAACCCTGAAGCCTCTGAAATTATTCTATTCTTTCTGCGCACCACCATTTTAATTTGCCATTCTATTGATTTCATTATGGGAACTGGATTCCAGAAGTTTAGATTATATGCATATTTCTTCCTCGGCCTATCTGTCTTTATTCCTCTCTCACACACACTTACCAACTCATACTTTCCCTGACCTATGACCCAGCGACCACCAAGGTTATATTCCAAAGATGCATGAAAGACATGGACGCCTGGGTGAACAACAACTATCTCAACCCCGACAAGACAGAAGGACTCATCTTCAGGAAAGGAAAGGACACCCTCTGGAACAATGAATTACATTTGTGTGCTGAAAATACACACATTTTGTAACATGAAGTCTGCTTACATTATCACATTCAGGAGCAGATTTACTAACATTTTGCACTCGGTTCGCAACACAAAAGTGATGCAATCCAATTCAGAATGTTTAGTTCTAATTTTCCAGTGCCAAAGCTTGTTTTGTGCAGAAATTTGCCTCAAATTAAGCAAAGCAGTGCTTTCCACTGCTTTGAAGTACTTCGTGGCAGCGGGCATTCCATGAGAGGCACATGGAATATGCAACCACCCATGGGTTTTGATGTAAATCCATATCTACAAATAATAATAGACACGGTTTTGCACCAAAGAATAACACCTTTTTGAGAGTGGCTGTAACTTGGAGAAATATTGTTTTTCTCCAGAATTTTCTGACTTTACATGTGTGTTGCACTGTACAGCACACAACTGAAATGGAAAGCGTTTTAAAGCTTATCTAAGCATAGTATTTTGTACTGAAAGGGTAGCCTTCCTGTAGAAAACCTATGCTA
This sequence comes from Lissotriton helveticus, assembly GCF_964261635.1. Lineage (NCBI taxonomy): Eukaryota > Metazoa > Chordata > Amphibia > Caudata > Salamandridae > Lissotriton > Lissotriton helveticus. The sequence continues at coordinate 1,053,108,763 of NC_136065.1, forward strand.
ACATCTTACACACATCCTTGCACTTAGGTGCAAAAGGAGAGTGTGTGGAACAAGGAAGCCTAGTTGTTAGCCAGTGCCGGGAGAGAGCAGGACAGTGCCATATCTTAGTTGATACAGCTCTTTCCTCGTCTATCCCTCTCACACAACGCAGTGCGGCAACTTTGGTTTCTGCACTGTGTTGCATGAGTTAAATATTGAAGTGGTCAGCAATTTGAATTAGATTTCACTGTGCATGTCCCCTCAGAGAGAATAATAACCAGAAATGCAGCAAAGCTGAACCTAAGCTACCACTATGCTTGTCGTAGGTGCTAGGATAGTGTAAAAAGGAAGTAATAACGATGTGAAATTTCTGAAAGAACGACAGGGAAATAAGGCATGTAAGTGCACAAAACAAATAACGACAGGCAATACCATCAATTTAACAAGTTCACTCGCTTAGGAAAACATAATGGAATGCTATGCCATATTTTGTTAGGAAAATACACTGAATGTTGGACTACTCCATCAATCCAAAAGGAATAACTTAAGGACGCAGTTCATGGCTGAGATCGCCAGTCTTTCGCTTTTTCTTAGGCCTTTAGCATGCCAAGCTTGCTTTTCATTATGGACCACGTATTTGAGTGTAATGCATTTCGTCTTCCACAAATTTCTTATGTCCAGCAATAAGCTCAGTAGCCCATGTCAGAACGTTATGGTCATTTTTTTCAAATGTGTATAGCAATACATTTTAGAGCAAACGTGACATATAATTGACAACTTGTAGCTCTTCAGAAGAAGGTAGCTGATTTGAAAACAGTTTACTTTTTTGCAGGATGAAGAAAATACTCTATCAGCCACATGCATCATTGTTGGTATTTGCGATTCCTAAATTGCAAAAATTAAGGAATCGCAATTTAGAAATCGCAAATACCCATGCATTAAAAATTCGCCTAGAGGCCCATAGGAATCAATGGGAAGGCATTCTCATTTTGCGATTCGCAATTAAGGAATCGCAAAATGAGAATGCAATTTCAAGGGTGCAGGCCCTGCACCACAGAAATCTAACTTACAGTCCATTTTTCACACATACATGCCCAAGGGCATGTGTGAGTGTAAAATGAAAGTGTCAAAAATGCACTTTTGTGCATTTTTGAAACTTTTCTTAAATTAGCATGAAGGTTGACTTCATGCTAATTTAACACTTCTAATTTGCGAATTCGCAAACTTTTTCAGATGATGCATTGCATTTAAGAAATCGCAAAATTGCGATTTCTTAAATGCATTCGCAATTTAAGAAATCGCAAATAATTTGCTATTTCTTAAATTGCGAAAAAACAAAAAAGGTTAATGCATCCCAAAACAAAGAATTGCATTCGCATCCGGCCGAATTTTGCGATTCGCACCGTTTGCGAATGCAATTCTGTTTGATGCATGTGGGCCTATGTCCAGAATTTTAAAACTCACCAATGATTCTGGATACTGGTCCTCAGTAGCTCTTGAGTAACACCCAGTTCTGTAGGAGGACAGCTCCCCCTCCTCACCCCGGTATGTTCACAAATTCCCTTGGGATGCATTAATCAACAACCAAACAAGGACATCATGTGGAAGAAGTCAGTTTTTTAGGTCTCGCCTGTCAATGCGCATGCGCATTGAGCTTGCGAGACTATGGGGGCTTAAACAGACTTTAACCAACTTGCAAGTCGATGGCGATCCCTTGCAGTGCCCGTGAAATTCAAGCTCAATGCGCAAGAGCATTGACATTAAAAGCGCGTGCACATGCCACCAGCCGCCTGCCTTGCATTACACATCAAAGGCAGCCCAGCCTCCCTCCCGCAGCCCCTGCTGCTTCACACCCTCATCGTAGCCTGAAATTGCCGCCTGTTCCCTCTGCCGCACTCCTCCCACACCCCCGCTCCGCCCCCTCCCCTGCCTGCCGTGTCGCATTTCTCCTCCCCCTCCCCACAGCAATGCCCTCCGTCTTGGCTCGCTAAACTACTCGCTGCCTCCTCCCGCTCTCCTTAATCCGCTCTCCCTCCTCCCACACCCCCGCTCCGCCCCCTCCCCTGCCCGCCGTGTCGCATTTCTCCTCCCCCCTCCCCTTCTCTGTCTTCCCTCCGTCTTTTTACATAGTTATTCAATCATGCATCAAAGCTGATTTTTACAAAAAAATATCTGAACACGCATGTGCTCTTGGAGTGTCTGTTCTCTTTCATAGCCCATCTTTTAAGTAAAATTATGCTCCCTGTGATGTTTTAATTTAAGGAAGGTGAATATTTTTATGTCATTAATTTGCTGAACTCATTCAGAATTGGCGTGACCACGATGTCCTCGATCCGATACAATTACTTACGTGTCTCCTTCCATTGTGACCGGGGTGGCTCTAATAAAATCACCCGTCTGTCTGACCACAGTAACTAGATCAGTGCTGGCCTGCCTTCCCTCCGTCTTGTTTTTTTTTTTTTTTATCCGCCCCCTTCCCTGCCCTAGGTATGGAAAACCAGCGACAGTCACCCGGTCATAAGTAGGGAAGTGAGGGGCGCAGCAGGGAGAGCAGCTCGTCCATCCCTCTCGGTCTCAAGGGGTTTGTTAAAAACTTTGTAATGAGCCCTTAATGGTACGAATTTTAGCAATAATTAAAAGCTGCGGGGGGACACCAAGATTCGAGCCAGAGTCTTGCAGGTTGCACACAGACCTTAGAAGCAATGCCCATATATGAAAGCACGTGTGAAGTAGCGTAAATCTAGCTGTAAAGCAAAACAACTCCCTACACAAGCCGCATCAAGTGGATCTGCAATGTCCTCAAATGTCCTGCATTAATGCCGTAATTGCTCCCATTTACAATGATATTAAAAATTCTGACCCGCTCTGAAGTCGCGGTTGATCTATCCCATCTGCTTTTTATTCTCTTTAACTGATGAATATATGAAATTATTTGATATTAATTTGATTGATTATATTGTTTTACAGACCTTTTGCTCTAACATCGATGATTTGTAAGAGGAGCGCTCGCTGCTCTTATTTGTGCATGACTTGCGTGCCATGACTTTAAATCTTAACAGGACCGACCCAGCCTCTCATCTTTCCGAAGTCTACTAATCTGTAATAAGTAACAGGTGCGATTTTCAGCTCTTGGGAACAGCAAAACTGCGGGCACCCCCCCATTCCACACACCCCACCCCCCCTTCCCCCACCCCCTCTCCCCTCCGCGCACACACAAGCAGACACACTCTCTCTATACACGCCCAGGCACACAACACACACAATTCCTTGCTCCTTCGTATACCTCAGCTATGTGCCTTTCTTGCACCCCACAGACCCATTCACTACTGTTATAAAGATCACGCCTTTGCCTCCACGTTCTTCTTCCTGGCTCTAGTCCTTATTACAAGATGTTAGATTTTTACGTTGCTGCACTCTCCTGCTCTCTAGAGATGTGGCTTAACGACCAGAGCTGCCATCTAAGTCACGTAAATACAAAACATGTTGCATTCCAAATGCTATATGTGTCACATTCACGAAAGTTATAACTATTGCCATTGTAAATGACAAAGCTATCAATTTAGCTATTTTAAAAACCAGCAAATAAATAAAATATTTGTCGTTTACAAGACCAATAGCTCCAACTTTTCTAATGCGAGACCTATTGCATTTCCAATGCTTGTTTTAATAGATAGCGTGTTTTTTCCAGTGAAGGTTGTAAATTGACCCTTCAGGTTTGTTTACGATCAGAGTGTAATTGAACACCTTTGGCCACACCCCAAGTGCTAAATCCAACCACATGAAGTTCAGGTAACTTCTGAAAACTGAACTCTTTAGCTCTGCTTTCGCTTGAGGTTGACTCGGAATAAGTGTCATTCTGAAGAATATCGGACATGGTTTCTCCATAATAAATAAATAAATAAATAACCTTTAAAAATTCACTAGAAGTAGTCAGTTCAGAAATGCCTATATTAGTGCTGATAATATGTGCCTTGCGTGTTTTGAAATCATGTCCAGATCAGAATCAAGTATGATCTGTAAGTTTTACAATTGTGGGCGTAGTACTTTCTTCATGTTCAAAAATGCCAAAAGGCTTTGTCACTTTTCTACCTCTGCGTGGATGGCACTCTGCTTTTCCAATGCTTAAAAGCTCTAAAAAACCGACATTTAAGGTGAGCACATGAACAGTGTTGGTGGTGTTGTACAGTGTTTCAATATAAAGGTGTGGGTCTCCACCTAAAACCTGGGAACTATCCAGAGCTCCTGCTTCTTTTTTGCATACTTTCTTCATGACATGTGAGTATAGCCGTGTCACCAGCCTAGGCCTCCACTAATGCTGTGACGTGCAAATATTGAGATGGATGGATATCCCGTGGTGTCTTAATTGCCATCAGCAGAGATTCAGAAACAGTTTCAGGCATGCACGGTGGCACTGGCATAACGGATGAGCCAGGATGAGCTTCCAATAAATCCTAACTAAACTAACTGAAGTTTTAGTAGTGTAAGTCATTTGGTTTATGTTGGAGAAGAGCTGCGTTTGGAAATTACAAATGTTTGCTACTCTAAAGACTCTAAGGAAAATTATTCCAATTTGTCCGGCCAATTTCTGAAAAAATAGAAGTGCCGAGTTGCATTCGTTCTATGATTGCATTATGTTAAATCGTTGTAGTCTTCCTAGCAATCATACAAACACTGCAAATTATTCCAATTGCATTTGATCGGCTAATTTTTAATAGTGTAAAGATGAGAAACAATCAGCCAGCTGTTAGCAAAAATGCATTGCCTACCAGTATTCATAGAGATACAGTTCAAATATTTGTATTTCTACCATAAATTGCTCAATGCCAATTTTCTTGCTATCAGGCTTAGGTAGATAGATAGGTAAGTAGGTAGGGAGGAAGATATCAGACTTCGGTATCAAACAACGTATTGCACAAGCCAGAAGATTGCTGCATTGTATACCAGTCACTGGCAGACTGTCAAACAAACCGACTTGTTGGCTGTATAAATTCAGACAAAACATGTGCAACCAAATTTCCTTTTTGACATCCTGCATGGTCATTGCACAGTGTATAAATAACAATAATAATCTCTCCCTCCCACGTGTCAAATCTTAGGTTGTCAGAACATTCTCTCCATATAGGATCCTGCATTGTGGAATAGCCTCTCGAAATCACTGAGATGACCACTCAGTGATCTTCCTTTGTGGCAAGACTTTGAGGCACACCCGATCGTGGCATCTGACATGAAGAACAGAGCCAAGAGGCCCCTGGGATATTGTGTACTATATAAATGCATCGATGATGCTGATCGCATGGGTATATGTTGCAGTATATGGACATTTTAGACTGAATCAGGGCATGTGAAGCTTTTGGAATATGAGAGTGTACAGGGGAAATCTGAATTAGTGTATGGTACCAATGAAAATGACAAGTGGACATTGGAGGAAAGAGGTAATGTAGTTGCTAAAACATACAGTGCTGGTTAGAAACAAACAAATGTTATCACATTTTTATCAAACTAATATTTGGGCGAAAATAGTTTTACTGAAAACTAAAAGCTGGCATTTGTTAAAAAAAGAGTGTATATTCAGAGAATGGCATGCTGACATTTAACAAAAATAATGCATTTATCCAAAATGAAAAGTTGATATTCAGAGTGAGAAACGTTGCCTTAGATTTGCTACAAGCTGCACAAGCACTTGTGCTGCACAATTTTGCACTGCCCTTGCAGGCCTTTATAATGGTATGTAAAGTGACTCAATGCTTTGCATTCCCTTTGCTTTGTGTTGTGCCATGCGAGCAAGAGTGCAAATCATGAGTAAATAACCCACTGAGGGTTGGCCACAAGTCAAGGTCCACATTTATGGGGAACTGGCATAGAGCAGCACCGCAAGTCTTCTTGCTAAGCTGTCCTACACCAATATGAAAGGGCATGAATGCACAATATTTATGAAATACGGTGCATTACTGTCCTTCCCCCCTGCGCTGAAGCTCAATTTGCTGCCTAGTGCCAACACAGGCACCCATGCACCATGGTACAAGGGTGTCTGTGTTGCATGCAGGATAGTTTTTGTGCAGGAAGGGCCACTTTCCTGCCCAAAAACAATCCAGAGAGATGTTCTCCTTTTTATCTGTGCTGCAGAATGCAGCACATAAGGAAAGGGGAAATAACATGGAGAAATACAAATATTTCTCCTTGTTACGCCACCTCTAGGGAGGTGTGAGGTTTTGGCACTGCCTCAGGTTTATGTGATTGAGTAAATCAAAACCCATTGGTGTTGCATGGGAAAACCCACAGCAACGCCCATGGAATGCCTCCCTGGCGTAGAGTAAGGCAATGTAGCGACTTGTGCTGCTCTGTCTTACCCCATATCTATTAAGGGTGGGCGTAGCGGGGTTACGCGGAGTGCCACAGAGACTAAAACAATCTCCGCATAGCTCCGCTACGCGCCACCCGCCTCCTACCCAGGCTATTAACAATGTAGCCCGGGTACAGTTTTCATGAGAAAGTTGCGATGGAGGAAGAGGGGCGCTGCAGATAAGGTAAGGAGTTTTTATAGTCTTAAAATCGCTTTTTTTAAACATAAACTACATTGTTAATAGCACAGGTAGGAGGCCAACTCCGCTCCGTCCGGAGTGTGCGGGGATTTGCCTGCTCCGCCTACCTCATGGAACGCGGAACAGGTAAAATTCTGCACATTCCGTGGGCGGAACGGAGTTGTCCACCCACCCTTAATATCTATGACACCATGCAAAGTGGCTTTTCATAGCCTCATAGATATGGTTGAAAGATTTGCGCTGCCGGACCTTTAGCAAAAGTGACGCTCCGGCAGTGCAAGTCTCTCATAAATAAGTCGCCCGAGTCTTTATCTTTTAGATCAAACTCTCATCTTTTGTTGCAAATGTTATGAATTTCCAGAAGCCACACAATTAGCTTGTTTACTAAAACGAACAAAATAGTTTTAAAGAGTGACAAAGATGTTTTTTTCAAGAAATTAGAAGCTGATGCTTCTTTGATAATCGGTTATTTCATAATATTTTTATCTTATTTTGAAACGATAATATAAATTGATTTGAAAACACATATTGCTGATATCTCTTATTTTCCACAAGTCTTCTTGAGAGCAGAGTCGCCCAACCCACTTTCATGGACGAAGCCGGGCATCGGTCTGTGCTTCGTTCACTACCTCAGGGCTATAAACACTGTGCGTTTGTAGCCCACAAGTTTGACATTTCACCAAGTATTACTGGCTGTCAGGCTACCTCAATTTATCAACTTCAAAAGTCAAAAGCCGTTAAATTGTTTGTTATCCGTGTCATTTGAGTTCCACTCCCAAGCAAAAAACACTCATATGTAATTTCACTCCATTTTGTATGTGACTCACTAGCACTGCCATTATTGTAATAAAAAAAAGAAAGATATATGCATTTGAAATGTGCCTAATGTTGTGGGGGTTGATTCAGTCTTGGTTCAGTCTACTCCTTTCTTCTTTTACACAAAAGATTAATGAACGTTAATAGCACACCGATCACTAAGGTTGGCATTAGATTACTGGTGATTGGCAAAGAAACTGTGAAATTACCCCACGCCTCAGTGCCTTGGTTTATACGATCCATCAATTTTGTGAAATTGTATAAGCCAGATATTACTCTGGCTTTAGTGTGTTTTCCTGGCTAATTTATAAGCAGATTGTTTTTTAAATTGGGTTGTGATTTGCACATATTTTAGGAAACCCACCGTATCAAATTAAAGCAACTGACGACCAGTTAAGATTTTTAGGTTACATAATATAACAAATTAATTTATTTATTGATTTATGTATTATTCGTTTATTTATGTGTTTGAGTTTCTCGTTTACGCTCCATTGTCAGCTACTACAGATCTTCAGATCTTCTGACCCCGAGGGAGCTAGACATATTGCGGATTATTAGCAAATTACAGTTTATAATCTAGCACACACACTTTTGTGCGTGAGTGACGTAGATAGTGTGAAAGAAAGCAAGAGAGCGGCTATTGCAGAGAGTACACAGCAGCACGCATGTTAGGTGACATTAGTAATTTTCGTTAATTTAAACTCTACGCTAAATGTTGTAAACACCCGCGGAACCAAGCATTAAAGCGCGCGAACGGGGAGAACTCAGAAATGTTAATTTCACTGTCCACTAATTTCAACCCAGCCCAGATAGCCAGATGTGCGTCCATTGGGGTGTAGGGGCGTAGCCCCACGTGCCACATGGGCCCGCATCGCGGCCGCCGCAATCCTTTAACATAAAATTACTCTGTCTGTACAAGTGTTGTGTAAGCAACTTGATTGCAAGTCAGCCGCTGACCCGCCGGGACACACCCGGCGATTTCGGACTGCGCAGGGGGGGTGGCCTGCTGCCACTTGAGTGACAGACACACTCAGGCTGCAGCAGACAGACCGTAGTGCGCAAGTGCAATTTGGGTTCCAACTTGCCCAAGCAAGCGCACTGTAAGTTCCCCAGGGGGAAACAGGGGTACTTGAAGCCTGCCTTAGCCCGGGTTTACAAGGGGCGACAGGACGAGCAGCAAATGTGCCCCCCTAGCCAATCCTGGCGCTGCATGCAGCGCCAGGATTGGCTGGTCCACCGCCCAGCATCCATCATTGGATGCCACGCGTGGGGGTGGCACACACTGCCTCAGCCACAACTTAATGGACAATCACTGCATGGCTTCACACAGTGAAGCCATGCAGTGATTGGCCATTTCACCGGGATGCATTCCTCTACGCGCTGCTGTGACGTGGCGCTCAGCTCGTGACGACGCCACACCTCGTGCGCAGGCAGAGACGACCGTGTGTGACTACCAGCTAGCCTAGTACGACTGCAGAGAAAGTTTAACTAACTACGAGAGTTTTCCCGCCAAGTTCAAGGGACTTGGAGAAAGGCGTGACGTGCGTTGAACTTCGTGGCACGTACCCGGTAGGTAGCATCTTTTTAGGAACTACGTACTAACTATCCCCTCTCTCTAAGAGCATTTGACCAGATTGATGTTTCTTGCCCTGCTTGTGTTTGTTTCTGTTTATGTAACAGGGCTGTAATTCTTTGTGCCTCCTCACATTTGCTGTGCACTGAAAGACCGAGATCAAATGCCAGACAATAGGTAGTTTTCTGTCTCTGACTTTAAAGTGAGAGGATTTCAGAATCCCCAAAATCACTCTCGCTTTGCTATTTGCCTTTGTTTTCGCTTTGCTATTTGCCTTTGTTTCCGCTGGTTAGTTTGTCTGACTCCTCGGACTGGCCGGCCCGGTACCTACTACTTTCAAAATCCTCATGCTCCGTTGCGCCTTTAACTCTGCTTCCTTTAATTTACTCATGGCCCATAACAGGAAAAGGCCCGCTGTTTTGCTCCGGTTGGAGCAGCTGCGACAGGGGTGCTCTGCTGCTCTGTGAGCGCGTTACATGAGCACTAGTTACATTACGCACGTTCATATACATTTTTTTCGGCGTGGGACATTAAAGTAATGTGTACAGAATCGCATTACGTAAGCCACTCCCACAGTCATATTGACTACAGCCATTTCATATCTCATGCTGACTCTCTCTCACTCAGACTGCACATTTTGCCCTGTTTTTTTTTCTATCACACTGGTTTCCAGCCACTTAATTATTGTAATTTCAGTAGCCTTTGGTCACGGTCTGCAAATATCTTGTGGTGAAAGTAAGAAAGCACACGCATGCAACTGAACCATCTGACAATAAAAACTCTTGGCATACACCGAACAGGGGCAATATGGAGCTTCTGGCACACTTCACTAGTGAGAAAAAAGCAAAGAAAAGCGGCTGCGTCTGAGAAATTAAAAGCCAACATTAAGCACCCAAAGCATGTGTTTAACGTTGCCTCCACACACTACCTCCGCGTCCTCCGTTTGCTGTTGACGCCAGGTTGGAGCTTATCATGGTCTCCTTACTATTGTGAATTTCGTATGACTTCGTACTGCCTCAAACACGTGCTTTGGATTCCAGTACGACCTGCGGCAAATCAGTGATGTCCGCATACCTTAGTGGACTCTAGATCAAGTATCCCACGGAATCTGAAATCATTTTCTGCTCTGGGCATATTGACAAAGTCCTTTAATTGCGAAGGTTTTTAGTATCTGAAGCCCCTCATTATTTTTGCTGCAGTCATGTGGCAACGGAATTATTCCTTCCCTCCCAGGTTGTTGACCTTTCTCTAATCTGTTTATTCTGTATGACGTTGTGCCTCTTTGCATATTTTTGTTTACTACTTGCTTCCACTTTATAACATTTCCCTTAATTGTGCATCTTTTCCCTTTCCTCTTCCTTAACGCTTTCTCACTTTTATCCTTTCGTTGCTTTTCTACTCCCCCCCTTCCTTCTCTTTTAATACTCTCTCATATGTAACCCCAATCCACTTTCTCCATTTCGTGGCTCCCCACTCATTTGTATTAATTGCTTTCTCTCTCCCCTGATAATGTGCTTACTGCAATCGTGTGCTATTCAGATCGTTGGACGTGCGCACACTATGTGGGTTGAATAATCGGCAGTATTCGATTAAAAGAAAGAACCGTAATTTATGAAACATTTAGTTAACAGTTCACATATCGAAAGGGTCCCCAAAAGCTTCAATTTACAGTACTTACATTAAATTTGAAAGGGAGAGTACCTGCACTTCTTACCACTGCTGTAATACGTTTAACGTGAGAGTACGTGCAGTTTCCAAGAGCAAATAAGTATTCTGAATAGTGAGTACCTGCGCTTCTATGTTTACAGAGCTTAGAGCCTGACTCCCAAAGTGAATTACTGTAAATGGGAGGGGAAGGGGGGGGTATTTAGCGTCCATAGCTGGTTAAGAAGAATAAAAGGTGTTTCTGCAACCACAGGGGAAGTGACCTCGTCGCACAGAGGTGACCGGACCTGATTGGCAGAAGTCACCGGCGGTTTGGGAGTTTGTTTGGAAGTTAGTGCAATGCACACAGAGCCCGCAGTGTGCACACAGCCTAGCACTATATAGTAACCCCAGCTTACAACATTAGCACTGCGGAGCCCGGCTTTGCAGCCGCCGAGGATACGGGATACCGCCCGCTCTCCATGGGGTGTGGGGCGGCGAGAGAGCGCACTATCACTCACCTCGCGGATGAGTGCACGCTCACTGCGGGAGGTCAGGGCATGGTTGGTGCTGGAGAATAGTGCGTGATCACACTGTGCAGGAGAGTATAGCGTAGTAGGAGAGTGAAAACCTGAGTAGATGTGAGTGGGGGTAGGGCCTACCCCCACTCACATCTGCTGAGGTAGGGCCAGGCCTCCCTTTTGCTTTGGCCGGCAAGCACCTAGTTTGCTGCTCTCGGTGTCTCTCCCCCCCAATATATATTTCAAGAAAACACTTTTTATCGTTGCAAAGAATGTGCTTGGAATGATAAGTGGGAGGGCTCAGAATAGAAATAAAAGTCTAGATAAGACATTCAAATTGAATGCGTTGATGTTATCCAAGCGAGGCCACTGGGAGTGTACCCCATCTTCTAAGTCTGCTGCTTTGTATTTCCATCAGCATTGGGAGTATGTTACTTGTGTAGAGGGTCAATGTAGATGTTGCGATTGTCACCAAGTATGCAGGCAATATGTTTGGTTGCCCATCTTGGATTTGTATTTTCATTCGCTACTTCCACTGTTGAGAGAGTTAGGTTAAGAATTTTGGATTTTGCTTTGTTAACGTTAAAGCTTGCCACCTTTCCGAATTTACCTAGTTGGTGTTGTAGTTGTGGAAGTGAGACCTCCGGGTTGGTAAGGGTTAGCCATACGTCTTCAGCAAACAGCATTACTTTGTGATCTCTCGCATAGTGGAGGCCTGTCAGCTCTCTGTCATCTCTGCTAAGGTTTGAAATCTGGGCCTATTCCCACCCTTTACAATACTCTTCATAGTAAGAGGCCTAGCTGTTAGCTTTCTTTTTCCCTCAGAGTTTTATATAGAGCAATCAGGCTAAATCTTTTCCTGTCACCTACTGGGCTGTTTATCCTTTGACTGCTTACAAGTAAAAAAAAAATAACTTAATTTTATTATTGCATTTCACAAGTTGTGGTCCCAGTAGTGAAATAGCAGCAGGTGGCAGCGCAGGAGGTTAATGTGCCTGCTGCAAAGAACATTTACCTGATGCAGATCACTAAATGCATATGATGTAAATAGGTCAGTGGTGAGTCACTGCTTTTGTTACTTGCAGTTTGTATGTTAAAATCCTAACATACAACAACAGCGAGCTATTAACAGTCATCTAAGAGCTGCATGCAAACTGTAAGGAAAGAATTGGAGCGTTATGATGTTTTCACACAGTCTTTGTTGGATTACCCTAGAACTGCTGTGCAACTTCTTCTACTCTTAGAGCTGAGATTTCCATGAAAGTCTTATAGTCTGAATTCAGCACCTGAGCGGAATGTATGAAGCTCTGTGGTTATACTGAATAAGCAGCTACCTATGTTATGCCATCTATTAATGTAATAACTGCACTTTCACAATTGCTTTATTAACCTTCCTGCTTTCTCAAATTTGCTTGAAAATGCACGATTTTTCTTCTCTTTTTTCAAAATTTTCTTGGGGGGGTAATCCCTCAAAACCCCCTTTTGGGGTTCGGACTCGCTCACTGCCCTCGCTCGCTACGGTGCTGTATGCAAATCACTTTGCGCCCCACCACTTTCACATGTCACCCACCGCCCCTGGTGGAGATTTGTGAGATACGAGGCAGAAACTCAGCAGTAACACGCTGTGTCCGCCCCTCCTTTAATTCAATTTCATGATTCAATCTCAGGCCCTTATTATAAAGTTCGGCGGAGTTTTACAACCCTTTAGTCATTGGTGGAATTCCCACTTGGGTGGCATTTACCTCACCCATTAATTAGTGGGTGCGTTAAGTGTCTCACCCTTTGTTAAATGTAAACACTTTGTTAAATGTAAACCTGCTGCTGTGTAGCAGGAGAAAACCATGCGTTATTCATCATGACGTGGATTTTCGTGCAGTAAGCAGCAACATCGGTGCGGTATCTCCCAAACACTTAGAATAAATGATAATTATCGTTCTCAGCTATATATCGGATGCCATAATCATCTCTTAATCAGGCCTAGTCTAACCTTGTTCCTCCTGCACAGGGAGGTCGGGTTGAGGCCTGGCTGCTGACATACTTTATATCTGTGCATAAGAGCTCTGAAGTCTGACTGTTACTTGCCAGGATGCAACCGGACAAAATCAAAAATGTGATTGGGTGGTAATGTGATTGTCAATCACATGTTCATCCATGCATCACTGGCGGTAATCTGCATCTATGTGTATAAAGCCTATCAACCTTAGAAACTCTGTTCCCTTCATTCTCTTACTCTCAGCAGCAGCTTGCAAGTAGTCGGGGGAGGGGGGTGCAAATGTGTGACTGCTGTGTGCATGCATGCAAGGTGGGTGGTAAGTGTAAATAAAAAGAAATGACCACTTACCTTGCTTGCTGCACAACGTCCTCCTCACTCCGTGTATGTTCTGCTCGGTCACCAGCAAATTCCCCTAACCAATCCTGACTCTGCTCTCACCAGCATCAGAGCAGCGCCAGGACTGGAGGGAGCGGCCTCTCTCTGCGCTCCCGAGGTCTCTGGAGGCTTGCTCTTGCTCTAACCCAGATTAGAGAAGATTAAAATGCTGCCTGGCCGTCACAAGACGGCCGTCCAAAAATACATGTGCACTTTAATCTGAAATGCACAGCTCCCTGCTGCCACTCAGCGACAGTGACAGGGTTCAGGACAGGTGGATGAAAAATTAAATGGTAATAAATTAACTTCATTACCATTTTTTTAAATCTCTGGGGTTTTCCGGGGGGGGGGGTGTTGGCAGTGCTGCACTGCTCCGCCACTCTCACGAGGAGCCGCCCCTGCTTACTCCTCTCATTCCATTGACACCCAGAATTAAATGTATGACCAAACAGCAGCCATGACCAGTCAAGCACTCCAGCCAGGGCTTTAAGTGGGCCCGGTCTCACCGGGTCTGAGCACCGGCAGTTTTTTTCAGGGGGCCTCAAAACGGGTCTTTATCGGGCTCTGTTTTGAGCCCTGGCACAGGCGGTCCGTGTATTTTCCGGACTGCAGTGACAGCAGTTTGCTGTCACTGCAGTCCGGAAAAAAGTGCCAGGGCGCAAAACAGTCCAATAGAGACCCGTTTCGAGACAGCAAGCACATGGATGTGCGCTCCCCTCACTGCTCACTTCTCAATAGTGGAGAAGGTACGACAGGACGTCATGCCAGGTGAGCGTTGTGAGGGACGGGAAATCCTTTAAAGAGTAATTTTCTTTCTGGATTTCCCTTCTCTTTCTGAAACGCAAGAGCAGCAACATTGTGGTAGGGTCACCAGGGCTTTAATTGGTAGCTTTTTCAATATTATATGTAACAAGCCATAGTTGCAGATTATTTATCTTATGCAACTAATAACCATTGACAGAGCCAATAGTCCTGACTTGTTGTAGGTATGATGCTACTTGTTGTATCACATATCTGGATGCAATGACAGAAACCGCAAAATACAGGTCGGGCGGCACACTATGCTAAACACAGATTTTTAGTGTAAGCGTTTTAAAGCCACGCCCCTAAGTACACTGGCCATGCCCCTTGGAGAGACATCCCCCAGTTTTTTTCATCCCACTTAAAGCCCTGACTCCAGCTATTTAAACGTGGGACCCTGAAAGTAAAATGCACAGGATTAATGACTTTATAGAAAACAATGCTTCCGCCTCCAACCTTTTATTCACCCCATCTCTCTCTGCTTCCTCACTGTGCAGGCTTCTGAATGCCAACAAAATCAACTGCATAAGAGCCGATGCCTTCCAGGACCTGCAGAACCTGTCACTGCTCTCTTTGTATGACAACAAGATCCAGAGCCTGGCGAAAGGAATATTTAGTTCCCTGCGCGCAATCCAGACGCTGTGAGTACCTACTTCAGCACCAGGGGGGCAGTGCCGATAAAACAGTATGAGATATCAATAGCTGTGAACCCTACAGATATTTGCATGTGTAATTTCATATCGAGCTCAAAAAATCCTCATATTCCTGTCCAGAAGCTGGGATGAGTTCTACGGTAAGGAAGATGTGTCAAATTTATTTGATTTATTGGGATATATAGACTGGCAGACGCAGGTCCTTTAAAGGGACATGGGCATGGAATGCGCCACATGTACTTGGTTTATCTGCTTTAAACATATCTACTGTATGTTACAGTTCTTTCTTTAGCATACGGGTAATGTGACTATTTTAGGGTCAGGCCTAACATCCCAGAGTGCTGCTTCCCTAGCCCTGCTATCAAATAAAACTTTGTGCTTCACAGTGCTTGCTCTGTTGTCAGAAAGCTTTTAAAAAGTTCAAAGAAGATTCAAATCTTGATTGGGCAAGACCATAAGAATAACAACATCTGGTTTCCAGTTAATGGTTTATGCGCTAAGTATGTTCTGAGAGAACTTCTGGGAACGTTTTAAAGAATTCAGCTCCACGGATATTTTAATGAGGCAGTTCACAGAGGCGCATCTTGTTCTTACACAGTTCTGCAAGCCCTGCAATTACTGAAACGTATTTATTTATATATTTATTGTCTTATGTAGCGCAAACTTCACCTGAAACGGGTTTTCAGAGCACTGTACAATCAAGATAGAAATTCTCAGAAATTGAACATAAGGTAGACTTAGATTTTTGACAGATGTGTTGTGGAAAATGTCTGTGCACATAAAATGGTTCCTTGATAACCAAATCATAAATGATTGATATAATATGACATTAAGTCAATATGGTTCATAGAAAGTATTGAGGACTGTAATGCAACCAGTGCAGACAAAGGGTTCATGCCATCAACATCTGGTGGTCAGTGAGCATACTTATTATACCACATTGATTGCCTCAGTCTGAAACCTGATGGGCTAGTTCATGCGTAAATGTGTAAATGTATGTAGGCAGTATTTCTATATCATGAACCTAGTCAAGAAAGCAGAATTCTTTACAGGGTCAAGGAAAAGGCTACAGACTACAAGTGGTTTGAGAGCCAGATGGTTTGTGGACTGTTACTTTATTATGATGTACTGCCCTTTAAAGAGATATCTCATTTAGGGCCAGATGTAGGTCACCAAATACCGGTCGGTAACGGCCGATTTCGGCTGTTACCGACCGGTATTTGGTGATTGAGATGTAGGGGCCTATATTTTACAGAATCGGTAAATTTACCGATTCGGTAAATTTACCGATTCTGGGAAATACCGATTCAGTAAATTTACCGAATCGGTAAATCTATATGTAGGTGGCACTGGAAACAGTGCCACAGGCCCCTAAGAATTCGTTATTTACCATGTAATACTATTGCATGGTAAATACCGAATTCCTGTGTCCATGCACATCTGTGCATGTACACCAGTGCCATGTGGCACACATACATGCCCTGAGGGCATGTATGTGTGTCACATGGCACACAAGCCAGAATCAGGGGTGCAACAGGGTGTCAAAGTGACACCCAGTCCCCTTTGTCAATTCGGTAATTTTACCGAATCGGTATTTACCGATTCAGTAATTGCCATAGGTTCCTATGGGCCTCAAGGCCGATAGGAATCAATGGCAATTATCGAATCGGTAAATACCGATTCGGTAATTACCGAATGTTCCCGATTCGGTAATTTATTCGGTAAAAATACCTACATCCCGATTGCCAGTTCTTAAATACCGAATCGGTATGATTCGGTATTTAAGAGTCGGTAATCTGGGATTACCTACATCTGGCCCCTACTCTTTCCGGAATTGGAGTGGGGTTGGAGCGCTCCTGGTTTATATAGGGAGTTTGTTCTAGTGCATTGATGGAGAAGGGCTGTAACCTGAAATGAAATGAAATGAAATGAAATGAAAAATTCCACTTATATAGCGCATAACCACCCGGAGGCCTCGCAGCGCTTTAGACTGAATTAGTTTGTCGGGGCTCCTGGGTGGACATTAGTCCGCTTTTGGGAACAAGTAAGTCTTTAAATCACTCCTAAATGACATTCGATTGCTGTTTTGTCTGAGCGTTAGGGGCAGGGAGTTCCAAAGTTTCGCCGCCGTGTTGGTGAAGGAGCGGCCACCCCAACGGGCTTTTCTGACTTTTGTCATAGTTGCCAAATGCAGTGAGGCCGAACGAAGGGCTCTGAGTGGTAAGTAAGGTAGCACTAAAGGGCGCAGAACCGCCGGACCAGTTTGATGGAAAGATTTGTGCAAAATGCACATGGCCTTGAACTGTGTCCTGGCAGCCACAGGAAGCCAGTGGAGTTCTTTTAAAGCCTTCCTTGCTGATTGCCAGCGAGGGATGTTAAACAATAGTCGGGCCGCACAGTTTTGGGTGACTTGAAGTTTTTTAGTCACTGCTGCCGGGGCTCCTAGATATAAAACATTTCCGTAATCCAGGCGAGAGAGTATCAGGGCCTGGACCATGACCCTTCTCGCCTGGAAAGGAAGAAGGGGGAGCACTTTACGGAGCATTTTCATTAACCCCATACAAGTGGAAGCCGTTTTAGTGGCTTGGACTGAAAAATCCAGCGCTCTATCAAGCCAGATTCCCAGGCTCTTTATCTGGTCTTTAGGAGGAGGGGGGACACCGAGGCATAAAGGCCAGCTAGAGGCTAAGGAGGTAGGGGAGGGGTTACCCAGCACCATGATCTCAGTCTTCTCCCCATTGAGTTTGAGGTGGGAGAGTCGCATCCACCTAGCAACAGCCTCCAGACAAGGGCCCAAGGTGTTAGACGAACCCTCATCGTGGTCCAAAGAGACCACAAGTTGGGTATCGTCTGCGTAGGTGACAATCCGCACACCAAAGGGGAGGACTATCTTCTCTAGAGGCTGCATATAGACGTTAAAAAGTGTGGGGCTCAGGGAGGAGCCCTGCGGAACCCCACAGCTAAGTGGATGCTTTGATGAAGCCACCTCGCCCTCAAACACCTGAAAAAAACGTTCATCCAAGATGGAGGTCAGCCAAGTCAGGGCCGCGCCCGACACCCCCATGCCCTTCAGACGATGTAATAGTGTGGCATGGTTCACGGTGTCGAACGCGGCACTAAGGTCAAGGAGTATAATGGCTGTTTTTCCTCCCTGATCCATTATAGCTCTAGCTGCCTCTGTCACTGCCAGAAGGGCAGTTTCCGTACCATGCTGGGGACGGAACCCCGTCTGGGAGACCTGTAGAAGATTGTTGGACTCCAGATAGTCCCCTAGGATTTTATTAATATGCCTCTCCAACAATTTGCTCATCCATGGAAGCAGTGAGATAGGGCGGAAGTTGGACAGATTGTTCTGGGCCAAATTCGGCTTTTTCAGCAGTGCCCTTACCATCGCACACTTCCATGTGGCAGGAACAGAGTTGGGGGTAATAGAGGTGTTAAGAGCCTCCAGAATGAACGGGCGGATAGTGTCAATCACTTTCACTAAGGTCTGTGGAGGGGCTGGGTTGTTTGGGGAACCTGAGGTGACTTTATGGACCAATATATCTAAAGTATTAGGATCCAGAAGTGGAAAAGCGACTAAAGAACAAGGTGCGGGGAGGTCAGAGTCTAGAGTAGCAGAAGACGTCATATCATCACTACCAGTTGAAAGTTGAGAATAAATGGCCTGAATCTTCTGGGAAAAGAAGGTGGCCAGGCTCTCACAACGAGCCTGTGCCCCTTCTGATGGCAGAATTTCTGAAGGAGGGGAGATTAAGGATTTGGCAATTTTAAAAATTTCCCTAGGGGAATTAGCTGCTCTATTAATTTTGGTTTCATAGAACTCAGCTTGGACAAGTTTAATTTCGTTCTTATAATGCCTTATTGCCACTCTATACTCCAGTTTCTTCAATTGAGAGCGGTCCTTCCTCCAAGCTCTCTCTGCTTTACGGCAGACTTGTTTCAGTATCCTGAGAGCAGGAGAGTACCAAGGTGCAACTTTAGATCTTTGTATCACTTGCAGAGAGCTCTTCGGGAGGACTTGATCTAATGTAGTGGAAATCCAGCTGTTAAAATTAGAAGCTGCCATGTCAGAGTTCTTAGTTTTATTGGGTGGATGTTCAGAGAGAGCTTGATGCCACTTAAGAAGTAGAAGAGAACTCCATTTCCTCCCCCAGTGCCTATCATGAGTTTGTGGGATGGAGGGAGTATTAGCTGACCAGATAAGAGAAATTAAAAAGTGGTCAGTCCAGGGTAGCGGTAGTGGTAAGTCTACTAATAAGTTTTCTAAATTGCTGTAGACATGATCTAAAAGATGACCTTTAATGTGTGTCACCTGAAAACCTTTTTGAGACATATCAATGGCCTGAAAATTTGACCGAAGGTTGTTAGCAGTAGCGTTCAGGGGATCGTCTAGATGCAGGTTTAAATCACCTAGCAAGGTGAAATTAGCTGAGGTGAGCATTGAGTTAGCAGCTAGCTCTGTTATATAAGTAATAAAGTCGCCGAGAGGGCCCGGTGGTCGATAGACCAGAATACCAGAAAAGGTAGTTGTGGGGGAGAGTTCAAGGGAGAAGTGGAGACTTTCACATGCTAAAGTGGATATAGAAGTAACACGACATCTGTAGTTCTCTTTATAAATAATTGCCAGTCCACCACCCCTACCTGATTGGCGGTCAAGGCGCTTCAGGGTGTATCCTTGTGGAATAGCCCTTACTACTGTGGGATCTGCTTGAGACTGGAGCCATGTCTCAGTTAGAAAAAGGGCTGCCGGATGATGTTCCTCGATCAATAAAGCCAATTCAGTGTGGTGCTTTGGGAGGGACCGACAATTAAGAAGAAACATTTTCGTTGTTGGTGTAGAAAAATGTTTGCTTGGCATGGAGGTGGTAGGATACCAGCCACAGGTTTTGCAGCCGGTGTTAACAGACTGGGGAGAAAGTGAGTGGGAGCAGGAGGGGGTGCCCAAAGATCGTAGAGCAAGCAGCGTAGGGGCGCTATATGTAATAGGACGACCTGCCATCTGGCTGAAACCGAGGCCCCGAGGCGTCTGGACGCGGACTGGCGCAGACTGGTTTCTCTTTGGCGCCTCTTCGGCGCGTTCAAGGCGCTACCGCTGCGCGGAAAAACCGAGGCTTAAATAGATTAGGAGGCGGGGGGAGACTAGACCGTCATCATCGGTAACATGGCTGCTCAACTCGGAACAAACCGGAAGTGCGAGCGCTGTAGCTCCCTCCACGCAATCAGCATGAAATTGCTGCGGTGGACCGGGGAGTAGCACGCCAGATCAGGTAATAACACTTTTATACAATTTTAAAATTTCACAGGTTAAAAGTTTCACAAGTAAAAACCACTTGCAGCAAATGCGTCTGCAGTACACCCGCTTGCGCGACCAAATTCGTAATCAATCTGTCGAGCGCCTGAGTGTTCAACCCTTTCGTAGTCAGGGAGGTGGGGGGAGACTAGACCGTCATCATCGGTAACATGGCTGCTCAACTCGGAACAAACCGGAAGTGCGAGCGCTGTACCTCCCTCCACGCAATCAGCATGAAATTGCTGCGGTGGACCGGGGAGTAGCGCGCCAGATCAGGTAATAACACTTTTATACAATTTTAAAATTTCACAGGTTAAAAGTTTCACAAGTAAAAACCACTTGCAGCAAATGCGTCTGCAGTACACCCGCTTGCGCGACCAAATTCGTAATCTTGTTGTTTTAACTTCTTTGTATCCAGTCTGATTGTATCCTGGCTGCAGGTGGGCATTGAGCACAAAGATGGTGGGGCACCAATGGAGTTCTATCAGGATGGGGTTGATATGATCATATTTCTCACACCTGGATGAGTTGTTCTGCAGTGTAGGGGATGCCCAGATGTGTGAGTACGAAGGCTTAAACAGAAGTTCTGAAGTCCCATTCTAGGAGTATCTGTTTCACTTTCTTCAGTAGGAGAGCTGGTGCCAGGTCTTCTTTATTTTCTTGCCATTGTTTACATTGAGGGTGACGTTGGTGTCCACGATGTAACAAAGCGACTTGGCATTGGGTGAAGTTGGGGTAGAACCCATTACATTTCAGGTCATCAGGTTTGAACTAGTACTTGCTTGTTTGTCTTGGCAATTAGCAGGAATACTGCCTTAGTGGGGTTCAGCCTCAAGTAGGTTCTCAACATCCATGGGTGAAAGCGGTGCCAAACGTGTTTGGTGTGTCAGATGTTTGGAGAGGAGGAGACTGTAAGTAGAGCTGTGTATCTTCAGCATACTGGTGAATTTTGATGCTGTTATTGGTGGGAAGAGCCCCAAAGAGCTCGGTGTAGAGGTGGAACATGACAGCCCACAGTATGGAATCTTGAGGGTCTCTGCAGGTGATCTGGATTTTCTGTGGCCTAGAGGTACCGAGGTGAACAACTTACCTAGTGAGGGTTGGAAAGGGAGGAGCAGCATAACAACTTGGGCTGACTGAAATGTTAATTCCGGCATATAGAACAAATTCATAACTGCATTTCTTGCTGTTGGAATATTATGGTTCTGTTTGTTCACTCACTCTCTTGGAGTAATTGTCTACCAAAAGCCTTTTTCTAAAAAGATTCCGTTGCACAAAGTCAATTTGAAGGTTTTTTTCAGTAGAATAAGTGAAAACATGCCTTGGAATATGTAATTTACGTTGCTGAAAAAAATCTCTAAAAAGTCAATGTGCATGTTTTTTACTTCAGCTAAACCTATTTTTGTTTAGATTGTTTAAAACACTGCACACATTTAATAGTTTGATTAAAATGTGTAATATGTTTTTGAGTGGTCTCACACCTAATAATATGTGCACTATTGAAGAACCTACAAGACAGCCTGAGTAGGAAGTTAAAAGACTATAAGGGCTTGCTATATAAATGGCAGGTCGCAAATCAGTCAGTATTTTATTCTACAGCTGCAGGTTTGCGACCTGCCCTATCATTTCCAATATAATCGATTTACTAGACAGTCGCATTGCAAAATGCAGATACATAGGAGGTTGTCAAACCTCCTGCCTCATTAATTATGTCCGAGGCAGAAGACATTTTGTGACCAGTTGTGAAAGCAGGGATATAGGTCAAGTGGGGCACCCAGCCTAAATTACGCCCTTGCATAACCTGCTTTTAAAAAATTTAAACAGCCCTCCATCCCAGAAAAGGACAAAGGCTGCTTTAAAAAAAAAAATAGAGCAGGGAATGACATTGTGCATATCATTAACGGCTGTATAGAGCCACTGACCCCCCCACGCCCCCACTTAACCCTCAGGCACATGCCTACCACTCACAAGGTGGAAACACTTCCTCTCTGTACATGGGCTATCAACCCAAGTTGCGTGTCTACAGGGGCGTAGCTAGGCCTTATGCCACCTGTGGCGGTCCCTGCATTAGCCGCTATGCAGACAAAATATCGATATTTAAATATCGATATACAATTATATCGAAGTTTAAATATAGAAGAGACATAATATAGATGGTAGGTAATATCGATAGATTTAATATCGATATTAGTAATATCGAAGTTTGAAATATCGATGTCAGTAATATCGATGTTAATAATTTCGATGTTACTAATATCGAATTTTAAATTATTTTTGTGTATAATATTATGTATTTATTATGTTTTTAATTTATTTTTATGTAATTTAATTAAATTTTGTATTTTAGTACTGTAGCGGGTTGTGGGTTTATAGGGGAATAGGGTGGGAAGTAATTTAATTATGTTAAATTAATTATTAATTAGTAGGAATTATAAATTAATTTTAATTAATTGGTAATTAATTTTAATTAATTGGTAATTAGTTTTAATTAATTGATTCATTGATAAATATGTTCTGTAGCGGGTTGTGGGTTTATAGGGGAATAGGGTGGGAAGTAATTTAATTATGTTAAATTGATTATTAATTAGTAAGAATTATAAATTAAATTTAATTAATTGATAATTGTTTTTAATTAATTGGTAATTAATTTTAATTAATTGATTAATTGATAATTATGTTCTGTTGTGGGTTTATAGGGGAATAGGGTGGGAAGTAATTTAAATGTAATTAAGTAATAATGTTCTTTAATTAATTGTTTTGTTAATTATATAATTGTTAATTAATTATTAATTGGTAATTAAATATTATTATATGGTATTTTTTATTAATTTGTTTGGTAAAAAATATTTTTCTAATCATGTTTTTAATAATTATGTATTGGTATTTGTAAATGGTTTATATTTATTTAATAGTTAATATTTTTATTATTTAAAAAATACAGTTTAATTATAAGTGTGTTCTTTTTACCCCTACGCTATCCAACACTTTCCCTACTGTTGCACTCTCTGGAGTAGTAATTGTTACCCCTACGCTATCTAACACTTTCCCTACTGTTGCACTCTCTGGAGTGGGAATAGTAATTGTTACCCCTACGCTATCCAACACTTTCCCTACTGTTGCACTCTCCAGAGTGGGAATAGTAATTTTTACCTCTACGCTATCCAACACTTTCCCTACTGTTGCACTCTCTGGAGTGGGAATAGTAATTTTTACCCCTACGCTATCCAACACTTTCCCTACTGTTGCACTCTCTGGAGTGGGAATAGTAATTGTTACCCCTACGCTATCCAACACTTTCCCTACTGTTGCACTCTCCGGAGTGGGAATAGTAATTTTTACCTCTACGCTATCCAACACTTTCCCTACTGTTGCACTCTCTGGAGTGGGAATAGTAATTTTTACCCCTACGCTATCCAACACTTTCCCTACTGTTGCACTCTCTTCTGGAGTGGGAATAGTAATTTTTACCCCTACGCTATCCAACACTTTCCCTACTGTTGCACTCTCTGGAGTTGGAATAGTAATTGTTACCCCTACGCTATCCAACACTTTCCCTATTGTTGCACTCTCTGGAGTTGGAATAGTAATTGTTACCCCTACGCTATCCAACACTTTCCCTACTGTTGCACTCTCTGGAATTGGAATAGTAATTTTTACCTCTACGCTATTCAACACTTTCCCTACTGTTGCACTCTCTGGAGTGGGAATAGTAATTTTTACCCCTACGCTATCCAACACTTTCCCTACTGTTGCACTCTCTGGAGTGGGATTAGTAATTTTTACCCCTACGCTATCCAACACTTTCCCTACTGTTGCACTCTCTGGAGTGGGACTAGTAATTTTTACCTCTACGCTATCCAACACTTTCCCTACTGTTGCACTTTCTGGAGTGGGAATAGTAATTGTTACCCCTACGCTATCCAACACTTTCCCTACTGTTGCACTCTCTGGAGTGGGAATAGTAATTTTTACCCGTACGCTATCCAAAATGTATTTTTTTTAATTAGTTTTACATTGTTATTAATTGTTATTTATATTAATATTTTATGTATATAAATGTATTTGTAATTTATTATATTTTCATTTATTTATAAGTTATTAAAATAATTATTTTAGAGTTATTATTAATGAAGTATATACTATGTATTATATCTGTATTATTATTCGTTTTTATTACATTATTTATTAATTTTAAATATTATAATATATTTTTAAATATGTTTATTACATTTATAAGTATTATTTTGTTAATATTACATTGTTAAAACGATATTTTTGACATCGATATATTTTTTTCGATATTATTGTCCTCGATATTTTTGTTGCGATATTTTTGTAGGTAGATATTTTTGTGGTCGATATTTTGTCATAGATTCGCGTTAGCCGCCCGCGGCGGGCAAATCAAGAGCGTGGTGCTGGTGATTCCTGCCACTGCTGCATGCGACGGCCACAGGTAAGACCAGGGAGGGGTGGGAGACCGCCCCCCTTGCTACTCCACTGGGTGTCTATAACCTCTCAATGGTTTGCAACCACAATTACGGTTACAAGGCATTGAGGCATATCATTGCAACTCTCAGTGAGGATGAGCATCACCCTTACAACAACCCTTCTCTTTGCCATTTGTAATGAGCCACAAAGGCACTTGTGAAGTCAGAAAGACCTTTTCTTTACTTGCTAAATACCTTTAGTACAATGCAACTTGTACATTTGCAGTTGCAAACCCTGTTATTATGAAAATTGAAGGGTTTGCAACCACAAAAGTGCTTCATAAATCTCCATATATCATCCTTGAAATGTCATCCTGCGGCACAATTTTGAACCTCATAAATGGGATTTAGCTGTAGAGTACAAGCTGTCACTAGCTATTCGGCACCTGTTTCTGTTGAAAGGTAGAACCCTTTTCTTTCAACCAACGGCCCCTTGAGACTTTCCAGGATCTTTGAATACATGGTGTAAATCTTTGAAAACAATTCACAGTAATCCCATTTGTATGTTGCATAAAATAACTTATAGCGCAATTCCGTCTTGGTAGGCAACTTACAACATTTTTAACATGTAGGCAAATATAAGTGTTGTTTGTATTATAAATCGAAATATACATACACACCCTTTAAAAAAATTACAGCAAATGTATATATTGTCTTATATTTCTTTTGTTCTTTTTTAAAGCCATTTGGCTCAAAATCCCTTTATCTGTGACTGTAACTTGAAGTGGCTGGCGGATTTCTTACGAACCAACCCTATTGAAACAAGTGGCGCAAGGTGTGCTAGCCCACGTCGCCTCGCAAACAAACGCATTGGGCAGATTAAAAGCAAGAAATTCCGATGCTCAGGTAAGCTTATGTTTTGTTCGTTTTTATGACTAAACATAGATTTCTTTGAAAGGCTTCACACCTTTTCAAGATGACTGATTTATTCTAGATTAGCTGCAGTTATGGTGGCCAGCTGGCTGGTTACATCCTGGTTCTCAGCATATGGTTTGTACAGTATGGATGCTTTGGACAGTTCTGGATTAACACACTACATGTAACGTTTCTAAATACAAGTCCATTAGGGGTCTGAGGCCACCTTTTTGCTGATCGATCATGATATCTATCATGCCTTGAACTCTGTACTTGTAAATTTTGAGGGTTGCTCCTTCTGCATCTCGACTTTCAAATACTGGAGGAACTGTGAAGCGGGTTCGGTTCTTACTTCCCCACACTGTATTTAACCTGCCTTAGATTGATGTTAATTCATTAAAATGCCAGGGATAGCGAACTTGACATCACATCCCTTTTACTCACAGTGACATCACAGAATCATCATTTGATTCTGATGCCCTCACAGGAAGTGGTGGTTCTTGACCTTTATAAAAATCAAGAAAGTGAAGGAATAGGGAAACAGAGGGTGTGACTCACCCTTTTTGTATGCAGTGTCACAATCAAGAGAGAGTCAACCTCGAGTCATCTCACTCCCACTGTATATAGGGGAAAGACATTATTCTTAAAATAAACTTTTACTTCCTGAATGTTGTCCAGTAATATGCTTCTTCACCGAATTCTCCCTGACTTTCCGAGGGTCGGGGATAGTGTGTACTCTTTCCTTACAAGGAAGCACTTTTTAAGGGAAAAGGGTGTGGGATCTATATAATGGAATGTATAAAATTGCCTAGGTGGTGCCCAGATCAGTATTAATTCACAGGTCCATCTGACAGGGTTGAAAACTGGGGGAAACAGGCTAGTTGTAGTTACTATCACTCCTTGGCCTTTAAGTGTGATCAACTAGTTTCTGCTTCATACCCCAATCCAGTGGGACTTCTTCAGGGCTGAATTAGTTCCATATACTAACATTGACTATCTTCTTAGTCATTAGTCCATAGTGTTAGCATGGATTTGTTGCCAAGTGACCTGGAAACGCTAACACAATGGACTAATGCCATTCTTTTAAAGATTGGTTAAAGACTGATAGACCTAACAGTCTTATGGTGGCCTTCCACAATTTTTTAGCCTGCCTCCTTCTATTTTTCTGAACTTGTTTTTGCTGGTTTTAGGAGTCTGCACACTCTACCACTGCTAACCAGTGCTAAAGTGTTTGTGCCCTCTACTCTAAACATGGTAACATTGGTTTATTCCCAATTGACATATTTGATTTATGTATAAGACCCTTGTACTGTGCATAACATGTACCCATGGCCTGTAAGTTCAATGCTACTAGTGGACTGAAGCACTAATGCCACCCACCACATAGCCCTCTACTAATGACTCGGACCTGCAGATGCAGAACCTGTTCGTATAGTTTTAGACTGCCATATTGACCTGGCAAGGTAACCATCTTGTCAGGCATAAACCTTCTCTCTTCCTACATGTAAATCACCCCTACGGTAGGCCCTGTTAACCCGCAGGGCAGTGTTCCATGTGTGTACGGGGCAGGGCATGAATTGTTTGGTTTTACATGTCCATGTGGTGAAAATCTCCCAAAGTCATTTTTCACTACTGTGAGGCCTATCTCTTCCACAGGCAAGCATTGAGTTTACCTTATTACCTCATTTTAAGCATAAGTCCTGAATGGGGAGAAATGGACATTTCAAGTTTAATGTCACTGAACTCATAATCTAAAATAACAACTTATGGTGATGTTGACTTTCAGATTTCAGTTTAGCAAAAGCTACTTTTAAAAAGTTCAAAAAAGAGGGAACCTGGTGTTCTAAATAATGTATGCAATTTCCTTACTGCAATAATCACAATGAGTTGCTTCATATGATTAGGTCATTTATTAAACCTTCTTTCTTAAATAGCTTATTTTATCTTTTTGATTTATATACATTAGGGAGAACGTAGACAAAAAAACACATATCAAATGATTCCTATATTTACAAACATTTACACATCTTTACGACATTTATCACAATATACATTACATACATTTATCACAATGCAACAAAACATCAATATAATTCATCAACCAATGTATCACTTACTACTGATAGATACAAATTAATTCTCTACTAAGACCTATCAACAAAACTGGGAACAAAACTTCACTCATTGTTCCTCAGTATACAGCACCCTGTCAGAATTGGTCTGAATGCCTAATATTGCAAATGCCAACGCGCTTCAAGCCCCAGGGGACCTCCAGGGTCTCTCATCATGGCTTCTGAATTATATACACATTGGTATGATCTGATGGTCGAAATTTTATTCCATCAGGCTTGCTGCTGTCTGGTGGTGGGGGAAACAAACTGGATTGGCCCTTCGACTGTGGTGGTGGTGCGGCTTTCCATGAACTGAATATCATAGAACACGGATATCTACCCAATGCGTGACTGAATCTGTCTGGCTTCATCCAATCGTTTTACCGTACCGCCTCTCCTCACAATAGTTAAGAATCACCGCATTGTATGCCCCCGTCTGAACAATACTTTGTTTCTTCAACACTTCGGCCCGACTTTTCTCTCGTTTTCTCATCACCAAATTCTTTTTTTAATCAGCACTTTTAGAAAGTTGACATTTATGCACTTAGTCATTTGATGCCTTCTGCCTATCTCTGAAATACACGTCTGGGGTGGGTGACAGCTAGCTTCCAGCATTCCTGCCAGACCACCACACACCAAGACAAAGTAGATGTGCATGCGTGGCCATCTGCATACAGATGGCCCTTCCCAAAAAGGATGGCAGGGAGGAGCTGACACTTACTCCTGAAGGACTGTGTCCTGTCCCCATCCGAAGGATTGATTACCCCCTGTTGTGTGTGTGGAGCCAGGTCAGGAAGGAGGGAACCTCTGTGTGCTTCAAAGCTTTTTTGAAGTCTTCCCCACTTCAGAGGCACCATAGGGTATAAGTACTGGACATCTAGCACTAAAAAACCAGTACACTTCTGGACCTGTGACCACTCCACCATTAAGAAGAGCCGTCATAGCTGTCATAAAGACTGCTGCTTTGCTGAACTCTGCCTTGCTGTGCTCCTACTGTGCTGAGCTGCCCTTCTACCTGCTGTTCTACTGACTTGGTGAGAAGGGTTGGACCACATCACTTTAAACCAGAGTGACTCCATGGGCTTGCTGGATTGCCTCCGTTCCCAAGTCTCAGGGAAATCAAAGACCTGAACCACGCAACTGTGTCTGGACTCTATACATTGAGTTTCTGCTCTGCCAAGTGATGTCATCCCTGTGCTGAACCCTTGGTAGTGAGTCTATAAGGAGCTTAAACTCCTGAATACTCGAATCCACATCGGATTAGTCATAGCTCTGGCACAATGTGGGTCAGAAACTGCGCACTCTCTCTGTTACGTGTAGTGGACTCAGCGCCTTGGTGTAGCTACGTGGGAGACCCCTACTCATCTTGTCCACACAGCATGACCTACGCAGCCTCATAACAATGACATCATCCAAGTCAAGGTACTTTTGTTCAGCGGATCCAAAGAGGTCACTGCTGCCGGCCCGCACTCCCTTGCAGTCAGCCTGAACTCGTGACTTTTTCCTGGTCTATTGCGACCCAATAACTCTTCGAACGATTGCAGCTTCCAAGCACGCTTTTCACTTTTTGAATCCACACAACTTCGTATTCATGCCGAAAAGATTCTTATTGCCTTTGGTCTTGTTTTATTTATATAAACTCAGAGTTTATTTTTTTATCACGATGTGGAGTCTTAAGGTGGTGCTTCATTGTGTTGTGGTATGAGACGTTGCAAAAATACTTTACACATTGCCGGCTAGGTTAAGCCTGACTGCTCAATGCCAAGCTACTGAGGGTGAGCACAGAATAATTTGTGTTGTGTTGTGTGGTGACTTACCCTGACTAGGATCATGGTCTCTACTTGGACAAAGGTGCATACCTCTGCCACCTAGAGATCCAGTTTCTAACACTGACACAGAAATGAGGTTGGATTTACGAACTGTCCTTGATCACAATTATTCAGTTTCTCAACTATTGGTAGACTAAATAACGTAGCTGATGTCAATATATGGACCTAATTCAGCCCTGAAAAAGTCCCAGGGAGGATAAAATGCATTGGCTATGGCTACAATCAAAAAATAATTTTAGAAGAAGATGAATAAGAAAGAAATGAACTATAACCACACAAGGGACTCCTCTATTATGTTCCACAGAAACATGGATTAGTGTTTTATATTTCAAGAGTATCTAAATTGAAAATTTGACTGACTTGGTGACTTTCCTTTGGAGTGCTGAGTAACACAATTTTTGTTCTCATAAAGGTACTACCCTACAATGGGTTTATGGTGGCTCATCCCCTTTACTCGGGCATCCATTTCTTTTGTGAATTCAGTTTAAAATTGATTTACCATATTGTGATGTAAAATGCAGTGTAATGGCTCCAGCTGCTTATTGTAAATCATTTTTTTAAAACCATATAGCAGTTGGCCTCAGCCAACTACCTAATTTCCAGAACAGACAGGCAGTCATTGGTAGAAGAGATCTGTCACACATATCTTGCCCTGGAGGACTCTAATAGTCCATTCCTGTAGGTACCATACTTAACATAACATAACATGTGTATTTGTAAAGCGCACGTTCACCCAAGGGCATCTTGGTGCTGAATAACAGATCTTTATTGTTACCCAACTCAATGGTACTCACTTGCAGTGCAGTGAATGATGTCTCAATATGTTTCAGAGCCATCATTTTAAAATACAACATCATTCTAAACGCCCACTGATTATTAGTTAAATTGACTGGTTAAAGGGACCTGTTTTTCTGTTCACTGGTTGGCCTCTTTAATATATTGTGATCAATCTCTAGATATCCCATAGTCACTATTTAATAGAAGTTGAATATAACGCAAACCATCCAGTGATATATCTATGTACTTACTTCTTGCCTTTAATTATCTATTGTAATCTTCAAATGATCTAAAAATATAAGGGATACGCAGGAGATACCAAAGCTGCAAGCCTAATTGCAACCATAAATTCTGCATCCATCTCTCAAACCTCCCCTTCCATTACATATGCTAAACAACGCATCCCAGGGCAAGATAAGAGTACCCCTCTCATCATTCAAGCAAACCATCAAAATGCTTCCCACATAGCAAAGGCGGTTCCTCCATAGGAGCGGAGAAGCACTGCCCCCACTCGTTGTGCAGAAAGAGGGAAAAATAAAATGATGATAAAAGGATTTAATTAACATTTTGTTTTTCCAGCTTTCTAATGACGGAAGAGGGGAGGGCGGAGCCAGTGCATTATTGCTGCTGATTGGCAGCAATCATGAGAGACCCTGTCAGTCTGAATTGCGCATGTCAGTTTGGCCGGCTACCTTGCTATGGCCAAACCGACATGGGTAATTCAAACTCTCCAACCCAGCTGTCTTAGACAGCTGGGTTAGAGAGCAGGGACAAGCCTCCAGTGCCTTTCAGAGCGCAGAGGCAGCCTGCTTTACAGCATGAGAACAGCCTCTGGATTGGATAAGGTAGTTGGCTGTGTGATGTCACCTTGCTCTCAGAGGAATCTGGAGCCAGGGACTGGAGAGCATCGAGGACGTGCTGCAGGATAAAGTAAGTAACTTTGATTTTTTGTTTCTTGGATGTTTGTTTTAATGTATTTTTGTGTTCTAATGTTTTTCTTAACCCCTTTGGTGCTTGCATCAGCCAGCGACCGATGCAAGCACTACCTCCCTGGTGCGGCACATGTCAGTTGGACGTCGAAGCCCCGCCCGCTCATTAATTCTCATTCACTGCGGAGAATTCGCGCTGCGGTTAAGGAGTTAATGTAGGTGTGTGTGTTTTAATATATGTAGTGATAGCCCCCGCCGTATTTTCTCGTCACCAAACACCACTGCCACATAGGCTCACAATACAGACATCAATATTCCAACCAAGCAGTCCCTAATGGTGTATTTTGCTACCCCTCCGAAAATGCACTTCGATGCCCACAATGGGTAGGAAACTCTATATTAGTGCTGTAATACAATGCAATACAATATAAGCATCTCAATACAATATAAGCATCTTTAGTTTGAGTGACGGCACATAATAATAACTCCTTTTTATATAGCATTTCAAAAAACACTTCTGCAGTTTATAAGGTCTGTCAATAAAAAGTGTTACTGTTACCCATTTACAGGAACTCAATTTACTGACCTTCACAAGGACAGAGCAGAATGACACGCTGCTTCAGGGAATTGCTGGTCATTGCTCCTTTTTTATCTTTGTATTACTTTTTAATTTAGGGGGATTGCTCTAATGTGTAAAGTGAATTTGAATTTGAACTTGCACTGGGTTTTTTAATCCTGCCGCATACGGTCATCAAAAACTACGAGAACCCAGTTCCCTTACCTCATATACTCCTTTGCACACCGTACATTGTCCCTTTCCAGTGCGCTGTTAGAGCAGGCATTTTTCGTGGGTGAGCGCTCTAGTGGTTATCAACGCACCAGCATTAAATTGGCCTCCCACCACGGATGCCTGCCACAGGCATGCCAAAGGCTCGCCCATCTGCACCCGTCCGAGCCTGAATCGCGACCAGCGCCAGCCATGCTGTCCGACCACAAACAGGTACCTCATTGTCATCCATATTTTTAAGATCTTTAAGTAATACCTCCCAGCACTGTGATATCAGCCTCTTACCAGGAAAAGAAAGCCCCCCCTGGCATGTGGCAATCTATACTTGGGACCTCCCCTGATCCCCTTTGCCATATCCCTAATGGGTCATAGACAAAAGTATTTAAAGCTGGCATGATGAATGCACTCTCAATGACCAAACAGACCCCTGGAAATATATGATTTTAAATTAAACTCTCCCTTCATTACGGAATATTTGGCTCAAGGAATGGTGCAATTCAGCCATTGCTCTTACGCTTCCTCTGGGCTACACCATGCATAGACAAGAGGGAACCGAAGCACATGGTGGTGGATTGACAATAATTGTTCAATACACCTACCAATGCAACACCTTTGAATCAGATATCCTGGAAGGGGCAGAAAGTCTCGGCTTTTGTTTCAAGCTTAGTCCCTCACTATCTATGGCAGGTATACTGATTTAAAATGTCCTAACAACTTTAAGAGAAGCACTAGCCCTTCGCATACTCAAATTTCACCATTCTAGGTGTCTTTAACCTCCATCTTGAATGTTGTAACAACCCAGAAGTATTCAACTTCACAGAGACTTTAGACACCATTGGGGTCCACCTGCTGGTGACACTACCTGCCCACCTAGGAGGGCACACTCTGGATGGTATCTGCTCCAACCTGTAAAATCTCACAGTTGGACCCCACATCCAGCAGATGTGTTCTGACCATATGTTCATCCCACTCACCTTCCCCACTCAGATAATCAGGTCCCTCCACCCTCCGTCATCTCCGCCCTGTTAATCTATACGTAAATGGACTACTCTGTTAAAGGATCGCAAGCTGACCAAACTTGCTTCTGCAACCTCCCCTTCCTTAACATAACAACTGATATCAAAATGTTCAAAACCTGGACTACACAAATCATTAACAAACTAGCGCCGGTAAACTTCAAAAAGAAGAAACAGAGATTCCAACCATCAGCTTCATGGTACACCCAAACCTTAACAGACCAGCACCTTCTCTGCAAGCATCATTAGCATAGCTGGAGAAGAGCATATATGGAGGAAGACTTGGTTCAATTTAAACAAACTCCAAAAATCTATCATGTGCAGATTAAGTTAGCTAAGAATGCATATTTCACATAGCAGATTAGGGATGCCCAAAATGACCACAAATCCGTATTCTCAATCGCTACATCATTCCTACAACCAAAAGCATTAGCCAGAGAGATTCCTCCTTCACAAATCCTCTGTAATCAAAGCTTTGAGTTCATCAAACAAAAAAATCAGACCATTCAACAAGAGTTTAGTGTAACTCCGCTGACAATACAGGAGCCAGAGGCAGACCCACCTGCCGACGGAATTTTCATTCCAAGTCTTTCAGAGAATTAGCCTAGAACAATCGCGACAAGCAATTCTTTCCTGTAAATCAGGCTCTCCATTTGACGCCTTCCATGCTTCCGTCCTCCATAAAATTGTGGCTATAGTGAATCCATTATTCAATGAAATTGTAAATACCTCTCTGACCACCGTGCCAGTTCCATGCGACTGGAAAGCCACAGCGGTTAAGCCACTATAAAAAAACATCTCCCGGATCCTGCAACCCTTTCAAATCTACGCCCTATGTCCCTACTACCATTATTAGGGATATTCACTGAAAAACTGTTAAATAGCCAGTTGATGACATTCCTCCAAGAAACCAACATTCTCCGTTGATTTTATTAGGTCTTGCAGCCACATTTGACACCATTTCACATGATATCCTTCTGCAACACATCAAAAACTGTGGTATTACTCATCTCGCCTTAGCCTGGCTAAAATCTTTTCTTTTAGACCGCAGTAAAATGGTGGTTCTAGGACCCTTCCTATCACCAGAAAAAACATAATCTCAAGTGTACCAAAGGGATCCTCTCTTAGCTCAGAATTGTTCATCGTATATATATGTCCCCTCTAATTAAGTTGATTTCTTATTTTGGCATCAAA
The DNA here is from genome assembly GCF_964261635.1 of Lissotriton helveticus. Classification (NCBI taxonomy): domain Eukaryota; kingdom Metazoa; phylum Chordata; class Amphibia; order Caudata; family Salamandridae; genus Lissotriton; species Lissotriton helveticus. Next base: position 1,053,142,935 of record NC_136065.1, read on the forward strand.
ACTACATCATATGTAGATGACACACAGCTTATCCTGGACCTGGACAAAGCATCCTTAGGCTCAGAGTTAAACTTCAAACACTATCTAACTGAGGTAATTCAGTGGATGCAATCCAACCACCTCAAATGCAACACAGAAAAAAACGAGATCATGCTCTTAGGTAACAGCAACGCCTTTGACCGGATAACATTGTGACCAGACTCCGGACGCCCCTCCCCACCAAACACTGTCACCGTAGTAAAACATTTAGGGGTAACATTTGCTGCTGCTCTATCCTTTAAGCCACAAGCTCTTGCTTTGGCAAGCACTTGTTTCAACTTCATAAAATCCCCACATTTTTTTTATTATCTCCCACTTGCAGCTAGAAAAACAGTTGATGTTGCACGAATTACTTTCAGACTGGACTATTGTACCAGTCTATATGCAGGCATAACCAAACAAACTCTTCAAAAATTGCAGGTAGTGCAACATGCAGCTGCTAGGCTCGTGCTGAAACTACCACGTTGCTCCTCTGCCTCAGCTGCCCTCAGTACGCTTCATTGACACCCCATACACAGGCAAATTTTATTTAAAATCCTCCTACTCACCTTCAGAGCATAAAGGTTGATAGGTCCCATATATCTAGCTTCTAGATTTACTCCCCATACCCACTCCCGCACCCTGAGATCCTCCTCAGCTAATCTTCTTGAACCCCCTACGTTTAGGTGTAAGACCAAAGGCGGGAAATCCTTTTCAGTCTTAGGAACAAAGGCTTGGAATCAACTCCCTAAACAGATAAGATTTATTGACTCTGAAACCCTGTTTAAGAAAAATCTTAAAACTTGGATATGTTAATCCACTGACTAAATGTGGCAGGCACTTATTTGATAAGGTCAGCATCCTTTCAATCCCCAGGTGTCATGAAATCCTGCTCTTGCCCACACAGCACCAATATGCTCCCAAGGGAGTGAAAGTTATTCCCTACAAATATTATATTCAATTCAAGGTTGAAAGGCTGAGTTAGTCTTGATGAGTTTCGAACTCATGACATGCAGATCTAACATAGTTTCCCCACAAGTGGCCAATGTACTGATCCCTTTGTCTTTGAAAGTCCGTGTTTTAAACAACAGGGGGAACCAAGGATGTGTTTCCCAACACCTGTCTCCTGCTTAAATGATAGTAATTGACAATAGTGAGATTTCTTGTCATTTCTTCACCTCTTTCTTCCTTCCTTTCTTTCCTTCTTTTTTGCATAAGCACCACATGCATGCAGAGGAGCACTTCAACCTTCACCGCCTCCTCAGCCCCTGAACTCACCACCATTTCTGCCCACTAATTTACATCCTTTCTAGTGTCTACTCCATAGAAGTGCTATGTATCGCATACTGCATCTATACTGCACCATTTTCAAATTCCAGAGTCTTCATTAATCCCAGCAACAGGTGCAGCCACCACATGACCATCGCTCTAATGCTGTTTCCTGTTGTATATTCCTCCCTCACCATAGCTGCTTCCTCTGCCTTCTCTGGAACCCACTCAGCTGCTGCACTAGCTGAAGCGGGGACTGGCATTTGTTGTTGTAGTGATGGAGATACTTTACCAATTGCTACATCTCTGACCCTGGTGATAGGCACATTCACGGTGCATGTAGTTGGTTTGTGGCAGTTGCACCACTTTTTCTATAGTTGTGAGCACACAAGACATTTAAAGAGTCTGAAAAAGCTGTCTAGCTCTCCTGATTTCTCAGCTTCTTCCATCTATCTTCAGGTGCTGTTCTATCTTGGACCTGATATATATATCGAGTAAAACTGATGATTCACCAATGTAGGAATGCAGTGACCACAATATACAATATTGTTCCATGTCCAAATATTTATTCTCAGCGAAAATCTCTGGCTCTATAACTCTTCCTCTTCCAACTATCTCCAGCAACAAACTCCCACAGACTGTTCAGATGCATTCATTATGAGAAGCACTGCACGCGGGATTATAGGTAGAAAGGGTTAATGTGGAAGGAAAAAAGAAGATACTAATCCTCCTGAAACATTGACAACTAATACACCAACTGGAGCCAAATTACGTAACAATTTTGTATCAAGTTTTCACATTCTCTCCCCTACCACAAGGGCAAGTGAAGTTATATTCCTCAACGGTAGAGAATTCCAAAACAGTGTTGAGTTATCGTATCAATTACTAATTGCGCCCACATTTCTCCCTAACTCAACACAGATGCAACCCATCCAATACTTGACCCATTCCCTTACCTCGGGAGGTCTAGTCCACATGTCCTTGCGCCAATCTGCTGTGGTTGAAGTTCAGTGCCCTGCCTCTTTGCTCAATTTGCTCCTCCCCCACTGAGCTGCTCTCTGCCAGCGTACTCCTTGCCCGCTGTCAACCGGAGCACTCTCAATTACCTTGGGCAGGACATGTGACGGAATTCCTGTAGAAGGATGCTTAAAGGGCTTCAAAGTCTTCTCATAATTGTGAAAACCCCCACTCGTTGATAGTGATCTTTTCCATACCCAATACTTCCCACAAGGCGTAAAGCCATGAGTGGTGATCAGGCACGGTATCTCTTTTCCACGGGGTTGCTATAACCCGTTTTGCCATCCAGAGAACCAAAGCCATTAGTTTATGTCAGTTTGTTAGGAAGAGCCAAAATCACATAGGATAAGAATCTAGGGATCTGTATGTCAAATATAGTGTCAATGTCGTCATGTGCCTCTGTCCAATACTTTGACAGCTTTGGGCACTGTCTCACAGTTGCACCAGCATAAATCAGACTTACTAGTGTCCCAGGCATGTACTCTAGTTGGAGTATAGTACAAATATGTAATGAATTTTATAGGATCTCTCTGTCCTGCATGCATCAAGTTGATAGTCTAGCTCTATGGTGCATGTCGCTCTACCCCTCCTGTGTGAAACTCAATCCCATCTCACTCCCCCACCTGCCCTGATTAGGTGATTTATCTATCTCATTCGTGTGTACGACCATTTGGTATATTTCAGAGAGTGTCTGCTTATGTCTGTCCTTGGACTGCAACCACTTCTCAAGCTGGGCGACGCGTCTCCTCACCATAGGCCTGACTGACTCGTGCATTACACGGTGTTGAAGCTGATAGAAATGCAATCTCTCATACTTGTGTGTGTTGAATTCTCTTTTAATTTGTGCAAAACTTCTGATGGCGTTTTTATCGAATAGTTCCCTCATGTGCTTACAATCCTTTTCCTCCATATTTCATAATCTTGGCTTTGGGGTGCTCACTTCAACTCTGGGGTACTGTGTATTAGCATAACAGTGGAGGTTAAAGTAGTCATCTTACCCCGCTATTCCCACATTGTCCCAAACTGCCGGTGAGGTATAGACACCTCCTGGGCACTGCTTTCGTGGGTGCCAGGGTTCTACCACGTATGGATGCCGGCAATGATCTGATCTATAAAGCATTAGTGTTTCTCTGATGTCCTTCTCTGTCATTCGACCGGGTAATGAAGCTTCACCACCTGCTAGTACTTAATGAGGTCTGGAATACCCAGTACTCTTTCATCTGAGTGTTTACCTGTTCTATGAATGGCCACACAAGGTATTTCCCCACCCATATGAACCGGTCTATTGCCTGCTTCAGCCTCTGAAAGGTTTCCTCTGGAAGTTGAAGTGAAAACATTTGAAATAGGAGTAACTATTTGGTAGGATTATTTTAACTGCTGCAATGTGGCCCAACCAGGACAATCCCATGAGTTAAATCCTTTTGAATTACAAACTGGAGGGCTGGGTAATTCTTTTTAGATGTCGCTGCCAAGATTGCTATTCAGAGTCCAAAAGAATTAACTCCATCTGCAGCCCATCAAAACGGATACTGTCCATTAATGTAGACACTCTGCACATCTGAGAGATGTATGCTGAGTGTAGGAAATTGGGTTACTGGTTTAGAGGGTGAAACCCTACTCAAGCAGCAACCAAAATTCTTGGCAGAGTGAAATCAAGCAAACCCCAACTTAATTTGTGCTTAACCCTCTAGTAACTTGGCACAATGCACTCAGGCTTAACGTAGAGGCAATGTCTAAAGTATTTATGCAGCACAAAAGGGGGTGGTGATGGACGGAGCATCTGAATCAATCAAACACTCACACCCAGTCAAAAGATCTGGGTTTAATCCATCACCGTTCTTTAGCCCACTCTGCCACCCCAGTTCAGACATGGCTATATGCAAATCAGTCTGACCCTGTGCCTCATGGGAACAGTCCAGCCCGAACTGCCAAGCCATGTCTTCCCTGGACCAGTATTTATGCAGCACTTCAAACACAAATAAAGTGAAAACATAGTGCAAGATAAAACCCACACTAATTTAGAAACATAGTTAACTTTAACAAATTATTTGAGACCAAAATGACAAAAATCCAATCAGTACAACCGGAGATATGCAATTTTAAAGATTAAGTGAAACTAGTGCTAAAAGTGAAAATCTGTAGTTATCTAGTCACGCTAGTCTGGGACAAAGTCACAAGTGCAGCCCGACTATGGTGGGGTGCAGGCGGGACACAGGGACCAAGTTAGGCCCACTGCAAAAAGTACCTTAATTCTTGGTTGGGGAGCACTGTGAGATCTCATGTCGAGGATGCTTCGTGCAGCGGCAGTCCTCACGAGCTGCAGCGCAGCAACGCAAGGTCCTGCATTGTTGTCGAGAATGCTGTTAATGGTGAGATTGCGCTGCGAAGTCCTACGTTGAGGATGCATTGTGCAGCAGCAGTTTTGAGGAGCTGCAGAACTGTGATGCGATGTCCTGCGTAGGGAATGTGTCACACAGCACCGGTTCTATTAACCTTTTCTATGATATGAAGGAGTCTTTGGTCCTACCTATTAGGAACTCAGACTGATTCATGTCCACTAAGCCAGGCATGAGAGGATATAGAGTTTTGCTAAAGTCCCAGTAAGGATCTTGGCCTCAACATTTGTCAGTGAGATGAGTCTCTAATAGGGACAGAAAGAGGGGTCCTTCCCCTGAATAGGTGTAGTATTGAAGGTGTGAGAGTGCCTGTCTCAGTAAATCTGTGATAAATTCTAGTCAAAATGGGCACAAGCTCCTGCCAAAAAAGCCTGTAAAAGACTGAAGAGAAGCAATCTGGCATAGCAGCCTTGTCCGTCTTCAGGAAGGATATACTGGATATGAACTTGTCAATTGTTGTTGGCTCATCAAAGTTTTCCATGGGAATGTCGCAATCCTGGAATTGTGCCGGTAGGCTTATATAGTGTCTGTTTGCATATGCTATGCTGGATACAGCTGGGCATAGAGGTCCTGGAAAGCTAGTGCGGAAATCATATCTTGTGTCTTGGTTTCTTCTGTAGAGATGGGCCTCAAACCTGATCCCTGACGAACTGAGGTGCCCTTCATCGATTCCCCAACACTGCTGGTCAGATGTGCAGTGATATTTGGGTGCCAGGACCCCTCTGCAGCACCTGACCTCATCTGGCCCCTGGCGGCCCTGCCATGCCTCGTAGGTCTCCAACATCAGTAGAACGGTAGGCGGTGGGCCTGATGCCGCTGGGTGCCAAGTCGACGCTCGCTTGAACTCTGCTCCCTGTGACCTGGCTACACCTCGGAGGCCCTAGGCAGTGGGTGAACCTGAGGTACAAGGCTAGCGGGCCTCACCGGGCTGCCTGGGATGCGCAGTATCCCATGTGTGCTGGGCACAGTGAGCTTGCACTGCCATTTTGGGGACCCACCACCCCCCGTAGTGAACCTGAAGGTGCTATAGGGGCTGTGAGTGCTGCCAAGCGGCCTGGACATGCAGCCTGCTCCCCACTTCCCTGCCTAGCTGAAGATACTGGTTACACAATTCAACATCTGCTGCGTGCCTGGCGGAGGCGACCCCGGTGCATTGGCCTGCGGCCCATCTCATATGCCTTTCATGCTCATTTTCAGCTGCGCCTCTCAATTGATTAGCATGTTCTGCGCCGGGGCCTCTGTCATTGGCATCTCCAGTTGCACAGCAACTTCAACCACTAAAGCTCCTGGGCCTACTCTGGTGACGTGTCAGCCTGACATCACTGCTGGGGCTGTACTGGCATCTCTTGGCTTGCTCCTGACTGTCACAGGGCTCTATTGGGCCTGATAGTCCACAGGTGTACTGGCCCCAGCTGTCTTCCAGCGACCTGACTGAAGTGTTTTTTCTCTGTGGCTGCCACCCCTGGACCACCTGCTGCACAGGTCAACTTGGGCACATGACCCACCAAGTGATCCCTTTCGAGCCACATTGGCACCCCCACCTGAGCTCGCCTGCACATGTGGCATCAGGCTCCCCTTCAGCGGGCGTCCCACAGACATGGAGCATGGAGACCCCAAACAGTGCAAATTACTGTTTGAAAAGTCTAAAACCATGTACACACCAGTATAAGATATGGAGGTGGCCGTGGCTGTGGGTCATGGCGCCGGACAGCTGTCAGGTGCAGTTACCATCATGATGGAGCTCCAGGCCAGTTTCTGCACCATCGATGCCTGATTCAACAACCTCAATGGCTGCCTTGATCGTATGGGGAGGGCCTGGATCACCAGAACTCTCAAATGGAAAGCGCAGAGAAGCGCATTTCAGGCCTAGAGGATGGGTCCACCATGATGGCCAAGAGGCTGGAGAAACTTGTGCTGCGCCTAAAAACTGTGGACATCAAGAATGAAGATTTGGAGGCATGCAAACGACGCAATAATGTCCGCAGAGTGGGGGCGGCGAAATCCACTGATACTTAACTCTTAGATCTGTTTGTAGAATGCCTACTCTGAACTTTTTGACTGCCAGAACTTTACACCCACCTTTTTTGTTGAAAGGGCCCACAGATGCCTTGGCCCTCGTCAATCTCCTGGTACACCACCTCAGCCGATAATAGCCAGGCTTCCAAACTTCCGAGACCTTGAAGCGGCCCTGCAACGGGCATGCGAATAGGGCCCACTTCAATACCAGGGATCTGTGATCTCCCTTTTCCCAGATTTCACACTGGGGGTTCAGGAGGCACGCCGCAAATTTACAGAGACAAAATCAGACTTGCAAAAACTGGGATTGCACTATGGCATGCTCTGCCCCGCCCGCCTTCAGGTGGATGTCAATGGTAAGACACGTCTTTTCAATACTCCGGCAGAGGCCATGACCTTCTGTAAACAATATGCCAAGGAACGTTCTCCTATAAGACGCAACACACCTGAGCACTCCCCACCTGATCTCAAAGCTGCAGCAAGTGTTTCCCTCAGAATTAGAGCCAGATGTGCTTGTTTTTTCCAGTTTGGTCCCAGAGTTGACATACCTACAGATTGTATGAGAGGCCCCACTTCTGCTCAGGCTGTCCTGGCTAGGATTGCACCCCATCCGTGATGATGTTCACCCCATCTCTACATCAGTCAACTTCGTTCTGTCATCCTACATGTGGGGGCCCGTCCACTGCAGCATTGCTACCCCCAGAGGTGTACACCACCCTGGAGACTCTGCAAGGTTTTATTTGTTTTGGGTACTTATTATGGGATTTGCTGGTCTTCTTGTTGCCCAGTTTGGGAGGGGTGTGGGTTAGGATGAATGTTGGTTGGATGTTTGGTTAAGTAAGTTCATATCTTTCAGTACTAGAGGACACTGCATGTATTGAAGTTGTCATAATCTGAGTATTCTCTTTGATGGTGGGGACACGTGACAATGGGAGGTCGATAGCGGACTTCTCATTCCTATCCAGGAACATTAGAGGTCTTATTAATCCTTGCAAGGGAAAGCAAGTACTGCAATACCTAACATGACACCGCACACATATAGCCCTCCTGCAGGAGACACACCTCCCTCCTGGTAATTCACATACCTTTGCGTTTGCATGAAGACAGCACAGATACTTCTGTAGCTACTGCTCATATGCACCCGAGGGTGCTATTGATCAACATGTATGCCTGAATATTGACACGCCAACTTCTTTCAAACACTCCATTCCCTGATAGGGTTTAACGATTCTGACCACATCATACTGGGTGGTGACTTTAACATGCTCCTTGACCCCCCAATTGGACTCCACTGTTGCCACTCCGACAGGCAAACCATGTTCGCTGCATGGGTGATTTGGTGTTCTGCACTTTCAATGGTACTATTTATCATGCAGTGCCAATTCGCTCACTATTCATACCATGCAGATGCTCTCATCCCATACTATAAACCTGAAATTGACCACGCTACCTTTATGCCCCTGAGTTACATACTCCTGGCAACCCCTGACATTCAAACTCTTTCCACAACCAGCTGGGCTTGGACGAAAATTCTTAGTTTATTTGGGGAAAAACTTCTGTTCTCCCCTGAACGACCCCTGACGGACAACCAGAGGCTTCCCCTAACACAGGAGAAGCTGGTCCAAAATACACTGATGCACCACGCCCTGGATACTTTTACAACCTCTTTCCAGATGGTCACTTTATTTTCCAAGTCGACGGCACTCGCTCGTGTTGGACCCGGCCTCATGGCGTGGTCCTACCCCTCCTGCATGGCGGGCCCAGGACGATATCCGCCCTCCACCGGACCTCGGGCGCCCCCTTCGGCCCGATCCTGCACGCCCCAACACCACAGGGCCGGCTACCACCCCGGTCCTCCACCGCAGGCCTGCCCCCGCGTAGGCCCATCACGACCTAAGCACGAGGCTGTGCCCGACTCCATCTTGGGCCACCCCGTCACAACCACGTGGCCTCGGCCCCGGCCCAGGCCCCAGCGAAGTCCCGACATCGAGGCACCAAGATCCACCCAGGTGGTCGAGTGGCCACTCGACAGATCCCGGAGGAAAAGGAGTTTCGATGGCCCTCCAGCCGTCCCCGGACGCCTGGTATCGATCGCCCTCCGGCCTCCCTGGGCGCTGGCTCCACCCCCCTGCTGGGTGTCTGGACACCTTCATCCCGGCCCCTCTGACCCCCAGGCGCGAGGGTCCGGACTTCAAAGACCTCCAGACCTATATCTGGGCCAGCCCTGGATTAGGTCTTCAGTTGTATCCTGGACTGGAAGCCCTGCTGACGCTGTCACGGCCGACACCAGACGAACTCATCCTCCCCGTAACCCGACGACCTTCTGAGAGCCTGCTGGCGCTGCCGCGGCCTACCTTGCTGAACCATCTGAGAGCCTGCTGGTGCTGCCGCGGCCTACCTTGCTGAACCATCTGAGAGCCTGCTGGCGCTGCCGCGGCCTACCTTGCTGAACCATCTGAGAGCCTGCTGGCGCTGCCGCGGCCTACCTTGTTGAACCATCTGAGAGCCTGCTGGCGCTGCCGCGGCCTACCTTGCTGAACTTTCCGAGAGCCTGCTGGCGCTGCCGCGGCTTACCTTGCTGAACTTTCCGAGAGCCTGCTGGCGCTGCCGCGGCCTACCTTGCTGAACTATCTGAGAGCCTGCTGGCGCTGCCGCGGCCCGACTTGCTGAGACATCTACGAGCCTGCTGGCGCTGCCGCGGCGCGACCTCTCGGAACCCCCCAGCTCGAGGATTGAGAGCTGTGCGTAGGGTATCCCTTCCTCCACCCAGAGTAAGACTGTCCCGCTACCTTACCCCCTTTTACGAGACTTTATAGATCCCTTGATCTGTTTGTACATACTGCCAAGAACCCGCAACCTTTTATTATCTATAAAAGCTTAAGAACTTGACCTCTTGTGTGGTGTCCATCTGTAGTGTTGTGATTACTCTACTGTACGATCCTAGGAGAGGACCCTCATTCAGGAGGCCTCTCGGTAAACGCTCGGCTACTTCTCGACGGAGAGGTGGACCTAGGGGTGGTCAGTCAGACATCTTCTGCCTCCCCCGGGGTCGCCTTTCTAACAGCTACGCTAATGCCACTTATATAGACCACTATGTCCTTTGCCACCTCTGCATGTGGATCCCTTCCTATCCGTTAGCTCAGGATAAGCTTGCTCCTTTGACCCTCGTGATCACTGACAGTTTGGTTATTCTCCAACTGCACTGTACTGTGGGCCAACATGAAGACCCAGAGTCGCCATATGTGTCCCTCTGCTGCCGGTGTGCTGGATGATTCAGGACACAGATACCCCTGGCCTTTGACAAGGAGTGATGGCCCCATCTATAGTGGATTGGACTATCTGTCAAGACGCTAGGGACAAGGCAGAATGATTTATGTTTCCTCAAGTTGATTTATGAAAGGTCCTGGAACAGACAGATTTTTTAGGCCTTCAATAACAACAGCATTCTTCATCCTAACATGCATCATAATCACTTCATTTTTTTCAAATTTTTTAATGCAGTTGAGAATGCCTGCCTGCTAGCGCCTCCGCTTGACCAGAATCCCAATCTATGTGTTCTGTTTGATCAGGGCACTCCTTCATTAATAAAGATACATTTGAACAGTCTTTGTACATATGCGTCAATGTCTGGAGCCTCTCTCTCCATTGGCACCCCTCTGATTCAGATGTTATTACGGCTGATCTATTTTCCAAGTCTTCCAAATAGTTTTGCAAGTCTATATTTTGATATTTAATGGTGAGGATTTCTTGCTTGAAAAATTCCAACTCTACTTCCCAGTTGTCACCTATATTCTCTAATATCGATACCCTGCCCCCTCCATGTCTGCTAGATCCAGGCGAGAGTTTTGTGCTTCTAGGGTGATGGTCAAATTCAGAACAGAAATTCATTAGGCCCTGAAACAACTCTTCCATGAAGGATTGTGTGACAAGAATGTCCACGCCAGTGGCCTTAATTTGCCCTGCAGTCACCTCCTTGTCCTGCTTGAGATAGGTGTCACTTTTTGTGGTCTGGATGAGAGAAGCAGTTTTCAGAGTATGAATCTTTCTTGGCTTTTGGCATTGTCATCTTGTGGTTTGATCACTTAGCGCTTGCACAATGTCTGGACCACACTATTGAATCCTCTCCTTCTCATTTGGGGAGAGAGTCATAGACTGTGCTTTCATTAAACCACTGCTTTCTCACCCACTGCTCAAGACCAGATCTTCATATGCCTAGCCTCTTCAGCCACTGCACTACTTCAAACAAGGGAAAGGTCAGGGTAGGGAGGTTACCTGGTTTTGCCAATAGCTAGTGATCCCCGCTGGAAGCCACTGCCTATGCCTCTGGGTAGGTAGTGACTCTAGAATGACCCTTGGGGATCAGTGGTAGTCACTATGGTCCAGTCCCACCTTTCCTACTGTTTACCCTCCTTAGTGGGGTACTGTTTGCATTCCATCCACTGCTCTCCCCATATCCCCTACTCACCAGAGCCTCTCCTCTTCTGCGGGTTGATTGCGTCAAACAGGTTGACCCCGCTGCCTAACCTAGGTCCAGTTTTTCAGCACTTGGTGATGTTTGGTCCCATTGCGTCAGAAGGCACCCCTCTTCTGGTGGTTGCAAACTGTTCTTGCTCCTTGCGCAGGCCCGTCTGTCACCCTCATGCAAGGTACTTCACTGCCCATGTCCTTCACAGAAAATCAGCCATACACTTCCATCAAGTACGACCCAAGACTCCAGGGCATCTCAAAATCTTCTCTTTCGCTGGACCCTGCTGCCCACTGGGCCCGTCTCCCTCTATTCTCTTTTCCTGCTGCCCACAATTCTCTGCCTCCCCGGGCTGACCCTCATGCATTATGAGACCCTGTGCAGGAAGCCTGAGCAGTCACAAGTCCCCCATGTGGCGGTTGGCTTACTTCTCATTGGACGACTGCCATCCCCCCACACACCTATGTTCTGCCATCTTGTAGGGCACCTGGGTTCAGCTGTCTCCTCAATTGGATCTCCCCCTGCCCGCTGGCCTCACTCTGAACTGCACCGCTTGCAGGAGAAGGCTTTTTCAACCCACTCTCACATCTTTGGCCTAGGTCCTTAGAGCGGTGCTTCAGAGAGCCACCCTGCTAACATCTTAGCACGGACTGTTAATAGAAGCCAGGTCTTTTTACAAGGTAGGTGATAGTGCCCCTTGGTGCTTCCATCACCATACACCAATTCTGTGACTCTTGGGCACCAGAAACTCTATTTCCCATCCTGTCGTCCTGCTTCAGAGTCCTGAAATTCCAGGACCTGTGTGGAGGAAGCATACGGTGCATCCTACTCCTCCATCATCTTGACGCTGACCCCAACAAGATGAAAAACAAATGCAAGTGTCCAAACACCCAAAAGTACCATTTACATTTGTGACAAACCAGAGGGGATAGTACCGTAGCGGTTGCTACTGAATGGGGGTGGTGAGGCAGCGGAGTGAGGGAGCAGGGGGGGAATAAAATAAAAAGACTGACCTGGGTGCCACCAGCTACCGCCTCTCCTCATACGTCTTCTCTGAAATGCAGCGCCGTGATTGGTCTGAGCAGCGTGGTTCGGCACTCAGATGGGGACAGTGTACAAACACTCCTCCCACAGCTCTGGCCAGCCCAGCCCCACCTGCCCCATCCAGCACCTAAGCAGGAAGGAAAACCAAAATGATAACAACGTGAGTTGTTATCATTTTAGGTTTCCTTTTTAAACTGCTCGCAGGGCAACGCCACGCCACCGCTGGCATATTACATGCAAAATATATATGAAAGCTATGGACTGCACATAGGAAGTCGCCCAAAGAGGACAAACACAAGAGCTCTTTTCATCCAATACCTATCTCTGTCCTTTATTCTACCACTACTATCTTACTCACCTACCTTCAAAGCGTATTACAAACCCCTACCCTCTACCTCGTCCTTAAGACTCCTGTCATTCTGCTTTTTCTTGAGCTTCTTGTTCTGTATATGCAAGCAATGCCAATATGTGCTACTAAAGCTAGCATTTCTGTAATTAATGATAGATTTCTTGGACAAAAGCTAAATTTTTCTTCCAATGAGAAATTCAATCTTTAGGATTAGTTCATGCGGATTAACATTGCACAATACATTGCTTACAGAAAGCAAACATAAGCGCTGGGTTCAATTTTGGAGTGTAAATTCAGAGACAGAAACATTTGCACTTATTCTTCCATGTAGCGGAATTTTTGAGTGAACTTTTTAATATTATTTTTACTTTGCTCTGCATCTGACTGATAAATGTCTTTATTTGTCATTAGTGTGTATATAATGTGAACTAAAGTGGTTTGGCATGTAATGGAGCTTCCCTATATTGGCTTCAGAGGGCATCAGCCTTCGAGCCTCTCTTCAGGTCCACACCTTTATAGTCCTCGTTATGGCTCTATGGACAAAAATATTGCTTGAGGGAGGAGATGGGTTGCAATTTACATTCTGATTTCTCTTTTTCTGTGTGGACTTGCATATTTCCATTTATAGGCTCTGGGTTTAGAAGACATGCTGGGCTGTAACGTCATATCACGGTAATGGAAACGTCTTTCTTCAAATTTTCATGAAATCCACTACTTGCTGCTGCATTTTCTGCCCCCCTTCCCAGCACCCACGTTAAGAGGTGTCCTGGTTGATGAGGCTATCATGACTTGTGCCATATCAATGGCTAGAATATCCAGACCAGAAAAAATGGTAGCTTGAGTAACATAATATAGAAATGAGTTACTGCTTTTCTGTCATTTAGTGTTGTCAGATCGAAGAAAAATCACAGCTACATAAGGAGACACTGTGAAGGGTAATGGGGAAAAGATAGAGTGAGAGAAAAGGCTAAAAACGTTTTATGTTTTTCTTGGTCTTCATTTTGTCCTTATTTTCTGTAATGAGATCAACACAGTGTGGCTAGCAGCTGCAGTACCTCCGTATGGACTGAGGGGCCACACCTCCCACCTTACTCCTGATGAGGAGAGTGTCTGTTAGTCTGACCTTTGTTCAGCCTGACAAACACTCTACTTCAGTGATTCCCAAACTTTTTTGACCCACGGCTCCCTTGACCTATTGATCGCTGCCCACGGCATCCCATTATGTTACCTTTTTTTTGCCAGCTTTGGGGATGTATTCCCAGCCTCGGGAGTACTTCCATTTTTCTCCCTTAAAATAATTGGGATGAAGCTCATGAATGTATTATAATCATATATGTAATCCTATCCTATCCACTGCAGAGCCGCATGCAGTGTCAACAACTGATTGGAGTGACACGGGGTTCTTGGAGAAGTGAACTGCTACTACACCATGATATAGTGCTCTTTAAAGAGGTGTGTTTATAGCTAGTTTCTGAACAGGCTTTGTTAGGCCCTGATAGATACAGGAATGTTGTTTCAGATCCTGGGTGCATTGATAGAAAAGGTCTGTTTCGGCTGTCTAGTTTTTTCTTTTTTTGCACATTATTGCTTCCATCTGATGGTACCAGGCTGTCCTTGTTTCCTTGGCAGTATGGGCCTTGAGAGTGAGGTTGGTGTAATTGTAATTGTAGGCATACTTATAGAGCGCAACTGTCCCCCGAAGGGTATCCTGGTGTCCAGGGTGAATCTAAGTAATGTGTTGTATGAAAGTTAGGGTCTAAATTAGTCCCTGTTCATGCAGCTGACTCAGGTTTGGACTAGTTATTCCTTATTTTTCTTGGCAAATAACAGCCCCATGTGGGGCTGAGCTTCAGATCGGTGCTGAACATTCAGTTTGGAATGAGGGGTAGGTATTACTTGTGCTTTAGAATGCCTGGAGCACAAGACACTTTCAAGTAATATGACCTTTCCCCAGCAGCGCCCTGTGAGTGCTAAGACTGTAGCAGTGACCTCTCCCAGCGGTGCACTCCTCTTGCAGCTTTGAGTATTCTGGGCACACCTTCCCAGTTTTCTGGTGTACACATATCATTCTGTACTAAAATCACAATCTCATTTTTGTCAAACTGTTGAATATTTTCGTAAAATACAAATGTGTAACTGGTAGATGTGTCTTTTAAGGTAACACCCTTTTGCAGGCTCTGGTTACCAAGCCCATGTATTTAACCAAATAAAGCAAATACAATATCCCATAATGCAGTGTTATTGGCATAACAATAGAGACTGGCTGATTTCATATGTGGCACTGGTCTTTTGAGAGCTATTCTCTGACATAAGGCTAAACAAACATATTTTTGGTTTTGCACTGCTTTTAATACAGACATGTCTAGGTTCAAAGTTGTTTTTTAGGAAGCCCTTGACAATTAAGTAATTTACACCACATGGTCATCCCTAGGCCAGTCCATTCTTTTTATGAGGGTCTTCTATCTAGAGATTCGCTGTAATTCAAGCAGCACAAATGAAGTTTGAAGAAAGCGATGCTTTGTATGCGAGACATTAAGTTATAATGACCGATTATGCATAGTAGTTTGAGCTACTTCTGCAGAAAGCTGTCCGTCGCCCAGATTCCATATAGGTTCCAAATCACTGAAGGGACTTCTCTGCCCTTCATCCATTTGAGTGCAACATTATCAGAACTACTAATAATGGGTTGCCTTATTATGATCCCATGTCACCAGAAAATGGTTGACACTTCCCAGTGCATACTTTTAACAACAACATTCCTTCTGCACGTTGCGGTCTGAGATCCATTGCTGTGGACTTAATTGCCTCCACTGCACTTTTTTCCTGAAGATAAACTGATTTTTGGAGATCTTAAACTTTGCATAGAAATTAAATACGGCAATTTGCAACAATTGTGATTCGTTCTGCCGAAGGAACATTAATTGTTTACAATGTAATTCAAATGCCTAACCTAGTCAAAGTGTATTTATGGGGCGAGGAGAAAGCCCATGAAAATCAGTGATAGTTTTAATGCCAATAACACTTTGCCTTCTGGGTCTTTTTTAAAAGTCATTGCATAAAATAATTGACATTTGTTATTGCTGCATATTTGCTTCAAAATGTACTATACCCATTTCCCACGAACTAATTTGTTGTGGGAAACCCTTACTCTCCATCCCCACATAGGTGGGCCCTGCTCAAAATGAAGTTGGGCTCCCTGCACAAAGGTTGGTGCAAAGAGACTCATAAACATGTTGCTTTTATTCTCTACTCTGCTACGTCATCAGCGAAAAATTACAGATGGGAATATTACATACGGCTTCTTCTCTGTAACAGCAGGTTTTAATAATCTTCATATGGCTTGGTCCAGAATTTACCACACCAAAAGAACACAGAATCCCGTGTCTTCATATTCTCTACAAATGCTGTGACGCCCATAACTTACTTGTTCCCACAAGGCTTCCACCAAGTCAATAATGACAGCAGACTTCTCAGCTCGACTTCCCAGACCCTTGTACACCTGCATCTTTGCTGTTTGCTGGATAGACCACTGCGCCCCTGGCTAGTTTGAACGGCACACCAGGGTGTGGCGGTGCACAGATTGGGAACCGCTGCTCTACTTGTTCAGGTCAGGCAGCCAGGAGTTAGACATTCGACGTCAGACAGGGTTCTTATACTGACCATTTATACATTCTTTGTATCCCCGGGTCGCGCTCCTTATCCCTTATCTGAGATTGGGACCACATTACTTCGGATTGTTTTTCATGCTTTTTAAAGATATACCGTGAACACTTAGGGAATGACGCTAGAGGGGATACTTCAGTAGATCACTTTTCACAGGACACTGGAGTATTATCCCCGTCCTTTACTTTATGCCGGGGCCCCTCTGCCTCTGACCTACTGAAGTTATAAATACTTTGTGGCTACTGACCCCTTATCTTGCAGCGATCTGAACCATTCAGGATACTGTTGACCAACTTTTAGCCTTGAAAAAGTCTAAAGTACCAACTTGTACAGACGAAACACATGTTGGCTGCATCTCACGCTTGAATTTGAACAAAGAATAAGTAAAACTAAACGCCGAAATACTTCGATTTGGTCATTTTGTTCTGAAACAATTGGAAATTTGCTGTTGCATTACTTGTACTATATAGGTCGACTGTTTATATAATCTTGAGACTGACAAGATCCCATAACAGTTAGAATTGGGTTGTGCTTTGTTGACCTTTCTATTTTGATTCTTCTAAAGAGATATAATTGAAACTAAGAAAAGAACATGAGACTTCAGTGAGAGCCATACAGGACACCAATTCAACATGTGGAACCGGTGCTATTTTACAAAATGATTGTTACATTTTGTCTACTTTCTCTTGAAAAAAGGCCTTCAGCAGGCGAAATCCTAGTGATGCAGGGGTGAGAAACGCTTTTACAACTTTAAAGGTTCCCTTTGTGGAACTGTCAGGTATCTCATTTTGGCCAAAAAATAACTTTACCTTCTCTATCGTTGTCTTTTTTCGAAACTCTTTAAGATCTCCATTTGCTAAATACCAAATGTTTAGTCTATGTACGCTATTATTATGCTATTTATCATATGTGATATTTACCACATGCCAAAAATAAGGCATTTGGGGCCAGATGGAGGTGGCCCAATACCGGTCGTAACGGCCGAAATTACCGAATTTCGGCCGTTACCGACCGGTATTGGGTTTTTGAGATGTAGGTGGCATTTTTTAAGAATTCGGTATTTTACCGAATCCTTAACATACCGATTCGGTAAATTACCGAATCCAGGATGTAGGAAGCACTCAAGTTAGTGCATTCCTCAGTTAAGGATTCGTTATTTACCACCAACTAGAAGTTGGTGGTAAATAATGAAAACCTTTGAAAAAGCATTTTTTTTGCTTTTCCAACAGTGCCATGTTGCAGACATACATGCCCTTAGGGCATGTATGTCTGCAACATGTGTACCCATGCACAATTGAGGGGTGCAACAGGGTGTCAAAGTGACACCCTGCCACCCTTCAATGTTTCCCCCAATTACCGAATCGGTATTTACCGATTCGGTAATTGACATTCATTCCTATGGGCCTCCAGGCCCATAGGAATGAATGGCAATTACCGAATCGGTAAATACCGATTCGGTAATTACCGAAACTTCACGATTCGGTAATTTTTTAGGTAAAATTACCTACATCCTATTTGCATGTTCTTAAATACCGAATCGGTATGATTCAGTATTTAAGAATCGGTAATCTAGGATTACCTACATCTGGCCCCAAGTACATAACCTCCAATTGCAAGTAGGAGAGGTAATTAAATATCAGTGAAAATACCACGTAAAAATACCTCCAGTCAAATTTAGTTGCTAAAAATTCCGGAAACTGTGGGGAATGAAACAAAAGCTATAAAACAATACAACCAAACAAAGCCCAACACAGTAATGCAAAAACAAAAACACAGTACATGCACTTTTCGAGCTTGAAAAATAAAACTGACACACACCTGTACACATGGCAAGGCCTACATAAACAGCTGTGGACAGATGGAGCTACCACAGGTTGTTTGCAGCAGCCCCTACTTCTGCAGGACACCACCATGGATGCACAGCTACATCACTATCTCATGCTACCCCTGATTAATGTTCTGCTACAATAAACCATGCAGTATGAGGATGTAAACCAAGTGGCCAATTAATGACCTCAAAGGTGCAGTAACACAGGACAAACATATTTTCATGTTTACGAATACCCTGGAGCACAACATAGAGATAGATTGCCATAGTCACTTCCTGAGAATACTAATAGCGCTACAATTCTTTGAAGCACCAAACAGCAGATAGTAGGATTGGTGCGAGGCATTTCTCAGTCAACCTCAAGCAAAACACTCTGCTAAGTGATGGGTGCTTTGAAGAGTGTGAGTGAGGAGCATACGAATGGCGATGCAGCACGCGCAATGTAATTTGTTTTATTTATTTATTTATTTATTTATGCACTTACCTCCGTTCGGCCGTATGCCGGAGTTTACTACCCTCCACCCTGCCCTTCCCCCACCCCGCCCCTCAGCACTCCCTCCAGGAGCCGCTACTGAATCAAGGCCTTTATAGTGTAAAATAAAATCAATTTAGACTATTTTGTGCACTTTACAGAATTGTATGTATGTTCAATATTACATATGTTCAAAGTTACTCCTAGTTATGACTCTGGGAATCAGGACAAGTGGCAAATTCAGTGAGTAAACTGTATTTTCAAATAAAGATATTCTACCAGTGGTGGATTTTTCGCATTTGCAAACTTACTTATAGGTGAGTTTGCGGTATTCCTGAGCGGGACCACTTGAAAAGGTTTTTGAGGACGCACAATCTCGTAGGATTGTGTGTAACGACCAGAAATGTTCAAGTAGTATTCCACCCTAGGAACATACACAGATTCACCTCTGTCAAGGGCTAGAGCTATTTTGGTTCCTGGCTGATAATGGCAAGAGAACACCCACTGTTTAAAGAAGCTGGATGGAAGGGCTTTCTCTATGGGAAAATATTGTCCCTGTGAATAAAATAAGTTACAAGTGGTAGTGCACTTTTGATGAATGTTCGCTTAGTGCAATTCTGCATACTTAAATGTTAAAAGTGTGGGTACTGCTGGAAAACTACAACTGAAAGAAGTTTCCAGAAATTCCCTTTATACTATTTGAGAATTCCAAGAAAGTCACTATTTTCCTCTATTTGTTAAAGCGATTGGACTAGTACAAATGTGTTTACGGTTTCATTTTTCTCCTGTGAATCACGTCTACTGTATATATGGACGCATAGGGTTAAAGAGCCTGGCTGTAATTAATGAAATCACTGTTGAGGCAGTGCATGCACCAACTCACAGAACAAATGAATGTTTTCTGCCACCGTTATTCAAGCCACTGTTTACACAAAACACAGACCTACTCTAGTAAAACAAACAATCTCACCATTCTAGGTGGGTGAACTTGAACTCCTGAACTTCGTTGCATAGAAGTTATTTCAAGATTAAGCAATGACTCATCCTGTCAGACACTAACTTTAACTGTTGTTGATCTTGATGGCCAGATCAGGTCTTATCCTGCAGAAAATCGTAGCCAAGTCACTGTTATTGGTCTGTTCTAAGTCCTCTAGGTAAATACATTTTAAAGCCAAAAAAGCGGAGATAAAACCCCTTGATAATATGCCCCATTATTTTATAGTGCCTATTTTTTGTAGATATGTTGTTAAGAACCAGATAAATGCAATGACTTATGTATTAAATAGATCTGGAATCAATATTGCAAGAGGATTTTTTTTTAAAAAGTCTAATACATTAATTGACGTATTGTGTGCTGTTCGGGTTTTTTAACATATACCTGGTTGGTTTTAATTTCTTCTGCATTTATTGTATCTGTAGGCACATTAGGTTATCTTTTAAATGATTCAAATAGGAACACAATAGTATGTTTAGTAAAGGCAGGACCAATGACATTAAAGGATTCAGTAACTACTTTGAAATTTGTATGATTATGAAGTTCGTGCATTTGCCTTATGTTCTGTCAATTGATACATAATCTGCATATTACCAAATACATTTTTATATCCGACGAATGAACTATAACTAAAGATTCTGCATATACAATACTCATATACAATCCTCTTCAGGCGGGCTAACTTTCACTTATTGATTGCTGTATTTATTCATCAAGAAGGTAAATATTTTTCATAGATGGTTGTAGCTTCTATAATGTAGTTAATATCGAGTAAAGTGCTTTTTATTGTTTTCAATATGCAACACAATCTCTACAAATTTAAATAAATTTGCAACAGCCTAAAATAGGCAGATATTTTAAAAGAAAAATATTATGTTTTCATTATTGGGGAAAATTCATATAAACATTCAAATGATCTCAAAACAACGGTTGAGGAAAGAAGACAGTAAATATTTACAAAAAAAATGGCAGGGTTTTTGCATTTTTTTTAAGGCTGATGTTAGGAATTTTGAAAGTGCCTTGTTCTAAGGCAATTCCTTGATGAACATGTGATGTTCCAAACAACTGCTTCTTACTGAAAAGAGATGTTTCAGGAGTAGCAGAATAAACGAAAAATGGAGCTCCAGCTGAACGATTTCTTGCATGTGCATAACCATGGTGTTGAGAACTCAAATACGTGTTTGTGCAAGTTTATATTCCACCGAGAACCCTTTTCTTAAGTTCTCTGGTACATTCAGATGATTGCATTGACAAAATGGCGGTCATGTCATTTAAGACGAAATCATTCAAGTTAAGTGAATATAATTTTATATTGTTTTCTAATTGTATGTAAGTTTCTTTCTTCAGAAACCTCTGTAGTTTCTGGATGACTGAGATCTATGTTTCATAAATAACGAAGCACTGATGATTAGTTGCATGGTACTGGTGGTGTGATAACTCCGCACCTGTAAACCCCAGTACCATGCACACAGTCAGTACCGTCAGATATAATGGAATGGGATATAACTGCGCAGGCCCAGTTTTACCTGCTTCAAGTAGGTGTCAATTGTAAGCGAAAGGCAGGTACAGAGTGCGGGTTGGCAAATTTGGGTGGTGAAGGTTACAGAGAGAATGCGAGAACTTTACTTGGCAGGAGCCTTACATCCTCCCACATGCCTTGAAAGGGTATTGAAGGGGCAGGAAACGAGACCGGACATTTATGCAGCGGGTAAAATCAGGCCGGTCGTTACAACCCATGGTGAAACCGGGCGCAGGAACAACAACCCAGCCATGACTGAGTGCGCAGAATTCCACACAGGAATTCCGCTCTTCGTAACTTAAAATTTGGAGCTTAATGTGATAAAATGTCAAACTATACAGATAAGCGTTTAACAAATATGCCTCAAAAGTTACCTGTAACCACATCTATTGCATAGTTGGTTTTTTCCATTACACATTATGTAGCCTACTCTGCTGCATAATTTGTTTTTATTGCCATATAATTCCCGTGGCCCTGTATTTAGTTCACAATTTTCTATATTTATTTACAGCAGCAACATATACACTATGTCAGTAACGTTACAGAATTTTTGAGAAAGGCGCATATGGTATTTATAGTTTCACCCTTATACGTTTAAAACTGTATCATGGGAGTTCTAAAATATACTCTTGCCATGTTCTCACAGACAGTACAAACATTTATCAATTATAAATGTTTATAACTAATTCTACATTTATTGTTTTTCTCCACAGCTAAAGAGCAGTATTTCATCCCAGGTGAGAAACAATTCTGAAGTACATTATGTTTTGTTATGCCAGAGTATGACAAAGTTTAAAATGCGGAATCTTCAGGTAGAGGTGACCTACAGGCTCAAATACAAAGAGGGAACATAGCGAGCGAATGATCTCATGCTAACTATATCCCAAGGTACTGTCTCTTTCTTACTCAATTATTGAAGAGAACATTCACTACAAGATGGTAGGACCAGACATCCCTTCATTGGTTGCTGTAGAGACAGCTGCAGGCCTTTCACATGTTCTATATGTAGCTCTGCTTAAGCTTCCCTTTCTTCACTCATTGGTTATGAAAAGAAACACTATATTTTCTAAGGAACGTATTTTCTTGACTGAGAAAATCTTTTTCTCTTTTGGTAGGGTAGTTACCCACATGTTCTCTTAATTCCTTGCTTGGCATCTTCCTAACTGGTGAAGGCCTTGAGCGACAGTTTATTATGCACACCTCACCTCTGTCTGTTTTTATGGCTTTCTTATCCCAAAGAGTTTTCTAAATGGGTTTTGGAGTGAGACAGCATTTGGTTCACCAGTTCATCACTCTGAGATTCCCTCTCTGATGTTTATTTCTTTTTCTGGAGACATTGATCGCTTTTGGTCCGCAGAAGTCTTATCTGGAGAATGAGAACCCATTTTGTTAAAAATGTCTAGAAATGCAAGAAGTCGCCTACCCAAAGATTCAATTAGGCACTCTCTTTAACATTTAAAAGATGCCTGGTTGTTTCCTCCTGTTTCTCTGCCCCCCCCCCTTAAGTACTGTGCCACACGAGATTCTTTTGTGAGATCTATTCTAGGACAGAGGCCGTTTCCACTAATTAATGCACTAACAAGTGGGCAGCATCCCTCTCATTTATATCCCAAGCGAGGGGGCTAAGGCATCCAGGGTATCAACAAGCAGTGTGATGGGTCAATTCTTGTCATGCACTCTCTGCTTTCCTTTATAACGAAATTGGCCCCTTCTTCAAAACAATAATTGGCAAATGCACAGGAAAAAATCTATATCTCTAATGTTTGATGCATTGCTCCTTCTCTGCAAATGGTAAATATGCTGTTTGTGATCTGAGTTTTCTGTGTTTTAAAAAAAGAAGATTTTCTATGTTCGACGAAATTTGATGATTTTATCACAGCATGATATTTTCCGCTTACCTGCTTCGTGTACGAAAGGAAGCAGCACTAGAACCAAGCTCCTTAGTTCTGCCACTATGACCTCCAAAATAAATTGCTATAATCAAACTGGGTTCCCCATTTGTGGACTTTTTGCCTCACTGTGGTGTCCTCACTTAAGAATGCATACCTATTGACCTTCCTAATTGGACACTTTTGATACTGTTGTTTTCGAAGAATACCTTCAGACATTTGAAAGACTCTAGAATATGTATACTGGTAGATTTCCATGTTCAAATAACCCTGCATCAACCAATCTTACACTTTCCATTTGAATTCACATGAATAGTGGAAGACTGCAGTGACTTCCACATCCCTTCATAATCCATTGTCTATTTAATTGAACTAGGAACTGAAGATTATCAGCTGAACAGCGAGTGCAACAGTGATGTGGTGTGTCCTCCAAAATGCAGATGCGAGTCGAACGTGGTGGAGTGTTCCAATCTGAAACTCACCAAGATCCCAGACCGGATCCCGCAGTCCACTGCAGAGCTGTAAGTGCAACTCATCCCCACTTTAACTGAAGCGTACATTCCAAATCCCCTGTGTCATGACCTAAATGTTAAAGTACGAATATGTGGTATATCTGCTCAGTAATCTAGAAAAAGCTATGTTGTACCATTGATTTAACACTGCTGCTGGAAAGAGGACACGCATTGCAACACCAGAATTCAGGTGCAGCAAATTTACAAAATCTGTTTACAAGATACATTCATATTCAGTTACAGATATATATGCAACCACATGCTTAGTAAGATTAAATCTCAAAACCTGTACACAAACAATGCATTCAAAAATCTATGCACAGGTATTTAGTGAACGATCTCACTAATTAGGGCAACAAGTGATTTGTGGGATGAAGGAGAGTCCCTCACAACACATGCAGGGCAAGCCTTGACATGTATTTGATTAGGTACATCTCCATGACAGTTGCGTACACAACAATTAATTGTATGCCGATATGTGTAGCATAAAACTCCCTTTTATGCAGCATTTCTGCCCAGGGTAATAGATGCAACACTACTGAGTACATAACCTGTAACTCAAGTCATCTGAGAGTTGAAAAGTCACTATTTATCCAGTCTCTAGCATCAATGTTACATGGGTGGATAGTTCAACATCCTCCCAGACTCCAGTCACTCCAAATGATACACAAAAATGCATGCACACACTCACAAACATAGGCGGAAAGTGGTGTGGACACTTAGAGGTCACCACAATGGTATATGGCATACTTGGAAAGCAGTTCCTTTTGTCTGCAGTCATTCCCACAGTAGAGTCTATTTTTCTTTTCTGTAGCACAATGGTTATTAAATGAACCACCATACATTTCTACAGACAAGACATAATTACAAACAGCTCTTTATTCAAAACATTCAATATGGCATTCCCTTTCAGAGCTGTTATTGTATGCTAACTGAGTATAGTTGTTGGTGTGAGGTGCTTTAGTACTACTGTGTGTGTGCGTGGGCATGTACAACCCACACTGTGGGGACCGGTTCGGTCCTCATACAGTGTGTGTGTGTGCGTGTGTGTGTGTTTGTGCATGCATGCAGCTAGATCTTAATTCTGCTTCTACTTGTCTTAGGTAACGTAAGTAATTTTTCTTTTATTTTTGTGTTTCTCCCAAAGGCGCCTGAACAACAATGACATTTCAGTATTAGAGGCAACAGGGATCTTCAGGAAACTTCCACACCTCAAGAAAATGTGAGTCAAGGAAGACCAAAATAAAATACATATTCACTGTAATATATTTAATATTAGGACGATGTTGTTCAGTAACAAAGTAAGAGGCATGCTGGAAACGTGAATTAATGGAGATCGAAATATCTGCAACCTGGTAGTCCCAGTAAAGAGCAAACTCCAAATAAAGAATGATTATGTTACTGAGAGTCTATGCAGTCTGCCACTTGACTGCAAAGCAAATGTCAAACGTTGCTAGCATTGAGCTTAAGAAGTCCCCCACCTGTAGAGATGTTATAATCAGCAAGACAATGAGTGGGTAGTATTAAAGCAGAAAGCTGTCCCAGTGAGTTAATGCTCATCTTTGAACAGTGCCTAATTTTTGCCAGTAGATATAGGTGGCAGCAACTTGCACTCAGTTTTGGGGACAAAGACTAAATTGTCATCATCAGACTTTCACCAAGGCCAAAAGATAGAATGACAGGTAAGGGAAAAAGGAGGAGAAAGAAAAAGTTAGGAAAACAGTTACAAAGGGAGAACGCCGGAATAAAAAAGAACATGCAAGAGCAAGTTAGGGAGGGTAGGGTGGTGCATAGTGTCCCCCCCCCATGGTATGCAGCATGCAGACAGTGGGCTCCTAAAAAAACGTTGAGCACCTGCATGTATTTTTTACAAGCATTAACACTGATATCTGCTGTTACTGAAGGTCACAAGTTTGAATGCCAGTAATTCTAATTTAGCGTTATTTATTTCAAAATTGACAAATTAGGTATCGTTACATTGGAGGATAACCTGCTGCATGTAATTTACTATTGCCTCTAGGTTCAGGTAAAAATCAACCTGAACTTTGGGCAAAGATTAGAGGTGTGTATGGGTTACGACTCCATTGTGGTCTAAATCTCCACACAGAGAGCTTGCAGGTCCTTAATCCTACTTCTGGGAAGAATTACTAAATGGAAAATTATCTTTGGAGCAACACATTTCAAGTTCACTTGGCCCATTTGCTCAGAAGAGTTTCTTCAGCACAAATAGAATCAAATACAGTTCTCGTTCATTTTTACCTTAACTAGATTTTCAAAGTGGTCAGGTTATCTTTAATGACTTTCGGTGTGATCTGAAGGATTTTCTTCTATAAATGCTAGCAGCAGAGATGTAGGATTTAATTCATTTGTTTTGAGAAAGGTACGATGATCACTATTCCCGTGGCACGGACCACAGAATCCCTTCTCCATCATCAAGTAGAGGAAAATGATTCAATGTACCTCTTAGTTGCCATTGGCAAACAAACAACCCCGCTTTGTGTGGGGTACAAACAGATCTGGAATTGAGTGGCACAGGTATTGCCTCCTTCCCACTAACACTATAATTTCCCACCGGATCAGTCTATTTGAATTTTTCATGGCACGTGCACATCACTTCACAAGTGAAGACCTGGCCTCCAAACTCTGGATGTTCACTATCCACTTATAGCTGGTGGCTATCACTCAGAGAAAATAATGCAGAGTAGTCCTAGAAGGAATTTCTAAACAGCAAACTTAGAACATGCTAATTCGAGATATAGTTTGTTTGTTTAACTTTGTAGTGGTTCCTTGGTCTTCGCATTAAAAATTAACATTTTCTACTATTAAGGTTCATTGATAATTATTTAAATGAAGAGCTCGTTGAATATTTAGGTTTTGCCACGCATGAGTAATGAGTCACATAACATATCATATCACCATGCAGCATATCAGCAATTTAAAACAAGGAAGATACAAACATGCAATTATGATAAATACCTATACAGAGTAAATGTTTTCTAAAACTACAGTTCTCCTGCCACAGAGTGCACATTTTAGACATTAACAAAGTCCATGTGCTAGAATTGAGAACCTATATAATTCCTAAAACAAATTCTGAATAAAACAATATGAAAAGGAAAATGATACTTGGCATAGAATGCATAGCAATATATGGAGCCTTGAAGTATACACGGTTAAAATCTGAGTGGTTGGATTTGCACCTTCTTAGTTGCGGCTCATAAGATTTAAAAATCTCTTCAAAAAAATAATTTGTAATGCCTCAAAGTCATGAATGTTCCAGCGGGGTCTACAGGATTGTAATCTATATTTCACATCAATTGTTCCTCTTGTATATCGCAGTGAAAAACTAAAAACAAAAAGTGAATTTGGTAGCATATCACATTATTTTTTTGTTCTACTCAATTGCTCCACAGTAATCTGAGTAACAATAAGATCAGCGAGATCGAGGATGGGGCATTTGAGGGAGCGGTGTCAGTAAGTGAGCTGCACCTGACAGCCAATCATTTGGAATCAGTCCGGAGTGGAATGTTCCGGGGCATGGAAGGACTGCGAACCCTGTAAGTATGGCACACACTGAATTATCAATAGTTACCAAAGACAACATACACTTTTCAGTTGCCTACTGGACCATAATCTGACTAAATGAATTCAATGTCTTTCAAACAGTGGCCTGTCATCATAGCTAAATTGTATTGCATTGCAGTATTTGTATAGTGCTTCATATCTCTGACTATGACACGAAGTGCGCCATTTCTGATCATTTTCTTGGTTGTCCTTTCTGTGTTGAGTTTGGAAGTATGTTGGGAGTAGAATGGCCTACATGGAAGATGTTGGGTAATTTGAATGAGATTCAAAAACATGGTGCAGCACACATTGTGGCTTACTGGCGTGAGATGTTCAGAGAGAGTGATAATTGATGCATTCATGCATACCTTCTTACTAGTTTGTTTAGAAAGTCTTCTGCATATTGCAATTAAATAGATGGGAAGAGCCATGTTGCAGTACATGTAAATTCTTTGTATTCATGCATACATTGAGTTCCATAATTTTGCTGTATGGGTGGAGAGGGAGTTCCCATTACTTGATGATTTGTTAAAGTGTGGCACGTTCAATGGAACGGCCAGCCTACAGCACAAATGTGTCTGTCCTACGGATTGCTTGATGAGCAATGCACATTGCTTTAAAGTGGACCAGTCTAGCTATTAGTATATGATGCCAGGGGTGAAATAGCCCTGCATTGGACTGATACGCTGTCTTGATGGTTTTCTTTTGAATTCTCTATAATTGTTTTAAGTAGAGGTTCATCCAAGATACATTCCGTAGCCATAGTCAAGATGGGGGATTACTAAGGTGATGGTGGATTAAACCTTTTGAGGGACAATATTATATGAGAAAATTTGTTGAAGGTACATCATTCTATGAAAGCTTTTTTGGCCACTCAATTTACCTGTGGTATAAGGAATAACTTGGAGTCTAGAACCACACCTGGATTCTGTAGGTCATCCCGAATGTGATTGTGAGATCTTAGTACCTGAGGCAAAATGGTTAAAGAGTTATAGTTCATCCATTTGCCCCACATTTGAATCTCAGTTTTTTAAGTGCTTAGCTTGAGGTTGCTAGCTAATACCCAGTGGTCGAATGCTTCTATGCACTGTCCGATGGTTCAAGGATCACATTCTGCAGATTTTTATTTTTCAATCTTAGTTGTAACATTTGAGAATAAATAAGGAGAGGAGGTGAGGTGAAGTGGTGGACTGTAAAATATGTTGAATATAAGGTAAGCAGTGGCTGAACCTTCTGGAATGGCAGATGTTGAGTTTAATTGTTTAGAGGAGAAAAGAGGAAGTGAGATAATGAGTGAGGTATGAGGGAAACCATTTCAGGACGGTTATTTGCACTGCCATGTCATCATGTCTCTGTAGTGATGTAGAGTGGTAACCTGTATCAAAGACAGATGAGTGATCAAGTAAGAGGAGTGTCTAATTTTTTGCCAACCTTTGTTTGATATCATTCCTTGTAGATATCAATGGTGATTCAGTGCCCAGTCCGAATACATTGTGGTAGCCTGGGAGCAGGTAGCTTGAATCTGCTCCCCCACATCACAAACTGACTATCCCAATCAGTAATGTGAATTTACCCTTCCTGCTGCCTATTGTTTTACGGCACCCCTGAATGGTGTGTTGTCTTTCTGAGCTGCAGAATCCTTCTTTACAGTCAGGCCCGAATCTGACCTCCTCCCCTTTTCAACTACTGATATCACTTAGTGGTGTTGGCTCTCAGCACGGGTCACAAAAAGCTTTCTGTAAATAAATGTGAAATGAAATTAATGCATTTGTTAGTTTGCTGTCCTTAAATAAATGTTTTCTCGAAAAAGTTAAAAAAACGTGGTTCACTTTGCTGGTCTTTTCAGCAAAATTACTGTGTTGCTAGGGGCAACTGGCTTCTCTAGGTCATAAATGCCCTCTCCTTTTGTCAGTTAGAACCTGGCGATCATTTTCTTGTGTTGCATCCATGCTTTTAGATTGTGAGAGAAGGTCATCCTCTCTTAGAGTAAGGCAGAAAGCAAATATGTTTCTGGTACAGTTGAAGCTTGTTCTGCAATTCGAACTTCTGACATTTTTTCTGCATGCCACAATAACAGACACATAACCCAGTTATCTTCATGTAAAGGAGGAAGCTGCTTATTTGAGGAAACATGGAAGCTTGTACTTGTCTCTCGCTTTGCAAAGAAGGAATTAATTTAAGACTTTTGTGAAAAAGACAAAATGTGTGAAACTTAAAAAATTGATGGCCGTATTGTGATCTTTTTAAATGCCTGCTAAACAGCACAATATGGTGGCATGTACCCATCTTCAAGGAAATTATGCTGTTTGCAGTGCATGGATTTCAAAGATAGGTTGCTGGGGGTAACTGCTACCACCATACTATAAGTCGCTCAGGGATCATGAAGGCAGCAAAAAGAAGTAGAGAGGGCTCTTGGACCTCGAAGAACCCTGCTTACTTTCTGTAGCTTCCACCTCATTCCTTTTCTCCTTAGCAGCAATTTGGAGCTGTTTAATTTATAATAGTGGGACAATGGGGCAACGCTCTAATGTCAGCAGGGTCCAAAAGGTACATACTAACCCTTTTCTTAAAATGAGTCGTAGTCCATGCTGCGGCAGATACACTAACTCCATAATTCAATAGTTACTGCAAGAGCTGCTGGCATAACATTTAGGAAGCACAACTTTATGTTGCTAAGCTGTGCTTTCTACAGTCATTTACTAACTCATAGATTTACCACGTTTTCATATGCATCATTGACAGCACAATTTCATTGAACAAAGATGCATGCTCAAGTGGAATCGGGATCATGACATGGCACAGTGAGTGTGTCACTAGCAGATATGGTAACTATAAAGTTCAGCATTAAATAGACATTTGGCCACATTTGGACCTAAATTCAGGTACTTACCCTCAGTCACACTCTTTTATCTCCACCTAGCCAAAGTTTCTATCAGCATGAGTGGAGTGCTAGACTTTTAAATATGCCACCTCCTTCCAAATAAGAAATACATTTCACTGAGACATTTTACAAATCATAATCAGGTCATTTGCTTACAGTTTGTTGAAATCATTCTTTACTATTTTAAAGTTACAAATTGTGCTAATCAAAATTAGGTGAATAAAGCAAACATGGTAATTCAAATCTGTGAGAAATGCTTTTTTTGCTGTTAAAAAGTGCGCCTCCTTCTTTTCAAACCCCCCAAAATTATTTTGGCCGGGCATTTCAATGCAAATTGATACTTGACCAACAAATTGGTCTTCGGCCACATGCTTAAATATCCCCTTCTGTGTACTCAGTGCACCCTTGGTGTTGGTAGACGTCCTTCTACACCTGTAACTCGAGAAAATATGTGGACTGTCTAGTTTTTCAGACATTGATTCCATCTAGAATCTTGAAAGTTCTCTGCACTGATTAACTATGAATATTCGACTTCACAAAATGCAATTAATTCACCTGATGTAGATAGACTAAAGGTAGGAATGTGACAGTAAGAGGTCACACCTAGTCCTTCCCTTAGATGTGGTCCTTGCTGATGTGGTACTTTGTGGGTTCTTCATGTTTTCCAGCAAGAGTGCAAAGCTTTTCAGCCAAAATGTGAGATGCAATTTTGTGGGCTTGGATGGTGCAATCAATATATAAATATATAGATATATACATATATAATTATGTATATGGGCGCGATGTCTATCTTTGACAGCCCCTGCCCATCCGCGAACCTGCGAGTAATGGCTGCAGCAGTACGAGGGGACTCAGGGCAGCAGCCGTGGACTTTTTCTTGATCTGAGGCTCCCTCCACCACTCACCTGCAGGCTAGCACAGACCCATTGTCTCTATTCACTCTCCCACGCCACCAACTCAGTCTGGCCGATACAGTGCATTCTGGGATATGAAGTTCTACTTGGACCACGAACTATCACAGGTGTGCCGACAGCATTAAGGGGAGGAGTTCTGGGTGCGAGCACGTATTTAACACAGGATGGAGCTATTTGGTGAAGGACTCGCTACAGTGCTGGGCGCTGAGGAAGGCTGTTTTGCCGAAATGCATTCGCGCCACTGGGACCATTTGAATAAAGCGTGCTGTCAGCCCTGAAATCCCCTCTGGCCTCTGATTTCTTCTTCTGAGGGATTTGTCGTCATATATACTGCGCCTGCCAGGGGCGCAGTACAGAAGGCCCTGCTACACTAAGTGTCCCGGATTTACACTGGCACCACGCTGTCCTCAGCGTTATCGAGATCGAGGAATCTATATATCCGGAGACCGCCAGGAACCACAGGCCAGCATGGGTGGACCGAGGTATTTTATCTCTTTTGGGCGCGATGTCTCTATTTGACAGCCCCTGCCCATCCGCGAACCTGCGAGGAATGGCTGCAGCAGTACGAGGGGACTCAGGGCAGCATCCGTGGACTTTTTCTTGGTCTGAGGCTCCCTTCACCACTCACCTGCAGGCTAGCACAGACCCATTGTCTCTATTCACTCTCCCACGCCACCAACTCAGTCTGGCCGATACAGTACATTCTGGGATATGAAGTTCTACTTGGATCACGAATTATCACAGGTGTGCCGACAGCATTAGGGGGAGGAGTTCTGGGTGCGAGCACGTATTTAACACAGGATGGAGCTATTTGGTGAGAGACTCGCTACAGTGCTGGGCGCTGAGGAAGGCTGTTTTGCCAAAATGCATTCGCCGCCACGGGGACCATTTGCATAAAGCGTGCTGTCAGCCCTGAAATCCCCTCTGATTTCTTCTTCTGAGGGATTTTTCGTCATATATATGAATATATAAATATATATATAAATATATATATATATTTATATTTAGTGTATTTAACAACATTTTAAGGTTTCTTTAAAGCAGCCTATAGTAATATTCAATTTTGTGTTCATCTAAACATGTAATATGGAGTTAAGTGATTTAACATTTAGATCTTTATAAGGTTTCAGAATATTATAGTGTTTCCTAAAACAGATGTATGTGTTATACGCAAGATCAGAGGTTCTGGGATAAGGGCAATGAATGCATGCAAGGTCTGAATGCAAGGTTGAGACTGGGTGAGTGTCTAAGAATGTGAGGGATGGTTTGTCAACTACAAAACAGAAAGCAGTCGGACACCTCCCTATGGTGAGCCACTACTGCAGGGATATGTATGTATTCATCGGTCACAGCTTTAAATAATGGTAGGGTTTATGAAATTAACTCACTTGGATAATAGTAAAACCTCTTAAATGTGTGCTGTATAGCTGGTCAATAGACTAGGAAAGAAAAAGAAAAATTAACTTTCCAGAGAAGAACATGAAATGTCATCATACACCATGGCCAGTATGTCTAGAGGAAATAGTACTTGTATGGTTTAGGGCAGAAATGTCCCTTGCGTTAAAGGTCCATTCTGTTTTTGTGCAGAGTTTGGTCATCTTTAGCGGAACCATTTGTGTAGTTTAGTTTTCCCTTCATTTTTGCATATTTTAACAATGTTTTCTACGGCTCATATCCTACTAACATCCTATTTCTTCTTTTTTAGTCAAATGTATGCCCCTGGCTCCCACTTATGTTCCTTCAACAGTGCACCGCAGTTCTCACCCCCTTCCCTCTTAATATTTTTCACATGCTAAGGAGAAACTGTGATTGGTGATCTGTGCAACTTTCAATCTAAAGTTGAAGGTTTAACAAACCATGTTCTAGTCTTACCTAATACAATTAAAGCTGATATGGAAATTCTGAGTCTAGTTAAGAACATCTTAGCTGCTCCAGCTGTTATGAAAGAAGCTCTGTTACCTGCCAGCTGTACATTCATTCCTACAGTGCTGGGGGCTTAAATAAAGAACCTAACTTCAAGAAATTACCGGTGTATCTTTCGTTACTACACTCCCCTGCCACCGTTCCTTTATTTTCTAACAGGTCCATGAACCATCCGTTGTCAGCCTGAAAGTGATACTGACTGGTGCTTGCCAAGGGCAATAGGATGCTGTGGCAGGAAAGGAGAGAACTGAATTGTTAGGAAAACTGTCCCTCCTACCCACTAAAATAATTTCGTTATCATTGACTACGAATTGAAGAAAGTCAGTGGCACCGAATTTTATACTTGTTTATATAATGTTAAGTATTTTGGTAACCTGTGGGCAAATTAATTTTTTTCTGGAAACCTAGAACTAGCTTGGGTGCACAGAAAACCTAAGGGGCATATTTATTAAAGATTTGCGTCGCCCTTGCTCCACACTAGGTAGCGCAAGGGTGATGCAAAACATAGAATGATATTTCCTAAATCACGCAACACCACCTTGCGTGGCCCTGCGTGGCTTGTTAAATCTTGTGCAAGGGTTCCTGCATTGGAGAAAGGCGTCAGCTTGTGTGCCAGCAGAGGCAGAGGGCAGGAATGCAACATATCTTGGTAGATATAGTGCCTTCCTGCCTGCCCTCTCCCTTTTACGCAGCACAGGAAGGTGTCTTGCTGCATTGTGTTGCATGAAATAATTATACATATGGCCTTATATTTGTTTGTAAATGGCACATCCTGATTCATACAGTCAGGATCTGCAGGCATTTAAGTCATTGGATTGAATTTAGTATGATGAAAATTCCGCCGGTCTACTGGATTTTCCATAGTATTAACTTTGAGATTAGGTTTGAGACATGAGACTTCCCAGGGAAGGGGCATATAGCAGCCATCTGGAAGATAATGAGCACTTGCAATTGATGGCAATCAATATGCTCTAATTGTGGAGATTGGGTGTGAAAAAAAGTGCACCCTCTCCATATTTGCAATAGGTGGCCAGATACGGATATCTCCACTAGAAAAAAGGATTTCCTGTTAGGGAACGTTGCAAAGTGTTTTCTGCGCTACTGCACATTTCCACCACACTTACTCCTGTGGATTGACTGCATGATAGACAATCCATAGGACCATAGACAGACTAGATGTTTGTGACTCACTAAAAAGTAAAAAATTTAAGCAATTCCTTAGAGGAAATCTACTAATACTAGTTTTCTGACTTTAAAATTGGTTATCAAATTGTGTACAACCAGCCCAATATACTTAATTGTTCTTTTTCCTAATTCAGGATGCTGCGGAATAACAAGATAGGCTGCGTGCACAATGATAGCTTCACTGGGCTAAGGAACGTGCGGTTACTCTCCCTCTATGATAATCAGATCACCACTGTCGCCCCCGGAGCATTTGACACGTTGCAGTCACTCTCAACTTTGTAAGTCCCAATCTGCATGTTATGTAGTCTTCTTATTGAACATGTGTTTATAGCTGCTATCTGTCTGATCCAAAATACCCTCTGCTACATGGAGTGTCCCTTTGTATGTTTACAAGTACTTCATATTTGATCCAAAATAGCATTGGGCAGAAACATTAACATCATACATTCATGGATATTGATATCAGTAGAACGGCCGCATAAGAAAATGCCCACCACATCTGCGCAGACAAACTATTTTGAAGGAATAGGGGTCAATTTTCTTCTGAAATCTAGTGTCTTGTATTGTTAGAAGCTTCTATTTAGCCTACAACCCGTCATTGACCTCCATTGTTTGCTTTATATATAATATGCTTTGTATTTATATATTTATTTATATATTTATATCTATATATTTTGAAGACTTAACACTGTAAAGATGAGTAACAGTGCATATTGTTGGAAGAAAATGTATGGAAATGTGACAGCCTAAACCTTCGTTAACAGACAGAAAAACACTGTCAAACATGCTCTAGGTTTTTGACACACCTATGAATATGGTGAGGATTGCACAGGGTTTGTAGATCTCCTAAACTGTTGTCCCATTCTGCTTACTTGAATTTGCTCTGCGTATTGGTTGTCTTGCAACCAGATGGGACTCAAACAAGCAGCCTATGGAACCAGACCGAGTACTGGTGACAGCTGCATTATAAATAACGCTCAATATCAATAAACTGTACACTACTTCAACAAATGTTCTAACCATTAAAATGGCTGGTTGGGTTAACATACCAACTGAATACTACATGCCATCCACGGTTATACATTTTTGGCATGGTGAGGCTGGTTCTGTATTAATACCCGCTAAGCTGCTAAATTGAACTATAATAATTCTGTAACCAAACTGTTATTTTGCCATATTCCAAGAATGATGGTTTTAACCCAGGAATAATAACTGTTGTGGTGTCCTTGTCTGGGCTGTGGTGGTCATATCCAGGCTGATGTGTCCAATGGTTCCCGCCATGTTTGTTTAGGAATCTGTTGGCTAACCCCTTCAACTGCAACTGCCAGCTCGCCTGGCTGGGAGAGTGGCTGAGAAAGAGGAAGATTGTGACCGGGAATCCTCGTTGCCAAAACCCTGACTTCCTGAGACAGATCCCTCTTCAAGACGTAGCTTTCCCCGACTTCAGGTGTGAGGAAGGTAACCCACAGCATACTGCCATTTACCTTAATTTTAAAATGTTATATTTCCTAAGTTATAAGCTAAACTAGGGAATTGTTCACGTGTATAGCTGTGGAGCGGCCAGATGATCACATGTGGAGCTTTACATCCAGCTGAGTAGACAAATAAAAATACGAGAAGTTTTATCACTTTATGGTGGTGTGTTTGCAAAACACATCTTTCTGTCTCGGACTTTGACAGGGGGTTTTGGAAATAGAAAGACTTGTCATTTTCTTCACAAGACATTTTTCTGGCAATAAACACAGCTGTAGTATATTGTCAGCATTTCAGGTTTTAATTTATTTTTACTTATAGCTTATGTTTGTGAGAAGGAAGGGACAGAGTTAGTCTTAGCAGTAAAACGAGGTAGGAAACAGTGCCCATACATTGATAGCTAATGGTAATAAGATTAATATTAGTAGAGGTTCCCTTACACAATAGCAGGACTCTTTATTACCCTTAGTCTATGCCCAAATGAAGCCCATTAATAGGGAGCTAGAAATGTTAATTTAGATCCAATATACTTTAAACCACCATAGATAAGTCTGACCTGCCTCTAAAGGCAGGTGACTTCACAGTGCCAGCTGCATGGAAATGACACTACATCAGTGCTTCTAGAATTATGTAGAATTCAGGACTTTCCCTTGAAAGACAGACAGACTAGTGCTCAAAGTTAATGGTCCATTGGCCTTGTCCTCGCTGGCTCTCCACCTGCCCCCACACACCTTGTCATTTTAAGCCTGTAGTTTTCCACTCTTGGCGACTCTGTCACCGTTAAAGGCCCCTCATAACTTTAGAAGTTGTACTTCCCCTCCCTCCACCCCGTATTCTGGGTGGATATAAACTCCAGGTTCAGGATATTTTCGCTAAAGGCAGTTGATCAAGTATCAGATGCAATGTGGCTGAAAGGGAAGCATAGCTTGAGTGACAAATACGTCACGTGGGAATATGATCACCAAGATCATGGTGGTAGTCATGAGAATATTTCTTATTCCAAGAAACATTCTTGTATTGCGGATCTCAGTAAATGAAAACATTCATTGACAAGATCCTTCTCGCTCCTGTGCGTGCAGGTGCAGAAAAGCTGTGCTTTTGATATGCATTTTGGTTTGGTGGTGTTTGCATGGAGACACTGTTTTAGTAGTGAGAGAAACTGTGTTCAACACAATTCATCAATTCTATTTCCATGTTTCGTTTTAAACAATAGAGAATTATAGACGAACCAGAAAAATACAACCGATAACTGGAGTACACGGTCTATTATGGGTAAATGCCTATAGCTAAAACATAAGGCACACTCAAGCAATGCAACAGAAGACATTAGTTCACTCACCGCACATTCCCTTGCACTGCACTAGAGCTTATCCAACTTGGAATGCAGAGTATTCCTTCTGTTCTATTTCCACATATCTGTGTGGTACCAGTGATGCCATTTTAAGGCCCAGATGTAGCAGAAACTTAAGAAAACCACTCATATCTGTTTCCAGATGTCGGTAAGTTATCATCCCATGGCATACGCTCAGTCAATTTGTGCTTCGCCTCCATCTGGTGGCAGCAGTGCTGGTTCCTCAATCTGCATCTGCTCCTGATGTACAGGAGCAGGTTATTATTTGTGAACCAATAACCAAGGTCCCCGTTAAACACGATCCAGCAACTAATGGGAGTTACCTGCCAACTAGGGGTTACAAGATCCACAGGAACACACAAATATGTCATTATATACCTAGAAATGCAGCTGGATGAAATACTGGGAAAGAAATTAGGAATTGCCATAAGAATCAGGACCAAATTACTTAGAATGCCCATGACATGAGATTAAGGGGCCTCCTCTTACCACTGAACCTATATGGATTCACAGACTGTGAGGCACCAGTGACTAGGTAGAACTATTTCACTGCAAGAGGGAAAAGAGTGGAAGAACACAATAAAAGATTGGTAGGACACAGCCTGTTTATGTAGTTAGCAGAGAGGAGTACTTTCAAAAGCCATTTGAAGAGCACATTTTACAATTGTAGATTCTAACAGAGTCCATTATTGATATTACCTCACTGCCATGATTTGTCGTCCTTCATTTTACCAGACTTGTGTCCTTGATTAATACACATTCAAGGTGTAGAATGCCGACCGTATTAAGGAAACAGCAAAAAAGAGGAAACAAATTAATAGCTTCATACAGAGGGCTGGAATTACAAGTGTAATAAACCCCTGATGAAGTGGAGAGGGTATGGAAGAGTGTAAATTATGGATTGTAAACCTCCCCCAATAAGATTAATGATAAACAAATATTGCTAAGTGATACACATTGAAAGGAAGCAGTTGAAACCAGTGCATTTTAAAGGAGCAAACAGGCAAACCATCTTGTCTCAAAGTTGCAGTACATAATGTCTTGATTCTAGTTTTCCAGCTTGAGGACAGAATATACAGGCATGAAGATGCATGATAGAGCGGCCCTTACAGATGGGACACATCATTTTATTTAGTTATTGCTGTCCTTTCTTTAATAGGTCTTGAGGAGATGAGCTGCGTCCCCAGGCCTCAGTGCCCCCAGGAGTGCACGTG
This sequence comes from Lissotriton helveticus, assembly GCF_964261635.1. Classification (NCBI taxonomy): domain Eukaryota; kingdom Metazoa; phylum Chordata; class Amphibia; order Caudata; family Salamandridae; genus Lissotriton; species Lissotriton helveticus. The sequence goes on from NC_136065.1 coordinate 1,053,180,891, forward strand.
TTTGGACACCGTTGTCCGTTGCAGCAACAAGCATCTCCTGGACCTTCCAAAAGGGATTCCGAAGAACGTCACTGAACTGTGAGTAATCCAGGGCCCTGGTAATGACAGCCTTTGAAAGAGCAAAAGTAGGTTGGCCATGGTGCTGCAATTCAGCCCTTTTTACATATTTGCCACATTGTGGGGTCCTATATTTACAAATGGCTACCTCTGTACTCCGGATTCTCGAGCGCCCATCTAAGTTCATTCCAAAAGTGTGACTCAGATTGGATAAAAAATACATTAAAATAAAAAACTCACATAAAATTCATGTTTTTGGATAAAAACGGTAAGTACATTTACTACATAAATGTTATCATAAACCACAAGGGTCAACGATGTGATTCTGTCTACCATGCACTAAGAAGGCAGACATTTCTATGTTAATGATGCACCTGATTCACAAAACAACGAATACATCTATGCAACATCTGATTTTTGAATGATGTTTCCACATTTCACTGGATTTACAGTACTCAAAAGAATGCACATCAGCAACCTGTTTAAACTGTTAATTTCCATCTTGCTTCTATAGCCTCACACTTACCCCTTTGGATTGTCTTCACTACAGACAATCTGCAATTGTAAGAAGTGAGGAAATAAGCATTTGAACATTAAACATTTGTGTTCAATATGGAAAATATCTTCCCGTGATGGGGAGAAAAGCCTCCCCCTGCATTACCTGTTAATATTGGGATGTTTGGTCTACTTTCATAGACTATTTGCACACATCGTCCAACCATACATAAGCAATTAAGATGGAGAAAAAATGTTAGATGAGATATGCATTTAAGATTATTACTGTGTACTCCACATTCCTAATGGCTGCCCTCCAGCCCAGCTACTAAATATGGCCAAATCCCGTCCCAACTTTAAACTTGCAGACTGTAGAGAGTCATACTGATTTACTGCTGGAGAAAGTAAGGTTTAAACTAGAAAATGTGTCAGCTCCTGAGTCTGTGAATCAGGAGTTTGGAATTCCAGTACTAAATCCAAATGTATGATGTAAATGTAATATAAGACCACAAAAGGTTTGATGAATGAGGTCCATAGAGTGCATTTTCTCTGAAATCATCTAGATGCTAATGAGGCCGACAGAGTGCCAGGGACTCACTTCATAGGAAAGGTGTGGTTTTGGAATATAAGAGGGGAATATCGATGTCACACAATATCATGACCAGAATATTAAGGACAAGATGTTTATATACATTTTCTATTCCTAAATTCACATATACATTCCTTGATGATATATATATATATATATCTCCAAAGTATGTAGATGTGGAATTAAGAATAGTAAATCTACACCTCTCTCTGTGCACTTACTTTAATGATATTTGACTGCTCAATAATCTGCTCACAACATTGCGTGACCTCAATATTCCCTGCTCAAATTTTCATACTACAATCAAAGGAAACAGAACTTTACCCCATTCCCTTTTATAGACTCTCCTCGAAATGTATACACATAAATGCACAATGTGGAATATCAAAGCTCTTTAGAATTTATGTTGTGCCTTTGACAGGAAGTATGATGTATGAACTGAAGTAATATCTATGTGTGGTCACTTTTTATTGTGCCTGGTTAAATAAAGAAATGCAATACTATAGCTAGTATGCCTTTGAACTGGGGTTCATTTCATTTTAAGCATGTAATGGCTATTTCCTTGAGGGCGAGTGGAGTTATCAATATGTGTGTGTGTGTATATATATATATATATATATATGTACCAATCACTGCATGTGGCACCACGAGGGACTACGTTAACCACCATGCAGTTCACCCAGAGCTACCAGCAATCAGCACACACCTGCAGCTGGGAGGAGGAGTCATGGAACTGCTTCACAGGGAGTGGTGACCAATCCAAACCCAGGAATATGCAGCATTCTGTGAGACCGGCACTGTTGACGGCCACACTTGGCCAGAAACGCGTCTGCCTGTAATCTACAGCGTTTCACGGACTTGGAAGGACTGTGTGTTTGCTTTGTTGAATAAATCCTTTGTCTGACCCGGAGCATGTGTCCCGCTTGCTTTGTAACAAGGTGAGCATTGGAGGTGGATATATATATATATATATATGTATGTATATATATATATATTTATATATGCATATACGTATATGTGTATATATACATATATACACACATAAATGTATATATATATTTTTACCCCATGTGCCCTAAGTATGCCACTTATAATATGAAATATAAATATGGCTGTTTACCATGGTTGCCTTTATTAAAAATCCACTCTATGACACTTGCAGCCGTCATATGCCCTTCCCACAGAGCGCTGTCTTTGTGACCCGGATTGCAAGCTTAATAGCCATGCATTTCACTTGTTTCATAGTAACGGACCATAGGAAGAAAAGGAGTTGAGCCACACTGACTTGAGCATGTAAAGTGGGCACCCGGGCAATAATAGGCTTCTGCTTTCTCTACCTCTATAATTTGTTTCATCTTCCTCCACTTCATTAATGTTTCCTCTTTTTCCTCATCTGCTGCCATAGATTGATTTTAAAACATGTTTGCTACATGACTGAAAATCTACCAGTCTCTTTTCTTGCCTCAAATCCGAATGTATCAATGTTGGTATAGTTAATTATCAGTACAAACATGATTAAGGGCCAAAGACAGTAATATTGGGGTAGACAAAACATTTGTACAGAATATGAAATAGGAGAAATCCACCCAATTTAAAATTCCACTGCAGAGCAAAATTTGTGAACAAAGAACACTCAAATTCCTTCTGAGGCGCATTCAAGAAACAGGCAGGTTTCACTGCTCAATCAGTGTTTGTGATTATTTCTGACAAAAGGATTTCCCAAAACACCTGAACCACCCAGGAACGAGACTATTCATGTGGATCGTGGGTTCTCACAGGACCTCATTTTACTGCTGAGAACCACACTAACTGCCTGGAGCTGCATGGATTGGTCAGTTCATTGGTCAGGCATTTTTCCTTCATGGTAGGCATGATCTACGTTTCTGAAATTATTTGGAATTTGTTGACGCATATACTGGGAATAAAAAAATCTATTTTTTCCAGCTCTGCTGTGGCATTCGAGTATCAGACCGGTCGGCCCTCTGCCCTCCTTTTAATAGCTCCATGCATCTACAACTTAATATCAGCTATTTCCTGCATCTGGATTTCCAAATGTGCATTGATGGTATTTTGTGGTGCATCAGTAGTTGGGGTAGTGAGCTGACCTGTACTGTTCCTTTCTCTCTGGACTGAGATATACCTGCCTGAGGACAGCAAAAGCTGAAAGATGTCATGCTTGATGGCCTAGAAACTGCGACAGCACCAAGATATGCAGATATGTGCAGAATGGACTTCACTTACACTCAGGTCACTCCTTGTTAGCTGGGGTGCAGGGGCGGTGCTCCACACCATGCCCAAATGTTGTTCAAACTAAACTTTTAGTTGGACCAATAAAGGCTCTCATGTAGTTTATAATCCAGAAACATTAGGCCTGTTCTAACCTAACCACAAATATAAACACATCCATGGTTAGATAGTTTTTCTTTCCAGATAGAACTGTGACATCATTAGAAACAATGAGTTATCTCAGGCCTCCCCCAAGAAACTGCAGACCATGCCGAAGATGTAAACGGATTACACCTTTCTAATCAACCTGCCGTAGTTTCCAAAGTCCCTTAAGTCTCTGAAGTTCTTTAAGCTTCTGAAGTCCCTTAAAACTCTGTATAACAGGGTATTGTGAGCAGAAATAGACAGAGCGAATAGATCCTAAGCATTTGATTGGCTGGTTTGTGTGACCCGCCTGTAGATTCGCAGCAGATAACGTTAAACTGCTACTAGTTCGTACATTTGAAAGAATCACTGGTTTTGTCTTTGGAGACTTACTATTCAAGGTTGGTTCTTTAAATCCTTAATGTAGAACATTACATGGGTAACTGAAATATTTCAGGTTCTGCATTTCTTCCAGTTCACATGCTGATGCCTCTCTGGGATCATTGCTTTAGGAGACGACTGATGCTAGTGTTATCACTACTCCTTTGTACGGTGCATTTATTTTATCTTCTTTCCTTTCACTCTTCCAAACAACCATTCCCCATTCCTGCCTCTGAATTTACCCCATCCGGCACTGATTGTTCTGAAGAGGGTTTACTCATATAGTCATACAGTACCATTTATGACTTTCTTTATATCTATATCTATATCTATATCTATATCTATAATATATATATATATATATATATCTATATCTATATATATATATATATATATATATATATATATATATATATATATATATATATATATATATATATATATATATGCACCACAGCCGTGCTTTCAATACCTTACTACCAAAGCGCGGCAGTCACGGACACAAACAGAGTTTCAGTGCAGCAGACGTGGGTTGTATTCAGCAAAAAATGGTCTCCGGCAAGAGAAACACTTGACGCGTTTCGGGATCTCTCCCTTCAAGGGATATATATATATATATCCCAACAACTCTCTCCTTAGAAAGAAACAAGCCGCACTCACAGCGGTGGTGTTCTTGTGAATTTTAATTGATTACAGCAACTGGCAGTCCTGACATGTTTCGGTCGCATCGACCTTTCTCAAAGGGAAGCCTTTAGACATGACCACGCACCATCAAGTCGATTGCTTAATTAAATCAGTTTTTTTGCCCCCTAGTGGGCGCCCCGATGGGCCGTTTCCTGAAGCATGCTGGTACATGTGGTGAGTAACTCAGTACAATTCTTACCCTCCAGTGGGTGATGTCGTAGTTTTAAGTGTTTGCTGTTTGTTTCGCTCGCCGCAGCTCTCTCGCATGCCTATTGTCGAGGCTGCTGGAGTCCATACCCAAGTTAGTCTTCGGAGGCTACCTGCTGTCCATTACGCTTACGCAAGCTCCAAAAACGGTTCCGTTTCGGACAGTATCAGGCGCTCTTAGCTGGCGGTGCGTCGCTTCACGGCAGAACCAAGCCGTTACATATCCCAACAACTCTCTCCTTAGAAAGAAACAAGCCGCACTCACAGCGGTGGCGTTCTTGTGAATTTTAATTGATTACAGCAACTGGCAGTCCTGACATGTTTCGGTCGCATCGACCTTTCTCAAATGGAAGCCTTTAGACATCTGCTGACCACGCATCATCAAGTCGATTGCTTAATTAAATCAGTTTTTTGCCCCCTAGTGGGCGCCCCGATGGGCCGTTTCCTGAAAAATGCTGGTACTTGTGGTGAGTAACTCAGTACAATTCTAACCCTCCAGTGGGTGATGTCGTAGTTTTAAGTGTTTGCTGTTTGTTTCGCTCGCCGCAGCTCCCTCGCATGCCTATTGTCGAGGCTGCTGGAGTCCATACCCAAGATAGTCTTCGGAGGCTACCTGCTGTCCATTACGCTTACGCGAGCTCCAAAAACGGTTCAGTTTCGTACAGTATCAGGCGCTCTTAGCTGGCGGTGCATCGCTTCACGGCAGAACCAAGCCGTTACATATCCCAACAACTCTCTCCTTAGATATATATATATATATATGGAATGCACACGCTTCCAAGTCTACCATCCGGTCCGTATTCAGGTCTCCCCACACTGACCCTCAATTAACTATGGTGCCTGACGCGTTTCGATGCCTTGCGCATCTCTTCAGAGGCTTGCTGCATTACTCACACAGTGAAATCGGCCCTCCTTTTATTTTGTTTTCTGCACGCATGTGTTCATAGTTAACTCTAAGTGGGTGTGTGCCTTGAGTAGGCAAATTGAGTTGCATGCTGGGAATTTGAGTGCTGTCGTTTAGAAACTGAAGTTCCCAGGAGAAGCCGTTGTTTATATCTCCCCTAAGTGGATTTTCACTTTGAGTATCTATTAAAAGCTTTTTACGTTGTCCTCAATAGGATTCCGGACACTGTGGAGAGTTTCGTTAATCCTGACTTGTAGCGCTGTGAGGCCTTCGAACAGTTCAATGGCACAGCTTCTCTAAATAGGTTCGTAGAGACAGTGCTCCTCACACGACGAGGCCGCCGCTGGAAATAGGAATGAACAAATTGCCCGAAAGCTTTCGGGAGGGCACACGCTTCCAAGTCTACCATCCGGTCTGTATTCAGGTCTCCCCACACTGACCCTCAATTAACTATGGTGCCTGACGCGTTTCGATGCCTTGCGCATCTCTTCAGAGGCTCAGCACAGCAAGCCCAAACTCCTGAATAACTTACCTGCTGATTCCGGACCTTACTTAAAGGATATAATTTGTGAAAGTGGCGAGATGCAGCACACCTACTTAAGGGAGATTTATACTCGCTTTGGACTAAATGTTCCACAATGCTTCGTGAAAAGGACATGTGATGATCGCGGCCCACTAGGGGGCCAGAAGTGTAATTAATGCAGCAAATTTCATTTAAAAGCGAGTCTGTGCTGTTATTTTGTGTGAAAGCCCAAAAGAAGAGGATGATTTCCTCGAAAACAAGCTCTCGGGCAACTTTGGTAAACCATATATATATGTATGTATATATATATATAAATATATATATATATATATATATATATATATATATATATATATATATATATATATATATATATATATATGTGTAAAAGAAAAGTTGGTAATCCAGCTCAAAATACAACTTTGATGTGTAAATCCTTCCCTCCCCTGTAAGCTTGGAGCCATGATAGGCCTTTGCGCTCAATTCCCAGTGTCCAATATGGTGCTCCCATTCCTCTGGAACCGTAGACCCTCCCAGGCGATGTAAAGTATTGAACATACTACTGACGTAGATGTGGTCTAAAGGAATTGGTTACCCACCGTAATTATTTAATGGCACAGCCACCACACACACCTAAAATGTCATCCTAAATAAAAACATCCCATGTATTTAGGAAACCTCAAATAGATAACAGCATGAAATTTGAACACTCACTAGGAAATTGTGCTATTTGGACTTGTGACAGCCTGTAAAAATACTACAACAAATACATTTTTGGCAAAACTGTAATATAGAATTAAACATGAATTTATTGCACTTCATAGGTTTTTTAAAATAAATACATTAAATTACTTTACAATACACAAAACATGATTACACAGAATACAATATGTTACACAATGAATTAAAAATTGTTCTTGAGAACAAGAGTCGACGCGGCGTTTCGGTTAAAAAACCTTCTTCAGGACAGTTTCTCAAAAGATATCTATATATCACTCAGGTTTTCCTTCTGAGGTCATATACTAAATGGTGTCCTGATTTGGGTACACATTAGAGGCAACAAATACCTCGCTTGATCAGACTGGGTGTACTTGTGATTGATAATATCTTGTTATCAAATCTTTTAATTCAGCACTGTGTCGGAGGGGCCACCGGTTAGATTTGTATTGCTGTCCTGATTCGAGTGTAAGGACTTGGTTAGTCGCTGTAGCCGCGTGCTGGATATGCTTCATCAGCTAGTTCTAGTTACGGGGTAATCCTCCCGATATCTAGAGCATCCGAATTAAAATAGTCGGCCTCCCTGCTCCTCCGATCACAGCGTCCCGGGGTTCTATCTGTCACAGTGGTAGATCCTAGGGACACTTCTGTTTTTCTGACCTTACTCCCCTGGTCCCAGACCTTTAAAATTAGGGGGCCTCCTTGATTTTCTTTGTTAAGTATTGAACGTATACTTTTAAACTCCTAAGGTCTGTACTATCAATCATTCTTAATTCTTTTTTTTATATAAATATTTTTACTTGCATTTTCAACCAATACAATAACTATAAGCATGTCTTATTTGGTCGCAGTCGTGCAATCGTTCTTAATTCTTGGCACAAATCAGCAAAAAGAATAATGGAATGAGTCTTCAAAGTGCACCTAGACAGTAGTTCAGTATTTGGAACTGTTAGGCATAAGCATCCCAAGCCTTTGTATGTTGCCTATATCACAATAATTTAACTCAGACAAATCCCATTACAGCCGCCCTCTCGTCCCCCAAATCCAACCACAATACAAAGCCAGACTTGACATCCAGGTGACTCCTGTAACCCATGAATACTCCGTTTATTGACAAACTATTGTGTCGTGAAGGTTTCTAGGTGCTGGCCATGTGCAGTTAGATGCTTCCCTCCTAGATTTGCGTACAGATCTAACATTTTAGTACATGGTTCCTAGAAACAAACTAGAGACATTCAATCTGTACACACTCCAATCTGCACTTCACAACTGTAAGTGCAGTTACTGTGGTGATTCCGTCAGTACATCGTTAATCGAAATCCTGTGCCAGGCAGACAAGCTTGGAATCCCTGCTTAGAAGCTTAGAAAATGGTGGAAGCAGGGGCCCTAGAGGTGCATCTAGCCTGCCCTTATTTTTCTTTCCTGTAAAATGGATGACATCACATTGTCAGCTTCTATGGCTCTGTTCCTCTGTAACTTTTGCATTACTATTAATATTTGTGCAGATCTGCATACTTTGCTGGTTCGCAGGGCGCCGTGAAGCCCCCGCTTTAGCAGCTACAGCGAGGGTGGGGCTCTTTATGGGCCTCTTCTGTCTGGAACTCGGCAGGCAAAAGCTCATCATTAGCGCTGAAATACAGCACCAATAGAAGAGCAAGCATGAGCAAGCAACAACAACAGGGTATATAGTACAGGAAATGAAAGAAGGACTATTGGAAGGAAAGGTGAAAAGAAGACGTATGGATGAATGAGTATGTGGAGGAATGAGTGGGTGAAAGGGTGAGTGAAAGATTGGTGGATGGACAGATGAAAGAATGGTTGGTTGGATGGATGAATGAGTATATGGATACATAGATGGACAGGTGAATGTATGATAGAGCAAAGGGATGGATGGATGAGTGAAGGCATAGCTTGATGGACAGGCGAAAAGATGGCAGAGCAGAGCAATGGATGGATGAGTGTGTGAAAAGAAGAGTGAATGGATAGTAGAGTGGATGAGTGAATGGTCGGATAGCAGAGTGAATGGATTGATGGATGAACGGCAGTGTGGATGGATGGTAGAATAGATGGCTGGTTGGATAGATGGAGGAGTTGATGAGTTAACGGATGGCAGAGTGGATGGACAGCAGGGTGGATGGATGGTAGACTGGATGGATGGATGGAGAGCAGAGTGGATGGCAGGATAGCAGAGTATATGGATGGACGGCAGAGTGAATGGATGAATGTCAGAATGAATGAATGGATAGATGGCAGAGTGAATTGATGGGTAGCAAAGTGAATGAATGCATCAGTGAGTAGATTGCAGAGTGAATGGATGTATGGATGGATTGAAGAGTTGATGAATTGATGGCAGAGTAGATGGATGAAGGATGGATGGATGGATGGACACCTGGATAGCAAAGTGGATGGATGTCAGAGTGAAGGCATGGGAGGCAGAATGCATGGATGGATAATGGCAGAGTAGGTTGATGCATGGCAGACTGGGTGAATGGGTGGTTGGATAGCAAAATAGATGAATTGATGGATGAATGGCAGAGTGGATGGATGGATGGACGGAATATTTTTAGTTCAAAGTGGGGGCAATTTTAATTTGCTGGTATATGTCACAGCACTGACCATGCCTCTTTCACCCCATAGGTATCTGGATGGGAACCAGTTCACCATGGTACCAGGACAGCTCTCCACATACAAATATCTGCAGCTTGTGTGAGTATACCATAGTAACACGTTTGGTAAAATGTATAACACAACCCACAGCCTCTGCTTCCTGTTCCCGTATGTTAATAAAGGTAGACAAAAGCAAATGTTTATGTTGGAAATAAGGAAGCAAGAATGTGGCCTCTCTAAAATCTCAGGCTGGTGTGGTCTTCTTGCAGCCTCTGTACAAATGTGAAAGTGATTGTTTGTAATAGAATTAAGTGAGAATGGCGTCCCATTATAAAGTCAGGCACAAAATACACCTCAACAAAATTGAGAGAACAAGAGCAGAGGCAGAAAGTGATATTTAAAAGCCACACTACCACGATATACACAAATCGTAAACCAACTAATAGGTCTGAGTTGCCCACGTCACTGATCTTCTGTCAACAGACCAGACAATTACAATACACTTAAAAAAACACAGATAGGCAACATAAACATTTCAAAATGCACAAATGCACAATAAATAATCAATCCGGACTCTTCAAATGGTGTTAAATATGATCCTTTAATGGAATCTTGGACCATATATGATGGAATAGTACACCCAGGGTGCAGCCAACGCTTTTCGCCCCGAATAGGACTTCCTCAGGGTAATCGTCAAATTGCTCCAATCTTATGTTGGTCTCGGAAGTACCTGGATCAATACTTCCAAACTTTCAAATTGGTGCGTATTTTATTCCATAAAGACAAGTATTCTTAACTGAGACCTTTCAGTTTGTCCCCCAACTCAGATGAGAAGTCCGTAGTAACTCAAAGCGCGACGTGTTAATTCTCCAATATCAGTAGAGCAATCCAAATTCTGAATTCTCGTGATTACTATGATAGGTGATGCACAATGGCTTATTCTTTCACCGTAGTCGTTACTTCATTTCTCTCCCATTAGTAACGCCGTTCCTCTCGACCCGCCGTCACTCGAATATGTATTTATTTTATTGTTGATTTTTATGACGCATGAAGTGAGCTGCAGGGTCAGCAGAGCGCAGTACATGGATGCATGAAATGTAGGCAACATGAAGACAGTGAGGCCAGGGGCCAGTGGAGAACTGTACATGTACATGGAGATTTATTTACAATGAGAACTTAGGGCAGTAAGTGCATCTAGATAAGGAAGAACACAGCAACAGCATCACCATGTGGTGACATGGAAAAGGGGAGGGACCCAGTCTAGAATGGGAGCAGACAAGCTGGGGTGGAAGATGTTTAGGCCTGTTCAACCCAGCAGAATCTGAGAGTGCCAGCACACTGTTAACAAGCATTGGCAAAGCCAGTAGGCCATGTCCATGAAAGTGCATTGGCGTAGAGTGTTGCGTAGTATAGTGGCATTGAATTCTTTGGTATACTATGCAGCATTGTAGAATGCAGTTGCATGGATTAGACTGATGCATAGTAGAGTGGAGTGGCGCAGAGTGGGGAGGCACAGAGTGGAGTGGCGTATAGTGGTTCAGAGTGGATTGGGGTAGAGTTGAGTGATGCAGAGGGCAGCGGGCCGAGTAGAATCGAGTGGCATAGAGTGCAATGGCGTAGAGTGCAGAGTAGAGTCAAGGGGGATAGAGGTCAGTGATGTAGAGTGGTGCAGAGTAGAGCATCATAGAGTGGTGCAGAGTAGAGTATAGTGCAATAGAGCACAGTGGCATAGAGTGCAGTGGCGTAGATAAGAGTAGCGTACAGTGTTGCAGTGCAGAGTAGAGTGGTGGAGAGTTTTGTGGTGGTGAGTGTAGTATTGCAGAGTAGAATGTCAGAGTGCAGTGGTGTAGAGTGTAGAGAGCAGTGGCGTAGATTACAGTGATGCAGAGTAGAGTGCAGTGGCATAGAGTGCAGTTGTGTAGAGTGCATTGGCGTAGAGTGCAGTGGTTAAGAGTATAGTGGTGTATAGTGCAGTACAGTGGCATAGAGAGGAGTGGCACAGAGTGGAATGGAGTGGCGTAGAGTGCAGTGTCGTAGAGTAGACTGTTTTAGAGCAGAGTGAAGTGGCGTAGAGTGGACTGGTGCAGGGTAGAGTGCAGTTGCGTAGAGTGGCATACAGTAATGCCATAGAGTGTAATGCCGTAGAGTAAAATGGTATAGAGTACAGTGGCATAGAGTAGATTAGAGTGGCATATAGTGGATTGGTGTAGAGCATAGGGGAATAGGGTTGAGTGTTACAGAGTAAAGGGCATTGGCATGGAGTGTATTGGTATAAAGTGCAGTGGCGTAAAGTGCAGTATTGCAGAGTGGTGTAGAGTACAGTGGCGTAGAGTGAAGTTGTGCAGAGTAGATTGGTTTTGCTTAGACTGGTGTGGTGTAGAGTGCAGTGGTAAAAAGTGCAGTAGTGCAGAGTAGAGTGGCAAAGAGTGCATTGGCATTGAGTAGGGTGATGCATGGTGGAATGGAGAGGCATAGCATGAAGGGGTATAGAGTGCAGTTGCATAGATTGGAGTGGTGCAGAGTGCAGTGGCCTGGAGTGGTGTAAAGTGGAGTGGTGCAGAGTAGACTGCAGAGGTGTGATGTGGTGCAGAGTAGAGCGGCGTGGCGTCGAACAGAGTATGCGTGGTATGGTAGCGCCCTGCCATTACAGAAAGCACATTTTCAATTCAAATAACCATTACATTTGCGCAGATATACAGTATTACTAATAAAACTATACATTTCACAAATGAAAATGTGTGGAAATTGCATCACCTAGTGTAATGATTTGTTTTGATCATATTAAAGTATTTCTTTCCAACACACTTCAGAAATAACTGAAAATGTGCTTCATTTGTGTTCCTAATTCTGATGTATTTTGAAACACTTACACAGTTCATTTAAATGTTCCCTTGTGCTAGAAAAAACCTCTTTCCTACCCCCTGTATCCAGCAAGATTGTCACATAAATCCTATCACTTTGAAGTCAGAGAAAGAAAAGTAAACAAGCATCATTGGAAGACAGCTCCTTGACATTTGACCTCAGTCTTTCAAGTCTCAGCAAATGTGACAAGATAAGAACAAAATGTAAAGGCCTGTTTACAGAATTCGAGTTGTGGAAGAATACAGTAAACACACTTTAGGGCACGGGAGGGATGAACATAACCTGGAGAACCATAAGTCAATAAAGCCAGAAAATAGAAAGACAGAAAATGTCAGTTGCAAACAACAAAGCCAATGGTAATCAACAGGAGGAATGTATTCCTAGGTCAACTTTCTTAAAGTCGCCAAGTTGTCTTTACCAAACAGCTGAGCTGTCTGGTAAGCTGTGACCTAAAAAGAGCCCTGCAGTATCCCAAAGAACTCTTCAAATGTCTACTCTATGAAGGGATGTACACTTTAGTGTTTTCCAGACTCAGACTGAATCATTATAAGCACCATCCAAGTTAGTGTATTCCAGACTCAGACTGAATCATTATAAGCACCATCCAAGTGACTCCCAACACCACTCCGTTGCAACCAAAGCATTCATAAATATTGCTCATTGCCTCTGGTGACTACTGGCTTTACAGCTTGCCATAAAATCTTTAAATGTCCATATTATACATTAAATATAATCTATCCACTGACATCTTTAAGAAAAAGGAAAGATGAAGAGATTGCAAAATGTGTTCTGTGTGTGTGTGTGTGTGTGTGTATGTCTTTTTCTGTGCTTCTGATCGCATATGGGTGGGTAGGTATGCATTTTGTTATGTGAATGGGTATGGGCTTGCATTGTAGTTGTACATTCATAACAAACAGTAGTATTTACTGCAGATCCTTGAAGAAAGCAATCCCTATGGTATGTACGGTTTTAATCTAGATATGAACAGGCAATTTCGGGATACCTTAATATTTTGGCCAAAATATTGAGTACCAAAATATCATGGAGGCATTTGTACATAGGTAAGTGTAGATTTGCTGTTCTTAATTCCACATCTAGGTACAGTAAAGATATATGGATATCGCCAAGGTACATATATGTGGAGTTATGACGAGAAAGTCTATAAATGCTTACCTGTCGATATTTCGGTCCTCAATATTTTGATAATGATATTAAGGTATCTCAGTATTATCTATGCAATATGCAGGGGCGATACTGAATGCATGATATCATTAGAATATTGTCTGCAATTCCTGAGTTTGCACAAGTGAGTTGAAAATCAAGTTGAGTAATATATGAAGCGTATACAGCACAGCCAGTGTGTCTTAAGGGATAGAATCAATAATGTGGAATACCGGTTTGCTGTGGCCCCTGAAGACCAAGGAGAGTAGTTAGTATTTTAAACGTATTCTATCACTAACCAGACCAACCATTGACTGTGTGAAGTGGGATAATTCCGTAAAAGACTGCAGAGAAATTGTGCAGTTAATTTAATGTCTTCAACAAGGTAAGAACAACATTGTGAAAGGTGACTAGCTTGTTAAAAACAGTTTAGTTGCTCATCACTAGAGATCTAATGTGGGGTTTAGAGGTCTGATAAGGGAGATCAGTGATTTTTTTTAAAAATCTGATTTTTACAATATAGATTCTAGATGAATTTCTCCAGAGATCCCTGCAGTGAGGAAGAGGTATATCAGGGGGATGTGTCTGGAAGGAGGACATGGTATGTGTGTACTTGAGTTATATAAAATTGAACATGTTGTTTGCTTCTTTTCAGAGATTTAAGCAACAATAGGATCAACTCTTTGAGCAACTCATCTTTCACCAACATGAGCCAACTCACAACACTGTAAGTTATTAAATCCGGCATGTGCTAAAGTTGTGAGTTATTGTTTACGTTTAGAAGGTGCACATGCATCACCAATAGTTAGGTGAGTGGATGTCTGAATATACCTACTCATAAAGATGCCACCAGTCTGGCATTAGAATACTCTAAGAAGTACCAGTTGATGACCTCGCTGCCGAGCCTGCATATGAAATAGGATCCCCAACTTTTCTTGATTTCTTCTCCCAACAGGAAGCCGCCAATTCCTCTTTAGAAAACGTCAGTGGTCATGTACACCCATAGGGCTGCCTAGTGTCGTTTGTCTATAGGGCCAATGTTTATCACAAGAATAAACATTAAATAAAGGATTTGATAGACCCTTTGGCTACTTATACAGGCTGAAGAAACTTCAATGCAGAGATCGTTCACCTTTTCTCTTGACTGGGGCTGAATGTTTTGATTTGTTCAGTATTCCGTCCATCAATTGTGTGTTTTTTCCTGTCTAGCCCTAAGTGTGCTGGGTATGCCCAGACGTGAGTTTTCCCGGCTGATAAGGGGTGAAACTCCAAAACCGGTCCTAGGATGCTTGTTTCCGGTCCAGGGAGGACCTGGCTTGGCAATTCGGGCTGGACTGCTCCCATGAGGCACTGGGTCAGACTGATTTGCATATGGCAAGGTCTAAACTGGGGTGGCATGGTGAGCAAACAAATGATAGATTTAACCCAGATCTCGTGACTGAGGTTGAATGTTTTGATTTGTTCTGCATTCCGTCCATCAATTGTGGGTCTTTTGCTTTCTCACCCTAAGTTCGCCGGGTATGCCCAGACGTGGGTCCTGGTCTCACTGTGCCTCTGGATTCAAGCTATCCTGGCTGATGAGGGGTGAAACCCCAAAACTGGTCCTAGGATGCTTGTTTCTGGTCCAAGGAGGAACTGGATTGGCAGTTCAGGCTGGACTGTTCCCATGAGGCACAGGGTCGATGCTGATTTGCATATGGCCAGGTCTATACTAGGGTGGCATGGTGAGCAAAAGAATGATGGATTTAACCCAAATCTCTTGACTGTGGTTGAATGTTTTGATTTGTTCTGTATTCTGTCCATCAATTGTGTGTCTTATACTTCACCCTTCCCCATCACCTTTCAGTTCATGCTTACATATTTGTAGCCT
Source organism: Lissotriton helveticus (assembly GCF_964261635.1). Lineage (NCBI taxonomy): Eukaryota > Metazoa > Chordata > Amphibia > Caudata > Salamandridae > Lissotriton > Lissotriton helveticus. Next base: position 1,053,196,318 of record NC_136065.1, read on the forward strand.
GGTGTCTGTACCTGGGTCTATTGTATAAATACACAGTACCATTCGCAGAAGTCATTGCTAATTTGCTCTTTTGTGTCTTTTCACACAACCGAGCAAGGCACTGTCAGAAGGTTAACAAATTCTCCTATTGGCTTCAATCGGATTAAGGAACTCAATAATGCCCGATTTATCAAACTTGTAATTATTTTCTGAGAATTGTTTTAATGTTGGCAAAGCGAAATTTAGTTGACATATGAACAAAAAGAGTCTGGTGCATGGCAGATAGGTTTTCTCATGCATTAACAAATAGTGCTTGTGCACCACGGCCCTTTCAAGCACTCTCCGAAGATGGCGAGCAAACCAGGCATTCATAGATATTCTCCGTTACTGATAAGTGCCACATACCCTCTCTTGAGTTCTCAAGTGTGGTGTGCTTGACTGCTCACAGACCTTTGGGAAGCAGTTACAGCTCATATATTGTATCAAATGACTTTCTTGTTAAGCTCCCATTCTGAGACACTAAAAAAAGTACCCAACTTTATAGAAACTGGACATTTCCACAGAGCCTTTTCTTCTTTTTTACCCTTTCAAAATATGAGTTCCTTATTAGCACACATTAAGGATACATCACTGTTTCTGTGCCTAATATATCGCCTCCTGACTTACGCCAATTCATTGATCACCGCACCTTTAGTTGTTGTATACACATTTCGACTAACCCCGGGCGGGTAACTCCGCTCCACCAGCGTAGGTTGCAGATTTTTGCAAATACCAGGTAAGTGCCTTCTTTTTTAATTTTTTATTAATTTGCGAGGGGGGAGGGAGCATAGCCTAGCGTAGTTCCTCTGAGATTTTTCAAACTCCGTGGAACTATGCTTAGATGCACTACTCCAGCTCGGCCCGCCCTTAATTTCGACATACAATAGTAATTTATTTAATAATTTACTATTATTGACTTCTGGAGTTCCTGACAGTGAAGGTTTTATCGTCATACTGTCTAGGTGCATTGATACATATTGTACATATTAAAGTGCTGCTTTGTTTTGTTTTTGGTACCAATAAAAATGTGTTTAAAAAAGGGAGAATACATCACCATGAATCGTTTTTATTCTTAAATAAACCCGTGTTACCACGTTATTTACAGTGCAGTATAAAATATGTTGTATGCAAACCTGTTGTTGTGGCATGATCTCACTCACAGTAGTTTATTTTTGTAGCGTTTCCTCTGCAACTGTTTTCACTAGGGTATGGCCTGCTTTTGGATAGTGCATGCTTGTGGTTTATATTATATTCTTTAATTCCAGATGAACTTAGACAGAAGAGGTTTTGATTTCCTTTTTATTGGAGCTCATGCTCAAGATGCACTGTTAGATATATCGGCTACTTACTAGTTTCGCACACTAACTGTGTTTTGGATATTGAGGTTCTTCTGATTTAGGGCCTGATTGCGACTTTGGCAGTCTTGGAGTGGGCCGCCACACCAGCGCCCCGTTCTAAGTCTGCCAAAGTCGTCCGCACACCGCCCACCGGATTATGAGTTAAAACCCGATGGGCGGTCCTGCGGCGGCTGGCCCTCGGTGGAGCCTTTCAAAGGCTTGTATGTGAGCCTTAGAAAGGCAGTGCCGTGGGGCCACCACACCACATTCCTGCATGGCATGAACTGTTAAGTCCATGCTGTGCAGGAACTGTGTGTGCATGCGTACAGGGGAGCACCCCATGTACCCCCTGCATGCATCCCCTGGCCCTTAGGAAACAGAGGGTGCTGTAGAGTTCCCTTTGTTTCCTTACCACTTCATTTTTTATGACGGCTCACTGTCATGAAAACTGTAGCAGTGAGGAAACTTGTAATGTGCTTAGCGGTGCCTCACCGGTACTGGCAAGCATATTGCAAGCCTCAAACTGCTGTACCACTGTTTTAAGAGGTCCGACCGCCAAGCTTGTATAAGGCAGTCAGACCGCCGGTGCAGCAGTGCCAGCACCGCCAACGTGGCTGCGGCAGTCCATAGGATCAGCCTTTTACTTTCCTCGAATGATGTTGGTATATCATTAATTTGGAATTCCTTTACACATTAATGCCTGAAATGCATTGGAGTGGAGCATCAAGTTTCGTATAACTATGATATGAGATTCTATGCTGATTTTCAACAACAATATGAATTAACAACTTTTCATTTTTCAAACATATCCATGGATTCAATACACTTGGATGGCAAACATTTGCAGTGAATGCATCATTAAATATGTGTATTTGAAGAAGAAATAAGGTACTGCAAGTATTATTGTTTTGGGACAGTCCCTGAGTCATGTGCGCAACAAGTCTGTACCCCAGGTTGGTATGCAGCATCTTTTATAGGTTCTTTTTTTACCCTTGCCATCGGGCAAGTTCGACCCATATAGCCATGAGAACTATCCCCCTATGCATAACAAATAGATGTGATCATTGTGTGTTATTGTGGTGTGTAGCACAGAACCTAACTTTGCCATAATGTTCACTTCTGCTGCTTTCCTTCTCCTCAGGATCCTCAGCTACAACTCCTTGCGATGCATCCCACAATTGGCATTCGAAGGCCTGCACTCATTGCGGTTGCTGTAAGTTCCGCTATTTTGTTATGAACCCTGGTTCTGTTTCAACCCAATCAGTTTTTTCTTAGTCTCTTTGTAAAGATTCCCTTTAGCAAATATGTTAGCCGAATTAGAGAATGGTCCTATCGCTTGTCTTAGTGGGTTTGTGTCCTTACAGCACTTTTCATACCTACAAGATAATTATCAGGACATTTTGTGGTCACCTGATAATTACATTGAATTGCAGCTGTGGTTATCAGATCAATGGAATTGGAAAAAATTTACTCCAGGAACTCATACTTTGGGGGTGAAGGTGTTGCAACAGAAAGGAGGTGAAGTCACAAGGGACAGTGTCATGAAAATCAGTCTTATACATTTACTTTTTGTATGCTTTGCCACAAATAAATTGGCAACAAGGACAATGTAATAGCACATCTATTCTGATGTAATTGGTCACAAAGGCTGCATTTTAAAATGTATTATGGGGTTTAGGCACTCGTTGCAGAGATCTTTGCATTCCCAGTAACTCTAAGAGTGTAATAATAATGGTAAGATAACTCTGGTGGTTAATGCACTTGTGGGAGAGATATGTGCCTTGCCTACTCACAGTTTAAACTTATAAAGTAGCATAGAGAGTTAATATGTCTTATGCAAAGCACATTGTGTAACAGGCAGATAAATGATTTGTATTTCATCAAGGAGCTGCATTGAAACTGCAAGGCAAGGTTGGAACTTTATTTGTTTTTCCAAAATCTGTCCTATTAAAAGGTTGCTAAATATATAGGTTGCTTTGAGTAGTATTTAAAGGCCTCAATGTGATGGTGGAGGGACCGACAGGATGTGGGTAGTGGATCCTCTGCCCACAGCCCTTCGGTCCCACTGCCACATTACAATGCTGGTGGTCAGACCCTTGTCTGTTTGGGGATGGACTGCTGCCTCCAGCAGGAACAGTGATCCTGATGGGGCGGTGGTCGGAATCATGATCCCAAATGGAGGTAGTGCTTTGGCAAGCATCGCCGTCAGGATTATGGTGGCTCTTTCCAATAGTCTTTTCATGGCGGTCCATAAAAAGGCTGTCAGAAATTGATTTGGGGGGCCCCGAACAGGGCCCCAGTCTCTTGTGCGCCACTGCAAAGTTGATCTGGGGTACATGTAGTGCCCCAAGCACCTCCATGCACCATGTGCCATGCAACACATGGTGCATGGCACACAGTGCATGGTTGCGAACAAAGTGCTCCCTTGCACTGCAGCTTGTGCTGCAGAACTTTCCGACCACCAGCCTGGCGGTTGCATCCTAATAAGGCGGTCAGACCACTGCCTTCTTGGCGGGCAGTCTCCCGGCCGTCGTGATAGCGGGCAGCAATACAACCCTCCGCTATCATAATAAGTCCCTAAGTCTCATTACTACAGACAACCCAAATCACTTTGTTACATTTTAATTCCTGGCTTTCAGTTTCTACCGGCTTGCACTCGTAACATATAATGGCTACCAGTAAGGATAATATTCCACTCTTACACATTGTAACCCTCATTATTTATGCAGCATATCATGTTCACAGATTTACACATGTATGATTTATTGTCCATATTAAGGGGGTCATTAGGATGGCGGATTTCCCGCATACTCCGGGCCGGCGGAAGCCACCGCCGGCCCGGAGTATGCGGGAAATCCGCCGAGGAGACCTGAAAGACCCACCGCCAAATCAGGATTGCTGGTGGGTCTCCCAATCCGTCCGCCGCTTTTCCGCCGCGGTCGGAAGGCGACCACGGCGGAAAAGCAATAACATGGCTGGCGGTGTCTATCAGACACCGCCAGCCATATTAGGATGCAGGGTGAGTCATGCTTTTCCGCGACGGCTTTTCCGCCGTGGAAAAGCATACGGACAGTCACTTTTGGGGCCCGTTGCGGGCCCCCTGGGTGAAGGTTGCGTGGGGGGTGCACATGGGGGGTATCTATGGTACCCCCCTGCCCTTGCGTGCACGAAGCGGCAGGCACCACGCGGTGCCTGCCGCTTTGTGCATGCAAATGCACACCTTTTGTTTTTTGCATTGCGGCGGGTGCTGCTTCAAGCAGCATCCGCCGCAATGTAAAACATACAGGATGTGACCGCCAGGGTGGCGGTCACATCCTAATTGCTATGGAGGGACCGCCGCTGCCCATGCGGACGGTCCCTCCAACTCAGGGGTGGCGGACGGACGCAAGTCCGTCCGCCATCCTAATCGGCCCCATAATGTGTGCATGTGATGTAAAGTGCACTGCCATCCTACGTTTGGCTGGAAAATTAGTAAGTGCTATTTAAATTGTTATTTGTGTAACTACACATACAGACCGATACATCTGCCATTCTTACATTGCATGCATATATGTCTCATGTTCAGGTATTGAACAAAGCTAAAAAGCTGCCTTCAAATCGTAGTTACTGTTAAATACTTGTGAAGTGAAAACAGGATTTTTGCCATTGTTTCCCTCAATTACATTGGCATCAAGGTGACAAGCTACAAAGATCTCCCAACCAGGCTCACAGGCAAACATTAGGAGAGCTTGTGGCACATTATGTAGAACCTTTGTTTTAGGCCCAGCTGGAACAAAAAATGAGAAAGTCTCTTCACCGCCTGCAGGTTGCTGCTCAGAATGGAAAGCAGGCAACATGCTGGCACTGTTGAATGTGCCGGCAAATTAACTGAAATTCAGCATATTTCATTGGCTCCAGCCTGGATCATCCCTAACTCAATAATAGCTGCCTGATCCGTGATTAAGCTGGATCTCTCTCATTTCCTGCAGTGGATTAAGAGTTCAGTGACATAATATCGAGAACACAAATATCGATATCGATACATAAATATATTGTGTCAAAAATATCGATCACAAAAAATATAATTTTTCTATACTAGAAATATATAGGTTAAAATGGTAAAATTTTTATATTTTAATATATATCATAACTATAATGTAAAATACATAAATTTAAGTAATAGTTAATACTGTATATAAATATACTTACCTAAACATACGCACATAGATAGATATATATGTTTGTATATTTGTATACACATATATACATAACGTAACACTATTACACCAAATTCGTGATTTTTCCTAAAGTCAAACATGCATCTTGGGGAGTCATGCTTTTGCCTAAGGTCAAACGTGTGTCTTGGGGAAGCAGCAGCTTTGTGCTGGGTGCTTCCACCGCTATAAACAAGCTTCCGCTCTACATCAAATTGTCCACGAATCTCATGACTTTTAGAAAACCTCTCAAGACCTGACAATTTAATTCCTTATAATTCTTTCTTTCTTGCCACTCAGTAGCCAGCGCCAAGATACCCTCGGGTATTTGTGTGCTAAATAAGTTCATTTAAGATTATTAAAAAAAATATTTCCACATTATATTATTTTTAATGCTTTTTTTATTTACTAATATAAAAGGCATATATAAATTATATATATGTACATACAATTAATATAACAAAGAATATAAATTTAAACAAATAATAATATTACATATATTTTAACAATATTAGTAACATCTGTGAAAAATAGATATACTATTTCTACTGCAATGTATACAACAGTAGGGAAAGTGTTGGACTCCGGAGGGGAAAAATGTTCTATTCCCACTTCAATCTGTGCAACAGTAGGGAAAGCATTGAACACCGGAGGGGTAAAATTCCCTAATCCAACTCCAGTCTCTACAACAGAAAAGAAAGCAAAAGACACTGTGGGAGTAAAATGCACTATTCCAACTCAAGTATGTGAAACATTAAGGAAAGCGTTAGACACTGAAGGGGTCACATTTGCTATTTCCACTTCAATCTGTGTACCAGTAGCGAAAGTGTTGGACTCCAAAATGATAAAATGTACTATTCCCACTCCCAATATATGCAACAATAGGAAAAGCATTGGACCCCGAAGGGGTAAAATTTACCCTTCCCACTTCAGTCTGTTCAACAGTAGGGAAAGCGTTGGACACTGGAGGGGTAAAATGTACTATTCCCACTCCAGTCTGTGCAACATTAGGGAAAGCGTTGGACTCCAAAGTGGTAAAATGTACTATTCCCACTCCAGTCTGTACAACAGTAGGGAAAGGGTTAGGCTCAGAAGTGGTAAATTGTACTATCTCCACACCAGTCTGTGCAACAGTGCAACAGTACGGAAAGCGTTGGACACCAGAGGGGTAAAAAGTACTATTCCCATTCCAGTCTGTGCAACAATAAAACAGGCGCTGGACAACGGAGCAGTATTTACTACCACGCCAGTCTATACTACAGTAGGTAAAGCGTTCAACACCAGAGGGGTAACATTTACTATTCTCACTCCAGTCTTTGCAACAGTAGGGAAAGCATTGGACTCCAGAGGGATAAAATGTACTACCCCCACTCTACTCGTTACAGCAATAGAGAGGGAATAGTTCACTTTAAAAAAATAACATATTTGAACAACTCTATTAAATAACCAAAAATATAAAATTCTTACAATAAAAATGATATTTATTTATTTATTTTATTTGCTGGTTTTTATAGCGCTTGAATCGACTCCAGATGGAGTATCTCTGCGCTTTTGGTGCCGGCTAAACAGAAGATGTGAAATTGGAGCAGATGCTAGATCTCATTTTTAAATAAAACAGTTTTCAGTTGCCTTCTGAATTTCAAGTGCTCAGTGCACTGTCTTAGGGACAGAGGAAGTCTGTTCCATAGTGTGGGTCCTGTAATTGACAATGCTTTATTCCCATGCCTCGCTTTCTTGGCGCGGGGCACCACTAGGAGCAGATTGTTGCTTGATCTTAGCGTTCGAGATGGCATGTAGGGAATAAATTTGTTTTTAAGATAAGCAGGCCCTTGTCCATGAAGACATTTGTGGATCAGGCAAGCTATCTTGAATTTTGTTCTTTGCCGGATCGAGAGCCAATGTAATTGCTCAAGGAGGGATATATCTAAATTTAAAAATAAATAAAACAAATTACATAATTATTACAATTTTAATAATTATGATCAATTAAAACAAATATGATTAATTTGATTGCAATTCCACACTCTATTTCGACAAACATAACCGCCAACAATTAAAACGTAATTGATATAAAAAAGTATACCACAATTAACACATTAAGTAATAAATAAAACAATTATTAATAAATGAATACATCATTTGTAATGTATTATTACTTGAATAACTTACCACTCTATTGTATATGAAACTATAAATCATAATTAACAAATACATTTAATTTAAAAATATCTAAAAATTGCAAACTATATTAAAAAAAATAACAATAATTATACAAACAATTTATAACATATACAATGAAAATAGAAACTTAAATACATAAAGATAATTAAAAAGCGATATTTTTACAACTATATTTGTGTACATGATATTAACAACACAAATATTTTTGACAACGATATTACTTGCCTTAAAAATAGATATTTTTTAAACAATATTTCTGCATCATGATATTTATGTATCACACTTGATATTTTGTGCAAATACTGGATCAAGTAATGCATCAGGTGCTAATAGGTTTAACAGACATCTCTGGTTTCTTAACAGTAGGCAACTAATGATTCTGTGTTTCTTCCACTAAACGCTTCAATGCACATAACTCTATTCGAAAATACAAACTGCTTCTATGCCCTGTCAGTAAATAGGCTTGCATGTCTGACGCTTAGATTTATAGACGGACACGTAAAATTGGTAGAAAAAATATTACTTTAGAAATTGAATGCGTGGGTGAGGCATTCCAAAAAAAGGTAGCTAAAGTGCCATTGAATAGTTCGGGCTCTGCAATCAAATATAGGTAACAAATGTGTTGCATTATAAAGTTTCAATAGATTTCTCCAACTCCTCTTTTTTGCCCAATTTCTGCAATTTCTATTCACTTTTTTGGCATTAAAGAGTAATCTCTCTCAGTTCTCCTGTTTGATTTGCTGTAACTATGTATGCAGCTGCTTCTTCTGTTCGCACCACATTAGCGAGAGAGAAGAAAAAACATTCTCTTTTTTTTACAAATTATAAAAGTTAGAAAGAGGCATCTAATAATAGAGCCGGGACATACTTTCAACAGTTCTAGTGTGTGATTCTAATGATAAGAAATGTTGACGAGTGGAACATTAGATACTCTCTGGAGTGTTTGGGTGATGCAATGTATGCAGGATGGAACACCAACATGATCACAGGTGGGCAAACATGCTCTCAAAACTCTAAGAACATTTATGCAACTCAACTCTTTTTTCAGTGGCGGCTGCTCCCAATGCAAGGAGGAATACAAAAATACGAGCAGAAAGAATTTTTGTTTTTTATTTACCACTTACCTCATACTGCATCCCCTGTCTTGCTTTTCTCTGGTACTCCACTAGTGCACACTGCACAGACTCCCAGATGCCAATCCTGACGATGCTCTCATACTGGGAATGCTATTACCAGTGCTTTAAATGGGCCGGTAGATCACCGGTACTGAGTACCGGCTCTTCTTATTTTTACCGATCAGAGTACCGGCACTTTTCCACTGCTAAGGAGAGTACCGGTACTCAGTGAAGGTAAGCTAATTGGTGCTACTGCTGCGGAGCTCGGGGCAGTCAGAGTGGAGCAGATCTGTACAGCACTCTAACAGCCAAAGCGCCTCTCTAGCTTGTAGATGAGTAACTGCTGAACCATTCAGCAGCGGCTTATGTGCGTTATGCAAGGGATGTCGCTGTTTTGGAAATGTCATGCCCTGCTGTGTTTGATAGAGAAGGGCCCATTAAGGCCCTGCTCTGTCAATCACATTCACACCTTGCTTGCTGTGCTGTAACAATCCCAAGTGAGCCTTTTTTGAGTGTGTGTGTTTTTGCCTGCTTCTGTTTATGGTTGAGTGCGAGAGAGAAAGTGAGCTCAGAGAGGAAGAGAATCTGGACACTCTCAGGAGGTAGTTTTAAAGAAATGCGTGGAATGCTTTTGTGTGTGCATATCTGCTTGTTTCTGTGTATATTAGAAGTATTGTGCCAAAAGCAACCAAGTAGGAACAGTATGACAGTGAGAAGCTACAAATAATTCAAAACAAGGAAACTTTAACATATTGTGTTAGGTCTTTATTTTCTGTAATTATTTAACATGTTTTGTTTATGTCCTGCAGCTGGCGTAGTGCTCATTATTAATGCTGCTATTCCAAAATCTCTTTTGTCTGAGGCACACTGATAATTAGCCTGAATGGTGCTGTTGATGGCTTGACTGCATTCATTTAAAAGCTCCTTCTATTATGATTTAGGGCCTGCTCGCCGCAGGTATTCACACCACTCTTTATCATCATATGGAGCTGTTAATCTGCATTTATGGGAAGTTTGAAACTACTATCAAAGGAAATGCACAGGCAAAATGAATACTCAATAGAAACGTCTTAGTATCATCATGTCTCGCCCCACCTCTAACCCCGCCCACTAGCCACGCCCCTAGCTCAATTTATTGAGTACCTATACTTTTTTTCCAATTTAAAGCACTGGCTATTACCCAGCATGAGAAAAGCGCTGGAATTGGTCTGGAGGGCCTGTCTCAGTGCGCATGTCAGTTAGGGTGTCCTAAGACGGGCGACTAAACCGACATACGCACTTAGCAGTGCCCATCATTCCTCCTCCCTGGAGCCCAGGATGGCCAGGCCCCACCCCATCCTGTGACTCTCTTACCCTGCAGAGGCAACAGTGAAAAATAAAATAATAATAAAATGATTTTATTCTTTTATTTTTCATTACCTCTGCTGGGTAGCAGCAGTGGGGCAACACTCTCCCACCATAGCGGAGAAGCAGCTCCTGCTCTTTTGGTGTGCACAAAACAATATTAAAAAACATAGCCTTGTCTTCAATTCTAGCCAAGATTTAAAATGCCCAACATAATTTCTACGGGTCGAATGTAATTGTATCCTAAAAAATGCTAAAATGTTTGACTGCAAACATGTAGACTGGAGTAATATGAGGCAGGGATGGTTCAATCACCTCAAATGCCCCTTTCGCAGTCAGTGAAAAGTAATGAATGGAAATGCTTGATTTAATCGGAGTCAAAGCACTTTACTGTGGGTGCATTCCATGCCATCTATTTTAGCTTGTTTGGGGCTCTATTGAAAGGAACCAGTCCAAACAAATCTTCTTTTGCCCTGCTCTGCTGTCTGCACCAATAAGCTAGAACACATATCCTGTGGAGGGCAACACCAACACCCTCAGCATCCTGTTTGCCTTTGTTTCCTTTTTAGCATCCATATCCCGCTTAATGTAGGGGCACTGGTGTAGCTAGGGGGGGGGTGTTGGGTGCGGTCCGCCCCAGGCATCACTATTTTGGGGGTGGCAGTCTTTATAACTTATTTGGGGACAGTAGTGTCAGTGTCCCAGTGGGTCTCATGGCCGTCAATCTTTTAGCGCGCTTAAGCGCTACCAATGGCGGCCCTGGGCATCGTTTTGGCCAGCACCCACGCCGCGCTGAAAATGCAGCATGGACGCGCGCCACCGCTAAGTGCTCTCGATGGGAGAGGAATCGAGTCTGGGGAGACTGAAAGGACACGCGGCAGGCCGCGGCGTGCTTGAGTTGCAGCAGGAGTTTTGCGGCCACAAGGCGGACCGGCCCGGAACCAAATTGCTGCAAATGATCCTCGCAAAGTAAGTGTCAAAGCAGGAGCACTAACCGGTCCATAAGCTGATGTGGAGGTGCGATAATGGTGCGTGTTGCTGAGTACCACGGCAGGTTTGGGAGCTGTCTCATTTGCTGCTACTACAATCTAACTCTCACACAGTACACGGCACACCTTGGCATTTCTCTTACAATTTTTTTTTATAGGCGCGTCCTCCTACCGTCCGAGGCGCAGTCCTGAGAAAGTTTTGGCTGGCACTGCTCACACTGTTAAGAAATGTAATCATGAAGTCCGCCACCTGTCAGAGTCGACACCCCCACACCGGCAGCGGAGTGAACCTGGTCGCTGGGAGGGCTTCCTCCGCTACAGCCAGCCTAGATCACTCCAGCAAGCCTCATCGCGCAATAACAACTCCACGCATCAGTTAGCGTAAAAGGCCATTTATTAGGACAGGCATGACATCAGCAATAAACATAACACATTAACTTTAACAATCCCCCCAACATCCTGCCATTCACCCCATCATCCATTCACGTGCTTCACCAGCCACTCCCCCTTCACACCATGACATCTTTGCATCTCATTCACTTTCCCCCTTTCACTTTCCAACTCCTCTGTCATCTCCATCCATCGCACTCTCGTCTACCACTCCCCCCATCCTGCACCTGTAACCCCCTCCCTGAAAGGGTGATTCTGCCTGTCATGGACTCCCCACCCCTCCCAGTTCCCGTCAACACCCTATCTTGCCATCCCGTCCTAAACTGGCACATTGCCCAACTTTGGCAATTACAACAAACGCCCCACGACCCCTTTCCAAATGTAGGGTGGGTGGGTGGTAAAACGAACTTCTTTCCCTGAGGCACCGGGGACAGGAAGAGGAAGTCCTTCCCTTTCCTGTCCCCTTAAATAACCTCCTAACCCCTCCCACCCCTGACCTAACCCCCTAACTACTTCCTGCCATGTCCCTAACTATTGCGCGAACACCCCGGGGAAAAGACTGGTCTGCCGACCTGCTTTCCCCCGGGGGCCGCATCGCGCAATAACCACTCCACGCATCAGTTAGCGTAAAAGGCCATTTATTAGGACAGGCATGACATCAGCAATAAACATAACACATTAACTTTAACAATCCCCCCAACATCCTGCCATTCACCCCATCATCCACTCACGTGCTTCACCAGCCACTCCCCCTTCACACCATGACCTCTTTGCATCTCATTCACTTTCCCCCTTTCACTTTCCAACTCCTCTGTCATCTCCATCCATCGCACTCCCGTCTACCACTCCCCCCATCCTGCACCTGTAACCCCCTCCCTGAAAGGGTGATTCTGCCCGTCATGGACTCCCCACCCCTCCCAGTTCCCGCCACCCAGGGAACCCCCGGAGGGCGGTTACCTGCCCCACCAAGCGTGCACCTTTCGAACTCATACTCTCGGACACCAGATAGATTCATTCCTCAGATGGCTAATCAGGTCGCGCAACTCCATTAGGTAAAAGGCATTCCCCATGTGAGAAAGGTGCATGCCGTCGTCCGGGAAAAGAAGTGGCTGCTCCAGCTGAAGCCCGACATGAGCCAGCACATTGATCCCCTTATCTGCACAAAAGAGTCTCATAGCCCTGTTCAGTTTCCTGCGTTCCCGTTCGACTGCCGCAGGTTTAAGTGCACCCCTCCAAATTCTCCGTGGAACAAACTCAGTCCACACAATACAGGCGCCAGCCAGATTGCGTTTCATTGCTTCCAAATCCCTCTGCATCAAGTGCAAAAGTGACAATCCCGAGTGCTTCACTAAGTCATTCTCTCCCAAGTGGATGATGAGCATGTCCGGGCAGCCCAGCTGCGACACTTTCTTTGTGAGCCATGGTTGCAATTCTCCCCAGCGCATTCCGCTCTTACCCCACCATTGTACCTCGTGATGGCTGCTCCTCAGGCCCAGGTTACGGCCGTACACCCACCTGGCAGCGTACCTCTCCCCCCAGTGCACAAAAGAGTGCCCAACGACCCAGGTGACCGTCTTGGCCCCCGGCCCCCGGCCCACGAACACAACCTACGAAGAGAAAGAGATTAGTACCCCAACAGAACAAGAGAAGCAACAAAAAACAGTGCAGCCGGCCAAGCAGCACGCCCCACCCCTTCATTTACGCACATAGCGCTCGCAGCAACGCGACCGCATCGCCCAATCCTCCGGATCTCCTCCCACGACCATCCCAAGCCCGCAGCAGTAGTGGCCGCCCCAATCCGAAACGAGTGCGTGCCAAAACGCGCCGGGTTCCTTCCCAACCTCCGCAAAGCCATCCGCAGAACCACCAACAACTGAGAGGACGTCAAGCGCTTTCGCGACGCATGCACAAAAATCTCCCCTTCCAAGCTTCGCACTCGACCACAATATTCCAGCCACTCACGCACCGGGCACACACCCTCACACCCACTCTCCGACAACCACACCCATTTGCCCCGACCCAACTGGTCTGTCTTGGAACGTCCCAACCATATACCCAAACGAACCCCATCCACACGCACATCCGCAAACACTCGGCCCGGCGCCCCACGCGTCCCCAGCAACTCTGACACCCGAAATGCACCAAAAAACATCCAAATCATGCATAAACGAAAGAGCGCCACCTCTTCCCCGTCATACCAACAGAAATGCAACTCCCTTAAAACCTGCACCAACAAATCAAAAGTGACCGGCTCCCGAGGCAGTTCCCCCCCACCCATCTCCGCCCTCACCCGACCCCAACCTTTTAACATTCGGCTCAGCAGATCCGCCCAAGCCGGATCAAAACCCAAATACACCATGCTGTAGAAAGAAACGCCCGCCAACTTGCCAGCAATCGTCGTCTGCGACAGCCCTTTATCCATGCAATCCAACACAAAGCGCACCACCCCACGCTCACACTCTTCCTTGGACAATCGTCCCACTCCCATCTCTCCCCCCGCCAAGGACCCAAACTCAGCCCACGCCAACCTGTACGCCCGCCTAGTGGACCCCGCTATTGATCTTTCAACCAACCCAACCACTCTCACTCCCCCCAGGCCCAGATACCCTCCGGCACCTTGGTCTTGCAAGCTTCCGCTCCCGGCGCCAGCTCCCTGAAGCGCTGCCACTGCGAACGAGATAACGCATCCGCAATTTCGTTACTCACGCCTGGCACATGTTGCGCGCGGAACAGCACATTGTAACGCAGACACAGCAGCATGAAACTTCGCAGCAAGCGCAGCACCCGCAGGTCCCTCGCCTTTTGGTTGTTCACCAAGTCCACTACAGTCATATTGTCCACATGAAACACCGACCTGTTCCTGAACTCCGGGCCCCACACCAGAAAAGCAACCAACAAGGGGAAGAACTCCAAAAACGCAATGCTCCTGCCCTGCCGCAGCCAATGAGCCGGCCACTGCTCTGCACACCAGCGGCCGTCCCAGAAAATTCCGAAACCGGCAGCACCCGCCGCGTCAGAGTAGAGCTGAATCTGCCACACCATCCGGTCACGCGCAAAATCCAAGGACACACCATTGAAGTCCTCCAGGAAAACCAGCCACACTCGCAAGTCCGACCGGACCCCCAGCGTGATCCTGATCCTGTGATGTGGGAGGGCTGCCCCCGACATGGCCATGCCGAGCCGCCTGCAAAACGTCCTTCCTGCCCTCACCACCCTGCACGCAAAGGTCAACAACCCCAACAGGCGCTGCACGGACCTCAACTCCAGCTTCCGAACCTCAATCGCACTTCTCAAAGCTTCCTGCATCTCTGCCACCTTCCGTACCGGTAGCCGCGCCTGCCAAACCACCGAATCCAACTCAATCCCGAGAAAAGTCAGGCAACAACTAGGCCCTTCAGTCTTCTCCGGTGCCAACGGCACCCCAAAATCCTGTGCCAACAACTGAAACTGCCGCAAAGCCTCGCCGCAAGTGCCAGAGTGACCCGCGCCCACAAACAGAAAGTCATCCAAATAGTGAGACACCAGCCGGTGTCCACTGCGGTCACAAAGGCCCACTGCAAAAAGGAGCTGAAAGTCTCGAAAAGCACGCAGGAAATCGCACAACCCATCGGAAGAACCATGTCCACGAAGATGGACCCATCAAACTGCATGCCCAACAGTGAGAAATCCGCGGGATGAATGGGGAGGAGGCGAAAGGCCGACTTGATGTCACATTTGGCCAACTCCGCCCCCCTCCCACAGGACCTCACCAAGCCTATGGCATCATCCACCGACGCATACAGTACTTTTGAATCCTCCTCAGCAATGAAATCATTCACCGACCCTCCCTCAGGCCAAGACAAGTGATGAATCAATCGAAACTCTCCAGGTTCTTTCTTGGGCACCACACCAAGAGGTGATACAATGAGATCCGACGTCGGCCAGTCTGCAAAAGGACCCGCAATCCTGCCCTCCGAAAACTCCTTCTCCAATTTACGCGCCACTACCTCCGGCAATTCCTTGGCGGACCACAAGTTCTCAGCCCAACGTCTCTCCCTCGGCCCCTGATAACCAATCCGAAAACCTTCCATGAACCCCCAGTATAATCGCAACGCCGCTTCTTTATCAGGGTACCGTGAGAGCCATGGACACATGGCCTCCAACCTAACCGGAGTATGGGCCCTTCGGCCCAGGCTGACCCCTACCCGCGGCAAGTTTCCACTGCTCTGACGGCGAAGCCAACGTGAGGCACTGTGTGACTGCATGCCGCCCCCCGCACTTTGAACACTCATGCTTGAACTTACAAGAGGGGCGGTTGCAGAAACCTTTATTGAAACCCCAACAGGCTCCCGAAGACACTGGCTTGTACTGTTGTCCCTCAGCCCCGGACTACACCACCTGGCCTCCCAAACCACCTGCACCTCCTTGGCTACCCGCCCCAGACTGGGCGGGGCGCGACTGAAAAGACCGATAAGTCACCGGAAGACCGCTAGCCGTATGAGTGGAAGCCGCCGCCTGCGTCGAAGACATCCATTGAATCCAAAGCTCCTGATCCACCTCCCCCCATGGCGTGTCCGGATTGACGCTGATCCTGGCCCTAAACTCCTCGTCGTAGCTCAACCAAGCAAAACCCCCGAAATGCAGCTGCGCCTTCCTAATCACGTCCATATACTTGAACAGAGCAATCGCCCGATCACCATACTTTTCACAATATATACTCGCGTAAATCAAGAAAGCCGACGTCCAATTCTCCATCGTAACCGGCACCCTCGGCCGCCTGGTCAACTCCCATTCCTCCTCCTTAGACCCTTCCTTCGCCTGAATCTCCCTATGTAGCAGTTTAAACACATCCGCATATTCGTGCCTCCAAATCCTCCCTCTTGTTTTCTCCGACAGATGCGAACCCAGGGGCACGGCCAAACCCAATAAGGCAACTTCTTGGGGAGCTTCCCCACTCCATCATCTTTACCCCCCAAATCCTCCACCTTGTCGGTTTGCGCACTGGCCGTCGTGACCTGCTTCCCCCCAGCAGCCGCCACCGGCTCCGCCCCAACATGGGCCCCCGTCCGTACAGACCTATCCCCCACCCCCACCGACCGGCAGGGCTTCTTCCTCCCTCCTTTCCCCCCGTCAGTCCATGCGTCCCACCAAGAGCCCTCACCTGACAAGGTTGCAGGAGCGTCCGTCTCCCGTCGCCGTGCGTCCGCCGGCTTCATGGTCCCCTTGGTGGCCCGACTGGCGCCATCTCGTGCCTCATGGGAAACACCTACCGTGGCGGATGCCACCTTAGCCCTGTTCACACACTCCGACTCGCGCAACTCACCCTCTTCCAACTCATCCTCCTCATCCTCTTAGTCCAACCACTCATCCTGAACATCCAGCGGCACCACTTCCGTAACCACTCTCTTGGCACCCTTCCCTTTCACTCCAGGCATAAACTCGCATTCCAGCATCAATGGTGCCCGCTCCCTCGATGGAGGGCAGGTCGCCGCGGACCCCCCTGCTTCTTCGTCCCGGTGTTTGGAGGCCGTTTTGTGCCCCGCCGTCCCACCCCGGCCTCTGCCAGCTGACCCCGCTGGCCTGTCCCCCCCCCCCGCCGAGCCGTATGCGCTCGGGGAGGCCCCGGTGCCAACAGGTCTCTGATCCGTCAAGGCAGTCCCTGAACCTTCCACCCAGACCCACTGCCCGCGTGACCCAGGGGCCCCCCTGCCTCTACCTCCAGTTGCCCCCCTGCCACGCGCAGGCACCAGGACCCCATCGCCCTTGGGCGTCCCACCCGCCTTCGTCCCCCTGACCTCCTTCAAATGCTGCCACTCTGTAGGAGAGTAGGGTCTGCTATCCTATGGTCACCCCAAATTTTTGCTTTTTGCTTCACTGGTTTTCGACTACTGAGGCTGTGGGCCTGCTGATCAGACCCCCAGCCTGCTGTTCTCTCACTAAATTAATGATACATGTGCTATAGGCACATACCCCAATTGGAAATGGACTCCTTGTCAGGCCCTGTATAATGCACTATAGGTGCCCAGGGCATAGGGGCCACCAAGGCCTACCAGGGGCTGCAGCATATCTTTTGCCACCCCTGGCTGGTTCTTAAATTGACACAACTGGCTGATCACTCAGCTGGGGTAAGGTGGTGTAATCACCCCTTGCTTAGATATAGTATACCTATATCTAAACCTATATCTGGACACATATAAACCTGTGAGCCACTCCTATGGAAGGCCTCATCAATCCTGGAGGCAGAGTGGTTGGTTTAATGTGAGATGGAGCTCTAGCATGAGCTGAGCCTGTCTGCAGCTGTCGGGAACAACTCCCTAAGCTGTTTCAGGATAATGCCATACCATATACTCTTAAGTGCATTATAATCCTCGCGGTTATATAGCAACTTTGGTTTGGCTTTATCAAAACATGTCGTGTAAGGTGTCATACGATTTGGAATACTATCCCCTCGCCAGTTCTGGCGACGGGGATAGCATTCCACCCCTCTAGAGGGGTAAGACATGTTACTTTACTTAAATGCGGTTAATTTCTAAAAGGACCTTGGATCCACAAAATGGATGCCTCTGCCACAGACACAAGTCTGACCCCCTGAAGCTGACCGAAACTCAGCCAACGGGGCCTGGACAAAGGGTTTCCTGTCACAGGGAGGTGTTACACCCCCCCAGACAGGAGATAGTGGATTGTAGCAGGGAGGTTTGAAAGAAACCAGACACTGCATGGGGAGCACAAGGCTGCCCCTTGCATAATCCGGCCAAACCGGTTCTGGGGCACTCCAGCCCTCGTGCCAGGGCGGCCTGGATCAAAGGAAGGGGGTGTATCCACCCACTTCCTGGGTCCCACCCATAGGAGGGGACCTAGCAGGTAATCCAGCCCCCAAAATTACTATAAGACTGGGAGCAGTGCCAAAGCACTTCAGATTATCCTGATGAAACATAAGAAACGAAACTCTGGACCCTTCGACATCCTACTCAACGTAGAAGACTGAAGAATCTCCCTTGTGGTCAAGGAGTGACCACCCTGTGCAAACAGGCACCATCCAGCCCTCGACGTCTGCTTTGTCGCAGTTCCCGCCGGAACTCGAGCGACAGAGATCGACGAGATCAAGCTTGCCTGCCTTCTAATAGCTCGATCCACAGTCCCTGCAGAGCTGAGACCCGTGGAGGCGACCGGAAGCGTGGGGCACGCGATCTTGAAAAGACCACGAGACGCTGACCGTGCAGCCCACGAGTGACCCTCGAAGCTGTACAACAGGGTTTGAGAAGACCCAACCCTGAGCCACTCTTGCACCGAAGTTCACCCCTCTACACTCGACGAGTGCTGCGTGGGGCCCTTCTGCTTCTTTTGGCTCAACGCGTTGGCCTGGTCACTTGCCAGCTGGCTTGTGGCCCCTGTGCCGACGAAACTTGAAATTCGACTTGCGATTCTGGTTGCTCCAGATTTGCACCAGCTCCCCTGAAAAGGAGCCCCCACTCTGACCCTCCTGGTTCGAGTGAAAAGCAATCTCCTGGTTCCGCGTGGATTGCTTTTGCCAAGTGTTGTTTGCTCCAATCTTGAAGCCGACAGCGCCAACGGCGAGAGCCTGCGTGAGGCAGATCGTGACCTGCTCCTGGACTTCGTAGATGCCCCAGAGCCCACGTGACAGCAGAGAGAAGCTCCTCGACAACCACCTGATTGCGCCCGACATTGCCTGGTTCCGTCCTGGTTCCACCCTGGTCACTGCTGAGTGACCCAGACTCTGTCCCCTCTGCTTTCAGGTACTTTTTGACTTGAGTCCACCCTTGGACTCCACCGGACACTTCTCTTTCACCCTGCCTGCAGCCCTTTCAGCTCCAAGCACCAAGAGCCTGCGTGACGAAACCCGACTCAACTTCGACCCTGTGCACCCGCTTCCTGTGGGTGAGGTAACATTGCAACGCCGGTGTTCCCACACTGGTACACACCTCTAGGGTCTGTGTCTTAAGTTTTGTTCCTCTAGGTTCAGCGGAAGTGTCCTTAAACTTTAACTTTGTAACTTTTACGCACCATTGGTTAACATTGATGCATGCGTGCACTTTCTGCACTGCACCCGAATCCCGCTGGCTTTTCCCGACTTCAGCATTGCTTGTCCCGACTGCTCCCAGCGATTCCCTAGGCCCTAGGCCTAACCACTGTTCGATCGGAATCTCTTATACCACTTGTTTAGTATATGGTCTGAGTGGCCCCTCGCCCTCATCCATATTTGTGCAACTTTGTATGTTATACTGTGCTTTTGATTTAACGCTTGTGCCCCTTTATTCATAAAGAATACTGGGGATTGTTTTTAGTAATAAATACATATATTTTTATAATATATACTTGTGTGGTGTCCTTTCATTTGATATTACAGAATTGTATGTGGTAAAACAGCTCGCTTAACACAACCTCTTAAGTTAAGCCTTTAGGCTGCTTAGTCCATGCTACCCCTAGGATAGCTTGTCTAATAAGGTTGACTTACAACCAGACACCATAAGGGAGTGTTTGGTCTGATAACAGGTGGTTCCAGAATTGGAAACATCACCTATCAGGCCAACTTCTCACACACTCCCTCCCATACTCGGAAATGACGCGACGCTGGTCGCGGGCCCTCTCCTCCTCGGACATGTGCTCCCACCTGTCATAAATGGACGACCGCCCAGGCACCCCCAGGCCCCCCCCCCCGGGCACGGGTGCCCCAGCACCCCCTGCCCCAGGCTGCTGCTGCGCCTTCAACCGGTCTTTGCCCTTGGAACCCAGCTGTTTGACAACCCCTTTCCGGCCCCCCGAAAGGTCAACCGGTTGCTCCAGGATGGTGAACTCCTCCTCCCCCCCAGACTCCCCCCCCCCGACAGGGTGAGCGCAAAATCCTCACCAGCCGCCGCCTCCCACTCACCCAGGTCCTCCCCCCCACTGCCCTCACTGCTCTCATCGTACCCCACCAGTTAGCCCACCCTCCCCGACCCCCCGGCACGCAGTGCCAGCGGAGTCCCAGACGCCCCGCCATCCTCACCGGAAAACGCCTCAATGGACTCGATCTTAGCCGGGAGGCTCAGCCGCCTCCCCCCTTTCTTGGGCGCCTCCTGCTGCCTCTTACCCTTAGCCTTTTTAGGCGCGCCCTCCCGAGCCCCAGCGGGCTCATCCATGCAGGCTGCGACAGCTGCGGCCACCCCCGCTGACGCCGACCGGGGCGTGCGGGTCATCCCCACCGATGCCTGGTCCAAGACCCCGGGTTGCAGTAGGTCCGTCCTCCCCGCCCGTCCAAGAACCAGTAGTGCAGCCCTCACTGCCTCTGCATCAGGTGCTGCCATGCCTCTAAAAGCGTTTTCCTACCTTCCGCGAGATGCGTGAGGTTTGGCAACCTCAAATCCAGTCCGTCCGCGAGATGCGTGAGATTCGGCACCCTCGGCCCGTCCGCGAGATGCGTGAGATATGGCACCTGCGCGCGACGTACCGGGACACCGAGGACTAAACCCTGGAAACATCGCCTAAAGTGAGAGCCCACCTAACTGGACACAGTAAACCCACCTAGCAAAGTCGCTCTGGGGCACCAGAACGCGACCAAAATACCCCTAAATCACACTCCACCTACAGCTCCTAAAACTAACTTCTTTCCCTGAGGCACCGGGGACAGGAAGAGGACGTCCTTCCCTTTCCTGTCCCCTTAAATAACCTCCTAACCCCTCCCACCCCTGACCTAACCCCCTAACTACTTCCTGCCATGTCCCTAACTATCGCGCGAACACCCCGGGGAAAAGACTGGTCTGCCGACCTGCTTTCCCCCGGGGGCCGCAGATTCAATCATGCCGGGCTGCCCTGAGTCCGAGTTGCGGGCTGCAGCAAGGCAGCATGGACCGTGTTAGTTAGGAAGGGGGCGTGGGATAATGAGGGAAAAGCAAATCAAAAGCAGGACAAAAGGGATGTGCCGTGGGGTAATGAAAGATAAATAAAGGGAGTGAAAGGACATTGAGATCTCAGTGCCCCGTGATTTGAGGATCACCCTCTGTCTCGCAGATTTCAGCAGAGAGCAGAAATACTCACTCGTTAATGTTGTTTCTGGACTGAGATCCTGAACAGGTACTCAGGCAGGGGCCACTTGGCTGGGATCGCAGGCAGTTCCTGTTGCAGTGACGTAGTAAGGGGGTGGCGATCTGCCTCAGGCGGCACAAGTTTTGGCGGCAGCCTCCCTCCCCCCCTTACATTCGGCCGCCGCGGGCGACAAATGCAGGTACCGCCACGGGCGGCTAAGGCCTAGCCACGCCACTGTATAGGGGGAGAAAATCACCTGAAACCCTGAAGTCTGTACTCTACTCTCACAACCCTTGCTGTAGAATGGCATTAATAGATGTACTATACCGCTGAGCTGCATTGAGATGTCCCTCCTGTCCACTCCTACCCCCACTTACCTTAAATAAGGCACTATTTATGTGTGCCAAATTACATATACTGAATCTCTGTCATTTTGTGGTATTTGACTATTGTTTTAGCCAAATCAACTTTTACAGAGAACAACAGGGTCGTTGGGACCTCGAGTGTCACTAGGACCTTGGTGGTTGACCCTCCAACCCAGAGGTCAGCCACTTCCCTGGCGTGGGACCGCACTCAATACTTAAAGATCTATGGCGGATTGGTAGAGATCTTCATGCAAGAGGTTCGCCATGTTTTTTGGGCATCCTTGAGGCTTGTTTTCTTTTTGCAGAAACAAACCCCTAAATCGAGGGTTTGTTTCGGAAAATGAAAAACTCAATGGCCTGTTGCGTAAGGAGTCTCCTCTCTGCACATGGGGGGGCAGCCATGCAATGCAGGGGAAATGAATGACAATCTCCGTGAACATTACTGTGATCTGGTGGCCAAGTGCCAGAGGGGCTGTCGGGGCAGGTGTTTCCACTCACGAAGCTAACTGAGTCTCCATTCTCAGTGATTTTATCATTCCTCAGCCTTTGAGTGGGGTGAGGGAACTGTGAAGTTGGCCGACAGGGCATCTACCCTGCATCTGCCACCATCTGAAAGACCACCTTCATCTCGTACATGGCGCAAGCTGGTGCATTACAAGTGAAGACTACACAGGCATTAAAGTCATTTATAATCTAGATTAGAGTGTGATCATATAGAATATTGTTGTGTAGCCTGTTACTGATCACACATGCATTGCATCTCTGCAGGTCTCTCCATGGCAATGACATCTCAAGCCTCCCAGAAGGAATCTTCACTGACGTCAGCGCGCTCTCTCACCTGTAAGTAAACTGCCACCATGCTGACACTGATTCATAGTGTCAACAAACAACGTTTCTAGAGCTGCATTACTTACTCCCCGGCATGATGTCTGATCTGTTGACCTACTTCATGCTGTTTGATCCCTGCTGTGCACTGAGTTGGATGACTATGATGCATGAGTAGAGGTTGCTCGAGCAAGAAGGTAGAAAACAGATAAAATGTATGTTTGATCTGAAAAAGATGTGAATGCGTGTGGGTCCATAGCACCCATTTACCTGTCAGCTTAGAGCAAAGCTGTTCTATCCTTCTCGCTCCACATATTTGTGTACCTTTTGCATCACATAGTTTTGCTAAAATAGTTGTTGGCTACCATTAATTTGGTCAGACAGTTCCTAGAAGTGTAGGAAGTTGAAATGTTTGTTGCTTTCCCAAACCAACATTATACATGAGGTTGCTGAAAATCCTCAGTATTCTTATCATCTCATCTAGGGAAAATGCATCTCATAATGTTTGGATGTATTATGAAAAGAGGTTTAGGAAACTGTGATTGCAGCAGGAGCAGAACATATCACATCGGCATCAGCAGAATATATATTCCTCTGCTACTTTCGTGTTGTAATGCACATATGATATAGGAGTATGGAATATTTGCTGAAGTTCATCTTTTTCTGTTGAATATGAGTCTGTTCAAATGCATTACCAGCCCATACATACATTGCAGGCATTAGAATGAGTTAGCTGCAAGGCAGCAGAATGAGGCAGTACAAGACGTAGTACACATTATATTGTAAATATGTTCCCCAGTCCCTCATTCTCTTTCCTCTATATCGTGCTTACTAGGCAGTGAGAACCTCACTTGTTCTACAATATGTGTAATTGTTCTCTTCCAAAGTCCAGGACAGGCTGTTTTTGTTATATATTGTAAAATTTGATCGACTATGTTTATCTGCTCTTGAAATGGCCTACATACTAGTGATTTTTTGCCAGTTATCATCTGCTACTTGCTGCTATCGTTTCTTGTTTGTTCCCACTTGGTCTTGACCTTTCTGGCATGTTTTCCCACTTGTAAAGCTACATAAACAGTCATTGCAAAAGAATAGTAGGATACAAATCACAGAACTGGGTGCATCGTCCTTTGTCATTGTGACAATTCAGATATCCCACAAGCTGTTGAGTGTAATATTTATATGCAGTGGTTGAGGCCACCATGGTATCATGGTGGTTTTCCATAGAGCACTATCTTTAGTCCTCCTGCTTCCCCTATAACAAGTGCCAACTCCAGTCAATAGCTTAGGTCAGTCCTGCTTAAAGCAAATTCAAATCTCGAAATCTAATTCAAAACCCAGTCTGTTCTAGCAACCAGTGTAGCGAAGTGTACCCTGGTCCTTGCCAGACCTAGCCTACTACACACCAGTCCAGAGCGGCAGTATTGAGCCAACTTCAAAGGTTAGTACAGCACATATGCTAGGCAAATTCCTTGATCTAGCAATGACTTCTATGTATGAATAACTTAAGTACTTACCATTGAGTTTCCTAACTGTATTGTAGTTTTGATTGCACCATCTAAATGTCGGCAGAGAGTAAAAGCAGTGCCTAGTTTGAGCTGTGGTTTCCACTGCTCGGCACTGGTACTTAATTTTTAACACCGGCACTTATGACAGTCAGCCACACTGTGGTGCTATTTGTCTAATTCAGAGATGAACACACCAACAGTTGTTTATTAATTCAGTATACATTAGAGTTGACTACAGCCTGTTGCCAAAGCCATTCTTATAGCTTTCGGGTCCTGATATAGTCTGAACTGTCACACTAGGAGTGTTCTGGTTACTAGTTATGTTGGTTCTGTCATTGGCAGTGCTTGCAGGGGCAATGGGTGGTTCAAGCTGCAGCGGCCTCCTGACGATGGCCCCGCCACTTATTTTGTTTCAAATTAAGCACTGAGTAAAATACTTTGCTGGCAGTATGCATCATCACATACCGAGCATGAAAATCTTGTTCCAAAATTGCTGTTCATTTCTTGAGGTAAGCATATTGTATTAGAACAGTGATACTCAAAGTACAGCCCGGGGGACGAATCCAGCCCTCCTGACCTTTACATGCGGCCCCTTGATCAACAACAGCACTGGGCTGCTGTTCAGTCGACTCAGAACTATCATTAAAAAGCTGTTAAATATACAGGCAAGCCTTTATTTAAAGGTTAATTGAAGTTAAAGAAATGAACTAACTAGGTTGTCCTGCACCACTTAACTTTAGAAATACCTTTAGACAATGAATGATATGTTTCACAGCAGTGATAATTCATAATCAGAATGTCATAGTAATAATCAATAAATTAACATTTCTACGAAATAGCAACAAAATCTAGGGACAGGGTATTATGAGTTCATAACAAACCCCTGTCCCTTGGGCAATAAGATCCAAAGATGAATCGTTAAAACAAATAAAATCATTTCCCAACAAAATCACACAAACGAACAGCTGAAGAGATGTATCTATAAATCATTAGACAGATGGATTCATCATTTAAATGCTAGAGATGATATACAGCTGGTCAACACATCCTACTGTTTAGAAACTTTAGGAGAGGGATGATAAAATCACGCCTTGGCTTAATGTAAAGTTGACAAAAGAAAAGGAAATGGAATCGCATGGGCACAGATTAATAATAATAATAATAAAAATAATAATACTGAAGCTTATAAAGCACGACAGCTACCCCAAACAGAGGTGTCCCGGCGCTGAGACATCAGGTAAATTGCGTCAGAGAGGGTAGCAAACTTAACAACCCATTATTACTCTGCCCTAAAGAGCCACGAGAAGGACTTAGAAAGTCTGTTTGACGTCACAGTAAGCTTTGCGGGGATAAGAGACCAAAAGATGCGAAATACCAAACCTGAATCTAATGAGATAAAACAATTTGGTATGACTAAAATAAAAAGAGAGATACGGGTCAACACCTGAAGAGCGTACTAAGAGCGAGTGTTCTGAGACGCTCTTTTTTACCATCTCTCAGTTTTCTCTAGTTGATGTTAGACAGGTTAGGAGATTCTTTTTCAGTTTTGCTTTTGGTATCTTGGCAATAATAGCTGGATTATAAAAACAGTCCACCAACCCAGTGACTCTAACTGTTTTTTTTATACGGCTGAGCCAAGGTATCTTCGACATATAGTCCAGCTTAAAACAGTCTAAGATAATTGCAAGATTAAGGGCTGGTTCTTCTTTCGCCCAGATGTAATGCCACAGTGCAGTCGATGCTATTTGTATACAGAAGGACAAAGGAATCGAGCCAAGTTCGCTGTGACAAACAGCAGCAGGAAGACTATTGGGGGCTGTTAGCAAACATCTCATGAAGGTGTTCTCAGCTATTTGTAGTCGCACTGGGTTACAGGAACCCCATACTCCAGCTCCATACAAAGTGGCGGGACACTAGCGACCCTTATAGATGTTAATTATTGTATTAATCGGTCTTGAGCCTAGGTTTTTCGTAAATCTGAATATCGCCTCCAGGTTTTGATTGAAACTACTAATCCTTGTTTCAACTAGGTGTTGCCAGGTGCTTTTCAGGTCAAACGGGATTCCCAAATAAGAAAAAGTAGGGGCATAGGACAGCTTTTAATTTTTAAGAAAACATTTTAAAATGGTGGGGGATTTACCCACCTCCATGGTGTAAGATTTCCTTATATTGGTCTTTAAACCCAGTCCGTTCATAAAATCATTAAACCTGGTCACAAGCTTTTGCAAACCCACACTAGTTCTAGACATTAAGACACAATCATCTGTGTAAAGTTATGCCAGGAGATTTCTCGTGCCTATCTTGAGGTCATCCACTTTCCCATGGCTAATGTAACTTTCTATATCATTGACGTATAAAAAAAATAAACAGGCTTTCAGATTTGGAGGTTCTGAAAAGGAATCTCGGAGACTGAGCCTGTGTATGAGCTTCTCAGGTCTGCCCCTGAGTTCGGGCAAACTGTAATGTGGCAAGAGGAAGCAGCTATTACTGCTGTATGGCAGCACGTAGTGAGGCGTGTGCGTACAGCCACCAAGAAGTCACTATAAATTTGCTGCCAGCCTGGGGACCTTTTTTGCAGCCAAAATGGTAAATATTGTGTTCATTGCACTCCTTAGCTGATTTCAGAATTATTTTGCGAACTGCAAATTGAAAAATACTTGAAGGTCTGCCTAGTTCTCAAATAAAGGTTCCACGAGGTCCTTGATGCCTCCTTGTTGTCAAATTATATCTAGCAAAAGCTTGCCTAGCAGAAATATTGTGTCCCAAATATTGCAACAAATGTCTGATTGTGTAGATTTTTTATTGTTAACTCCAAATGCTCAATATTTTGGTAAAACCAATTTAGGGCACTATGGTTCTGATTTAGCGTCAGCTGGACTACTAATCTCCAAATGACAAGATCACTGCTTACCCTGTAGGGATTTCGGTGCTTTGAGAGGCGCCGCTGCTAAGATGACTCCTCTGAAGGTGCTGAACGTTTGCTGCATGGCTGCCATCTTTTGGTATGCTGGGCGCCAACCTTTTTTGTTTTTCAGAAGCAAACTCCAAAGTGGGGCGTTGTTTCTGAAAAACTGATGGCACCCACACCCGCGGAGTGCACTCACATGGTGTGTGGGTCATAATTATTTTTTTTTTGTGACCACCAGGTTTTACCTGGTAGAAATGGACAGATAAAGAAAGATATCAGACCATCCATTGTAAATTGGGCAGGTGGTCTGACGAGCTTTTTTCGTAAACCCGCACTCTGTTGGGCTGTATGGGTAAGCTGTCTGACAGTGGAGTCAGTGGGGGCACAGCCAGACCCATAATCGAGTGGGCAGCCCGCGGGTTTGGAGAACAGGATACTCTATCTCAAAACACTGTATCGGGCACTATTTTCCTTTCATGCGATATTTTGTTATCACCGAGTGAAGTGATAAATAAATGCTCAGATTGAATCAATGTGAGCTAAGTGAATGGGATCTTTACCAAACGTATAACCAATATCCCAATATTATTCGCAGGTGCTGTTGATATTTATAAGCAGACAGCGCTCTCGTTTGTTTCCATTCAGATTACAGCCAGGGGAATGGAGCACGAGCCAGCACACCTTAGCAGTCAAGCATTCCAGCACGAAACAGATTTGCAGTGTACTGTCTCTCTCCCTGGTTTGCAAAAGAAATGTGCGTTGCCAAGGCAGTGTTACATACAAATCCAAAATAATCCTTGAATATACATCATACCTATGTCATGGTCTTGATATATCACTAATGTAGATAATAATGGAATTACCATAGCAACTAATTTTTCATCACCATCTAGAAACATCAAAGTAATACTTAAGAACTGCCAGCAATAATTAAACCAAAGATTCAACTAGCTTCGCCCATCTTCCACATGTAACCATTCCTTTAATCTGTCAGGAGTTACGGGAAGTTGGGCAGATTTTGTTCCTCAACCCCCTCTTGCAACTAACAGAAATATTAAATGATTTCGTTGATTTACTGGATACGAGTTTTGGTGGTGCCATGTCACAACTCTGAATGCTAATCAAACTCTGTGATTAGTTGAGATCAATTAAGTTAATTGCATCTCTAAATGAAGCGAAGGGAGAAATGTGTTCTGTGTGTTATGCAGCTGGGATGTGTCATTGTTTACGTTTTTATTAGTACATGGGAAGGATCAAAACCTACCGCCTGCATTACAAGGCATAAATAGTCCCTCTGCCCGCATTTGCAGCATTGGAGACAAAATACAAAATGATCTCTTCATCTGTGAAAGCTGCCTCTGTCTTATGAGCTCCGGAGAAGCACCCCCAGTTCCTTATAGAGCAGCCACTGGAACACCCCAAAACCTCCAGCTTGCATCCGGCCATAACCAAAGAGCTACCTGACCACTTCCATGCCCAGTGCAAAACCTGACCAGCATGTCCTTACCACCTGAGGGAACATGGCTGAACGTTAAAGCCACGGGAGGGACTGGAGAAATATGTTGTGTCCCTGACTCCGATCTGACAATTCCCCATCTGAATGAGATTGACGTAGACGAGAATACAGCTTTTTTTCAAGAGATGTATGGTATTGATACAAAAGCATTGTCATTAACATTTTGCATATTGAGAGGCTCTTTGAGGGACTTTGGAAACCTTCTCTAATTTTCAGATTGGCACAGTGAGAGAACTTGCACCAGGAACATGTGACTTTTTCCCTCACACTACTTGATTGCATCTAGAACAATCAGGTAATTTTCCAGCACCGGGGTGGAGTTGTGCTGATTGTATAAATGTTCCATTGGCATCTTAGATCTTAACTAATGACACTCCAGACAATGCATGACTGTCTTAACCAGAGGGTGCTCCACATCACTGAGGTATAGGAAAGACGAGAGCACAGCCCTGGAGAGCAATGTGCATATGATACATGTAGTGTAGGTTGTGTTGGCTTCTGCAGAGCTGCAACTGTATGCTGTAGGCATAGACAGTATTGCACCCCGGGTGCCGAGGGAAATAAGGCTACCATATCCCTGGTCTCTAGTCAAACACAGATGATGGTGTCTGTGGCTGCAGATCTCTGGTGCTGGGCTCTGTCCCAACAAATTATAGGGATCCCGGCAGGAGGATAACACACACTTCTCCTGCAAATATGCAGCCATTACAATTAAAAAACATATACAAATGATCGAGCTGCCAAAATTGAGAGCATGTAAAAAGTCCCAATGCCGTCACTCCCCATCTGTTGGAGGACTAGGGCAAACATCTACTATCAGTCCTAAAATAACTGGGGCTAAGTGTTTGATGGTGGGATTTGGTGTATTTTGATATTATTGTAGGTTTCTATTTTTGTGTTTTTATATTTCCCATCATTATTTGTAAGCTTATATTGTTGTTGTCTACATTTTAACATGCTCGGATTTTTATCAGGACTTGATAAGGTTGCTTCCGCTTGACTCTGTTTAGCCAGGATTGTGGAGACAGCATAGACCCCCATGCCTACACAATTACTGCTGGATATTTCTACACACTACGGAGAGGTTGAGCCAAGAGGAAGGGATTGAGGACCAAATAACAAACTAAAACAGTAAAGGAGAAATGCCTAGGCTGCATTGCCCCAAGAATCCCTGTGGAAAAGACTGGTGAAGTATGCTAACTTGCTATCCCATTGATTCTTCGTTTACTGTGATTCCTTTCTAAGGCGGTCGGTCGTACCCGATGTTAGGAAACTTGAAGGTTCGCTTTTTCTCTTTAAATGTCCCAGATACTCCGGAAGGTGAAGATACACTTACCATAGTGCTCCTGCGTTGCGTTTCCCTGTAGCCTTCCAAGACTGATTGCTTTTTCTCTGTCAACTCCTGAGGTGGACTGAAAGAAATCTTTTGATTTCCACAATAAACATGTTTCATACACTTTGAAATCTTAAAAAATCGAGATTTCCCAGTTATCCTGTAACCGGTTGAGAAAGTATTTACATCACACCCTGTGTTTGGGCTAATGGCGCACCCTGTCATAGATTTGTGGGTTTACTAGTACTCTTGGAAAATTCACACAAAAAAAGTATTTTCCCGACGACTCGACGCTAGGTCATTTCCACACTCACTATGGTTACAGCACACTATGATTATGACAAAAATTCTAGTACATTGAAATCCTCACACATGCATGCATTGAACTTATAATAATAACATTGACCAGTTTGACCTCCTCAACCCTCATCAATCAGGTTTCCGAGCGAAACATAGCACGGAAACGGCTATGACGCACATAATTGATGACGCCCTCCAAATCCTTGATCGCAATATTTCCTGCCTCCTCATCCTTCTTGATCTCTCCTCAGCATTTGACACGGTCAAACACGAGAACCTACTGGAGCTGCTAAACACTAGAATGGGTCTATCCGGGACTGTTCTCAAATGGTTTACTTCCTTCCTACATAACCGGTCTCAGAAGTTCAAGATCAACAATGTGCTGTCTTCACCTGTGCCAGTAGATTTAGGCGTCCCACAAGGATCTTCCCTTTCCCCCACACTGTTCAACCTCGTCATGGAACCTCTCGCCACCTTGCTCCAAGCATCCAATGTACAATTCCATATGTACGCCGATGACACTCAACTTTATCTAAAGCTACAATCCCCGAAGATATCAAACTTCTGAACTCCACACTTAGAAACACCCAATCGTGGTTGGCCGATAATCACCTCAAACTAAATGCTCTGAAAACTGAGTTCCTTCTGATCTCACCTCCTGCGAAAATTACCACCACCCAAATCTGGCTCAATCACCTAACAGCACTCAATGTCCAACCCACCATCGTGGATTCTGCGAAATCCTTAGGCATCACACTTGACGCCAAGCTCAACATGCAACAGCACGTTAGCAAAGCAACGAAAGGAGCCAATTTCCAAATCAACACATTGAGGAAACTTAAACCCTTCTTCCCAGCCAAGGACTTCCAAACTGCTGTACAAGCCATAGTCATCCCCCGCATAGACTATGGAATTGTGGCCCTCAGCGGACTCCCTCTATCAACAACCGCACCCCTAAGAGCCTCCCTGAACGCTGCCGCGAGACTCATTACTGGCTCAAGAAAACACTTGCATATATCCCCTGACTTAAAATCCCTGAAATGGCTGCCTTTTGAAGCCAGAATACAGCTGAAAATTGCCGTTATGACACACTCGGCCGTACACCACAAGGCACCCAACTACCTCACTCAAAAGTTGTCTATATCAGGAGGTTCGAGATCCAACAGAAGTACAAAAAGTCTACTCCTGAAACCTCGTAGATTCCGGAAGGAAAAAACATACAAACGCTCCTTCTCAGGAATGGCACCCAGGATCTGGAATGCACTCCCTCCTGAAACCAGGCTTATCTCCTCCACTGCATTCTTCAAGAAAGAGGTGAAAACCACCCTTATGGCCAAGTTCACCTGAACTTTACTGTTGTTAGATCAGAGACTTTGCACCGCTTTTTATCATTGGTTACCTGATTGTCTATTGGCATTATATTCTTACTTGATTGCGATCCTATTATGCTACTCACTTACTACCGACTACTATATGGTACACATTAGTTTGTTGAATCACCCTCTTGTTGCCCCACCCCTTGTTCTCTCTAATTCTAAGAAAATGGTATAAGCCATCCCTACAGCCAAAGTTCACCTGAACTCTATTGTAGCTGGATCAAAGACTTTGCGGCGTCTTATATTACTGGTTACCTGATTGTTTATTGGTATTTTATCTGTACATGACTGCTATCCTATTATGCTACTGACTATTATTCTGTACCCAATAGTCTGTTTAGTCACCCTCCTGTTGCCCCTACCCCTGTCTCTGTGAAGCGCTCTGATATCTGTAAAGATCTTGTTCGCGCTATATAAAACTTTGAATAAATAAATAAATAAATAAATAAATATTATTATTAATAATAATATTAATAATAAAGGGAAATACCAACAGATGCACTCAGCATCATGCAATAATTTTTTGTAGGGGCACAACCCCCAACTTAAGCAAATGTGTGTTCCTAGCTAGATTCCATCATAGGTTCAGGCTCGTGCCTTCCTTAAACTCAAATATTGATTTCCGAAGATTCCTCTGTAAAAGAAGGAAACTAAACACGGGTGTTTATGGGGCAAATGGCTGGGCTTGCTGGACTGACCTGCCACAGGGGATGGTTGAGTGGTCCGGGGGGTGGTCTAGATCTTCTCCATGGCTGGGCCTGATGGGGAAATGATCTGTGAATGGACCGAGATGTCTTTTATGTCTCAGTGACGTTCTGTTCTTTTTTGTTGTGTATGAAAACCAAAAGAATTGTTTAAAAAAAAAAAGAAAGACACCATGATCAAAAGAAACTCTTCAATACTTAGCTGCTCATTGTTGAAGCCTGGAGCTCTCAAACCGTCCATATCTTCTTGGACAGCCGAGGTCCGGGGCGGAGGTCCACTCCCAATCAGGTTTTCAGTGCAAAGAATAGAGAACCTGAAGCATCATGGTTTAAATAGTCTCAGCATTAAAAATGGTCTACGAGACTTCCAGGTCTCACGAGAGCTGGTAAGCGTGCAAGAGTTTGGTCTTTTGGCCAAATGGGTAGTGGAATCTAGGTGAACCTGGGTTCTCTGGTTCTATTGTCAATAGTAGCTATGTGGCGATATGTGGCCAAGATGTCTGGGGGGGTGTACAGTCATAATATCGAGTCATTTATTTCGACTGGACAGAATATCGAGTAAAAAATATAGAATGGACATAATATCGACTAGACATAATATAGACAACAAAAATATCGACTAGAGAAAATTAATATCGAATAGAATGGACATAATATCGAATCAAAAATATAGAATGGACATAATATCGACTAGACATAATATAGACAACAAAAATATCGAATTTAAGGTAAGTTAATAATAATTTTTATTTTTTGTGTAATATAAGTCTGTAGCGGGTTGTGGGTTTATAGGGGAATAGGGTGGGAAGTAATTTAATTCTAATTAATTAAATATGTTAATTTATTTATTAATATCTATTTAGAATTAATTGTTAATTAATTATTATTTGGTAATTAATTAAAATATAATTGGTAATTAATTATAATTGATTAATTGATAAATATTTTAATTTTAGTAATTTATTTTCTGTAGCGGGTTGTGGGTTTATAGGGGAATAGGGTGGGAAGTAATTTAATTATAATTAATTAAATATGTTAATTTATGTATTGATATTTATTTAGAATTAATTGTTAATTAATTATTAATTGGTAATTAATTAAAATATAATTGGTAATTAATTATAATTGATTAATTGATATATATTTTAATTTTAGTAATTTATTTTCTGTAGCGGGTTGTGGGTTTATAGGGGAATAGGGTGGGAAGTAATTTAATTATAATTAATTAAATATGTTAATTTATTTATTGATATTTATTTAGAATTAATTGTTAATTAATTATTAATTGGTAATTAATTAAAATATAATTGGTAATTAATTATAATTGATTAATTGATAAATATTTTAATTTTAGTAATTTATTTTCTGTTGCGGGTTGTGTGTTTATAGGGGAATAGGGTGGGAAGTAATTTAATTATAATTTATTAAATATGTTAATTTATTTATTGATATTTATTTAGAATTAATTGTTAATTAATTATTAATTGGTAATTAATTAAAATATAATTGGTAATTGAAAATAATTTATTAATTTTTAAATTGTAAATTAATTTATTGTTAATAGGTAATTAATTAGTATGAGTAGGCAATTTTTATAATTAAATATTTGTATTTTGTTTTTATAAATAAATATTTAATATTTTTATACACTTTTTTAATATTTTAATTATTTGTAATTGGTATTACTATTTATGTTATTTATATATATTTGTGAAGTATTTACTTTCCCTACTATTGCACTCTCTGAAGTTGGAATAGTAATTTTAACCCCTACGCTATCCAACACTTTCCCTACTGTTGCACCCACTGGAGTGGGTATGCAACGTTTACAACGCTACTTTTACTATGCACTACCATTACAACAAAACTTTTAAATTGCAAAAAATGTTACTACGCATACATTTACAAAGCATGTTTTTAAAACGCAGATACCGTTATAATGCATACTATTACAATGTAAGTATTAGTAAGTATATAATTATTTTAAAAATGTTATATGTTTGGGATTTTGGGTAAAGGGGTATTTTTAGGGTTCAGGGTCAGTTTTCAGTTTTTGGGTAAAGGGGTATTTTTAGGGTTCAGGGTCAGTTTTCAGTTTTTAGGTAAAGGGGTATTTTTAGGGTTCAGGGTCAGTTTTCAGTTTTTGGGTAAAGGGGTATTTTTAGGGTTCAGGGTCAGTTTTCAGTTTTTAGGTAAAGGGGTATTTTTAGGGTTCTGGGTCAGTTTTCAGTTTTTGGGTAAAGGGGTATTTTTAGGGTTCAGGGTCAGTTTTCAGTTTTTGGGGTAAAGGGGTATTTTTAGGGTTCAGGGTCAGTTTTCAGTTTTTGGGTAAAGGGGTATTTTTAGGGTTCAGGGTCAGTTTTCAGTTTTTGGGTAAAGGGGTATTTTTTGGGTTCAGGGTCAGTTTTCAGTTTTTGGGTAAAGGGGTATTTTTAGGGTTCAGGGTCAGTTTTCAGTTTTTGGGTAAAGGGGTATTTTTAGGGTTCAGGGTCAGTTTTCAGTTTTTAGGTAAAGGGGTATTTTTAGGGTTCAGGGTCAGTTTTCAGTTTTTGGGTAAAGGGGTATTTTTAGGGTTCAGGGTCAGTTTTCAGTTTTTGGGGTAAAGGGGTATTTTTAGGGTTCAGGGTCAGTTTTCAGTTTTTGGGGTAAAGGGGTATTTTTAGGGATGAGGGTCAGTTTTCAGTTTTTAGGTAAAGGGGTATTTTTAGGGTTCAGGGTCAGTTTTCAGTTTATGGGTAAAGGGGTATTTTTAGGGTTCAGGGTCAGTTTTCAGTTTTTGGGTAAAGGGGTATTTTTAGGGTTCAGGGTCAGTTTTCAGTTTATGGGTAAAGGGGTATTTTTAGGGTTCAGGGTCAGTTTTGGGTTTTTGGGGTACAGGGGTACTTTGTAAAAATAAAGTAAAATTACATTTAAATTAAATTTATTTAATAAAATTAAATTATATTAAATTATATTATATTTTTTATTAATTTATATTCAAAAAATTATTATATACTTACCAATACTTACGTTGTAATGGTATGCGTTGTACAGGTATATGCGTTGT
The DNA here is from genome assembly GCF_964261635.1 of Lissotriton helveticus. Taxonomy (NCBI): domain Eukaryota; kingdom Metazoa; phylum Chordata; class Amphibia; order Caudata; family Salamandridae; genus Lissotriton; species Lissotriton helveticus. The sequence continues at coordinate 1,053,231,765 of NC_136065.1, forward strand.
AAAATCTTGCGTTGTAAATGTATGCGTTGTAAAAGTTTTTGCGTTGTAAAAGTTTTGTTGTAATGGTAGGCGTTGTAAAAGTATGCGTTGTAACGTCATACATCCCTGGAGTGGGAATAGTAATTTTAACCTCTACGCTATCCAGCGCTTTCCCTACTGTTGCACCCACTGGAGTGGGAGTAGTAAATTTGACCTCTACGCTATCCAACACTTTTGCTAATGTTGAACTCACTATAGTTGTAACAATAAATTTTAAAAAATTTCTAAAATATTATATATGTTTATTTAATAATATGTTTAAATATATATATATATATATATATATATATATATATATATATATATATATATATATATATATATATATGTGTGTGTGTGTGTGTAATTTTTGGTGATATATTTTTTTTATTTATATAAATTATTTATTAAAATTACATTTTTTTATTAATTATTTCTAAGTTTATATTAAATATATTTATTACTATATTAGTTTTAACTTAATTTTAAGACATTTAAAAAAATCGATATTTTGACAGTCTATATTTTTGTAAGTCGATATTTTGGAGTCGATATTTTGGTACTTACCTGTTTGAAGATAGGGAGTCGATATTTTGTCAATCGATATTTTTGACTCGATATTTGTGTATCTCGATATTTGTGTCGTCGATATTATGTCAGTGATCCGTCTGGGGGTAAGTGGAGTCCAGGAAGGCACTAGTCTGGTCCCATGGCAGCATCATGTGGTGTTTGAGGTTTTTATGTCACCACATGTTTCCCCAAGAGAGGTGGAGACAGTGACGTAACATGGGCCCCTCCAGCCCCCGTGGTGTGGGAGGACCCAAGCTCCAGGGGCCAATGCAGCACAGTATCCTGGCCTGTGAGCTCCTGACTGACTCTAGTGGGGGGCTCCATGTACTATGCAGGGGCCCCTTCAAATTTCGTTACGCCCCTGGTTGGAGACGTGAGGTGAGTCAAGCAAGTAGCTCCCTCCCTATATATCGCAGGGCAGATGATCCATGGATTGCTCTTTTCTGACAGTTCCTAAGGGTTGGCCACCATCCATTCATTCTTCTTGGCAAAGCAATGTTGTGTATAACGCTACACAGTAGGTTTCTAAAACATGATACACTTTTTATGTACCGGGGACCTTTATAATTAAGAAAATAGGATATCTATAGTGACCAAAAAACGGGCAGACTTGATTCACAACAAATGGGGGTCGGGATATTACCTCAAATTTAGAGGGAGAGGCCCAACCACCAAGGGACTGGGTGCCAACACAAACAGTGTGAAGTAATGTTATCCCTTGGACTTATTTTTACAACCAATCATACAACCTTACACACTGCTTTACTCACCCTGTGTCCTGGAGAAATATCTCTTAACTACACATACAAACCCATTGCAAATGTGACTCCAAACATATATTATGAAATATCAAAAATGTATTACTTCATTAATGAAGATCATATAAAACCATCATAATCAACAATACATTACACAAAAAATCAATAAAAAGTTAAAAACATATTACACAGAAAGAGACAAATTCAAGTGAATCAATGTGAAATCATCAAGTTACATTAATCCGTTAGAATCTTGAGTACCACATCAAGCCACTATTAGCAAATGACATTACATAAGTTCCTCGGATTTAATAAAAAACAATTGCGTTGACGCGTTTCGGTGTGTTACTTGTTTTGCACCACCTTTCTCAAGACAGAAACTTTCTCTTTTCGTGTCCAGTATTAAAAAAACCAAATACAATCTTATTCAGGTTATCTCCGGGGATTTGCAGCAAACCACTTGCTGAATAAAGTTAATTAATCCCGTGATATTCTGGTCATAGAGGTCTATGTCGACCGGATCGCCACTTCCCCAACTGAATCAATATAATTCCAACCCTCTTGATTGGTTTAAGAAGATCTATGTTTGCGACCCTTCTGGCCTCGTATTGGGTCGTGATTCAAGGTGCCGTCTATATCCTCGAAGTTAATCCTCTTATATTACAGAGGGCGCTGTGAGTTATAAAAATCACCGAACTGCTCCAAGCTCGAGTCGGTTGAATAGCCCCCGTCTGCCACCACCTTCATGGGTGAAAAATCCCAGCTACGGAAATTCTTTTTGTTTAGGCAGCAATTCTCTCACTGGACCCTCGTTCAGAGTCTAGCTTCACCGTTAGTAAAAAAAAAAAAAAAAAAACGAGGAACTAATGTAATGTCATTTGCTAATAGTGGCTTGATGTGGTACTCAAGATTCTAACGGATTAATGTAACTTGATGATTTCGCATTGATTCACTTGAATTTGTCTCTTTCTGTGTAATGTTTTTAAATTTTTATAGATTTTTTGTGTAATGCATTGTTGTTTATGATGGTTTTATATGATCTTCATTAATGAAGTAATACATTTTTGATATTTTCATAATATATGTTTGGAGTCACATTTGCAATGTGTTTGTATGTGTAGTTAAGGAGCAGAATGCTCCTTTGCCGCTTTCAGGTGGCTTGTTAGGAGACTTTTTTCTCCTATGAACTACTCTATGCACCCCGCTAATACAAGCCCATCTAGGACGTGCGTGCCTGGGATGAATGCTGCAATGTTCAGCAGTAGGAGACGGCAGCAGCGCCTGATGAATCTATGTGTTATGTACCACGGATGAATCAATCACAGGTGCTAAGGGCAGCTTTGTCTCCAACCACACTTGTTGTCACTGCCACTGTGTCAAATTATTTAAAACACAATTAAAGAGTTTTATTCAGTGACTACCGCGTCCAAGGAGTGATCCCCACACAACAGATGCGATTTAGAGCAACATAGTGGCTCAGGGAAATAGGGTGCCACTGTGACACTATTGTGACACTCCGTCGACGCCCCCACCTCTCCCACACACATCGCACCAGTGCTTGAAACGAGATCTGAAACGGTGCATAACAATTGCATCCTCCTTAGCAGAGTAAAAGGGGAGATTGGTTGCAATACGGTCCCCCTGTGGCTCCATTTTCTGTATTGATGGAGGAGTTTATACTTTCTACTTGACAAGTCAGACAATCTTCTCAGGTTAATCATTTCAAAAATATCCCCTCAATGGCGTCATTAAGCGATGACAGGTTCTTGAAAGCAGGCACTTGGGTATAATGGGGTTCTTTCGTAAAACACAAAGGTTTGCCCGTGTGGAATGCAGCCGCCTCTCCAGTAGACCAAAAATAAAACAAATCAGGAATATTTTGTCCTTTCTCCCAACCTTAACAATTTGAAATGTTCTCAGTGCAGGTGTCCTAATAAAGTTGAAAGTCATAGCATCCTCTGAAAAATATGGATTGTACAGGCACTAGCTGCACAGCAAAAATCAAAAAACTTAAATTGTGATTTAATAACGCAGATACGGCCACATGTAAAGATGTATTTTTTAGAAATTAACTTAACATTGATGGGATTACATTATACAAATTAAAGTTTAAAACTGGCTTTAGGACATGCATCTAAGTAAAAGAATTTCGTGCAGGGAAACTGACATGCGCCTCTACCACAGTATCAAAGTTTAGATGCTGATTACTCCAACGCTGGTGCTCCATATTTTTAAACCATCGTATCCTACTAAATATGTACAAAGAATGCCTCAGACGTGGTATGCTACCTGTTTTTTTCTGTCCTATTCTCCACAATCATAAAATGTGAGAGAAGAGGTATAAGACTCCAAAAGGGATCCACGCACTGCTAAAGAAATGTAAATTACAACTTTTGATAGTGTGGCTAATATGCGGGGTAGCCTCATTACCAGATCTTGCCATCACTTCACGCAAAGGTTCTTAACCTTGTTTCTTGCATGATTGTGTTTTTCATTCTTCAGAGCCATCGGCGCCAACCCCTTGTACTGTGATTGCAACCTGCGGTGGCTTTCAGGCTGGGTCAAAACAGGGTACAAGGAGCCAGGCATTGCCCGCTGCGCCGGACCCCCTGACATGGACGGCAAGCTTTTACTCACCACTCCTGCTAAGAAGTTTGAATGCCAGGGTAAGGGGTCTTCAGCTCAGAGCACCCAGGTCGATGTCACAGAATGTGGCAATCCTTTTACTTGCAGGCCTCTGGTCTAGTTTACGAACTTCTGCATCGATCAGTGGAAACCACTCTACAACATAACTTCTGTTCTATTTCACAGTGATAGATATATGTGGCCGTAGTTGCATCAGAAGGCAGGAGACAAAACTAAGGGGTATATTATCAAGAACAGGCGATAAAATTATCGCCGCTTTATCGGCAGGAAACTGCCGCGAAAGCGGCGATAATGGGCTTGATAAAATGTCCTTGTGAATTCCCATAGCAGCCCAGGTCAACACCAGAACCTAGGCTGCTATGGGAATTCACAAGGGCCTATTATCAAGCCCATTATCGCTGCTTTAGCGGCAGTTTCCTGCCGATAAAGCGGCGATAATTTTATCACCTGTTCTTGATAATATGTCCCTGAGAGCCTTATTTACAATTTGGTGGATGGGATACTCTGTCACAAACGTGCCAAATGACGGATCCGCCATATTGCAAGTGCACTATTGGCTATGGCACTTGTAATACGGCGGACAGGCTATCTGTGACGTTTTGACAGAGTACCCAGCCACATTGTATTTTTTAATGCTAAGTGAGCTCATACATAACATTTGTTTAACTATTAACAAATGCATGTTGCTGGCAGTATATAAGCGAGACACTTTTCTTTGTCAGTGAATATATCTCCATGTCGTCGTTTTAAGCGCAAAATATTTACTCCAAGGATAAATGCATATTACTGTTCATGCATAGCAATGTATTGGTATGTATTTGTCTTGTAGATCACCTTTTTTCCAAATACAATTTTAATGAGGACCTTTTTGTTTGTTTTTTTGCGCTCCATTCAGGGCCCCCAGCCCCAAACATCCTGGCCAAGTGTAACCCGTGCTTCTCCAGCCCATGCCGCAATCAGGCCACTTGCCAAAATGACCCAATGGAGATTTACAAGTGCATCTGTGCAAGTGGGTACAAGGTAAGGCTGACAGAAGGAGCAGTGTTTAGACTATATCCCATGTGGCTGGCCCCTGAGAGCATTTTACTCCAGGGAAATAACTCCAACAGGTTCCCAAGGCAACTATTTTCTTGCAAGCAGATGGCGTTCAAAGTAGGTTTAGCTGCTTTCTGTTAATGTGTACTTAAACTTTTGTATTAGGCAAGAAGAAAGCAAATAGGTTTGGCTACCAAGTTTAAATGATGATATTACTTGATAATTCAAGGTGAATAATGTTATGCTGAGAGATTTTTTTACATACAGCCAGATGCAGCACTTTGCTGTAGAGTGAAATGAAATTAAATGAAAAAATGTATTGTTTGATTAATGAAAATCTTACAATATATATGCAGTAATTACTTATAAAATCCAATTATAAAATAAAAAATAACAAATTTGATCTTCAAGTTCGTTGTACTCTTTACATATTATGTACATTCTACATTACAGTCTATTAGTTTTTGTAGAGTGCTAAATAGCGATGTACCTAGCTGTTTAAATGTACAAGACAACTAAAACTCCTGCATAACCCTCTTAACGCTGATCGGTATGCTCCGATGGATGGCTTATGTCAAAGATATCCAACATAGATCCTAGAGTGCCTGATCCAAGGCAGAGTTTCAGGATATCAACTTAAAATACATTTACACTTATTGATTCTTAAATTGATCCCACTTGCATAGTGAGTGGTTATCCTTCCGGAAAACCTGGCATGAATCATGCCCCTGGATCTATGCTGGACATAATTAAATATGGCAATGGCACATCTTTATTTTAATGTGACTTGTCACACACTCTTCTTACAAAGACACTACGGATGATGAAGAAAGAGTTCCACACAAGTACATTTGTCACCTTCTTACAGTCACCAATAGGAAAACAATGCTCAGCTGCTAAGTTTTATTAGAGCCATTCAATACAGTTTAGGCGAGGCTCCAAGTGCTACTTCAGCAAAGGATGGTGAAGAAATCATAATTTCTCCGAAGCAGGTGAAACTGAGCTCGAGCAGCAAGAGGTGATGAATAATGCGGTCAGCATCACACTTCATCAAAGTACTTTCGCAACGCGAGTATGGTTGTGCAAAATCTTTGCATATGTATTGTAGATAATTACTTTGTATAAAAAGATGCTCACCGGCAACTTTTGTTGGGATATGATGCTTACAGTCTTACAACAGTGATGGATTATCGAATCTTGATGATGACCTCATTGTAGTGTTAGAGGATATTCCACCACTACAGCAACAACAGTGGAAAATCTAAAGATGCTATAAGTTGTATGGTGCCAGAGTATCATCTGACTAAAATATTGTGTCCTAAATATGGTCTACAAAATATGGAGTTAATAACCGAAAATCTGAACCCAATGGGATATTTTTGTCGACAAAATTTAGAAAGCAATATTTATGTCAGATAATATTTTTGTAAGTGTTATGCTGATGTAAACTCCATACATTTTACTGCCATGTCCAAATTCACTCCTTTCTGAAAACAGACCTATAAAACTTTCTTTAGAAAATGTCAATGTTTTTTCCGATTATGGTAAACTCTGTCCTGGGCAGGGTGTATTCGCATGAGTTTTTCTCTCCATCTCTCACAGTTTAACAGATCACGATCTTTCCATCCAAATTGTCTGTCTAGAACTGAAACTGCTGAAAGAGGAAGGGTATGAGGGCAAGAGGCAGTGACACCATATAATGTCAAAATTACTTGCCGATAATTTTCATTACTCTGAATCTGCATTCCTCGTCGCAGTACTTATGGTACTGTTGAAGCACTTTGCACTGTATACATTTCAGGAAATTCTGGGGCTTCTACTTCTCTTTACATAGTACAAGTGTGGGTGAGAGGAGGTGTAATAGATCTGAAAGACAGACACCTGAAGGAAGGTGACAGAAGGTAACACCTCCCCACTGTACAAAGTAAAGAATGGAATGAGGAATGCAGGATGAGGAGGTCACTACTGGCAAGGTGTTGACAGTATTGCCGTTCTTTTGATTACATTTGACTGGGTTCCTCTGAAAAGCATCACTGTATTCACAGTCTACTGTTTAGTTTTCATAATCATTAAACTAGGTCAACCAATGTACCTGAAAAATGCCCATACTGCCTCAGTAGATCCTATGTTCCCTTTCAAATCCTGGAAGTGAAGAAAACCAAAACATTAAAGAAAGCTGCCTTCTGCTTTTCCTTGTGAATCTGAACCAATATTCTTGGGCTGTTTGGTTAATTCCTGTAATCCTACTGTTCTCTAAGGCTCTCTATATCCATCCAGTTTCATCTCATCTGATAGCTCAAGGGCTCCTGCTTATATTCTTGTTCCTTAGTCTTTGCTCCATTCTGCGTGATTTCTAGTGTAATGCATTGCTTTTATCCTCATGTCAATTGGCTGGTGCATGGAAAGGGCTCTGCTGCCCACATGGCTGGGTTGACAGGTTGACAAATAAAGCTGTGCGTGACTGTCTGAGATGAGTCAGCTTTTCGGTTTGTTCAGGGCAGTCTTTGTGAGACTTTTTACAGTGCTGGTTCCATACCATTGGTCGCTGCTCTCAACCTCATATCTTGGTCCACAATCCAGCTGGGGGAATTCTGTGGGACATGACAAGTGCTTATGAGATAGAAGCAGTGCTTTATTTGAGCCGGTGGTGGTGTCAGTGGGGGCCGCCAGCACTTATTTTTGGGGCCCGGCACTTATTTTTCTTGTTCTGACATTTACCAAGAGAAAGGGAAAGGAAAATACACAAATGGGAAAAGGTAAGAAGAGAAAGGCAAACAGAGGGTGAAAGAAGGAACCTGCATGAGTGACATAAGGGGACAGGGAGTGTCTGGCAGTGGATTAAAGAGGTCTGAGGTGAATTTAGGACTGTGCAGCCGTATCAATCGCGATGACAACTGGCTTCTGAGCAGCACTTGGGGCACCGGCACTCATTATTTTGCAAACTAAACACTGGACAGGAGCTTTGTTGCATTTGAATGTAGGAGGAAGGATCACAATGCCTAATTCTGCTTCCATCTGGACTGCCGTTGACAGCGGGCAAAAGTAAAAAATCTAATTATGAAGCTGTGAAATATATAACAGCAGCGGGCAGCAAAACAACACAATTATTTTCAAAGGCACACGGTTTACAAAAAGCATTAGAATCCGTGCAAAATGTTTGTGTAAAAGAAGATTGAGGATTTCCTTTGGAGAAGGATAGCCATTTGGCAGTAATTCCACAATTGTTCAAATTATGCTACTTATGCTACCACAACAAGTTAACAAGGCATTATCGCATATTTAGATGGATGTGGGGAATAACATGGGTAAAATGCATCTGCATGCTTTACCAGAATCTACATTTTTATGAGGGAAAACAGCTTTTTCTAACTACAAAAATAAATCATGTTTACAGCACAGGAACACAAAGGCTGGTAAAGGCGAGTGTAAAAGGTTGTCGACATTTCAAACTAACTCGGGAAGAACACTAGATTCATGCAATGCATACGCGACTTAAGGTCGCCGGGTATTGTATAGAGGTTGGAGGTAACAAGGCCTCCGGTGGATGGCCCGCCCACCCCGCTCTCTGAGCTCTGCAAAAGCCTCATTACCAAGCATTCAAAGATGAACATGGCAACAGACTACCCACCCTATTTACGATTGTACTCCTGGGGCCGTATTACAGTAAGTTGCCCAGGGGCACAACAGGCGTTTGCATCCACTTTGCACCCCTCTCCCCCCCCAGGGGCACTTTGGTATTATAGAAGAGGGAGCAGGTGCTTTTGTGTCCCCTTCAGTAATACCAATAACGCTGGCGCACTTAAATCTCCAGTGCTACCTTCAGGGGGGGCCTTCCTTCATTTGTGTGGGGGCATATTATTATGCAAATGAGTGAATTCCATTGCCTCTGCACCCACACTGTATTACCAACGCCAGCGTTAGAGGCAAAGAAGCTCAAAGGTGGCGCACTGTGAGTGCGGGTGGCGCACTGTGAGTGCGCCCCCTGAGAGCAGCCCTCCAACCCTCTAGACATCCCCTTGCAGGCAGGTGCAGTCGTCACTGCACCAGCCGGCAATGGGATCTCTAATCCCCTGTAAACTGTGAAAACATGGAGCTGCTACAAGCAGCAAGTTCGGGGCTGCTCTGGGGGCAGTGCATTCACTGTAATAGGGCTCACTTTCATTGTTTGCACCGGGCACACCTTTTAATAGGTGCGCCCAGAGCAAACAATATAAATGCATAGTACAGCCACAGATGGCTATATCCTGCCAATGACTCCAATGCACAGCATGATAATACTAGACAAACACAATGATCAAAGGCCCCCCACATGCGGAGGAAATGCCCTCAGTGTGTCAAGAACATTGCTTTATTCTTGTTTTTGCCAATCAACCCGACTTGGGAGATTTATCTTTGGAATTTAAAAAGCTACCATCAGATCCACCCTACCATCACAAAACGGGGGGCAAGCTCTCATTTATGTTTTTGCTAAAGAGGCTCCCACCAACTACACTTTATTTAATCACACACACAGACAAACACATACACATATACCCCAATCAAAAACTCATACACGTGGCCTTTAAATATGGTGGACTGGCTACCGCTGTCCAGGCAGACAGTGTTTCAGCCATCCCAACCATTTGTCAACTGCCTCCCAAAGGCTACAAGGAGCCGTGTGCTAGGGTAAATAATTTTAATGGAGAGCCGTAGAGAGGGACCCGTTACTGGAAAGGGCCCTCACTGTTGAATGTCTCAGTCCAAAAAAGGTTGCATTTTCAGGGGTTAGATTGACTGCTTAAAGAATACGCCATCGAGCGGCGGAACTCAGATCAGGAATGTAAATGCCTGCTTGATTTTTGCATTAAAAATATCCCTGTTAGGAAAGTCAGACTATTACCTTACACGACTTATGTTTGCTGCATGTATTTATAGATGCACACTGCAATGAGTCAAGAAACGCAAAGATCTGCTACAGAACAAAATGTACTGATATTTCAATACGTAATAAAACGGAGACATCAACTTTCTTTGCTGCCTGCATTCCTGTTTTACCATCACCTTCGCCTCAAGTTACCTTCATCTATGCCCCCCCCACCCCTTAAGCTAGTACGTGCCGTTGGAATTTAGTGCAGGTTTGAGTCATTTTGGAAGCAGTTGTCAAGCACAGACACATTTTCGAAATGTCCTCAATACTTTTGATGCTATACTAGGGAGATGCAGTCATTCTTCCAGCATGTGCCTGCAGGTGCCCCGGGTACCTGTCTCACCTAAACTAGGGTAGGCAGCACACGTGTCACTCAAAAGAGATAACCTCTAGAGATATGTGTGCATCATCTGAATTTAGTAAATTGTACTCTTTCTTTCTCCAAACCGGCATAATCTTTTGATCTAGCTTGAATTAAGCCGGTGTGTGCCTTCTACTCTCTGATAGCTTATAGGCACAAAATTTGAAAGCAAGCTTGTAATCACTAAAAAAGAGCATATGAGTGATAGATAACAGCACGAGTAAACTTTTTGATTTCTGTACTATGCAGGTCTATGAACATGGATCTTACAAGTCAATCCAATCCGAAGAGACGTGGTTTGCAACCATCCCCTGTATTTGTGATCGAGAGTGATGCTGTAACAAACTATTAGAATATGTAATACTCCTGTGTTGCTCCTGCCCTCATAGGAGACATGTTATTATGCACATCCATCTGCATTATGCATAGATCATGGCCAGCAGCAACAATTGCAGTGAAGGTTGCCGTCTCTGCTGTGCCAAATACATCATGCCGCTGAGCTGGAGCGATCCCACAGGCGTGAAATGGTAAATCAGAAACTCTGTGAAAGTGCCAATTGTGGGGCCAAGTTGCAACATTAATTTAAATTCAAATTCTCCGTTTTTAGCTATAATATTGTCTTTGCACATTGGTGCATGGATCCGAGAAGCTTTTCTTAAACATGGTTGGCTGCATGCTGCTCCAGGCCCGAGCCAAGGCACTGAAGGAGCAGCGACAGTCACCCTGGAGTCAGCAGTCATACACGTTTGATGAGCATGGGAGAGGCTGGATTAGTATTGGAAGGTAGCCATGCTCCTCTCATCCGTAACATAAACTCACCATCTGTTTCGAGAAGGCAGGCTTACTCTGAAAGCACATTTGATGCTCCTCTTCAGATAGAGCCTCCTTCCTGTCACTCATCCAAATAGACGGCACTGTTTCCAGGTACATTTCTTCTCTTGCACTTGACAAGTGGTGTTATTCCGCTACCAAATCATTGTTTTGCTATCACACACATACACACACAAGCACGCACTCTCACCCACACACACATCAATATCTCATACACACAAATATATACACATCTTAAATTTAAAGATACAAATAAGTACATATATACAGAAAGTTACACATATGCGCATCACAGCCTCATACACATGCACATTTTCACACTCACAGACTCGTGCACATACACATGTAAACGTCACAAACTCATACAACCTCACAAACGCATGCCCAACCCCATACAGACACCTTCAATCATACATATATGCACAAACATAAATGCACACACACTCACTTATAAATAAACATCACAAGCGCATGCACACATACTCATTTCCACACTCAAAAACCATACACAAAGCCACACACCCCATAGTACTTATATACAAATATACTTCTGTTGTGGTCTCCCATTCTACAACCTCAGAGAGAACCTCCTTCCCAAGCCCATTTCCTCAGCCAACATTGTTTTGAGTCAACACCAGCAGATTGCATTACTCCCACAGTGCAAGTGGATTCACTCTGCACTAGCATTTGGCTCACATGCTGAGAAACCTACTTCCATCTTGAACGACAGTCAGGGCATATATTAGGACAACACACAGTAGGAGGGGTAGGTGCACTGTGCATCTGACAGTGGTCAACATAGTCCAGAATTTGTGCTGGTAGTAACAAGTGCAGGGCACTGACACTCGTTTTTCTGGAAGAGGATTTATTTTTTCATTATCAGACTTTCACTCAGAGCAAGAGAGGTCAAGACATTGTGATTTTTTTTAATGGAAAAGGAGTGACAGTGGAGCCCTTGGGGATTTCAATGGATACTAACAATAAGAGTGATCCAGAGAAAGCCGTTTGAACACATCACTGCCTGAAATAAAGGTTTTGAACCATTATAGGAAGGTTTTGATGATGCCTTTGTGGGAAAAAAAGAGTCAGAAATACAGCCTCTTGCAGTAAAGCCACTAACTCATCAAGGAATGTCAAAGGGGAGGGTTTACCTGGGTCTGGTGGCTTAGTGGACTAATGCGTCCACTGTTGGCGGCCTGTGTTTGACTGCGTAGTCACCGTTTAAAAAACCCGGTGGGTCCACTCTTTATTCTGAGGTCACTAAAATGAGTCCCATTGAATTGGATAACAATAAACATCTGTTATTACCCTTCTGGGTGAACATGCACTTGATACATGTTATGTTGCTTTTGAAAGAAAGTTCACGGGAATGAGGTGGAATAGCAATAATGGTGTCTGTTGGTTGGTGCTGTGATCTGCGGGTTACATTTTTTGTAACAGTGATACCACCACCAGATTTCTAACTGTGTGAATCATGTGTGATAGTGTAGCCATGAAAGATGGGAAATGAGAAGGGAGTGAGGTGTGTAATGAAGAGGATGGTGAGATTGTTTGTGTGAAGAAATGTACTATTTGGTATGCTGATGAATAATGACGGAGTGTGTGTTGTGTTCCAACATGGAGAAGGAGGTTGTGCAGTGTACCTCTGTGAATTGTGAAGCTCGTTGGTCAGCATTTCATAATAAATGCTTTGCCAAACTATATTGTAAATTATACTGAATAGTCATGTAGTAGACCATGTTAAGCAAGAACTCCACTGAGAGCTCTCCAATGATCTGCAGAAGGATCACTTTATGCTGAAAGAGTCTCTTCATCTAGCTTTACTGTAGTCATTTGCCAGGCGCAAATGGAATGTAACTAAGTTCAAGAATGAGGAGATCTTTTATGAAAGGGCATCTAGAGATACTAATCTTTGTATAAATTATTAACAACATACTTACACCCAGAGGTTTTTCTTTGATATGGAATGATGAGCTCTATCAAACATCACAACATCACAGGCCAGGTTCTCAAAGATCTCAGAAATTATTGATTTTGAAAATTGTAAGCTTTCTTTTCATGTGAACCCCGGTTTAGAATATGTAACGATCTCTATGCATTCTAGATTACAATCGAAAAACAGGGTGAGGTGTTGTAGATAAATTATGAAATACTGCATACAGTTCAATATGAAAGATCCGTCTGTTGTTTCAACAAAGAACCTCAAAGCATGCAAAGTGTACTTCACAACTAGACCTTAAGAAAAAATGCACTTTCCAAATATAGGGATTCCTATGAACTCTTTCGGGTCACCAAGGTGATACTGAATTGTGAAACTGTGCGAGCACTCTGGCTTGCGATTGTATCGCAGAATATCATTGTTAGGAATATTGTCTGACATAAATAACTTATCTTAAATATTATGTTCTCAAATATTGTCCCCTTGAGTGAAGATTTGTTATTATTATCTCCTATATAGAGATACTTTTGTAAATGATATGTGGGACACAGAATTTAAATCTGACAATATTCAGACAACTATATTCTGATCCCATTCCCAGATGACATGTCTCTGCTAAATTAAGCATAACTGTGATGTTTCTGGCACAGCGGATCTATAGTTGCATACATTTTTTTTCTCTCCTGCAGGGCAGAGATTGTGAAACACCTCTAAATGTATGTTCCAGTAATCCATGTGAAAATGGTGGAACATGCCATTCAAAGGAAGGTGGGGAAGATGACGGCTTCACGTGAGTACACCTTGAGTTTTTCATTGATAAGTACATTTCACCCACATTAGCCTATTTTGGAAGTTTGCTCTTGAAAAAAAGGTTTGCTATGCAGGCACACTGAACATAGTGTTACACAGCAAAGCTTTAGTGCCCTCAGCGGAGTCGTCATGGCAGTGTCTGTACTGAAGAATCAGAGATCCTGGCAGAGATCTCTAAATATGGTGGGTAGTCATCCACCAAAGCTGCAGAGTACATCCTCCCATACTCTAAATACAGCTGTTTCTCCCAATACCAATGTTGGAAGACAGTTGCATGCATTTACCACACATTCTGTAAAGAACAATGTCATATGTTTACTGCGGCACCTATTTATTAAACACTCACACTTTCTCTCTAATGTTCTTCGTCCTCTACTTTATGTGCGTTGTATGACAGACCACGCATGCCTTTACCATGCATGCCTTTCAATGCAGGAAGTATATCGAATGCAACGTTTTCACACATTCCTTTAGCTCCCTTACATCGATTTGCCTTAGGGAATAGCTGGACGTTGGAATAGTATAAGTTACTATTCCAACTCCAGTCTGTGTAACAGTAGGGAAGGTGTTGGACTTTAAATCCAACACCAGTCCAACAACATGTCTTTTAGTGCGCAAGTCATTATGAAGACTTGCGCACTAAAGGAACACATGGTAACGTCACATTCGATGTAGTGCCCATGTTGTAAAGGCACTATGTGGTTTAGACTGCATGGTAAAAGCAGTTTCCCCTTTATGTGTACCCTGATAGTGATAATCATCACCCTTTTATAAATCCGATAGCCGAGGGATGGGAATTTAACATGTATGATAATTATCACCTATTCAGAGCTCAGCCCAGGTGAATGGAGAATAACATTTCAATTATGCACCTTACCATACCAAAATCTGCATTTTTCACATGTTAAAATTCTCCAGGTTTGACCTGCCAAAATTTAACGCCAGGTGTCAGACTATGTTGAACCTCAGATTTACATGTGCTGTGAACTCTGACAAACTTATAATTGTGCACTTTAGTATAATGAGGAGCATATCCCCCATGAACTGCTTACATTATCACAGCTCTTCGGAGGCGCTTTTAATGAATTACAATGAACCTGAACAAGGTGAATGAAGAACGTGTTCTTGGCATTTCGTATTTCTTTATCTTCTATTCATTGCAGCCAGTAGTTTGGGTCACGCTGTTGTTTCATACATGTTACTAAATCACATTAGCAGAGTCTTATAAGGTTCAAGGCATTTGACAGCAATAGAGATTTGAGAATCGCATTATCATATATTAAAAATAAAGATGACACAAATCTTCGGAAGGATAGATACTGTGTATGCAATTCACATGTGGCAAGCAAATAATAATCATGATTTTTATGGGACTGAAAAGAAAGACATAGGACCTGATTTAGAGTTTGGAGTACATTGTTTACTCCATGACGGGGTCCAAATAAAATACTCTATAGCCCTGACAGAGTAACCATAATCCTAATTTAGAGATGTTCACCAGCTCAGGAGACATATCTTAACTTTTTCAGTAACTGCCATCACAGCGGTTTCTGTCAATGTATTAAAAATTTGACATATGATACTGTCAAAGTGACAGTAATGTCTGTCAAACTTTTAACATGGTTTTGTTTTTTCAAAAACCAAAACTCAAAGAAGGATTTTGTTTTGAATAAAACAAAAGTGAATGACCCCCCCCCATCATGGGTGTTTTCTTCCATCATGTGGAGGTCATTTAAACGTTTTTACTGGTCCTTACTCCCACGTCTTTCTCAGCCGTAAAGGAGAGTGAAAACTGGCCATTCGACTGCCCACTCTAAATCGGTTGGGCGGTTGAATGGACATCCAATGGGCCTTACTCTTTCATGCCGTCCAAGGAATATGTCAGTGACAGAGACAAAGCTGTCTCCATCGCTAACATACTTAAGGCTCTCCCATCTATAAATTAGGCAACGGAACTTCAGTTTGGCAGAGACGGTACTTCTTCGCCATTGTGACAGAGTAACCTCTAAAACAAACTCTAAATCAGCCCCATAGTGCGGTGAGAAACTCCAATTTTACTTAATAGGGAAATCCGGTGATTGATGTCACAATATCTCTCAAAATCCAAGGGAACACTATCAAACAAATTAACATTATAGAATGTCAATTGTTGGGGATCGTTAATGATGCAGGACTAGGAAAGAGAACCGATTTTTTTTCAGATCATATGCACTTGTGGTTTCTCACTTCCTGGTCAACAAATCATTAAAGCAGCATATGCCCCTGACACTAAGCGGAGAACAAATCAGTCAGGTGCCCAAAGATGGGCAGAGGTACATTGTGGCTTAATTAATGTAAGGTCGCTCGCCAAACATAAATATGAAATAGCATATACCATCTTACAGTATAACTTAGATATGCTATTTCTTACTGAAACATGGGTAGACCTATTGTCCGACCCTGATTTCGTGGTCGCAGTCCCACAGGGATATGTATCACATAGAACGGACACACCCATTAAGAGAGGAGGAGGGGTGGCCATAATATAACGTAAACATTTTGGAGCCTTGTTCTCTCCAGCTTTGGACCTCCACTATGAAGGGCTTTATTTCACGTTAGAATTAAACCCCAAAAACATCTTTAAGGGTATGCTGGTGTGCCGCCCCCTGGCTCTAGAGCCAGTTTCACTGAAAACACAGACTCATTACTGGAACCTTTCCTCTCCACTAAAGAGTTTACGATCCTGGGCAACTTTAATATATACCTTGAGGAATTGTCAGATAAAGACACAACCAGACTCATGGAAACGCTAGGTACGCTAGGATTAACACAGATGGTACGATAACCCACCCATGAGGCCAGACACACGCTGGATGGTGTATTCTCCCCTGTATCAGACTTGGCAGTCTAGGATATCTATACTCTGGTCTGGTCAGATCATAAATTAATACTATTTGATTACACAGCTCTAATAACATTAGAAGCTAGGGCTACAAAACACAGCATACCACCTATAAAGCCTGGAATAAGAAAAATAAAAACATCCTGGAATTTCAACTGGAACAGGCACAGCCGACCCTGAGCATGCATGCAGATCAGGCAGCCGAGGAAAACACAGATTGGCTGAATGATGCATTTAGAGCTACAGTGCATATTTGCAAAAATTCAGGGAACCGTAGTCAACCATCAGCTCCCTGGTACACTAAAGCTTTGCGACGGGAGAAACAAAAATGCCGCAGACTAGAAAGGCGATGGAGAATGAATTATGAGGTAGCAGACAAAAATATTTACATAAATGCATTGGCCAACTACAAACCCCTACTGACTACTGAAAAAGGGACGTTTTTCACCCGACAGATCGAGCAAGCAAAAAACTCAGGTAAAGAACTCTTTAGGGTGGTAGAAAAGCTCACTACCACCCCCAGCAAAAAAACTTCAGGGAGTAGTCAGCTTTTATTTGACAATATTGCCAGTGCGTTTAAGAACACTGTCAATGACATATATAACACTTTTAAAAATACTATCTCCAAAAAGCCAGTCAAGGAACCCACAAACAATGAGATCGGAGGAAATCTTTTACTGAATTTCTCACAGGAATCTAGTGAGCTTGTGGAAAAACTAATTCAGGAAATCAAATCAGGATCTCCGTTAGACCTTGTCCCCCTGAAGCTCTGATGAACATTGCAAGGGAGGTGAACCCAACATTAACTAAAATATGTAATAATATGTTCTCCTCTGGCATTTATCCGGCTATTTGGAAAGATGCAGTTATTCTTCCTTTAATAAAAAAAGCACATCAGTAACATCTAATTACCGTCTGATTGCTAGGCTGCAATTCCCAGCAAAAATTGTGGAAAAAATCATGAATAGCCAGTTAACACAATTCATTCAAGATAATTATTTACTCAATCCCTCCCAGTTTGGCTTTTGCCCAGGACATAGTACGTTGACGGCACTGATCAAGGCCACTGAGGAGATCAGAGCATTGATGGACAAAGGAGGTGCGGCTGTTCTGATTCTCCTTGATTTGTCAGCGGCCTTTGACACCATCCATCATGATACACTGATACAGCGCCCGGAAAAATTAGGTGTAAAGGACCAAGCTCTATCTGTAACTTCATCTTTTCTGCAGAATAGAAGACAGACAGTGACACTGGATCATTTTAAAGCAACTCCATACGTGCTCCCGTGTGGGGTCCCGCAAGGTTGGTCCATGAGCCCATCCTTGTTTAATATTTATGTGTCTGAACTTGCCCCGCTAATCCAATACTTCGGTTTTAACTTAACATCATATGCCGACGACACTCAGATTGTGATTGTGGCTCATAAAACTCAAGCTTCCCTTGCAGCACAGTTTCAAAACTGCATGAGGGAAATCAGTAGTTGGATTCGGATTAAACCAAAGTGGTGATCTTTGGTAGCCTCCAGCCAAAATGGGACAAACTATGGTGGCGGGATGAAATTGGAGAGCCTCCAAATCCAGTAGAAAAGGCAAAGAACTTCGGGGTTCTGATTGACAACAAATTCACCTTCTCCCAGCAAACCAATGCCACAGTTTCGGCCATGTTGTTCTTGATAAGGAAACTGAAGGAGATCCTGCCCTACACCCCCCCCTGATTCTAGGAGGACGGTTGTAACTACATTAGTATTATCGAAGTTAGACTACTGTAACAGCCTTTATCTCAAATTACAGAAACAACATCTGAAAAAACTTCAGATGCTGAAAAATGCGGCAGCCAGACTTCTATTAAACTTACCAAAGTATCAGTCAGTCACAGAAGATATTCGGATACTTCACTGGCAGCCAGTGACTAAATGCATCAAGTTCAAGGCGCTGTGCTAGGTCTATAAAGAGCTGAATAATTTAGGACCGGCTTCTCTGAAAAACCTTTTCTCCTGGTACTACCCCGGCAGAAACCTAAGGTCAACCAATGCCAGTTTGATGTTGGTACCAAGGATCCTAACCTCAAGTTGGGGACGTCGAAGTATAGTCCATGGTACAGCTAAACTGTGGAATATGCTCCCCTATGAACATAAGAGATGCCAACTCTCTTGCCTCTTTTAGAAAGGAACTTAAAGCCTGTTTTTTTGTGAATTAATATAAACTCTTCTCACTTCCCTCAGGGCTTATGCTCAGGTTCAGCGCCGAGACAGCCCTAGATATTTGTACGCTTTATAAGTCATATTAACATTAACATTAACATTCTTTACAGTGATGGCCTTTTTAACAAGCATTTACAAAACCTATAGGTCTCGCCTATGAAGGCTATTGGCGTTAGCAGCCTGGATGCTTTTCATTGTGGTCAAAACAAATTTTAAAAAGCGCTATGACGCAGCCAGGGCAGATGGGTGTGTTTTTTTAAAGTGCATTAGACCTGAAAGCATGATAGTCTTTTTTCGTATTATTATTATTTGTAGCCATGCTGCGCAGCAGCCACACTACTAAACAGCATGGCTACAAGTCATTGCCCAGGCCAGCAAACCCCATGCTTTACAGCAGGATGTATGACAGAGCAACAAGGGCATTTACCACAATCCTTTACAATGACGCTGAAACCACAACAGCGTCTTTACAATGAAGGGCTTTCCAAGAACTTTATTTTTTACCAGGAGTATGCCTTTACCATGAAAATGTACATATTTTACAGTGCTATCTATGATAGAAAGAAAGTATGAAAAGCTTAGAGGCTCACTTGGCAAAATGGATAATACAATTAAGAAAATGGAACTTACATAAACCTTAGAAATTCACTGGAAAAAACAAAGGTTACAGGGACGTTATAGTTAGGAATTAGCATTTAAAAAAACCTTAGAAATTCACAGAAAAAAACCAAAGGTTACAGGGACCTTATAGTTAGGAAATAGAATTTAAAAAACCTTAGAAATTCACTGAAAAAAAAAAGATCACAGGAACGTTATAGTTGGGCTCAGATTTCACTTCTACAAAACCAGTGAAATTCAGCAGCTATAGTTACCTGAGCTAACTATAACTTCCGTCCCTGCAATGCACTGCTTTAGACCTCACATATTACATCACTCATGACATGGTCAGTGACATCACTGAAGACATCACGGATTACATCTCAAATGACATCACTGAATTTAATTTTGGGATCCACAAACGATTTTGCAGCAAAAGGAAAATTGGGGTGATGCCCCAGCGGGGCCCCTCAATCACATCTAGTGGGGGGTCATAGTATTCCTACCCTCCCCCTTTTCTACATTTTTATAGGTTTTTGTTGGATTTGGGAGAAGCTGAGTCTCAAGTTGGCTGCCAACACTTCTTGGTTGAAGTCGGATCCGCGGAGGAGCCGTACCCCTAGATATACAGATTTGGATGTCGGTTAATATGTCTAAAACTACAACAGATTTACACCAAACTACCAAAAGGCACTTCTCTGGACCAAGATTTACATTTCTGCCACATTTGGTGTAATTCTGTCCAGCAGTTCAGGCTGTAGTCATGTCTAAAGATCTTACTGGAATTAACATGGGGAAAACACATTTGGGGACCCCCTTTTTCTCGGCCCCCACTTGACAGACCACCCCAAAACTTTCAAGACAGCAGCTGAAGTGACTGGCAACATAGTTTAGAAAAGTTTGTGAAGATTCATCAAACGGAGCCAAAGTAATTAGCAAAACGAAAAACACTTTTCCTATGGAAACTAGGTCCTAATAACTACCTACTGGGGACCGCCAGCAGGTTATTTAAATAACACTTAGGACCTGATTTAGATATTGGCAGACTGGTTAGTCCACCACAACGGTGACGGATATCCCATTCGCCAGAAATATAAATCCCATAGGATATTATGGGTTTTATATTTCGGCGGATGGGATTTCTGTTGCTGTTGTGACAGAGTAACACGTCCCCAAAGATCTAAATCAGGCCCATAATATTTACCTTTAATGCATACCAAAATACTTACATTTAAATGTATAATTTTTACCACAAGTATGGCTTTACCATTCATGCTTTTACAGTGAAATTCATTGTAAAGGCATCCATGGTAAAGGCATACTTGTGGTAAAAAATGTAGTTGTAAAAGCATTTGTGGTTAAGACATTTTCATTGTAACGCCTTTGTTGTAAAGGCATTTATTGTTAAGACGTCGTCGTAAACAATGTTTCCCTTTACAGCATGAACAAAAGGCAAGACCTATTGGCTTTCCCAGTGCTTGTTATGTCTATGCACAACACCCCTGTCATTCCAAGTAAATCACTTAATCTGATCATGTGTGAAAACGAAAAAAAATTACATTTTGCAAAAAAGCCTATTATATAAAGAAAACAATTGCTCCCAGAGCTAAGTGAAAATACATGTGGAATTATAACATCTGTTTTCACAAGCACAGCAGATAACATCTGTTGTCACAATAAACATCAATTTCAAACAAAAAAGGGCTTCTTTGAAGTGTGTGTGGAATGATGGATAAACATAGCTACAAATGGCAAGAGGTTCAACAAGGATGGCGAGGATGAAGAAAAATAAAAGTTGCACCTTAATCATAATGGAAGGACAGCTATCAAGCTGAAGCAATCAGTACTTGGTTCATGCTCCAGCCTAAATAAGAAATGAAAGCAGCACGCTGGCTAATTAAAATGCAGCAAATAAGACTGACAATGAAGCCAATGAATGTTAAGCAATGGGTGGGCTGCAAGTACCTCATTGTATATAGTATCTCTCGCAAGCTAGAGTGCATGAATCACATGCGCTGTCATAGGCAAGCCCTAAAAATAGGGTATATAAAGTGCATTTCTTAGCAAGTGCTGACGTTTTGGTGGTGGCTTGCATGTGTTACATGTCTCTATAAGCTATTGTTGTTCAAAGCAAATTGAATACAAGCTAGATCGATACCCTGCTTACCTTAATGTCAGTATATACTTTTGTTCAATTGTGGCATTTAGATGCATGCATCAAGGTCTGAAGCTCTTTGTCTGTTCAGGTAAGGATAACTGTTGCTAAGATTTCTTTTTTGAGAAAAGCCCAGAGTACTTGCAACAGCATGCCTCAAATATATTTCAGCCATGAAGTCAAGTAAGCTGCATCGCAGCTGAGCCCTCAGCAATCATTAAGGAGTCTATAACATGGAAGCAGATGCCAAGGCCTTCAAACACTCAATCAGTGGAATACTTTGAGACAGAAAATGATAACTGAACCCAACCATATATGATATATTATGCTTAAGGAAACACCTAAATACAGAGTTATTGAGGATAGCCTTTGATTACCCCACAGTACCGATGGTTGCAACTGAGGAATATCAGACAAGCAGATCCCTGGATTATTGGACGTCTGCTAATCCACTATCCTTGACTCCCGCTTTTACTTTGTAGCATTGCAATTGTAGGGGCTGAAGTCTTCCATGGCAGAGGAAGTTAGTGTTGCACGTGGAATGTGGGCGCAGTTTGTTGTGATGCTTTGCGGCTGCCATGCTTGCACTATATGAAACACACAAGTGAAATCAATACAGACTATATGCTTCAGAACACCACAGGACACTCACAAGACTTGCATTGGTGGTGGCCATCTTGGCTTCATAGAACATACATTACTCTTGTTTCAGAGTGTTCCTTATAAGGCGATCAAGATACCTAGTTGCTGCTGCTGGAACTGTGTTGCCAGGTGTTTGGAACTCATTGTACCTTCATCTGGAGTTTTCAAACTGGATACAGATTATTATTCTAACACTAGAGCTCAAGGATTTAGACTTTTATTTACATGCTTATTCTAGAGTCATCCTTTCCAAGGAATACAAACTCTATTGCACTTACTTTGTCACAAGAAAAGTAAGAGGAATCCTAAACGTATACAGAGTTTGCTAATATTACTTTGAGTCATGTACTAAATAAAAGAATTTTCAGAGGTGGGGAAGTAAATGTATATCCCCTTTTGTATCGCTTTGTTCGCCCTAAGTGTGGCAGGGTATGCTCAGACGTGAGTCCCTTGCTCACTTGGCCACTGGATTCAAGATAGCCTGACTGATGAGGATTATGAATCCGAAACCGGTCCCAGGATGCTTGTTTCCGGTCCAGGGAAGACATGGCATGGCAGTTCGGGCTGGACTGTTCCCATGAGGCACAGGGTCAGACTGATTTGCATATTGCCATGTCTGAACTGGGGTGGCCGAGTGAGCTAAAGAATGGTGATGGATTAAACCCAGATCAGTTGACTGGGGGTGAGTGTTTGATTTGCTCAAACGCTCCGTCCATCATCCCCTTTTGTATCGAAGTGAATGTATATTGCCAGGAATAAAAGTACAACACTAATGTGTATTCCTTATGTTACAGCTGATGAACTTGTTACGTTGTGCATCATTCAAATCACAGACCTGAATTACACTGATTGTAGTTCTCTATACAAAAACATATATTATAGTTCAGTTATTTAGTACATCTGTCATAAAGGCTTCAACTATAGAGAGTCGGTTATACAGAGATTGTCACAAGATACAAAATATGTCGCATTAGGAATAGTGAATTGGACTACAAATGATACAATACTAAAATTGTTATTTCTTGTAGATATTAGCATGTCTGCAGTAAATTTAAAAAAATTTTTAAAACATGTCTGCACTGCAGGTTGAGAACAGACAGAGTGAATGTATCCTGTGTCTTTGTTTCTATCTCCCTTGTCTTAGTCTCCTTTCCCCAATTCTAATGCTGAACCTGAAAAATTATCCTTTGCTTGGTTGGCCGTGGGTTTAGGGAAGTGTGGATATTAGCATTGCTCCTGTTGGATCTAGATTACAGGTCAGTGCACACCTGACAGACAGGCACTCTGCACTATATAAAACTTGCAATACATAATTTTAATAGTGCATTTATTAAATTATATCAAATTTCTGAGGGTGCAATCACAAAGACTTCTTAGTCAGCTCTGGGCCTGTGATCATCTGTCTGCTAGTAAGCTGGTAACCTTTATTAAGTTGTACCCGCTCCTGCTTACAGCGGCATTACTTCAATTCCCTGCTAGTCACTATTTAAGTGTCCAGATGATACAATAGAGCGGATGTAAGTGTAGGGATTAGGCTTCTGCTCAGAGATAGTGAACAGAGTGATAACATGCCACCATGGTAGATCTGCAGAGATGACTTGCTGAAGATTTCTTCTTGCAAGCATTAGGAGGGGGAAATTGGAACCCAATAACTTGCATGGGGATTAATGGTAATTGGCTTAGAACTTCTTAAGGGTTAAGTCCTGGTCTGTTTATGTATCAATGACGCAATCTAAAAAGCAACTGATGCATTAGGAGTACAAGTGTACAAGCTGTAGATGTAATATTAAACCCTTCAGTCTCCTTTTGATTTAAAATATCTGAACAATACTATATCTCTGAGGAATGCTGAGGGCTAGTTCAGCAAACATAGATTCCCTTCTTTACAAAACTACTGTCACAGTATGAATATGGCATGTGTGGTATTAGGCCTCAAATCACTGCTTGTGGTGGTTTATAGAATTACACTTGCAGGTTAATACTCGTATATAACAATTTACACTTGTGTAACACCTTAATGACATATGAACGTTTTCTGTTTTCCTCTCTCCATGCAATTCAGTTTGACGTACACAAAGACTCTGGAGACCTTTTCTAGGATCCTGTTGATTGCCTCTCAATGGCATTGATCACCAAGAGCTGGTTATCAACAGTGGTGCACCCAGTTTTGAGATGGGTGGGCTGTGTTGCAAGTGCCTCATAAACGTTAAACAACAAATAATGGGATACTCATAATTTAGTCTAATCTCCTATGTCACACCCACCCTCAACCTAAATCATTTGGGAATACCTCCATTCCTTTTACATCAAGGAATTTTCAAAGTGTGTACTTTATCATCATCTGTTAGCCATGTATTGCTTGGAGTCATTTATGGTCACATATGTTAGATGCAATATCACCTTTGTAGGTGGAATGCAGTAACATACTCAGATTACTGGATAACATGGACTAGTGACTCATCCAACTGGTTAGTTTTTAAACATCATGAGATTCACTACTTGTATTCATAATTTAATTTCTATTCAGGGAGATACAACCTTCATCTGATCTTAGTCCAGAACTAGCTGGCAAAATTAAGGTTTCTTTTTCTTTGAAGAAGTAATCTCGGTTAAGAGGTGGTCATAAGCTCAGGCCAGGAGGCTTCTTTTCACATAGCCTCATGAATTTATAAAATGTGTCCAAGAGGCTGATAGACACATTTTAGCTACTACATCCTTGACCTGAAACCATACTGTATTTCCTTTGCATGAGTGATGTTTGGAGTTTCAATATATCTTTTATTTAAAAAATGATGGCTTTTGATAGTAATTCCATTTACCCTGACAATTCCCCAGTATCCAGCCCTGGGCAAAAAGCAGATGTTTTAAAGGAAATCACTACTGAGATAAAGTGGATCACATCTGTGCAGCTTTGACCCTAAATGAGATAAGATTAGTGAGATGCACATCAAAGAGGGTGGAAACATTAGTCAACTGACCCTTTCTGAAGTGATGGTCTCAGAATCTCAAAAAGGATTTAAATCCTGGAAAGGAAACAAGCATAATGTGTCATTAAAATGATGTTCACATCTTATCTAGAGTAATACTGAGAAAAAAGATGCCTTTTGCATCCTTTTGGATTTAGAGCTTAGCAAATGTTTGTATTTTGCCAACAGATAGACACTGTATTACAATTACAACCTTTGCTTTTTGGTACTTTTTAGCATCCATCATCAGTGTTTGGAGATTTCTGCTGGGATAGGCTTGACTGTCTTAGAACAGTTGACGTATTTGTGTAGAATAGGACCAAAAAGGTTGACATAGGTTTCCACATTTCTTCCCAAATAGTGGTCTCAATTTCAAACAATGTGAAAGAGACAGCTACCAGGTTTAAACACTGTATGGAACAGATCACCCATTGGATGCAGACGAATTGCCTCAAACTGAACGGAGACAAAAGTGAAGTGGTGCTGTTAGGTTCAGATTTACAAACATGGTCTCAGAATTGGTGGCCAGACAGCCTAGGTAACTGTACATCACCAGTGCACAAGGTAAAAAACGTGGGTATTCTCCTGGACAATAAACTATCTTATGAAGCACAAGCTAATAAGTTGTCACAATCAATTTGGTACATCCTGAAAATGATCAGGAAACTTTTACCTTTCATCCCCCGGGCATCCTGCAAAACAGTGGTCACAATGCTGGCTTTATCAAGATTGGATTACGGAAACGTGCTATATGCGGGAATCCAGACCCAGCATTTGGCAAAACTCCAGCGCCTACAAAATGCAGCAGCTCAGCTGGTGCTTGACATCCCCAGACATGAGCCAATAGCTCACAGATTGAGATCTTTGCACTGGCTCCCGATCAAAAATAGAATAAAATTTAAATCCTTGTGCCTGGCCTATAAAGCCCTCCATGGGATAGGCTTGCAGTTCCTAAAAACCCACCTGGAAAGTTATCAGCCATCCAGGTCCTTGAGATCTAGCAACCTAAAACTGATCCAGGTCCCAAGATACAAACAGGTCAGGTGGGGGGGGAAGCTTCCTGCTGTATGCAGCTAAGGCATGGAATCTGCTCCCAATTACAATTAAAAATAGCCCATCGCTGCTCTCCTTTCGGAAAGAGATAAAGACATGGCTTTTCACCTCTGGCTAATATACCAAATGTTTCAGCAGTTTCGGTCCCGTATTTTACCCAGCGCCAAGACGCCCATGGGCATTCGTTGCGCTTTATAAATCCTCTAATCAAATCAAATCAATCTTCCCCCAGTTTTCACATATCTACCTCTGGATCTTCACTTCTGCTTTCCCAAGGTTCACTGTTATTACTCCTGATGTTTAACGTGTGTTTAAAACCACAGGAAGATATTATTAGGAGTTACATTCTGAATCTCAAGGCAATGATTATGACTAGGGGTGGGTGATAAATTCCACTCCGCCTGCGAAGTTTGAGGATTTTTGTCCACTCTGCGTTACGATGTAACGTGGTGTTCTGGCAAAACTCTGCCAACCACCGCTGGCAAAGTTTTTTCTTGCACGCTACTTGCCAACATTAAGTTAAGTCTTGACTCACTGGTACATGCTAACAGTGACCGTGGTGGTTTTTGAAAGAGGTGGGGCATAATACTTGCCCTAAATTACAGCAAGCAAAGCCAGCTTATTCTAGAACAGTGTGGCGGATTCTTTCTGACAAAAAATTTAAAAATGGGGGCAAACAACATTTTAAAGTAGGGTTTCACATAACTTTACTATTAAGCCATAGCCACAGAAAGAACACTCATTAAATATCCATATACTTCTATGATGTGCCTGACGCATCTGTAGAGTTGGCCCCATGTCTTTCAAAATAACCTATTGATTCCTGTTATGTCAATAATTACCCTAGTGTGCCAGAGCCAGTATTTTGTCATGACTGCCTCCTGTATGCAAATATTACCTACAATATGCCAGTACTGGAATATTTCCATTGCCCGTATACCTTTCATGACTCATATGGCAACAACACCCTCTAGCATGTCAGGGCCAGCATTTTGTCATGGTTGTCCACCCCTATATGACATGGCTGTCCTCATTTATGCCAAGATTACCTCCAATATGCGATCAAGAGCATTTTGTCATTCATGCCCATATACCTAGAATTACCTCCAGTTTGGCAGAGCTTGCATTTTACCACAAGCGCTCTCCATTATGCCAAGATTTACCTCCAATGTGTCAGTGCCGTCATCTTGCCAAAAGTCTGTGATCCAAGAATTATCACCAGTATGCCAGGATTAGCCAGAGACACACAATCATAACACAAACATGTCCTCTCTCATTGCCTCACACGTAGTTTCACATGCTCAAGCACTGTCTCGCTCTCACGTTTTTCTCACTCAGTCTCACTGACATGCTCGCACGCTATCTCACTCATATACTCACACTCTATCTCACACACTGTCTCCACCTCTCATGCTCATTCATTCTCAATAAACACACTCTGTCACATGCTTACTCACTATCAGCCACTTTCTGACACTCTTATCTCCCTCCCTCTCAGTCACTTACTTTCACTCACTGTCATTCACTCTCACTACACTCTCTCATACATACACATGGTCTCTCTCACACAAGTGTAGTCTCACTCATGCACTCACACAAGCATACAAACACACATTCTCACTTTCATTCAGGCACATGTTAGAGAGCATTTTCTTTGCTGTAAATCACGTGATGTGTTCACTAGTGACATCTAGAGTTAGACTCAGACTTCAGAATTTCTTTTTCTTGGAAGAAGTAGCATTGGTTTAGAGGTGATCATAAGCTGTATACCGATTGTTACAGGTAAGTAATATTATTCTTACTTACCCGATCAATTTTGTCACCTCAAGCAGGAAGCTGGGAGCATGAACCTGGTTTATTTAGTTAATGAGTTTTATATAGCGCTGGCTAGACCCGTAGGTATCAGAGCGCTTTACATTTGGTTAAACAATGTTACAGAAAATGATAACAATTACAAATTACGTCCAAAATAAGCAACACATTGAAAGAGGAAAGAAAGGTGAAAGAAGTAGGGAGGAGGGGAGGAAGGGGAAGTGTGAAGGGGGAGGATGAGGGAAAAGACGGCAGGAGAGACGAAGGGAAGTCTGCCCAAAGACCGACTGGGTAGGTGACTTCCGAGGAGGGAATCCACAGCCCGTCTCCCCTTTAGCTAAACAAGGTAGTTCCATCGGGCATCAGTCAAATAGCTAGGTCTCAAATGATGAGGGAAAGTTCACATAAGAAAGTCCAGGGAAAAACAGGGTGGGAACTATGAGCAAGGACGGGTGAGGGCAGGGGTCAATAGCTGGAAAGAAGAGAAAGTAGAGTGGTGGGGGTAGGGTGAAGGGGGAGGAGGGAGATAAGGTCAGGAGATACGCAGGTTTGTTGGGTCCATGCTGATGATTTCAGCTAGCTGCAGAGCAGACTCTTGTATTGTCATCCTACCAATTTCCAGATCATCAAAGGATGGGCGTGGTCAATGACAGTGGCGTAACATTAGCCCGTGCAGCCCGCGGTGCAGGGGGCCCCTGAGCTACAGGGACCCACTCCTGGAGTTGGGGAAAGGAGGCAATGTATGACGTATGGCAGGCCATTACCACTTAAACCACAGTCTTAGCTGTGCAGGGGGCAGGTGAGGGGCTTCCATCCCATCAGTGGCCTGCTGGGCCTGGAGAACAAAGGTTTCATTTGGGATATTCGGTAAATGAATGACAGGAGAGGTGTAACTAGGGTTTGGGAAGATGGTTTATTTTAATATTTTAGAAAAGGAAAAATCGCCTTAGAGCTCCTGACTGGGTCCGGAGCATGGGGGTCCCCCTCCCTATACTTTGCAGGGGGCCCCATTAAGATTTGTTATGCCCGTTATGCCACTGGCCAATGAGGCTTGATCACCCCACCCAATCCTGGTGAATTGGTTTACAGTGGGTTGACAGGCTGATTAGCTCATAGCCTTGGGCACTGCGGGGCTGAAGCTTAAAGTGCCTGCAACTACGTTTACAAGTGATGGTCCTGCTCATCATCAGAGGGGAGGCCACAGGACTGTGACTTCACCAGCCCTAAAAAATCCATCTCATAGCCGGTGCCAGCGTTTTCGTGCACATGTGGCAGCCATCACACAGATTTCACTGTCTCAGACAGCTTGACCCTTGCATAAAAGCATGTGTTTGTTTTTTCTACTATTCTAATATTGAATGGTAGGATATAACTAAATATTAGTGTAGTAGAAAAAAGGAGCAGAAAATAGGGAGGGCAAGGCCTTGACAGTCTGGGAAGTACCCCTGCATGCTTATGTGTTACCTTGTTTAAATTATGGAACCTCCCCTTGAGCAAGCCTCACAGAATGATGTGGAGGAACTCTTGAATGGTGACATATGTCTCTCGCTTATAGAAGATGTTTTGTTATCAAAACCTAAGGCCATCTACCAAGGCAAAGTATAAAATTCAAGTTAGCAGTCATGGCGAAAAGGCTCTGGACGACTTTGGGCTTTGATCTGTGCAGTCCTCTAATGCTCGATGTTGCAGCAAGATGATGCCTTCTATGTGTCTCGTCTAACCATAGAAACTTCGAAACGTGGTTATCAAGTGGGCGAGTGCACCGTCCGTGAGCAGGACATTAGCTGCCTTTCTTTGGTAGGTCTGCACCCAATCACTAGGCACGTTGGTGTTGACCAAACCTACCTAATGGTTTTACACCTTGTTCTGTAAATTGGTTCTCAGATAATTATTTTCTATAAAGTAGTTAAGTTGCATTTTTTCTAGAAAAATATGAAGTGTAATAATCATTTGAAAACCTTCTGTCAAAGTACATTTCCACGTACTTGCTATTGGACAATACAGCATTGGAAGAGGTGTGAACAATGACTGTGTCCGACAGACTGAAAAAGTGTATTTTGTATTCCAAAAAAGATGAGTGTCCCATACATGATGAACTATTCATGGAGTTTACATCTTTTTGGTGATTTTGAAACAAAACTTTCTGTGTACGACTTTTAAGAAAATTCTTTGGAAAACTAGCAAATTAAGCACATTTCAAAAGTGTACATTGAAATAGAAATAAACGCTTTCTTTGCGATCATTCACACACTACATGCCAGGTTTGCAGCTTTTACAAAGGCTGTGGATCTCTAGAAATGAGGCGAAAAGGCAGCAGGAATAGTTATGAAAATGTCACTGATTAAGCCTCACCTTTCGTTTTTCAGAATCCCTTGCCTGGGCTGCCTTATATTCCAAGGCAGATTGCTTTACGCCTATCTTTTTCGGCTTATTTAAAGGAATGTGCGATCAGGACGCGAATACATTCATACACGCTGAATGTCTTCGGTGCTCTGCATTTCAGGACTCATAGAGAAGTCATGTCTTGAATATTGAAAATGTACAACGCCTCAATTACATTTCCCAAATGTCTCATTTTCATGTTTCCGGAGACTTGGGTCTATGCGCCACCTCGCATTACTTACTAAACCTCCAAAGCCACGGAAAGTGGATTTGCATAGATTTGTAAATCTCTCAATGCAGAGGGGCTGTGCCACAAAAGTAACGCAGCCCCGACGCAAAATCTTAGTAAATCGACCCCTGGATGTGCGGCACAGAATGTTTCAGAGACATTAAAACATTACTCCAACTTTGTGCCTGCTTCAAAGAGGCACTGTTTTATGCAAAGCCCAGTCAGCTCACAGAGCAGCTTGTGCCAAGAAAAGGGCACCTTTCTAGAGCAAAAGGCCTTTTGCAGTGGAAAGTAAATACCCTTCCAAGACTTTACACCTCTTAGCATTGCTTTCTCTCATTTGACGTGATTTTATCCCAGTGCATAGTCTGGTACATCTGCCCCTGAGTTTTGGAAGGTGTCATACTGCCTCCTTAGCAATAAAGATGCATTTCTCTTCCATGGACCATCTCATAGGCCTTTTATAAAAAGTCTATGCATGCCTGCATAATCTTTGCCTGTATATGCCAGATAGACCAAGCAGCCATGATGTTTTTGGTGGCCCCGTGTGAACAATATGGCATGATTACATCAGTCTCTGTTGCAATATTGTACCATTTGGACTATGGATATATGGGTGTGGCCAATGTAAGTCACCCTAACCTGCATTCGAATCCTAATAGGGTTTGATTGGTGTTCCCATGTTTTCCTGCCCGTGGGGTGATAGAGCGCTTTATAAGTATGCTAACATTTAACATTTCCTATGCATGGAAATCCAGCAGGCCACACAATGCATGATAATTGAACATAAAGAAAGAGTAATGTATACAGTTGAGAGCAGCCACCAACCCCCCCAGAAACAGATGTCATATGGAAGACAGCTCACATATGGCCAAGTTCATCCTTTGCGTAGAAAGCCCAATAGTTTAAGTAAACGCCGCTCAAATGTGCCCCATACACCAGACCCCAATCAGCTAATGTTACTGAAAAACGTTTCTATGCTGCAGTATAGTCTCAAATGCTCAGTGCAGCCTCATAATGTACAGGTTTAGCCTGAAGTTCCCAGTGCAGTCTCCTCAAGCAGATTTAGCCGCTAATGCCCAGTGATGTGTTCTTATGTTAAAGGATGGCCTCAGATGCTCCGGGTCAGCCTTGCAATCTGCAGAAACAGAGTGACATGGCTAATAGAGCTCCAAAGTGCAGCTATAGCCTCCACTGCTCACAGCAGCCGCACAATGTTTAGAAGGGGACTTACAGACCCAAAGAAGGTTAAGTTGAGGAGTTAACTTCAGAATAAAGCAGCACCTACCTATAAAGGGCTCAAAGGCTGGCTCCTAAATAGGTGTACAGGAAAGTATACAAAACATGGTTGAGGAAGAACATATACAAGGCCGTTCTATTAATTTATTAAAATATATATTTATTTTCCAATAACAACGAATAACATCATCTGTGGAAAAGTCAGCCCATAACGCACCGGATGCCCAGGCTGCTGGTGCAGGCCGACTCTTCATTCCCATCTTAAATAATTACCAAATAAAGAGACGGGCGCTGAAGGCAGGAAAACAAGAACAGAGTTTTATTTCTCATGAGGAGAGCATGTCATTTCGGACACTCTCATAGTGTCTTCAGGAGGTGCTCTAACAAGTTTCTCTGAGGCTTCGTCTTTTATACACAGGTTTATGGCACACAGACATCCTTCATTACAATCAAGATATTGTGAAGTATGAAGATATTCCAACACGTGGCTACAGTAGGAACCCTTATCCTCCATACAATAGGAGGGGGCTGTCACGCAGCTGAGTGTTCTGCTGATTCCTTTGGAATGTGTGCTCCTGATCGAATCTCAGGGGGTGGGGTGGTCATGATCAATAGTGGCTCCTTTCAAGAGAGGCGAGTGCATACAGTAGTGGGCAATAAACTGTATCCTCAGGCCAAGGGATGACCAGCGGTCCGTGTAGACAATCTGGCTCAGAGGTCGGGGTCATCAAAGGAGGGGTATTCATGGAGGGAAAGGAGGTGTTGGTCAGGCGCGGGGTGTGATTCTCAGAGACAGAGTCATGCGGGAGGGGAGGGCTCATGACTTGTGCATGTGAGAGCGGGGGCGGTCAGGGTGCATGGGGGAAGCTTGCAGGGTCAGGGAAGGGCGCTGGTGATCGATCGCAAACAGAGAGACCACGGTACCTGAAATGGCTGTTGTATATATGTGTGCATGGGTCTATGCTGGCGGGGTAACACAGTCAGTGTTTTGCAATGTCCATTCTGCTTACGACAAGAGGTACAGTGAACACAAATGAACGCCGCTTATGTGTATATACATTGCCAATTTCAACACATCCTATAATAGGCATATCCCTACTCCAGCCACGACAATAAACAATTCCTTTTACTCGAATGTCTTTTAAAATACATGTGCTTTCTAGAAAAAAATGAAATAAATATCTTACATTTTATGTCTTAATTTAAAACCTAACACTGCAGGCATGCACCTAATAGTGTGTGTACTCCCAGGCTCTAGCCAGGAGCTGCCATAGTACGAATTCTCAGCGCTATTTATTTAACAGTTCTATATAGCACTCACCGCTTGGTGGTATGATGTCCGCTACATATAGCAGTAACAAGTACATCACATGTTGTACCAGATAAGCGCGCTGAACTCGGAGAACACGCTCTATTGGGGCACCGAAGTGCTAGAAACTTCCCGAGAAAGAGCCAGGCATGGGCAAAAAGAGAAAGAGAAGGAAAATAAGCGGAATAGACTCAGATCAGTGTTCTGGGTGTAGGAACGAGACGTTGTCACTATTAAATAACAAATGTAGCCCCAAATGTAGACGACCGTTGTCTTTCCAGCATAATATGTAAAGGAATTCAGAGCACTCTGCTACAAGAAATACCTGGCAACAAAAGAAGTCCTTTGGAGAAATTACACCTCCCCCTCACAC
This sequence comes from Lissotriton helveticus, assembly GCF_964261635.1. Taxonomy (NCBI): domain Eukaryota; kingdom Metazoa; phylum Chordata; class Amphibia; order Caudata; family Salamandridae; genus Lissotriton; species Lissotriton helveticus. The sequence continues at coordinate 1,053,265,478 of NC_136065.1, forward strand.
GTGACATTTACTCAATGCCTTGCTGATTTTGAGAGATTACTTTATTTTCCTTCTTTTTAATAGAGAATTTGGGAAAGGAGGAAATGTATGACGTTGACAGGCCATTACCACTTAAACCTCAGTCTTGCTGGGTGGGTGCAGGGAAGGGGTTTTCACCGCCTCAACAGCCTGCTGGGCCTATGGAACAAAGATTTCATTTGGGAGATAGGGTATATGACTGACAGGAGAGGTGTAACTAATTTTAGGGAAGGTGATCTATTTTAATATTTTAGGAAGCAAAAATCGTCTTCTAAAAAATATAACCTGCAGTATGGCGCTTAGTCACCCACAATAGATGTTGTGTTAGTGTGCTACTTACAAAGCGTGGCCACAAAAGTTAATCATATCACAGGTGTAGACGTGCAAGAATCGTAATGCCTGTGAGATCTCTCACAGGTGAGAAACCAGCATAGGTCAGCGGGAGAGAGGTTCGACTTTGGACAAAAAATCATAACTTGCTTTTCTTCAACATCAAAATACTGAAAACAAAAGTTGGTAAATAAACTTCCCTACCAAACATTATAGGTGAATTACAGCTGTGTAGCACACTTCTCACACACCACCAATAGAAAACGTTGCGGCCCTGCGTGCAAAATAAAAAAAATTCTAGAGGAACTCCTCTCCCCCAGAACACTGAGGCCAGGTACACCTGGATTAGGCTTCCTCTGTTGTCTGCTCATTCTCTGTAGTTCTACACTTTCAGTTAGCTGCCCTAGGCGGCCTGCGCAGGCGCAGTGCAAGTCATCGGTGCGCCCATATGCTCTTCCCACCCCCTCCAGACCTATTACAGACAACTCTTTCCCACTTCAGGCATCCTGCTCGCTGGGGAGAAGTGACAGCGGCAACCACGGCACTAAAGCTCATACAGGCAACTCCCGTTGTAATGAATCACGACACCACTTAAATTCGTTTTGGAAGTAATTGGGCGCAGTTTTATTAGTTCAACGGATTACAGCATAGGCCCGTTTTCCTTTATTTGGGTGGCTATAAATCATTCTTCCTGAGTGGGGGTCATAAATCAATCACTGTCAAGGACTTGTCATCAATTGTTAAGCATCAACATAAATCGAGCCATAAATCAACGGTACAGGTCATCATGAATCATGTTGTAAATCAGCTAGAAAGGATTATTTCAGGCATAAAATACAGTCATAATTCATGTCATAAATCATTCTGGCGGCTAGAGATGTCATTGGAGTCTTTCTGCTGCATTTTTCTTTTCCGCATGGTGTTAGCTCCACAATCTCTTTTAGGTTTAACTCACTACCTTTGCCTGATCGGTGTGGCCCGCCATCCTGTGGGCCTGGGCAGTGAGTGCTGTGTTTCGTGTATACCCCATTTTATTTATTTATTTATTTATTTTGACATTTAATAAAGCGCGAACAAATGCCCGAAGGCGTCTCGGCGCTATTACAATTGCAGACTTCTCCTATACTGGGCTTCGTGTTAATTATAGGTTGAACAACCAGGTTTTCAGTTGCTTTCTGAATGACAGAAGGTTTGGGCTAGATCTAATGGACTGAGGGAGTGTATTCCATAATTTTGGGGCAGCAACCAGAAAACGTCGGTCTCCCCAAGTGACCAATTTAGTGCGGGGTACCACCAAGTCGTTCAGTTTGGCTGAACGGAGAGGTCGGGAGGGCTTGTATGGGGTAAGGTGATCTCTCAGACATTGAGGAGCCTGTTGGTGCAATGATTTATAGACTATGCACAAGGTCTTAAATTTGACTCTGTTCCTGATGGGGAGCCAGTGATAGCTTTTTAGAATTTTGGCTATAGGTTTGAATCTGGGAGTTCCCGAGAGAAGTCTGGCAGCTGCGTTCTGTACTGTCTGCATTTTCTTGATAACCCTAATTTGGGCATTGGCTAACAAGCCATTGCAGTAATCTAACGCAGACAAGACTAGCGTGCTTACCAGAGTCTTACCCACATTCTTTGGATGGAAGGGGAGAATCTTTTTTACCAGTCGCTGTTTGTAGAAGGCCGTGGCAGCCGTCTGATTAGCATGCGCCATGAAATTCAGGTTGCTATCAAAAATAACACCTAAGTTCCTCACCTTGGGAGTTGGTTTAGGCAGAGCTCCAAAGGATGGTGGCCACCAAACAGGGGACCAGCTGGGGCTAAGATGTCCAAAAGTTACCACCTCTGTTTTTTCGGAGTTTAATTTTAAACAGTTTGCTGACATCCATTGTCCGATGGCAAGCATACCTGTTTCAAAATTCTCCGCTACTATTTCTCCATCATTCTTGATGGTCGGAATCAGCTGAGTGTCATCGGCATATGAGGTAAGGTTCATCCCATGGGCTTTGATAGTTTTAGCAAGGTCCGACACATAGATGTTAAATAGTGTAGGACTTAGGGATGAACCTTGAGGTACCCCACATGGCAAGGTCAACTCCGCTGATTCGAATGGTCCCAGCGTCACTGCTTGTGATCTATCCAACAAGAACGATGCCAGTAGATCTTTGGCTAAGCCCCGCACGCCCATCTTTTCAACACGGTCGACCAAGATTTGATGGTCGACCGTGTCAAAAGCTGCCGATAGGTCTAAAAGCACCAACAGTGCTGAGCCTCCTTGATCTCGGATGATTCTAATGTCATCCGCAGCCTTGATTAGAGCTGTTTCTGTTCCGTGAGACTTTCTAAACCCAAATTGGGTTTCATCGAGAAGATGGTATTGCTCTAAAAAAGCTGCCAGTTGAATATTCATGGCCTTTTCTGCCACGTTGGCTAGAAAAGGGAGGTTGGCAATTGCTCTATAATTTTTTAGCTCAGTTTTGTCTAGGCCAGATTTTTTCAGCAAAGGTTTCAGTAGGGTTTTTTTTAATGGAGTCGGGTAAGTTCCAGTACTGAACATCAGATTACAGATTCGAGTTATAACTGGGATCAAAGTGTCCATAATTGGGCGTAGAGTTTTCAAAGGGCAAGGGTCCAGTGCTGAACCTGATTTAATTGAGCTAATAATGTCTTTAACTTGACACTCTGAAATTTCTACAAACTGTGGGAGTGTGTTACTAATAGGTGGCCTATTTATTTCGTTAGTGCTATACGTAGAGGAAGAGGTGAATGCGGAATAAATATCATTCACTTTTGTAAAAAAGAACGATGCTAAAGAATCACAAAAAATGTGTGAAGTTGGGGGGTTAAGATCAGGGGTATTTCCTGCCAGCTGCTTAGTTATTTCATAAAGCCTTTTGTTGGAATTTTTTGCATTCTCAATTTGCTCACTAAAGTACTTTTTTTTGGCCTCCATGATCAAAAGTTTATACTGGGTTAAAAGCTCCTTATTGTTATTTTTGCTATCATCGTCATAGTTTTTCCTCCAGTGTCTTTCTCTGTTTCTACAGAGCTGTTTATATTGTCTTAGTTCCTCAGAGTACCAAGGCGCTGAGGGGGAGATTTCTGATTGCTTTACCTTGCCGTAAGGCATCACAAGGTACGAAGCCTGGTCAGCCACCCCCGTAGTCGGAGGTGGCCTTTCAAACCCTCGAGCTCATCATCTGATTTGTTCGCTACAACAGTAAGGTGCAGGGGGATCGGTCTTTGTGGTACCACGCTGTTCCTCCGTCCTGCAAGTATGTGACTCCGGCAGCATTTTAACAGTGTTTCATTTGCCTCCAGTGGACATTTCATATCTCGATCTGGCCCGCTTTTGGCCGCCGGGTTTGTGCCCTTTCTTGTTGTTTTGGCACTGTCCTCACCTCCTTCCCCCTACGTTGTGGCTGGGGGTGCACTTCCAGCCTTACTTTTTCTTACTTTGTCCCTTTTTGAGACCCCACAACATGTCCAAGCCTCAGGCGCGGCTTACTGTGCCAGCCCCTGGAGGCCCCCTTTAGGTGCGACCCTCTGCCCTTGCACTCTGTTGTTCTTCCAATGCTGTTTCCTGCCACATGGGCATTTTAGATCGCGACGAGTTGACAGTACATGCGCTGCTTCGAGGTATATTGAGGTTTAACATAAACACATAGGTGTTTAAAGCCCACCCATGGCTTATCATTGGTTGGCGTTCCTTGGTACTCTCATTTGTCTGCTTCTTATTTGTGTCCCAGCTTGTCAATCTTGTGTTTGTCCCTCCCACAGAACCTTTCCTCTTTACCATGTGTGTTTGCCTGGTGTCTGTGCTTAACGTCGGAAACTACTTTTTCTTTTTGATTAAGCACTAACAGAGACTGCATGTGCCGTCACCCTTGTGTACTTCTTTTCCCACTCATGTTGCTGCCTGTCCCTCTGTGAGCTCCACCCACCTCACTGTTGTGCTCCCCAGTATGCGTGTCCGTGTACATCTTTCCCGCCCTTCTCATGTTGCTTCCTTCCCCCCTGCCCTCTTTATGTTGCTGCTGCATCTTTCATCCACCCCTTGTTACTATTATGTCTCCTCCGACCTCCCTGGGTTGCTTCTGCGATTTTCCAGACTTCCCCCCCCCATTACTTCCAACCACGTGTTGCTTCTGCTCCTACCATCCAGCTTAAAACTTTTTTTAAAATGCCTCTATTGAGCATTTCTTTTTTGTTTTTCAAACCTCCACGATTTCGTCATGTGCCCCCAAAAAATCGCAAAATCAGGATGTTTGTAAAAAGGCTGTCAGTTTTACAAGCCCCAGCAAAACCTTAATTTAAACCTTTCTTTAACCTTCATTTTATTGACCCTGCACTGCAGTGCTGGTCCAGTAAAAGGAGGCTTGGCACGAGAGAGCTGTTTTCGTTTTCTCTCTGCCTCCATCGCCAGGAGCTAAACGAAAGACTGCAGGAGACTGGACTAAACAGGTATGTCATTGCCCCCGCCTTCTTTACCAGCCTTTGATCCCTACACCTCGCCCCCTACAGTGGCACGTATCTCTTCTCAGCCCCATCCCTAGATAACAACTCTCACCCCTGACAGATGGCAACTGGGTACAGAATAGGTACCTACACACTCGGCTTGGTTCCATCAACTATGGTTCATTCTGGGTAAGGAAAAGATAACTCTATCAGCTACTAATAGGCCAGAGGTGTTTAAGGAACTGGGGCCCATATAAAGCGCTGCTCTCCGCAGAATTCAGCTAACTTACATGCCCTAAATACCTCAGTTTGCTGCACCTGACAGCTTTAGCTGACATCACCCATACATCAGACAGTGGCAAAGGAGCTGGGGTCTAGCGAGGGCAGGGAAGGTCAGAAGCACATTACAAGAGTGAGTACTTGAAGTAGGGGTAACTGTTGCATTTATGTTGGCATTATTTTGTCATCTCTCAAACTGTTTTCATACAGCGGAATAACCCCTCGGGTGATGCCTTTGATTAAAGACACTCTGACTGTATTATTGTATGTCATTTTAGATTCCGAATGAATTTCCCCGATTCATGCCCTTATATAGGTACAATTCCCATTGCTCTTATATTTATTTATTTATTTATTTTTATTTATTTATTTATAGCATTTGTAGAGCGCTTCTGCAACCCTACGGGCATCCTGGCGCTGTGTACATATTGCTGAAAATACTGTGCATCAGAGGAGGGGGATAGTATAAAGTTCTGGTGAGATTAAACTTTGGGGAAGAGCCATGTTTTCACCTTTTTACGGAAAGCCATCAGTTCGTCTGTTTTCCTGATGTCGATAGGTAATTTGTTCCACAGATGGGCTGCGGCTATGCTAAAAGCTCTGCCACCATAAGTGGCTTTCCTGATCCTGGGTATGCTTATCAGGTTGGAGGATGAGGAGCGGAGGGACCGTGTGGGCATATACCATTTGAATTTCTTTTGAAGTGGTCGGGGGCCCATTCCGTGTACTGCCCTAAAGACAATGCAGAGGGATTTAAAGCAGATCCTTTGATGTACAGGTAGCCAGTGAAGATCGGCAAGAGCGAGGGTGGTAGAGGATCTTCGCTCTCGGGAGAGTGCCAGCTTCGCTGCTGCCGCCTGGATGCTTTGCAATCTGGAGATCAAATAGGTCGGGGATTCCAGAAGCAGAGCATTACAGTAATCCAGGCGGCTGAGAATGGTGCTCCTAACTATGGTGGTTCTGACCTGTGCTGGTAAGAGGGGTAGCAGCTTTCGCAGTCCTCTCATTAAAGCAAAGCAGCTACTCATCTGCTTGTTGACATTGGTCTCTAAGCTCAGACAGTCGTTAAAGCTGACTCCGAGATTTTTCACTGATTTCACTGGGGCCAATGACTCCCCCAGGTCCAAGGGCCAGAAATCGGTGGGTAGACTTCTGGTAATACTGCCAACTGCGCAGTGCATTATTTCCGTTTTATCACTATTAAATTGTAGTGAGTTCTGGTTTAGCCAGAGTGTCATTTCTGCCATACAGGTATGGAAGGCCGTGAGTGAGTTGGCCTGGGCACCATCAAGGGAAATCATCAGCTGCGTGTTGTCCGCATAGTTGCATTGGCATAGAAATCCAGGCCTTATTTAGGCATAGCCCATGCTACCCAAATACCGGCATGGCTACTTCCATCCGTTCATCTATGTCACAATGAGTTCTAGGAAAATCAGACTGTTAAGGTGTTAGGGATTTCCCCTAGCTTGGATATTGATTTCTCCAAGAACTCATTTATTATGCATGAACATCTATTCCTTAGGGGTTCATCCATGACGTTCATATTCCCGACTGAACGTCAAAGCTGGCATTCCTAAACACCTTCAAGGTATAAATATACCTTCACTTGCTATGGCAAAGCACGGTGTGGTTCGGTGCAGTTCGACTACCTACTTGCCTGATGCAGCTCGCTACAGCAAGTGCCGAAGGAAGCCGACTCTCCGGCTGACGCACTGACAATAAGCTGACATCCTCCTGCTGAGAATCCAGCCCCAGTGTTTCTGACTCCCCTTGCGGGGTGTTGGGAAATCGAGTCCAGAGACAGAGATACCAACCTCTTTCATTCTAAAGGTATGGAGCTGATTAGAACCTAGAGAATCCTTTGGCAATTCTTGGCAGAACTAAAAACTTATGCTAAGCAGCACTTCTTCCCTGGTACTAGACCTAGGTTAGGTACATTGTGGTAGGCATATTTTAGAAGCACCAGTTGAGTATTTTAGCCTGTGTTATTTATGTATGTATTTTTATATGACATAGCACCAGACAATGCTATTACAGTATTATTTTATAATACTATTCTTGCTGTACGCATTATACTTTGCATTCTGTCTAACAATTGTAGCAGTTCACCTCTCTTGCACGAGAAAGATGATTGTTCAATAAACCCCTTTTATTGAAACGCCCGTCTCTCTATTTTCTCTGCAACTCTGTAGAAACGAAGCATGCACGATTGACTGAGTGAAATAGTTATCTATTGTTTCCACAACTCTGAAGATATTTGTTCCAGTCCTAGGGAAACAAAGTTGTCATGTTTATGCGGTTGTCAGAAACTAATCCCTTCTTGTTTATTCGAGAAAGTTTCAAGTGACCTTTGAGTTATTCGGCACACACTAATTAAGTTTAATATACTCGATAGAGACTCAGTGACCTCAGTCCTATGTCAAATCTATAGTGTATATTATTCCAATGCGCAGAGCCTATTGGGAATATAGGAACTACACTACAGTATAACCTCTACTTTATTAACTAAATACAACAGATTTAAACCATTTAATGTGTGTAATGCACTAAAGTGGATCTCCTATGGAATAACGAGTTGGAAAAGCATGTGTCCTATATGTTATTGTATCTTAAGTGTTTGTTGATCCTAGTGGCGACACTAGTTGAGAAACTGGAGCATTTAATTTGTTTGTAGTTCATTCCTTCCCCCATCCTCTCATTAAAGCCAAACACCATTTGGACATTCCTCCTGCCGTCATGTTGATAAATATAGGTATTTACACCCTAGAAGTTTGCAGAGTAAGCTTTAAATGCAGTATACATTTTAAGGATTAAGAAAATAAATATGTTTACAAAATATATTATGTCCCATTAGTTTCCTGTACATGCCACATCTTCCTGCACATGCCCTACGTAATCTGTTAGACTGCAGTTATTGCTGATACATTTTCAAGAGAGTGTGGCGGGTTATATTTCTGCATGGAGAAAGCAAATCAAGCAAGCGTAGCCTCCTGCCCACAAGGAGTAATAGTGGGAGATTCACAAAAGCAAATTATGAACACATAGAGCCAAATGACACATTTTTGCATCACAATATTCAAAGAGTTTATCTAAAGTCTCACAGGACTTATTGGCTGCTCTGAGGGACAGTCATGATATCTTCCCATATTTTGCATCGTTACCAAAGAAAAATAATGTATCTTACAGCACAAATTCCCCAAGAAACGGACTGAAAAGTTATATGTTTCAGAGATGTTTAAATAATCAGGGTGTGCAGTTTGATCCTCTTAATATTTTTTTCAAACCGTATAAAGAGACCTTATCCTTCAATTCAAGTCCACCTTTGATTTTAGCATCCTGTCGAATCCATGTATATTCTCTGATCCTGACTGAGAATAAACTTTGATGCGGCAGCATGGGAAGAATTAAAGGTTTCACAGATCTCCTAATTTCAGGCCATAGACAGCGCATGTGCTTCTCAGGTTAAAAAGATTTTATGAGTTTATACAGTAGAGCTGTCATTCAGGTAAGCATGTTTCAGGAGAGAGAAAAGATAACTTTTTCAATGTGGAATGCTTTTGAAACCCAAAATCAGAGAAGTTCAGAGTCAATAAATAGCCAAGAGAAGGATGGAGAAGTAGATAGGAGATCACATCTTGATAGACCATAATAGAGCCTTCAAATAATTATTGGGGATTAAGCAATTAGAAAGTATTGGATGGCATTAACCTGGCAGATGGAATTGCAAGTTAGGTAAGGCCTCATATTTAGAAAGTGGAGATGATGAGATTATGAGATTATGGTATCAGAAAATCCGGCATCGTATTACGATACCCAGCACAATCAGATGACGTATGAATAATTGCAAAAACTTCAAAATCAAAAGAAATTAGGTAGTCATTGATCGAAAAGTCAATGAAATGGGTGGAGTCCAAAAAATCCCAAAGTCCACTTTATATAAGATCTCGTCTGGACCATTGTTCTGTAAATGAAGATGCGTGGCTCTCTGCCTCTAGATACTGCACGGTACGTCTCCTGGAAGCTAGCATGTGATATTTCTCTAGACTCTCCCTCACCTTTCTCCTATCTTCCTCATCATATTTTTTACACTGCCTTTTAGAGATGCTGTCAGGATGTTAATCATAGATTAAGGCCCTGGTCATGGTGCAACAAGAGCCCCTATTTATAAGCTTGGATAAGGAAAAGGATCACAGAATCGGGCTGAACAGCAGAGAAACTGGAGGAAGCACTACCCAAGTCAAGTTCAGATTTGTCTATACAGAACAAAACTCACAAGCATACAGAGAAAACATTTCACCCTACCAGCTAGAAAATACTCAAATCATTCTAGTGTCCCAACAGAGATCAAAGCTATGAGTGATTGAGGATTTATTTAAACTATCAGTAGGGAAAGTGATGGAAACACTGAAATATCTAAAAGACATTAAAAACTGTATGGCAGAGGAAAACACTAGTGTGGTGTGTACTTAGCTAATAGGAGTCCTCTGATACATACAGAATATCAAGTTAATCAAGGTCACTAGCATAAAAAAAAACTCTTATGCAAAGGCTTTTAAGACACTGAAAGCTTGTTCAGCCACCATTATTCTAGATGTAGCAGCAATTGAGAATAATAGCTTCACAGTCACCGCTAGTTTTAGACAACAAAGCGATTACAGCAAAAAAGAACACACTGTGAGTTGTAATGGTGCTGCAATAGAGTCCATATATAATACGGCTAAACAATTACCATACATGAAGAAATTATTTCACTCCCTATTCAGTATCCTTCTGAACCATTAACTGCTGAGAAAGATGAAATGTCCTTGACTGCAACAAAAAAAAAGAAAAACCACAAGCAAGAGAAGATATCTTTAAACTATATTGTCTCTGGGAGGATTCAGAGACCTATAAAGTGGCTTCCACAGCAGTGAAGAGAACTAGAGGAATAATGGAGGGTGAAAGTACTTTACCTGGATGTAGAAATGTTGATAGTAGATGATCTTTCTTCATGCTATTAGAAGAAAGTGAGTGGGCTCCTTGGGTACAACTTGTGGCATTGCAAACTGTAAGTCAAGTAGGAACATGTATGTCTGCATGAAATTAAGGAGGATCATACTGACCTTATTCACTGAATCAGGCAATGGAGGGAACAGTATCCAAGGTTGAAGAGTAGGATAACATTGTCTTCTCCTTCATCCCATGTAAGAAGGAGGCAGAGGTAGAAAATTGACACTCTACTGTGCCAAAGAGATTATTTTGATAATCAGGTATCAAATACAATGTTCATCTGTCAACTATTGATGAAAGCTGCCCCAGCTCCAACTCTGGGATATCAGAATCAAGATTTAGAGGGCATTCTATATACGGTTTAAGATTACTCCCTCAAGGCCTTTCCTGGTTTAATTGGGACCTTTCGACTCAAGAACAATATGAGGAACTTCTTAGGTGGTGGAAAGTGTCTCTCTTTTTACCCAGTCAGATATATGTAAAGGAATGTATTTTCTTTTGTAGTGGTGCAAACAAAGTTCTCCCCAGATACTGATGTTAAGGGCCGGTGTCCCTTGCGCTATACAATTATGCAAAATCAAATACAGAGGAGGCAGCAAGTTTACTGCTTTGTACTATAAAAGGCCATCTGACTGTCCTACTTAGAAGAAGGACAATAGTTGGCATGGCTATGATGGATAATGAACATGCATCTGCAATAAGGTAATGGACTGACAATCTCTATTTTACCAAAAAATCTTGGTGGGAGAGATGCTTTTGCAAAACAGCTTTGAAAAAAAGGATCCAGAACAGTAGCACTGTGGCCTCAGTTATATAGACAAAGTGCACACCAGTGCAGCCCTCAGTGATAGTGTCTATATGTGACACACCCTATGTGCTGGCTTCTCTGGTTTATTCTGGCCTAGCTGTGTCTCCAACTTGGTGTACCGCCAGTTTCAGACATGCTCATTGCTGAAGTTTGTCTGTTTCTCTCTTATTGGCTACAATAGTGCTTCCGAAGACATGCCCCCCGCCCACCTTCAATTCTGGGCTGGCATGAATTAGTGTGTGTGGGTTGCCTTCCATATGGTTCAAGTGTGACTAATGACTAAACATCTCAGGGCTTCCTTTTAGACACATGAAAAAGGGGTTTGCAGTAATGCTGGATACTACCATTTTGGCAGATTGGGAAAAGGTAGGACTACCTCTTTTCCATTTCCCAATCCAAGACTACAACCACCTTCCTTCACTTCCAGTTTATCTTCCTAGCTAAAATTGAGAAAAGTCTTCCCATAAAATTCTTACTATTGGGGTAAATAAAGGGTATATAATGTATCCAAACTGCTACAGTGGCACTTCATCTTTGTCAGCTGATCTGTTGTCTCCTTTTATTATCTGTTTCTTCCTTGTCTCTGTCTTGACCTCTTAATTTCCTTCACGTTTTGTTTTCTGAATTGGGTATGGAATGTGCTCTTCTGGAACCACTTCTGAAACCTCTAGATTCTGCTGTTTCTTCTGCTTTTACTTTTTCACAATTGATTTTCTCTTCCTGATGCACTTACTAGTTTCATGCATTATAATTGTAAACAGAGACAGTGCCTACTGGAAACCCCCAAGCAGTGGCCTAAGTAAAGTCATGTTTTGAGGGTAAGTAAAAACATTCTGGGGCAGCTGCACATGGCCGAAAGCTGTGCACAGCTGTCCAAGTACTTTTACCTTTAAAACCAGTGGTTTGCTGTCTCATACCATGCACAGATAGTTTTGGTGAAATGGGATGTGTGAAGTATGTGGGAAAATATAATACCCTTCACCCAGCCCCATTGCGCATTTCCAAAAGATGTCCAGAAAGGGTTCCTTGGTTTTATGATTAGAGAGGTTATAAACAACTCCTTGCCAACTCACCTCTAAAGGGAGACACACTGAAAGCTGGTCCTTTGCTCCTCCAAGACATTTTCAGTTTCCCTGGGGGATTCCAGACAGATTGAGTTACTATAGTACTGGATACGTTTATTGATGACTAGAATGTGATATTGAGTGTCAATAAATGGAAGGATCTTTTTCAGGATCCTCAGTTGTACAAAACAGCCATTAGTGACCTTGGCCACCTCTGTGTCACAAAATTGTAATCAATGTGATTTTCAAGACAGATACAACTGGCTGCAGGTGTGGACCTAATGTAAATGCTATATGGTGTATCTCCAGTAGGTGGCGTCAGTTGTGGCAAGAAGAAGCTCAGTGTTTGGTGGGTTGACCTTCAGAAAATTTGAAAAAAATCATCACCACCTGATGGCCAGACTTTTCATGAAAGCTGGATTCCTAGTTGATGATAAAGGAGTGAACTCCTACGTGGTGTGGAAGTTTATGCAGGACACGTGTAGAAATTAAATAGAATGGAAGATTGAATTGATGCTTGGGGGAAATGGGCAGGAGAGCTACTGTAAGAAATTGGGTTGTTGGTTGACTGGGATGTCAGCCCTGGTCAAGCAGCAAACACAATCCTAGTTAGGGTAAACCACAAACAAACCCCAAATTACCCCTCTGGTAGCTTGGCACAAAGCAGCCAGGCATAACTTAAAGGCAATGTGTAAAGTATTTGTGCAACACTTCAAACAGTAAAGCAGTGAAAACACCACACACAAAGATCCCACACCAAGTTACAAACATCAAGCTTAATTTAATAGATAAAACACGACCAAAACAACAAATAGCCAATCAGTAGATCTGGAGTTATGCATTTTTTCTGAATAAACTGCAAGTCAAAAGTTCAGGCCTACCACGATTGAGTGCAGGTCATGTAAAGACCCACATTAGTCCAGATGAAGTTTTAGCGTCGCCGGCGGCAGTCATCATGGCGAAGAGCAGGCCGTGCATCGTGGATTGGCAGGCTGGAGCTTTACATTAGCAGTCATCTGTGGGCTGTCGATGCGGCTGTACAAAGAGATAGGCTGGCAGCGGTTTGCTTTGATTTTTGTTGCAAGGGGTGCAGTTCCAGTACAAATTGGCCCGTTTGCGGCTGGAAAGAGCTCAAAAAGCTTAAATCCAAGATCTCAAGAGCCATCACAAGGGTCCAGGACCTGAGAGGCACCACTTGGGGGTCAGAAACTCACTGAAGATGGGTCCAGGAGCTGTTGGGTAGCCACTTATGTCCCTGAGACTCAGATTAGGAGGCCAGCAGACTAGCCCTTTGAGTCACTCTGGAGTTCAAGATGAAGGTGCAGATCCAGTTCATCTTTCCCAGGCAAGAGGGCAGCAAGCACCAGGTCAGCACATCAGGGCAGCAGTTCCTTTAGAGAAGCAGTCTAGCAGAGTGGCCGTCCTTGTAGTAGCATAGCAGTGCTTCTTCCTGGAAGAGAATCCACAGATGCAGAAGTGTACTGATGCCGTGGTCACTTTATACACTCACTGGTCCCCTGGTTCTGGAAGGTGGGAGAAGCTTCTAGACAGTGACTTTGAAGTGTATGGAATTTCCTGACTTCGCTGCCCAAGCTCCAAGCTGGCTGAAGTTACACTGCAGGGACATTAGGCGCTTTGTGTGAAGGCAAAGCACAGACTATTCAGGTGTTAGTGGGCTATGCTTAGCTTTGCCCCCCCAATCCTGTCAGCAGATGCCTGACGCAGGTACACTTAATCCCTCTATTGTGTGACTGTCTGGGATGAATTCATAAAGTCTAACTGTCAGTTACACCCAGTCATGTGACCCAGGCCAGGCTATAGGCACAAAAGGGCTAAGGGCAGAAAAATGTAAAACTTTCTAAAAGTGGCATTTTTAAAATTGTGTTCAAAATCCTGACTTCACCCCTAAATAGGGCTTTCACCCCATTTCCAAAGAAACCAAGCATGAACTGGTTATCTATTCCAATTTTTTAAAGTACACTTATAAAATGTAATAAGGCAACTCCAATGTTATACTACGGAAGAGATAGGCCTTGCACTAGTGAAAAACTAATATAGCTTTTCCCTACCAGGACATATAAAACTTAAAAGTACATGTCCTACTTTTTAAATACATAACACACTGCCCTCTGGGCTGTCCAGTGCCTACCCTCAGGCTGACATATGTATTAATAGTAAGGTTTGGGCCTGGCAAAAGATTTATTTTGCCTTGTCGTAATGACAGTTTACAACTGTATATACAGGCTCTGCAATGGCAGGCCTGAGACATGTTTAAAGGGCAACTTAAGTAGGTAGCACAACAAGTGCTGCAGTCCCACTAGTAGCATTTAATTTACAGGCCCTGGGTACATGTAGTACCATGTTATTAGGGACTTATAAGTAAATATGTCACTTGGGTAGTAGACAATATTAACAAGTATTGAGGAGAGAGCACATGCACTTTAGCACTGGTTAGCAGGGTTAAAGTTCTCACAGTCCCACGGTCAGCAGAAATGAGGTCAGAAAAAGCTGAGGAAGAAGGAAAAAAGTCGGAGGAAAGACAACCCTAAGGCTTACAGGTCTAACAGCCACCGCTTGACTCCTATTGGCTTAAAATGATTTAAGCCTGTGCATGAAAACCTGCCTTCAACCACTGTCTTGTTTTAAATGTTGTGGTCAGTGGTGTTGAAGGCATCTGTCAGAACTAAAAGGGCAAGCCAACAGCAAAGCCCTCAATAAGGCTTTATATATCATCACGAACAGAGAGCACCAGGTACTCAGTCCAAATTACCCTGAAATAGGCCTGGGAGCTTCTTCTCTACAGGAAATGTTTGCAAATTGCTGTAGGCAGGCTTTCTAACAATTTGCCCAGATATGGTAGCACAGTAAGGAAAGATCATTAATTATAATTAGGAAAATGTGTTTCATGATTCTTGCAGGACAAGGTATGCTAACAGAGATTACTGTGCTCTCTCCTGAACACTCGGAAACTCATCTACTCAACCAGAAATCTTGGAGTTCCTTTCTGCCGTCAATGTAATTGGAATCCTTTTTTTAATTGTGTTTTAAAGGTGCCGCAAATACAAAGTACCACAAACATAACGTCAAATCAAACAAAGAAACCAAGCAGAGCAAAACCTTTAAATCAGCACAGAGAGATAACAGACTTGAGCGACAGCAACACAGGTCTGCCAGAAATTATAAATTGTAGCCCAACATGTCAGTACAGAAGTGAAGGAGGTGCTAGGTTCAGTAGGTCATATGACTCCATGACCAATGGGGAACATGCCAACTGAGTGGTCGGTACAATCAGGGGAGGGAAGATTGGCTATACAGCATTGTCAACACTCTCAGGGGAAATCCCCCATGTGACAGGGATTGAGGATGTTCTGGGCTCTCATAGAGTCTGTACGGGATGAAAAATATGCATTGAAGTGGGGCCAGATATCTACCGGGCGAGTTGCCTGTGGTAGTAAATTACATCACGCAACCAGCTATCTATGTGAGGTGCAGAATAGCGGCCCCAGTGTATTGTGACTCTGCGCCTAGCCAAAATTAATAACATAGTCATCAGACATTGAACTCCACTGGGAATGTTCTTCACATAGCCTAAAAGAGCGATCAATCAGGTAATTGAGGTGATGGCATAATATACAAAGGTCCAAAAGTGGTCTACTGCAGGACATTCCCATGCCAGATGGAGGAATGAAGCACCTACAACAACGTGCATCATCTCAGAGCCATCTCCGTGCCCCATATAGTACAAAGGAACAGGAGTATAATATGTTTCATGAAGAAATGTAATGTGAATTAAGCACAGTTGGTAGTTGGGGACAAAGTGCTCTAGTCAGCCGGCAGGAATATAGCCATTGTGCTGCAGTGAGGGGGGAGCAAGAACAGCCTCCCAGCTGGAGTACGCTCTTGAGGTACATATGACTTATCTTGCACGATCCTGTATAAGCCCTTGATCAATTTCCGTGGCACTGGGTTTGTCAGTAACATGTCCAGCTCATGAAATTTGGGAGGGGCAGCAGGAAACATATTGTGTAAAACTCATAGTGTAGCCTGAGATCAGAAGTGAGTGAGGACATCAAGTGGAGTTTGCTTCAGGAGAGTAGTTATACGTTGTTGCCCTGAAAGAAATTGCCCATCCAGGAATAAGCCGCCTAGCATGATGAGACGTAACCGAGTCAGTATGCCGCATACTCCTTCATCATCTGCCGCCGGGAGATGCGGATGACCACTTAGGGGAGTGTTGCATCACAGGCGCAGTCTATCCCATGCCTAAATCGTGAAAGGAAAGGGTTACTATTTCCGCTCAGGGGTGACAAGCATGCAAATATAACACAGTGCTTAACAGGCAGAGGGCACAAGTGGCTGACTCAATAGCCACATGTGGTTGAAAAGGGGAAGGATATATCCAGAAATGTGCATATTCCACTTGTGAGCAATAGTAATAAAGTTCCATGTCCGGAGCGCACAGTCTGCCCTGCTCAAAGTGGAGGGTCAGTGTTTCCCATGAGAACCATGGTTGCTTACCAGACCAGGATAGTGCTACGAGTTGTGCGCAGAGTTATTTGAAAAGTGTGCAAATAGTGGTATGGGAATATTAATGAATAAGTACAGGAATTTTGGAAGGATCAGCATTTAGTGATAGCAATTCTCCCAGCCATGTTGCGCAGTAGGCGAGTCCAGGCTGGCACATGAGCTTTCAAGCCACGTCATCATTGTGCCATAGTTTTCCATAGCTCATCAATATCTGTACTGATCCATATGCCTAGGTTACGAACTCGGCCATCTGCACATCATAGTGGATAATCAGGAGTGAAACAGTCAGTACCAGTAATGAGGGGGAAAATAATTGATTCAGATCAGTTTATATGGATACCAGTGAAGTCACTAAAATAGATGACTTCACAAATCTCTGGGGATATGTTGGCATGTGGGTCTCACAAATATAAGGTGACATCACCTGCATACATAAAAAATAAAAAACTTCTGGCATGGAAGGCAAGTCCCCTGTGTGCATGGTGCTGGTGTTGGCAGGCCGCTAAAGGCTTCATTGCATTGACAAAGAGGATAGGTGAGAGGGGACCTCCTTGTCTGGTTTCCTTAGTGATCGGGAAGGGGGTGGTGATCTCGCCATTGACACGCAACCTGGTGCACGGTACCATATAGAGATGTTTGACCCAGCTGATGTAGCAGGGGTTAAGGCACAAACCACTCAGCATCTGGAACAGAAAGGGCCATTACAATGAGTCAACTTCCTTTGTGGCGTCAAGTAAGAGAGTCACCATCTGAAGCTGAGGATTAAAGGAGTGCATGAGCGCAAATATTGTACGTAAATTATGAGAAGTGTTTTGCGCGGGCATAAAGCCTGATTAGTTTTGGCGAACAATATCAGGCAGCAGTGGCGTCAGTCAGGTCATGCGTACTTTGACAAGAATTTTATCGTCCACATTGATCATTGACAGAGGACAATAGAAGTCACACTGATTGGGGGGCTTTCTGGGTTTCAGGATAATGACAATCACTGCCCGTGGGGTTTGGGTGACCCAATCGTACTGCCTCATCATACACTGCCAAAAGGTGAGGAGTAAGAATTTAGGCATACTCTATATAAAAAGTAACAGTCAGGCCAACCAGTCCCAGTGCCCTTTCTCCGGGCAAGCTCTATCACCTGTGCTATGTCATCGGTCGAAATGGGACTTTGAGAAACTGCTGATGGGCGTTCTCGAGCTTAAGGAGTTTAATAAAATCCAGCAATTCACCTAGTCGGGCTGGGTTATAAACAATATTTGAGGTGTAGAGGTCAGTGTTAAAAGTCACCATTATGTGCTTAAGGTCCTCCGGGTCTAAATAGGGGACCAGCTGGTCCTCAACTAATTCTGTAATATGGTCCCTAGCGCAAGGCCAGCAGTTTGGGCAGTATCTGCCCCACCTTATCCCATTTGACACCATCAAACATGAAAACTTGATTACTCTTATTCAACATAGGATGGGTCTCACGGGCCAGGGCCTAAAGTGGTTTGCCTCCTTCCTACATAACCACACACAAAGAATCAAAGTTAACCATTTCCTTGCAACCAGTACCCCTGTCAGTATTGGAGTGCCTCAAGGATCCGCACTCTCGCCCACTCTCTTCAACCTTTTTATGAAACCACTTACCGTCACTCTGAACCACTCATTACCACATGTACGCGGATGACACGCAACTGTACTTAAAGATCTCCTCTCCAGTTTACATAAAAACCTTAAATGATTCTCTCTCACGAACACAACAATGGTTAGCCCAGAACCATCTTTTGTTGAATACTCTCAAAACTGAATTCATTCTGATTGCCCCCCCACAACCACTCTGCACCTACCCTGGACTGGATTAAACAACTCACTTCTCTTAACTGCTCTCCTCATGTGGTTGACTCCGCTAAATCCTTAGGCATTACCTTGGACAAATACCTAAATATGCAAGCTCACATCACTGATACTATTAGGGGAGCCAACTTTTAACTTAACACCCTTAAGAAAATCAAGCATTTCCTTCCCCCTGAAGACATCCGGCCTGCAGTACAATCCCTGGTTATCTCACGACTGGAATATGGTTTAGTGACGCTTGCTGGGCTTCATAAAGCAAGCTTGGCCCCGCTCAGTGCCACTCTCAACGCATCAGCCAGGCTCATCACAGGCTCCAAAAAACATGACCTTATGCAACTCAATTGGCTGTCTATTGAAGCTAGGATACTTTTTAAGATAACCTGCCTAACACGTAAAGCCTTACAATACAACACTCTGGCTTATTTGGCAAACAAGGTTGTACTTTCTGGCAACTTTAGAAGTATATCCACCCTACTTTTGATACCTCCCAAATTCAAAAAGAAAAGAACTTACAATTGTGCCTTCTCCAGTCTTGCTCCTAGAATTTGGAACGCTCTTCCTCCAGGGATCAGAGCCAATCATTCCACTGCATCTTTCAAGACACATGCAAAATTGATATTCCTGAATGAACACTAACAGCATCAACCTGTATTCCTTCTCAAGCCCCCCTGTTTACAGATTTGACACTAATTTTCTACGGTGTTGAGATTTATTTTATGCTTGTCTGTTAAATTGTTATTTTGCTCAGGGCCCGTTTGAAACTGTACTAGCTGGGCCGACTACCCAGCCCCAGACCTTGATTGTTTTCCCCCTTTTGTTTGACAGTGTTTTGACTTATCTACGTCATTTGTTCCACTGTGCTGATTTTATTCATGCATTTGTCACTTTGTACAGCGCTCTGGGGTCATGTTCGCGCTTTATAAAACTTTTCAAATAAATAAATCCATCTCCCCATCCTGTCAGGCCCCTGCCTCTTTAATGAGATCGCACATCTCCAGCAGAGCCTTATCTTCTTATTCGTTAAGCTTCTGCCTGATGGAGGGAAGAATACTTGCATCTTCTAAGATAAAGAAGGCAAGCTTGAGAGGCGCGAATGTCACATTCAAGCTTGGTAAGCTGTGTACATATCGCCTCAATATTCCAGCCTGCTCAACTATACATATGCCCCGGATGTAGACTTTGGAAGCCTTCCAAAGTGTGGATGCAGAGAGCACTGATTGCGAGTTGACGGAGAAATATTCTGTAATACTCGATCGGATCTCATCCCGGAAGATCGGGTCATGGAGAGAATAGTTAAGAGTCACCATGAGTAGGCACAGTCTCCCGTGCCGGGGTGGCGAGTTCGAGGAGGACTGATGCATGATCAGGGAGCATCCTGAGGAGTCCTCAACCAGGGAACTGCATCCTTCGCATCCATCCCTACAAGACGGTTGCAGGTCCCACACTGCAAACTCGATTTCCAGAGTTCTGTAAAGAAAGCGGGGCAATCAACATTTGGCCCATAGACAGCTGCCGGAGTTGTGATATCCCCGGGGATGGGTTTGCTGTGAGATCCCTGGTAGGCTTCTACCAATTATATTTTACCTCTGAAGCTTTAATCTGTTTTTAAAACCGAATAACATTGTAAATTGTGAATTGCTTGTTTGGCACTGAATCTGATTGTTTTTTAAGTTGTTTGTATCGGCATCTGCACTTAGCACTTTAATAATGCAAGGCTCTGCTCCCTAGAGGCCCTCTTTGTTGTGCCTCACACCAGCTCTAGTCAGCATTCTAGTTTTCACACTGCGTCTGGCCTCGGCTCACTATTTGATGGACTGGGAGTGGACCCGCCCGACCCCATGTCCAACTAATACTATGAGACTAATCTATTCTGCTAAACATTAGTCCGAGCTCCGTCTGACCCCTTTCTCCAACTGCATAAATATTAAATTAGACGAAGAACTCTCCGACTGCCAACATTGTAGGTTCTCTTTCACTTGCCCTAGGCAAAGTAATTAGTACAGCGGAAAGGTCCGACATAAATACAGTGAAACAGGGAATTCTAACTTTGCTGAGCTACCGGGGACGATTACACCTAAAAGTACACTCTCAGCTCATTAAGATTTCACATTTTACAACATTAACTGTCGATCACTCCCTAAACACAAAGATAATATTTTTGATCTCCTGACAAATAACCAACCCGGTGCTGTCTTTCTAACAGAGACCTGGCTACAAGATAGCTCAGGCCCTGACGTGGCAGCAGCACTTCCGTCCAATTATTCCATTATCAGAAAGGATAGGAATAACCCTGGGCATAGTTTGCGTAGTAGCGATACACGTAACTACGCGAAGTGCACTTCGCACAACGCGAGATACGTGTAGCGCTACGCGAACTGCGTAGTGCGCTGTTCGGGATGATTGCACAGCGTCGGATGCAGGAACACAGACAAAATACTATTCAACCCATTAGTGTTCAGCAAACTGGACTATTGCAACAGTCCTCTTGTTGGCCTCCCCTAAAACAATTTTGCTCCACAATTCTGTCAATTTCATACATTTGTTGCCCAGTGCTAGACACTTGACATTGCAACATGCTGATTTCTTCCAGATCTGTAGCACACATTTTGTGTTCCTTTAAATTCCACCTGTCTGGGATGCTTTCTTTGTGTACTGTTTTAACCTTAGTCAGTGCTTTCAATGGGAAAAAATAAGGGCAGGTACTCTTAAATTGAGTGATTGATAGCAAGTGGGCGGGGCTAGGGTGGGGCTAAGGACAAGACATATAAGAGACTTCTAGTATTTGGCCGAATATTTATATATTTCAAGAATGTCCTTTAAAATACCCGCCTAGGGTCTGGATTCTCTCCCTCCTTCACTCACTTTTCTCTCTCTCACACACACACACATACACACACACACACACACACAAACATACGCACACAAGCAGGCAACACCCAGACAGAAGCAGACAGACACTCACACAAAAGACTCAGTTGGGATAAAGGCCATTTTACACCCCTTATCTCCGGTGGCTTTCTTAATTGCTGCAGTCAGCGGGATACCTGGATTCGAGTGTGTGCACAAATACACACCATGGTGTTAATGTGATTGACAGAGCAGGGCCTGAATGGACCCTGCTCTGTCAAACACAGCGTGGCGGTGAACACCGGACATTATGCAGATGAGCCCTGCTGAATTATTAGGAGGTGGCTCAGCTTGGGCTAGAGGCGCTGTGCTGTTCGTGCACGCGTGAGCTAAAGCAACAATGAGCCTACCTTTGATGAGTACCGGTACTCTCCTTGGCAGCAGAGAAGTGCCGGTACTCAGAGCGGTAAAAAAGAGAAGTGCCGGTACTCAGTACCGGTGAGTCCAGGCCCATTTAAAGCACTGACCTTAGTGGCACCTTATTTTGGTTTTTAAAATTTTGATGCTGACTGCTGGCAGGTCCATGCCATAATGACAGCCACGGCTTTCGACAATGTATGAGTTTATAACAAAGTAATCTTTCCTGAGCTTGTGTACACATGTCTGACAAAGCTATCTTATAATGAAAGATCTTATCTATGTCATTAAAATCACATGTGGCAGTCAAAATATGCAAAGCTACCGAAGCACCTCCGTGGTGCTCCAACACAGCCCGTTGGAGTTAGATATGTATCATACAAGGTCTGTTTCAGGAAAACATGCACTAATCTCATCTGAACTTCCACATACCCACCCCACTTTCCTTTCTCAGCACAAAAAGGTATTACATTTAATGGGCCATTAAAAATCTGGCTTCCCTCATCAACTAAAGTATTATATAGCAAATGCTGCTTCCTTTCTGCTGGAAGCATGTTTCCATCAATGTCCACCAGATACTGATTGAAGGATCCAAGCCATTGGTTGCATATTGCTATTGATGCTCCGGTTCGCTCCAAGGGCATGAAACGTGGTGTAACTTTTTTCACATGCTATATCTTTTTAACCCCTTCGACGCTCATGACGAGCTGGGCTCGTCATGAGGTAGCCTCCTCGCACGCTCATGACGAGCCCAGCTCGTCATGAAACATGCGTTTTTAAAAATCTCAGCACCCGAGCAGAATTCCGCTAGCGCGCATGCGGTTAATTACCTGTACCCTGTGTGCACCGTCTTCTGTGCAGGCGCTCTTTTGTGTTCCAGTTGAAGACAGGGTAAGGCCATTGTAGAGTGCAACTGCACACAGCCAAGTGGACTGTTGAGGCCTACCCCGCTGTGACAGTAATGACTGAGCCAACCCATATATTAACTTTCAGCTTCATCTGACTCAGAACCTCCATCTGATGCCTCTAGCCTCTAGTTACTGGTTTGCAGAGCAGCTGTGATGTCCTCCTCCTGGTGCTTTGTGACTGTCAATCCCATGTCAGGCCTCCACGCCAGGTCTGACCTAGATGCTTTGCACGAATGAATTCTGCCCTCGCAGGACACCTGCTCACCTCATCAGTCCTCTTTGTCCTGCTCACAGGTTGGCCTCCTGTACAGTAGTAGTTGCAGAAGAGCATCCGTTCCTATGCTTGATCTATGCTGAATTTCAGGGTTCTCCAATGTCGCTCCTGAAGGGCCAGATTTTTAAGATAACTAAATTTATCTAAATATGGATATGCTAAAAATCTGGTATCGATCCTGCTATTCAGGGCAGGCATTGGAGAACCCTGCTTGTGGCCTGTACCTCCAGAATAAGTCATTGGTGTGCGCCCGGACCACCGCGTTTCCCCTGCTGGTGGATTGCATTTCTGGGAGTCTCCTCCTTTATCATGCTAAAGCTCCCTGTCCTCCTGGCCAAATTCGCAATAACTTGACGAGGAAAGATGAACTCAGCAGAGTATTTAAATGTATTGATGAGCTGTATCAATATGATTCTCTCTCCACCTCCCGGATCCTTCCAAATTTTGCAACTAAAGGAACTCCCTCAAATTCTCAAACGGAACTTTCCTCTTATGCACATGCACCTCTCTGGTTGCAAGTCTCACAATCTCACAGCACTAGCAGATAGCATATTCAAACATTAATCCATTTCCATTTTCTATGGCTGGTGAGTGTTCCAGCACTTATTCTTGAGCCCAGCTGAAGACGCTCAACTAAGAACCACACAGCCTGTACCTATGTAATGAGTGCACCATGTCAAGCATTCCATCCTTCCACCGCCCCCAAGCTCACGTTGAGACAGAGTTTGATAAAAGCATGCCATAATGTTTCACTGTGTGTCAATGAGCGCATACTACAACACAGAACTTTATCCCAGAGAACTCTGCGCTATTGGACAGAAGCATGGAGTGTCTTTGGATTCTATGGAGTAAGCTCCTTTTCCAAAATGGCCACCATCTTACTGTCGCTAAAGGCTGTATTTGTATGTATGCCAACATGTCCACCTTGTTTACTTCAACAAACCAGCACAGCGCACTCTTTTGCAGACAGACAGCAGGATGTGAAACGTCCACAGACTTCTTGCGTCACGCGTTCCTTAGTCCTGACAGCAAAGTCTATCATGTTATGGTGAAGGGTTCGCTAAGCACATAAAACTGGCGGATCAGCTGACATCTAAATCACGCAGCCAAAATATTGTTCACGCATGTATACTTTTTGCGGGGGTAGTTTATGCCTGCTTTGAGCTAACAAACTTCTGTATGACTGTTCGCTCCGCCCACAGATTAAAGATCACGTATGCATGAAATGCTGTGCAGATGTGTATTATCGTCTGCTCAGCCTGTACCCAGCTCTCCAGGGCAGACAGCCATTGGCCACTGCTCTGAAGGAATGAACAGTAGGTCAGAAAGGGGCAAAGCGTGGGAGGAAACGTAAAATACAAAGTGCTGCCATAGCAACTTAATTCCTCTAATTATTTTCCAGACAAGTTGCTTTTCAATGTTTTCATTACTCTGCCAACTTGAATATTACATTATTCCTTGTTTCTAGACATTTTCTTGCTTTCTGCAGAAAAAAAGGCCTCTTGCAGTCATGGCATTTCGTGGAAGGGGACAGACTTTTCAATTGTACTCAGCAATTTATGATTCACTAGAAAGTAATTACTTTCCTTAAATAAGCCCTAACTGGAGAGGAAGATGGAAAGTGAGAGTGAGGGAGAGGGACGCAGAAGGAGAGCGAGAGAGGGAGAGAAATACATGGAAACGAAGAGCGCAAGAACGCGAAAGAGATGGCGAGGAAGCTGAGAGAGGAAGCGAGAGAGAGTAAGTAGTGTCCGGGAGAGAAACATGGAAAAGAGAGAAAGAGAAAGGGGTTAGTTTAGGAGAAAGCAGTGGAAAGAGGACTAGAGTATGAAAGAGGAAGAGAGTGGCAATAAGTGAGTACATCTGCGAGACAAAATGAAAGAAAGGGTAGTGAGGTGCGCGAGAAAGAGAAAGCGACAGAGAGTGAGAGTGAGACAGAAACAACCAGAGGAAATTAAAAGAATGAAGAGGGGGGTTCAGAGAGAGGAAAAAGGGAGATGAGACGGAGCGTGACAGTATAAAAATAGAGAGAGGGAGAGGGAGAGGGAGGGAGGGAGGAAGGAAGGAAGGAAGGAAGGAAGGAAGGAAGGAAGGAAGGAAGGAAGGAAGGAAGGAAGGAAGGAAGGAAGGAAGGAAGGAAGGAAGGAAGGAAGGAAGGGAGGGAGGGAGGGAGGGAGGGAGGGAGGGAGAGACACAACAGATAGTGAGGGTAATAGAAGTGTATGTATGATAGAGTGGGAAAGATGGCAGGAAAAAAGATGGACAGCGGTATTAAAGGGAGAGAGTGGTAGATAGATAGATAGATAGATAGATAGATAGATAGATAGATAGATAGATAGATAGATAGATAGATAGATAGATAGATAGATAGATAGATAGATAGATAGATCGACAGACAGACAGACAGATAGATAGATAGATAGATAGATAGATAGATAGATAGATAGATAGATAGATAGATAGATAGATAGATAGATAGATAGATAGATAGATAGATAGATAGATAGATAGATAGATAGATAGATAGATAGATATCAAATGCACGAAATAACGAGAGCTGGGGGAGTAGATTTCTAATGTATGGCTCGGCATCGAGAAGCAGAATTGACCAGGCCTGCCCCTCAGAGCCCAAAATTACCAGATGTAAAAAATGCTAAATTGCCTCTCATCCAGTCTCCTTGGCAACCGAGCATCTTCACAATAGGTCTATTTTTTCTTCCATTGGGTTTCGCAGAGCTGTTCAGTCAAACCATTTACCATCCGCATCCCACTCGCTACCTTTCAGCTGCTTTTATTTTGGGGAGGCGCTTGCCGCAGCCCAGCTTGTTTTATTAAAGTAACAAAAGCCTCACATCAGCTAAAGAGGTAAAAACACATGTTCCGTTCAAAGGCGGACCCAATTCGGGTGCTCGTGCCTCCGATTAAATTTAAATGAAACACAACTTTGCGTTTCACGTTTCGTACATTAACCTCATTAAATGATTACATCCGAATCTCCCAGCTGTGACGCAGTACTCCTGCTAGAAGCGAAACACGAGCAGGAGTACAACAGAAAACGACAACTCTCCCTTCTTATTTTGTCTGCAAGGGCCTAGGAAAGTTGCTAATATGTTTTAGTTGCTGGGGGTCGTGAATTACTGGCTGGCCTAACGAAGTGCGTTATTTACCTCCTCGTCAGTCCCCGGCCCACCTCGAAGTTTCTAGTTAGATCTTTTTCACTCGACAGCCGCCGAAAAGCATACATTTCAAGTACTCGAATATGTGCACGATATGCGCTCAAGTTTCAATGGGTCTCTCACTGATATAGCACCCTCGCCTCACATAGAAGCTCAGTACTTTACAGAGAACATTCTTATTGTCGCACGAGCCCCAGATACGTACAATTAATTGCATGCTGTGAGGCGCGTGCCTGAGATCAGATCACAGGCACCCGCGTGTGATGGGGACCAGTACGAATATGAAATTGGGAGTAGCAGAGAGAGCATGGTGTAATTGGCTTGACCTAAAGTTACCAGATGACTGCTTGCTATCAGGGACATACCATTTGCCCGCCCTAGTACTCATTTAACAATCTAAAACTTTCTGGTAGTTGTGTCCTTGTTTAAAGAAATTTAAATAAATGGGTGGGGCACGCCATGTTTTAGAAGAAGAAAACTAGACTGGAAAAGGGAGTCCCCGATGGCATGGAGCCTGTCATCCGTTAGCCTTACTTATGACATATTTAAAACATGAAGCAAAGGAGATAAAGCGATGTGCCTAGAACCCCACGTTTTGCGTTACAGGACTGAAGACTGCAGATTCCAAAATCCACAGCCTATGAAAAAGAGCATATTCAATATTTACAGAATATTGGGTCAGGCGAATCAGCTGATTGTGTGGCAGCTGAGACTAAGCTTCAGTTGTGTATTCATGGGCAAAGGGTGGGCAGGATGGCGTGTGCACTAACAAGATGTCTCCGTTGTTTCTGCATGGGCAGGGCATATGGATCAGGGATGGGACTTCCACTGAGAGGATGCTTCAGTTGCACGCGCGAGGGCAGAGGGTGGGAGAGGGGTTATGGGAGAACTGACAGAAGTAGGCATGACCTAGAATAGTCCCTTCCTGTGGCCATTATTATGAAGTCATGTACAACAGGCATTTGGTGCAATTGGTACATTCAATGGCGTAACGCAGGCCCCTGCATCCACTGCTGTGCAGGGGTCAACCCTTAAGGGGGACCAGTTACCTCAGGGCTGAATTAATATCTGTGAGATATGGTTAGAGTAAGAGGCCCCTCTTCATATTCTGCTGGGGGCCCCATCATTTTGTGTCACATCACTGGTCACTCTTTCCACTGCCCTGCAACTCTATATTCATCGGTGCGCGCCTTGTCACCAGTGACTCTAAGCAGCTGACAGCCCTTGGAGCTGATACCATGTGCTGGCTTTGTCTGCATAGTAGAGGCATTGACTGACAGAGTCATAAGTGCTCCTGGAGCAGCCCCAACACAGGGTCTTACCATACTGTATTGTTTCAAATATGCATTTATTTATGTGATTTCTTAAACGTGTATATGCCAGGTACCAGCCACTTCAAGGCACATTGAGTTTTTAAGGCTCTGGTATCACAATCGGACAGTTCATAAAAGCGCCATTTGCTGCAGTCTTGCATGCCAGTGTCCTGTTCCCAGTGGGTATTTGGTAATTGCAGGGACGTGGCTTAGTCAGTAAGATTGGGGAAGGGAGGAAGAGCTTCAGATTTTCCAACAATCACTGTGGCCATAATGTCAAAATACATTATACAACAAGCAGGGCACATGAGAGGGGCTAAAGGGACAGTGGAAAGGGAGACAAATACGGATTAGTAGGAGTACTAAGAGCGAAAACACAATATTTTGCAAATTGTAAAATAACCAGCATTTTTTAAGCATTTCAAAACAGAGAGGGAGGTGCGCGTTTTTGCTTGTGTGTATGTAAAACCTCCTGGTTAAATTCAACAGAAAACTCAACATACCCGACAGAAAGCACCAGTACTCAACTATTTACCAGAAAATGCATTTATTGAGGGGGTGTGAGAGAGCGCAAACTGACTTAAATGTATGAGTGCACCACACTTACCTGTAGTAAGCACAAATCATGAGGAGAAATGCCATGAGTGCTAATAGTACCTGCAATTATATTCTAAATGTATAGCTAATGTAGAGATTTAAGTAGAAGTGGAACTAATACAGAAATGTGTGACACTATATGATTTTAGTAGACGTGATTATTTTTGAATCTATGCCGTGTAGCTGTTAAAATATAAGATGGTCTGTGGTTAAACGCAGAATGTGGTAGGCCTCAGGGCCAGAGTTGGAGCTAAAAGGGAAGGTGGTTCTTTTCACGACACAGATTGCATTAACGTTTGGTCATCGCATTAAATGGGCCATGATTTATAAAATGTTTATTGAATAATAGAATAAGAGTATTAACATGCTTTAATTAAATGAAGAAGTTGAATGCTATAATCATAATGAGAAATATCGTAGGCCTGAAATGTTTTAGCATTGATTTACATGTACATGTCTGGGCTGAGAAATGTTGCAAGCCTTTTTAGAAGTCTATGAGAGTTGGGTTCTTGGCGGCAGATATTTGTCTGCAACAGGAAAGGGGGGATCCAATTATAAATGAATGAATAGAGGTCTGTTCAGTAGACGGCCCAGACATGGAGGAGGGTTCTGGAATGTTTAAGGGGTATCAGCGGGCCGGAGAAGAGCCTGAGAAGCAAGGTCAACTCTAACGTCTGAGGCCCAATACAAAGCATCATGGAAAAAGCCTGAAGCTACACCACGTGAGAGGCGTTTCGCAAGGGGCGTCTCAAATGTTGTTGACTGTTTTGTATTAGGGACAGCACCCCTGGGTGGAGTTAGGGCAGATACCTGAGGACCCTTAAGAGAGCGGATGGGTAGGCAGAGAGGGGTCATGACTGGAGAACTATAGGTTTTCACCAAGAAACTTAGAGTGGGTGACTTCCCTTGGGGGTCATTCACTGCTGACACCTTTGTTAGGTTGGGATTTGGTTAAGTAGGGATACCATCTAGAACAGGGTAGGGACGCCTAACCTGTGTGTTTTCCTCCAACCTAAATGAAGGAGAGATATGCGTCTATGCTGATAGCTTTATTATTCTTAGAACTTGTGTTAGTGATTTCTGTTGCTCGTTTGAGGGCTTTTCGAGAGCACATGTATGTAATTGGACCTGTGTATCTCGTGAATCTCATTCTGAGATGTCTGTATTTGCAGCTTATCATTTCCTTACAATAAACTTTTGAAAGCTAGAAGTTGTCTGTGGTCTTTGGGAGTAGAGTCCTTTATTGGGTGAACTAACTTGCAGATGGGTGTACTGTTTTCCTCCAAGACAGGCAACAAAGGTTCAGTCGACCAGATCGAGGTTTAGATCAATAGTGCTAAGGTATCGATCAAAATCTCGCCCTTTCAGTTGGTAGCTATAGAGGATGGTTGCCTTCTTGAGGACGGTGACCTAGGCCAGGTTAGCTTACCCCAAGGCCCCTAGAAATCGATGATCGGAAGAACAGCCCGCCGAAGAAGATCCGGATGACGTGAGACAGAAAAAGCAGCAGTATCGGTCGAGAGTGAGTATAAAGGGTTATGCGTGTTAGATTGCGGTGTTTTGTATTGTATCTATGTTGTGATGTCAGGCGGAGTTGAATGTCTGTAGAGTGACTGTGGAACAGGTTGTGAGCGCGCGCAACCGGTGGAAATCTTAAGTTCAAGGAGAGCTTAAGTGGTTCGGGTGTATCGGACACCCAGAGTAATTGTCAACTAGTGTGAAGGGGGTCATGAGGTACCATTGATCACCCGAAGGACCGAGATAGGGGGAACGTAAGAGTGAGTGCGTGAGTAACGGACGCTGGTCGGAAGTTACTGTGTGTGTAAGCAACCTATCAGAGGGACGATAGACATCTCGTCAGTTGTGTTGACAATTACAGATAGACTGTGGACGTACAGTCGAGAGAAGTGACCGCTTGGTCGGAAGTAGTCATTTTTCGGTGTATGAATGGGACGCATGCATAACCGGGAGACGAGTTGAGAAAGGAGGGGTGCTGCTGCGAAGCGGAGAAAAGTGACGTCAGGTAGTGTCGCGCAGAGATTGGCCGACCGGAGAAAGACCGCGCTGTGATAGGCCAGCTAGCAAACACGTCAGACAGGGTCGCGACGTGATTGGCCGACCGGAGAAAGACCGCGCTGCGATAGGCCAAGCTAGCAAAGCCGCGACAGGATTGGTGGATTGTCATCAGGAAGTAAACAGAGTAGCGAGGCTGGATTTTGTGCGCATAATTATGAAGTGTTTTAAGTGGCTGAAAGCGGTGTTTAAAAAAGAGAAGCGGGGATCGTATGAAGGGGAAGAAGCCCCGCCGGAGGGTACGCCAGCTCGTTATATGGCAGTGAATGTTGGGCTGCATACGATCCTTTGGATATCAGAGTGGAGTAAGATTACTGAAGGAAATGAGGAACTGACGTTCCCGAAGTACGGGACGTTCAGATTAGAGGTGTTACATCGATTGAAATCAGTCATGACCTCAAAGAGACCCTTGCCTAGACCAACCCAGTTTGAAGCTCTAGATGCATGGATTAGGGCAGCGCATGAAAAGAATATGAACAGACGACAAGAAAGGGTGAAACGATCGGTAAGGGCAGTGCAGGATGCCAGATGGGATGCGGATGCTAAAAGATGGAGAGTGCATAACATGGAAGTAAATAAACTGTACCCAGTGTTAGAGGCGCCAGTAAATAAAAGTCCCCTAGAAGAAGATGAAGAGAGCGAAACAGAGGACAGCCTGATAAACAGATTATTGACAGACAGGCCACCCCCGTATAATAGAGCAGGGGGAGAGGTCGAGCATACTGAAGGAGAAAAGGGGGGCAATGCAGGAGAGCATAGACCGCTTCCCAGTTCAGAGTGGGATCCTGAGCCAAAGAAAGAGCTGTCTCAGCCTAGTCAGGTGCAACAGGTGGTCGGTAGGTTTGTGGTACAAAGAGCGCCGGAAACGGAAAGCGCCACATCCTACCCATTACCAGATGCACTACAGGTACCTGTTACCATAGGTCCTATAATATCGATATATGACCAAGAGAGAGCAAGAGGGGAAGAACGGAAACGGAAAGACAGAGAAAGAGCAGAGGAGGCAAGGAGGAACGATACCACTAATTCCCCAAGTCAGATGCCGATACCCAGAGAGTGGAGCACCCCGATGCACACAGCAGGGGACCCAGGAGGAGATCCTGGGGGCCCTAGATGGCCAATGGATCTGAGGGGATCTGGACGAAAATCCTTTCAAGAGCTAAATGAGTACATGAAGCAGTGGGATGAGGCAGTGAAGGCTCAAAAGTGCATCATAGCTGCGGAAGCTGAAAGGGAAAGTCAGGACAGCCGAGCTCGGACTCACTGCGGGGCTGGGGAGAGCAGCCCGGAGTGGGACTGTAGAGAGAGAGAGAGTAGGGGAGTCACCCATTGGGCCCGGAGTGGAGGTAGAACAGACCTGGAAAACGGGGGCCCCGGGAGTGAAGGGGTGTCGCGCCCAATACTCAGTGAAGGGGAGAGGAGAGCGCAAGAGTACAGAAACAGCTTTAAGTGTCCACACTGTGTGCCCGGCACCAGAGAACAGAATGGGAGTTGTGAGAGGTCGCACCATAGTCCCTGTGATGACAGAAATGAGCGCAGCCCAGGGAATATGGGGAACCAGGAAGGATCGTATCGGATACTGAGCGATACGAGGCAAAGGGAGAGTAGCGAGCAGAGGGAAAATAACAGAGAGGTGTGCGGTGGGAGGAGAGAAGAAGAAGAGAGTGGGGGTAACAGGCCCGTGTTCCATCACCTTCCAAGATCGGATGGCCGAGCATGGGACCTGGAGAGATGGGAGCAAGGGAGACCACCCATTAACTCTCCCGAGCCCAAACGCAGAGCTCGAAGTTGGGATGGTAGGGAGACCAGTGAGCCCCCTTCGAAAGACATATTGCGAGCTGAGATAAAAGCCAAGAGACTTGATGTCTCCAGCTTAAGGTCAGATCTGGATGACATGGTAGATGGTACCCTGCCTTTAGAAAGAATGGAAATGTATGAACAGGATGAAATACTGTATATGGCAAAGGACATTACTCGAAAAGCGAGAGCAGTCCATGAGAAGTTAGTCGAACTAGCAGGCAAATATATGGTGGACTTGTCAAGAACCAAAGCATTACAGGGTAACCACAGGCTACATTATACAGATCGAGACCTAGATGAGAGGAGAACGATTGGGCTGAAAACGCACATAAGGGAACTGATTACTGGAATAAGGACATGGAGAGCACTAGATAAGTGGGAAGAGAGGTGGTCCAAGAAAGGGACCGGCAGGAGAAGCATGATTGGTATGACACCAGGACAGCAGGGAATAGAAGCTTACCCTTTGCGTGAAGTCGCAAATGGGAACTATGTGCATGTCCCTTGGAGTAGGGGAGATTTAGCTGCTTTTACCACCTCCTTCCCCAAACTACGGGAAAACCCTGTGGAGTGGTACAAGCAAGTCGAGAGGTTTGTAAAAATCTCAAAGGTCCTATGGATAGATCTGAACACGCTGTTTGACATTGTAGTACCAGGCGATCTGTGGACAGCATGCAAGGTTAACGCTGAGTGGCCCACAACGGAGCCAGAGAGAGATGCCAAGACTAATGGGCCGTCCGAGATTGTGATGGCAAAATTCGAGAGAGTGATGACTTGGCTGAAAGAGAAAGTGCCAATGCAAGACATAGATTGGGTCAGAATAGACCGAACAAGACAGGAACCCAAAGAGACAGTTCATGAATATTACGAGAGATTGCTGAAGGCGTTTAAACAGTATAGCGGCTTGGATGTAATGGATCCAAAAGACATAGGGCAATTTGTGTCCAAGTTCGTCCTGGGACTGAGACCGGATATTAGTTTAATGATTCAGCAAC
Source organism: Lissotriton helveticus (assembly GCF_964261635.1). Classification (NCBI taxonomy): domain Eukaryota; kingdom Metazoa; phylum Chordata; class Amphibia; order Caudata; family Salamandridae; genus Lissotriton; species Lissotriton helveticus. The sequence goes on from NC_136065.1 coordinate 1,053,298,166, forward strand.
ACTCGATTTGTTGGCAAACTAAACCCCTAGATGAAATACTGAGATATGCCAGGTACTGCTGTGATGAGATAGACTCTAAGGCAAAGAAATTAAAAGAAAAGTTGATGGTGGTACAGATGCAGGCAGCAGGAAAGGGGGGACCGCAGCAACAGCAGCAAGGGACAGGTACAGGAGGAAAGAAGCAGTACAGTCAGAACAAGGGCAATGAGGAGAGTTCTACCTTTAGACCTAGAATAGATATAGCTGCCTTGAAGAAAACGACTAGGTGCCACCAGTGCAACGAGGTGGGGCATTGGAAACGCGAGTGCCCCTACAATGTAGAGATAGGAGAGCAAGAGATAGAGGAGGAAGAGGTTCAGAGCGCACCTACAAGAGGGGTAACGCAATACCAAGGAAAGGTGCTCAAAGGGGGGGGGGCTCCTCCCCGAGCCCAGTTCCCGCAACCTCCTCGAGTAGGGAGTATGGGTAAGACCTATAGACAAATGCCCCTGTTTGTGGAAGGAGAAGAGTGCTATTATGTGGACCCATTAACCGGACAGAGAGTGGAAAGAGAAGACTGCACCCTCGGGGCAGCCTTAGAGGTGGATCAGAGGGGACCCTATGTTGAAGCAGAAGTAGCAGGGTGCCCTACGACATTTCTGGTGGACACAGGAGCCACTAGATCCACGATCAGATCAGCTGCAGTTCCAGACCTGCCTATGTCTGGAGAGACCATACAAGTGGTAGGGGTCGCAAACAGGAGAATAACCAGCCAATTGACAGAACCGGTACAGGTGAAAATAGGGAAGTACAGCGATGAGCACCAGTTTGTGGTTTGCGATTCAAGCCCTGTGTGTCTGCTAGGGAGAGACCTGTTGTGTAAATTGAATTGTACTATATATTGCACACCTCAGGGAGTGGAGGTATTGACCAATGATGATGACGCAGATTTCAAAGTTGCAAACTCAAGAATATGCGTGGAGCTGTACCCTACTTTGACAGTAGATGAGCTCCCCTGGGACTTGAGAGAGACAGTGGCATCAGAAGTATGGGATTTCACTGGGGAAGAGATAGGTTTGGTCAAAGGGGTGGACCCAGTGAAAATAGTAGTGAAACCGCATGCTGAGTTCCCAAGAACACCCCAATATAAATTGACTCCAGAAACGATTGCAGGTATAAAACCCGTGATCGAGTCCATGATTAAACAGGGAATACTGAAAGAAATCGTGGGTAGTCCATGCAACTCCCCGATTATGGGTCTGCAGAAACCAAATGGGAAATTTCGGATAGTGCAGGACCTTCGAAAGATTAATAACATAGTCGTTTCGTGTTGTCCAGTGGTACCGAATCCATCAGTGATACTGTTTCAGATTCCATTCCAAGCAGAGTGGTTCACTGTGATCGATCTTTGTCAGGCTTTCTTTTCGATCCCTCTGGACGAAGAAAGCCATTTTCTTTTCGCATTTAAGCTGGAAAATCGCGTCCTAACATGGTGTCGTATCCCTCAAGGGTATACAGAGAGTCCATCGATCTTTAACCAGCTTTTGAAGAAAAATCTTGAAAGTCTAGTGCTGCCCCAGAAGTCAGTTCTGGTCCAGTACATAGACGACCTTCTTGTGGCATCAGAAACAGAAGAAGCTTGCAGGGAGGACTCCATTGCTTTGTTAAATCACCTAGCTGCCAATGGGCACAAGGTGTCCCCGGGAAAATTGCAGTACTGCCTGACAGAGGTGCAGTACTTGGGACACAGAATAGAGAAAGGCAAACGAAAAGTGTCACCAGACAGGATAGAGGCGATCATGAAAATGAATGCGCCTAGGACACAGAGAGAGGTTAGGATGTTCCTAGGGATGGTGGGTTATTGCCGACAGTGGATCGTGAACTTTTCACTGAAAGCAAAACCCTTGCAAAAACTGACGCACAAGGAGGTGAGTGATCCGGTACCATGGGACAAAGACTGTTTGATGGCATTCTTACAGCTGCGAGAGGACCTGTGTCGTGCTCCGGCATTGGGAATGCCTGATTACAATAAACAATTCTTTCTTTACTGTTGTGAGAGAGAAGGTTGTGCGTTGTCTGTGTTGGTCCAAATCCATGGGAATGCCCGTAGACCAGTTGCTTATTTCTCGGCTACTTTAGACCCAGTAGCCGCAGCGTTGCCCGGATGTCTCAAATCCGTTGCTGCAACGGGTGTCAGCATTGAGAGATGTGAAAATATCGTCATGGGGCACCCGTTAGAGGTGTGCGTGCCCCATTCTGTTGAACTGTTGATGACCAGGACCAAAACACAGCATCTGACCAACAGCAGGCTCACGCGCTATGAGCAAGTTATTCTTGCTGCAGAGAACGTGACCCTCAAGAGATGCTCTGTTTTGAACCCTGCCACCTTGATGCCACTTCCAAATGATATCGATGATGATGATGAATGTACAGACCATGACTGCCTCGATGTGACTGAACTATGCACCAAACCCAGACCCGACATCGTAGATGAGCCACTGACTGACCCAGACGAAGTTTTCTTTGTCGATGGCTCATGTGTAAGAGACGAAGTGGGGCAGTTGAGAGCAGCTTATGCTGTTTGTACAATTGAAGGAGTTGTGGAAGCTGGGTGCCTGGAAGGAGTACACTCCGCTCAGGTAGCCGAGATTATTGCCCTGACACGTGCTTGCTTAGCAAGCAATGGAATTCGAGTCACCATATACACCGACAGCCAATATGGGTATGGGGTAGTTCATGATTACGGGCAGTTATGGTCTCAAAGAGGGTTCATGACCTCTTCAGGCTCTCCCATTCGCAATGGAGAGTTTGTGCGCCTGTTGTTAGAAGCATTGCAATGCCCAGCAGGTATCGCAGTTGTAAAGTGCACCGCACATACCAAAAATGAGGACTTTGTTTCAAAAGGCAATAGATATGCAGATGAAGTTGCACGGTATTGCGCGGAACAAGGGTACTCTTTCACAGAGGTGGATGTGGGTGGAATAAATGTAAGAACTGAATTAGCCATGATACTGGAAACTGTTGATACTTGGGATGAACTGTCAACCATGCAAGAAAATGCTCCTGATTCTGAAAAAGAAATATGGGAAAAGGCAGGATGTGTAATGGGTGAGACCCATTTTTGGGTCTCAGCAGACGGCAGAGCAGTGTTGCCCAATGAGATGGTGAGTCCAATGGCTAGACTCATACATGGTCCCGTACACTTAGGGAGAGATGCTATGCTGAGAGTGTTTAGACAGACTTGGTACAATCCTAAGTTTAGAATAGCAGCAGAAGCAGTGTGCCAGCGTTGTGTGACCTGTCAGCAGCTGAACGTAGGGAAAAGAACACCAGTTGCACTAAGTCACATAGGAAGGTCTGGAGGTCCATTCAATCGAATGCAGATAGATTTCATTGAAATGCCAAGGTGCAACCGCCTCCGCTATGTCCTGGTGGTTGTTTGTGTGTTCTCCAGATGGGTTGAGGCATACCCTACACGTAGGTGCGACACCCTCACAGTGGCCAAGTTACTGCTTAGAGAACTCATTCCTCGCTTCGGGGTGCCGGCCTTTTTAGAATCAGATAGGGGAACACATTTTAACAGCGAGCTTGTGAAGATGATTTGTGTTGCGCTAAATATTGACCAAAAGTTGCATTGCAGTTACCGACCAGAAGCCTCAGGGATTGTGGAGCAGATCAATGGCACGATCAAGAGCAGGATAGCAAAAGTGTGTTCCTCAACGACCCTGAGTTGGCCTGATGCCCTGCCATTGGTTCTCATGAGCCTTCGTAGTACCCCAGACAGAAGAACAGGGTTGTCACCACATGAGGTGTTAATGGGAAGAGCAATGAGGCTGCCATCTATTCCAACTGCTGCACTGTTAAATATCACAGATGATATGATCCTGGACTATTGTAAGGGGCTGTCTGACGCCATGCGTTCTGTGTCCCTTCAGGTGCAGGCTGCCGAGGTTCCAGCGTGCCAGGGCCCGTGCCATGACCTGTACCCTGGGGACTGGGTCCTGGTAAGAAAACACGTGAGAAGAAGCTGTCTGGATATTCGTTGGCGTGGGCCCTTCCAGGTCATCCTGATCACGAACACAGCTGTAAAGGTGGGAGGCCTGCCCAATTGGATCCACGCGTCACATACGCGAAGAGTTCCAGCACCTCTGGAAACAGCTCCTCTCTCGGATAGACGTCCAGCTGAGGACCGAGAAGCCATAGAGGGGGCTAGCCAAGCTGTAGAGGTGCCAGCGGAAGCAGGGAACGAGTCTGACCAAGCTGAGGACGGTCAGTACAACAGTGAAACTGAAGACGCTACAGAAGGAGAAAGTAGCTGGGAGTACGAGTCAGACCCTGACAGGTCTGAGAGAGAGCGAGAACAGACAAGAAGAAGAAGGAGTAGAAGGGCACGTGGAGAAGCAAATTGGCCGCAAAGAAGGAGCTCTAGCCTGAGGTCAACTCCAGAAGCAACCCTTCCTCCGATATCAGAAGACTCAGACCCCGAAGAAGGTGCTCAGGGCGCTGAAGCACCCGACCGAAGAAGGTCAAGAAGAGTGCGAGTGCCTAACAGAAGATACTCCACACCTGAGTGGACATATCTGGCGACAAATGTCTGTGAAACCGGAGACAGGGAGGATCCGAGCGGTGGTGGTGTCCAGTTCTGAGCCCATTATCACCGTGGAAATACGACTGTTGGTACCCGGTGTCGAACAAGAAGGGTCACTAACATTCATGCTCCCCAGACCTCCCCGCCTCAGCAAGTTAAAACACATGTTTCTTACAGAATTGCAATTCCCCGACTTTGGTACAACGATAACAGCACATGAAGAGCACAATCTTCGTTTGGAAATACTGAACTATGCTATTGAAGCTGCAACCACAAATCTGATAGTAGACTGTTAAAGGACTTTGTAAATAAAGCAAGCAGAAAAAAGAAGATTACCTAGCGCCCAGGAAGCAGAGAATTTTAGGGAACTTCCCTTGAGTTGATGGAGAAGGGCTAGGGTTGTCTTTTTGAACTGTTAAAGGACTTTTGCGAAGAAGGCTGTCAGCCTCCAGTTGTGTGGACTCTAAAGACAAAAGGATTGAAAAGAGACTGTAAAGGAACGAGAGGAAAAGAACTTTTTGCTAAAGATAAGAGAGAGCCATATAGTCTGACGAAATGGAGGCCGGCACCCCGAACCGCAGAGCTAAATGTATAATAGGTACACTAATAGTAGGAGTAATAATATTAATAGCTTTAGTGGTAACAATTTCTTATGTAAAGGGACATGAGGAAGAGGTAAAGGTAACTGATGCGAATTCTGTAGAAACGCTTACACCTACGGTTGCTGGTGAGAAAAGGGAAAACACTCAAGAGAAAGCGTTATTAGCTGCAGAAGCCCGCAGGTTACACGTAGACGAGTCCCAAGGAGACTTTAGGTCAAATGCTTATGCTAAACTTTTATATGAATACGTGGATGCCATGGAGGTTAAGGATTGCTACGTCTGCATGCAGTTGCCGGCGTCTGTAGATGAGGGTATTAGATACCATCACCTCCCTCTGACATATGGCATTACATGTAGCTTATTGCTTAGTATATTTTATGAGAGAGATAGTTTTGAATACTATTTCTCAAATTATGATTCAGTGTTGCCAGAAGTCCCAAATTCTAAGCAGATGAACAAATGGGATTACTGGAAGAGTGAAGACAGATTGGCCAAGTTCTTCATTCCTTGGATTACCTTAGATACTTCACATGCCCGTAGAAATAATCTGACATGCAAGGTGTCAGAAGTCGAGAAGAAGTTCATAGGGCAGGTGGATGATCGTTACAGGAGACAAAAGATTTTGAAAAAATCAGGACAAGGGAAAACGGATTGGACCGAGGAAGAGAAGTCACACCAGAGAAAGGGTAGTAGTGGTCCAATAGCTTTAGATAAAGCGCAGAGAGGAAAGCTATGTCTTCACAGAGCCAAAACGTATTATGAAAATGTATACGTTGGAGAAGTGGACTGTGAACATGCTTTTAATTTAGAGTACTACACTAAGGATTTCCTGAAGGGAATGCAAGTGATTCCAAATGTGTATTTTGTATGTGGAAGAAATGCTTACGTGAGACTACCTGACAACTGGTATGGATCATGTTATTTGGCAATTGTCTTCCCCAAAATATATCATGCACAAGACTTAGTGATCATTGAGGGCAAGACATCTTCGAGGGGAAGGAGAGATGTAGGCGATGCAGAAATGGTTGGAGATGTCTTTGGAGCTATGTTCCCTCTTTTGGGAATAATCCTTAATGATGTTAAAATTAGACGACTGGCAACAGTTGTCGACAGGTTGTCTGCCAGCACTGCTCAGTCCTTAATGCTGGTAGAAGGAGAGATGCAATCGATAAGGGCTATGGTTCTTCAGAACCGTCTTGCATTAGATGTCCTATTAGCAAAAGAGGGCGGAGTCTGTAAGGCTTTGAAGGTCCAGGAATGTTGCACTTACATTCCAGACAATTCAAAACCCCTTGAGAAGGTTATTAGGAACATAACTGATATTCACAAGGAGATCGAAGATTTGAGTAGAGAAAATGTCTGGGAAAAGGTGGGCCACGGAATGAGTGCAGTTGGTGGGTGGTTTTCCACCTTAGGCAAAAGCTTTGTTTGGTATATTCTAAAACCTGTCATCATAATATTGATCTGTGGGATCATATTGTGGGGATTGGTGAGGGTATTCAAATGGTACAGAGCAAGAAGGTCAGAAAGGGCCCAAAGAGAGCAGCTGCAGAGATTGGCTGCCATACAAGATAATCAGTACAGGAGCCTGAGAGCTCTGGAAGCGCAGAGAATGCCAGCAATAACTTCAGTTTAAATGTTAGTGATGACCCCGAGAGGTCATCAAAGGGGGGAACTGAGAGAGCGCAAACTGACTTAAATGTATGAGTGCACCACACTTACCTGTAGTAAGCACAAATCATGAGGAGAAATGCCATGAGTGCTAATAGTACCTGCAATTATATTCTAAATGTATAGCTAATGTAGAGATTTAAGTAGAAGTGGAACTAATACAGAAATGTGTGACACTATATGATTTTAGTAGACGTGATTATTTTTGAATCTATGCCGTGTAGCTGTTAAAATATAAGATGGTCTGTGGTTAAACGCAGAATGTGGTAGGCCTCAGGGCCAGAGTTGGAGCTAAAAGGGAAGGTGGTTCTTTTCACGACACAGATTGCATTAACGTTTGGTCATCGCATTAAATGGGCCATGATTTATAAAATGTTTATTGAATAATAGAATAAGAGTATTAACATGCTTTAATTAAATGAAGAAGTTGAATGCTATAATCATAATGAGAAATATCGTAGGCCTGAAATGTTTTAGCATTGATTTACATGTACATGTCTGGGCTGAGAAATGTTGCAAGCCTTTTTAGAAGTCTATGAGAGTTGGGTTCTTGGCGGCAGATATTTGTCTGCAACAGGAAAGGGGGGATCCAATTATAAATGAATGAATAGAGGTCTGTTCAGTAGACGGCCCAGACATGGAGGAGGGTTCTGGAATGTTTAAGGGGTATCAGCGGGCCGGAGAAGAGCCTGAGAAGCAAGGTCAACTCTAACGTCTGAGGCCCAATACAAAGCATCATGGAAAAAGCCTGAAGCTACACCACGTGAGAGGCGTTTCGCAAGGGGCGTCTCAAATGTTGTTGACTGTTTTGTATTAGGGACAGCACCCCTGGGTGGAGTTAGGGCAGATACCTGAGGACCCTTAAGAGAGCGGATGGGTAGGCAGAGAGGGGTCATGACTGGAGAACTATAGGTTTTCACCAAGAAACTTAGAGTGGGTGACTTCCCTTGGGGGTCATTCACTGCTGACACCTTTGTTAGGTTGGGATTTGGTTAAGTAGGGATACCATCTAGAACAGGGTAGGGACGCCTAACCTGTGTGTTTTCCTCCAACCTAAATGAAGGAGAGATATGCGTCTATGCTGATAGCTTTATTATTCTTAGAACTTGTGTTAGTGATTTCTGTTGCTCGTTTGAGGGCTTTTCGAGAGCACATGTATGTAATTGGACCTGTGTATCTCGTGAATCTCATTCTGAGATGTCTGTATTTGCAGCTTATCATTTCCTTACAATAAACTTTTGAAAGCTAGAAGTTGTCTGTGGTCTTTGGGAGTAGAGTCCTTTATTGGGTGAACTAACTTGCAGATGGGTGTACTGTTTTCCTCCAAGACAGGCAACAAAGGTTCAGTCGACCAGATCGAGGTTTAGATCAATAGTGCTAAGGTATCGATCAAAATCTCGCCCTTTCAGGTGTAACACCCCAAACCACCCCTGAAGCTACGCCCTTTGGTAATTGGTGACCCTGGTGGAACCTACTAATAGACAGCACAGTTCTACGGTAGAAAACACTCAGGTCAACTACATTTTTATCTTAATACCTGACTCCCCTCTCACATCACTGCATTATAACTGTTTTCGTCATCCTCTATTATAAATGCTCTCTTGTGCTCCTAGAAGGAGTCGTTCAAATATGTTGTTCTTCAAAATCTGCACTCATGTACAACGTAACGCAAAAAAGTAAAACCTGAAATACAATTTCCTGTCAACGACATTCTGTGAGAATGCAGGCTCTGTGAAACTGTAACTTCAGTTGCCGTCTTTGGAGAGGTGTTTATCCCCTGGGTTTCTGTGCAGCCATGCATGAAAATGCAGCAGCTGTTGTCGTACCATGCCACTGAACTTAATTATGAACTGCACGAGAGGCTGAGGTCCAGCGCAGGTTGGCATGCCAGACGAGGTCCCTTTGAAATTCTCAGATTAGGTGCAAGCCATCTGTGAAGGCCCCACCACCCTCGTTAAACATTTCTTTTTTCGCACCATTGATAAGAAAAGGCCAGTTCTGAAGCACCGAGATGGTGAGATCACGTTTAAAGTCTGCAGGTAGCATGCACTGCCAACTAAGAAAGTCTCCGTTTTAACTAATAGGCAACCGATATCAGACGCTACCACGATTACATTTAAAACTTTGGTACATTACAAGGCGTTCATTACAGCAAATACTTTTACAACCCTAATGTGCTACAATGTAAAACGCATTTTCAATGCAAACCATTACTACACATTAATTTTAAAATGAGTTATTTTTATTTTAAACAAAATGTATTTTTTATTTACATGTCTGTGTGTGTGTGTATATATATATATATATATATGTATACATGTGGGCATTTCTAGTGCGGCGGTATGTGGATGGGCCGGAAAGTCCACAATATTTCTCCAACACTAGGGGGCATATGTACAAGAAAATGCTGGAGTGGGGTGCTACGACAATTTTTGCAGCGCCGCACTCTGACATTTTCTAATCTCAGTGATGCGCCGTATGTACAAAATAGCGCTGGCACAAAAAAAGCTGTCTATGGCCAGTGCACACGCCCTGCTGCCATGTTGCAAGGGTGCCTGTGCTGCAGGGGCAATTGTTTATGGGCAGGAAGGGACATCTTCCTGCACATAAACAATCAATAATGGCGATTTGCTCTTTCTATGTGTGCTGCAGGATGCAGCACACATAGAAAGAGCAAAAAACGAGGAGAAATTAATAATTTCCCCTCTTAGCACCATTCTAAGACCAAGTATTACCTGGCCTTAGCTTTTGGTACTGCCCCAGCCTTGTAGATCTGGGGCAGCGTAAAAAAGAAATAGGTGTTGCGGTGGAAAAGCCCACAACAATACCAATTGCAAGCCCCTTTGCCGCAGAGGACCGCAGCGGAAATGGGCATATTTACAAGTTGGCGTTAAGCCACATTAAGTGGCTTAGCACGCACCACCTTGTAAATATGGGGAATGACGCAACGCTACCGAAGCGTAAAAAAAAGGGATTCTCCTGTTGCTGCTCAATGAACACCATGTGCACACCCAAATGGTGCCAAAAGCTATATGTATTCACTTTATTTATGCAACAGCTGCAAGCTATTGCTAAGTATATAAATGCACACGTATATCCTCATTCACACACACTCACACACACATATGTGTGTGTGCATATATATATATATATAGAGAGAGAGAGAGAGTGTGAGAGAGAGAGAGAGAGAGAGAGAATGTGCGTGTGTGTGTGTGTGTGTGAACTAGAAGATGAAACAACTGCCAGCCAGGGCAAACATCTGGATCCTAAAGCATGGAATGAGTCATAAAGTAATGGAGTTCCTCAAACAGAAGGGCTCACCAAAGAACAAAAATATATTTCCACTACAATGTTTTGGCTTTTGCCTTCCTCAGGTAGTACAAGATGGTTTACTCTTTGGCTGCACAGCTGACACTGCTGAATTTTCAAAAAGCATAATGAGTGAAGAACTCATTTGGAAAGTGGACTCAATGCAGTCCTGAGATCTCATGAGATATAAAAATATAAATATATATAAATATGTTAGAAATCGGGTCTCTAGTTGACAGAGGTATGCACCCTGTCCAATTAGGGACCTCAATCCTAGTCAGGGTAAGTTAGTTACATGCCATAAATTAACTTGTGCTCACCCTCTGGTAGCTTGGCACAGAACAGGTAGGTTTAACTTAGGAGGCAATGTGTAAAGTATTTGTGCAACATATCCCCCAGTAACACAATGAAAACACCACTAAAAGATGCCTCACCAGCTTAGGAAAGTAGATATGATTTTTATAAATAAAACAAGACCAAAACAACAAAGTAGAAGTCGAGATATGTTTTTTAAAAGATTAAAAGTAAAAATAGCACTTCGAAGCACTAAGTGCCTATGGAAATTATCTGGTAATGCTGGACTGGTGCAAAGTCAAGAGTTCAGGCTGATAGGGTAGGAGCGAGGGCTGGGTACAGGAACCACGCAAGGCATGTTGAACAAATGTAAATTGATACTTGTATAGCGCACTACTCACCCGCAAGAGTCTCAAGGCGCTTGTACGAATACCGCTGTGGAACCCATCCTGGCTTTCCCTGTGAGGTGTCCACTCCTGGGCACCCCCAAGGTGGAGGCCAGGCATCCTTAGCATTGTGGGGGCGTTGTGGAGATTAAGCAAGCTATTGCCCAGAGTTGCAGAGTGGGACTCCATGATTGGAATAGGCACCGAGGCGAGAATTATCAGGTCCGTGGAATTTTTGAGCTCAAGACCCGCCGAGGCGGGGAATTGAACCCTGGTCCCGGGCTAGACCTCTGCATCAGGGTCTGCCGCTCTAACCATTGAGCCACACTTCTCCACGCCACACAAAGTACAGTGATCCTGGTTGCAACAGCAAGATGCGGGGTGCAGCCCAGTGATGCGTCGGTGTTGATCCTGCAATCGAGTTGATGCGTCAATTTTCTTCATGCAGTGGTGGCGATGCATCAGTTCCGAAGACTATGCACCAAACCGAAAGGCGTTGGTTCTGTAGGCGATGCATCAGGTTTCTCTGTGCAGTTGAGGGGATGCGTTCATCTTCCCACACTGCAGCAGCAGTGATGCCTTGGTTTCGATGCATTGGTTCTGTAAGCCAATGTGCTGGTTCCGAGTGTGATGTTCTGATTCTACTCCCGCAACAGCGATGATGCATTGATTCTGCTACATGCAGACAGGAGATGCGTCGGTTCTACTGCAGCATGCACGTGGGTCCACTTTTAATGAACCAGGCACAGGAGTAGTTGGTGAGACTTTGATATCGCTGAGTCTCAAAAACAGAGGCAAGGCAACAAGCCCTTGGAGATCACTCTGGATTCAAGGCAGAGTACAGCTCTTCCTCAGCAGGGTCAGAGGGTAGCAGGCAGCAGGGCAACACAGCAGAAAAGTAGGTCTTCCAGAGCATCAGTCCAGCAGAGTGACAATCCTTGTTGCAGCACAGAAGTCCTTCTGACAGAATTCCTTTACAGGTCTAGAAGTGTCCGATTTTCAGAGGTCAGAGATCGAATTCTCATACCCAGTTGTGCCTTTGAAGTGGGGTGACTTCAAAGAAGGGTCTTTGAAATCACAGAGGTCCTTTCTTCCTAGCCCTGGCTTCAGACTTACTACAGTTCTCCAGTAGCTACCCTCAGTTGCAGGAAAGCATTTGTGGCAGCACGCCTTATGGGTATTTCTATCATCTCATAACATTACTAACAGAAAAAGTGGCAGGTCTCAACTTATTATTGAGATGCATGGAGGGGAAAGCATTTATACGTAGCTGATAGAAGAAAAAAGAAATGGGCAATTAATTGTAGGTCTCAGAATTGGTACTTTTTTCGGTGTGATGCTCAAAAGAGTAAACTATTATTTGCATTGTTTTGGGGTTTCTATTTAAGACATTACAAATTGTGTATATTTACTTTGCCACTGGATTCAAGATAGCCTGGCTGATGAGGGTTATGAACCCGAAACCGGTTCCAGGATGCTTGTTTCCGGTCCAGGGAAGAAATGGCTTGGCAGTTCAGGCTGGACTGTTCCCATGAGGCACAGGGTCAGACTGATTTTCATATGGCCGTGTCTGAACTGGGGTAGTGGAGTGAGCTAAAGAATGATGATGGATTAAACCCAGATCAGTTGACTGGGGTGAGTATTTGATTTGCTCAAGCGCTCCGACCATCATCCCCTTTGGTATCGCTTTATTTACTTTGGTACCCCAGACTACACATACTTTGGAGATTCAAGCTTCATGCTGCACAGTTATGCCCAGAAAGCAAATCTATCCCTCATCTTGCAGAGATGATGAAGTCTCAGACTTTAGACGTTAAAGTTTCTCCTGAAGTTACATTGCTCATAGATTGATATTGGAGGCTACCAGGTTAGTAACATCAAGAATGGGCTTCCGAAAGAGCAGCCACGTAGAGACAGAATAAGCCATTGGCAGGCTACCAATGAAAGGACTATGGACCTAAGAAAGAGTCTTGCCATTATTTGCAAATAGATAGATTGATATGATTTCGTAATTCTGAAAACTATTTGCTCAAATTCACTTCATATTTCCTTCGTTTTAATGTTTAAGCGTTTCGAAAACATTATTTCAAAATTTTCTGCTGAAAAATGGATTGATCTTATCCGTGGAATCTGTATGGTAAGAAGTAGGGTGACAGAGTACATGGGGCCTCATTTATGAGGCCCTGCGGCACTTTTACGCTGCCGTTGCGTCACTTTTTGTGACGCACCAACAGCGTAAAAAATGTGCCTTGTTGCACCATATTTACAAAGTGACGCATCTAGGTAGATGCGTCACTTTGTAAACCCCTGCGCTACATAATACCTGCGCCAGGTATAATGTATGCAGGGGGGGCGTTCTGACGCAAGAAAAGGTCATAGAAGTGACGCAGTGAAATCTATAAGATTTCACTGCGCCACTTCTAGGACGCAAATGCGTCAAAATCTTACGCCTGCCTCACAGCAGACGTAAGACTGACGCAGGCCCTTTCACATGGGGCTTACCCCATGTGAAAGGACACATTGCTGGAGTTGCGTCACTTTTGTGACACACTCCAGCAATGCGTCACTTTTGCGCCCACAGATACGTCAGAAATACTGACGTATCTGTAACTCCTTGCAACATGATGCGTCATACTATAAATATGACGCATCATTGGTGTCGCAAGGAGGGCGCAATGAAAAGTGACACATCACTGTTTTCACGCAGCGATGCGTCACTTTTCATAAATGAGGCCCTTGGTGTCTTCAATCTAATTAGTTTTAGGCTCCGACCCAATTACAGAAAGTTGCTAAATCATGTAATATCACAGCTTTATTATTACATTATTGTATTTTGATTAAATGATATTAACACAGATTTAGCTTCCAATGGGTAAAAGCTTGCAGGACCAATCTTTCAAGTTTTCCGTATGTATTATTGCAGAATTAGTATCAGGTTTTTCACACTACTGCATTGCAAAACCTCTTCAATTACTATGAGAGAAAAATGTTAAAAATACAAAAATGCATTAAAAGCACAATCAACATAGATTTGGGCTCTCTGAATCGGCCTGAGTGTTCTAAATACTGTGTGGGGGAGGTAGGGGAGGACACAAGATATATGTGGATCTAGGGTCTTTGTTTAGGATCTTAGTTGACAGTTATGCAATATAAAGCTACACATGCAAATTTGGAGCATCAGATCAGTGTATAGACACGTGAGGCATGTGAACACCATGACACACTTTAATAGCTGCAGTCAAAGTTAGAGAAGACACAAATGAAGCCCACAAGTACATTGTATAGCTAGTGAGCAACCATCAATCCTAACGTGGGGATTTAGCATCCGAGAGGTACTTCTGGCTGTGCTTTTACAGACACTTGGAAATCAAACATTTATACTTAAAACTGCAACATATCTCATGTAACCACAGCAAACCCTGGTATTGTTTACTCTTTCAAATTGTAGACAATTGAGACTTATGTCCTTGCTGATGTTTTTGCTTCCTGCTACAGGTGCACATGCATAGAAGGGTTCGAGGGGCCAATCTGTGGCGTAAATAAAGATGACTGTAAAGACAGTGACTGTGAAAATGGAGGTAGCTGCATCGATGGCATCAATGATTACACCTGCTTATGCCCTTCATCCTACACAGGTAAATGTAAATGTTGTAGTACTTGTATAGCGCCCGAATCACCCCATATGGGGTCTCTCCGGCGCTTGTACGCATACCACTGTGGAACCCTTCCTGGCTTTTTCCCTATGAGGCACTCACTCCTGGGCACCCCCAAGGTGTTACCAGGCATCCTAGCGCTGTTGGGGCCGTTGTGGAGATTAAGCAAGCTATTGCCCAGAGTTGCAGAGTGGGACCCATGATTAGAATAGGCACCGAGGCGAGAACTATCAGGTCGGAGGAAATTGAGCCCAAGACCCGCCGAGGCGGGAATCGAAGCCTGGTCCCGGGCCAGACCTCTGCATCAGGGTCTGCCGCTCTAACCATTGAGTCACACTTCTCCACAGGGTATCGCTTATTGTCTTTGGCTTTTCATTCTGTCTTTGTGTTTCTTCATTCACTTACTCACTGGAAAAGAGTATTGGTTGTAAACAGAGACCACCAGCCTCATCAACACATTCAGGGGGGACCACTTGAGGTAGACTCCAATCACCTAAAGAAATGACTCTCATTGAAATGTGAATGCTACATGTTTAAGATGAAGCCCACTGAAACTCATTATTTACTGGCCTGTGCTAGGAAGTCAATTATGAGTCCCAGCCTTGCTTGTCCAAATGCTGTTTGAGCAATATCTCTTGTTTCTTTCCTGGGTTTTAAACTCTTGCTTTCTATGCATGTAGCTAAGCAAGCCCAAGTAACTGAGTACACAATATCTATGTTGAGATGCATAAATGGCTTCCTTGTTCCTGACAAATTTTCATCTGTGCTACAAACTGCTTAGATTTCTCGTGTGGAAAGAGGAAAGGCACTGTTGTGCGGTATTCTTACTGCCACTACGAGATGTTGTTAATTCAGGTGCTCATATTATTGTACTGTCTCTGTGTCAATTTATTGTAGGCTGCCTTATTTTCAAGGATATGGTATTAAAACAATCATCATGTCCTACCCGTAAATCAGTACTTGTGTGTCAATTCTTCCTAATGAGTAAGCATGCTTGGCAAGTTGAGATTTCATATGTCCCTAAAATGTGTACTTTGCTATAGGTATTCCCTGTAGCAGCACTGCTCTTTTGGAAACGTCTCATAACTTGATGCTTGCCGCCTTCCCTATTTAGTTTCAAAGATTAATTTAAAGACTTTAAAAAAAACCTATGATTTACATTTCATGTTAGTCTTTCTTTCGTAACTTTATTGTTGTCTGAATATATATTTTCTGGTACAAGCTTATCTGATGTTATGCATTATTGTATTGTGAAATTATGTTAAATACTAATAAGTAGAAAAGTGTCCTCAACGGGTATTTTCAGGTACATGTTTCTGTTTTATTGCAGTTGTATAGATCTGATACTGAATAGCAATGTCATTTAAAGGAAATAGGTTAACCAAATGAACAGCCAGCAAAAACAAGCCATACGAGTCATGTAGTTCAGCAACAGAGATATTAATGCACATACAAAAAACATATGCCATTTATGGTTTACCTCAAATTTAAATGCCTAATAGTTACAACATAAATATACATAGATGTAACATTTCCATAAAAAGTAGTGCCAGGGATTTGAACAGAAAAAGACATATTGATATGGTCTGGAAAGTAAGCAATCATTTTCACCTCCATGGAGTGGTAGCATGGCCTTTATCAGGACTGGACACGATTAAAGATCACATGAATCCATAGATGGTTGACACTGTTAACACTAAGAATAAGTCTGCCTATGAAACATTAATATATTGAAATTATGAATGAATGTTGATTAATGTCCAAATATGGGAAAAGTGGATTTCTAAAGATGACGTACATTTGTGGTGATGAACGCATTATAAAGTAACCAAGGAGTGTTCATTGTTTAGACGCTATAGAAAAGTGCACAAGACTTAAAAACCTTGTGTGATTTTAAGTCTTTTAAAGTAACTATTCATGTTATGTAGGATAAATACAAATGTCCATGCTTTATTATTCGGGTTGAACAATAAGTTATGTTTCTGTTATCTCAGAGGCTAGAAGGATCATTTGAAAAATTGATCACTGTTAGGGATTAGGTTTTGCTCTACTTAAAGTGAGTCCACCGTTTTTCGATATGCTCTAAAAGTAAATAAACAATGAAAGAATTCTGAGAACAAAACCCATACTTTGGTATCAATGGTTAAGTCTTGCAGTTCCCTATCGTTGATGAATAATAACCATAAATTATTTCTATGATCCCCAGACTGGTAACTATGGTATTTTACGGAATTGTTCAGTTGCAGCTTTTTGTGCATGTAGTTACCATTTTAGGGCACTTGCATACCCTTTAATAATTTATCATACATTTCTAGGGTGTGTAGTTGATGCCTATCTTTCTCGAATCATTAATCTGTTATGCAGCACATAAAACCGGGAATGCTGCCTCTCAGCCACCTACCCACATCACCTATTCGAGAGACGAGCTCATAAGTATGGACCCCCCTCTGATACCAAGCTGTCAGTCTCATACCACTGCTAACCGTCAGGAGACCATATCCTGTGGTTTGCTTAACGTCAGATCTCTCAGCAAGCACCACGACGAAATTGCACTACTCATAGAGTCTCACGAGTTAGACATGCTCTGTATGGCAGAGACATGGACTAGAGCAGATAGCACGGTAGAACTGGGTCTTGCCTGCCCCCTGGGCTACAAAATTAGACACAAGCCTCGGGTAGGGACTAGAGGTGGTGGCATAGGCCTCATCTATAGAGAAACTTTGGATATCTCCCAGCTAGAGACGAGAGAAATCCCGGGATGCGAACTAATGGGCTTCTCCTTAAAAGGACAAGGAGGTGTCTTATACTCCGGGTAGCTGTGCTATAGACCCCCGGCCAATGCCTTGTCGGCCATACCTGAGTTGGTAGATCTGATTTACGAGCTCTCCAACACCCACACTAGGATTATGGTCCTGGGAGATTTTAATCTGTGGCCGGACGGATCTATGGATCTAGCTTATAAAGAACTGGTTCAGTCCTGCAGCAACTGGTACTTTCTCCGACTCACTCAAAGGGTCATGCTTTGGACCTGATCCTTGCAGATGCTAGTCGGGTGTCGGTACGGAACATCACCCCCAAATGCTGGACGGACCATGCTCTTGTCCATTTCTCCCTGCTACTCCCTGCCGATTCGTTGAAGAGTGGCAGGACAGGAGCCACTTCAAAGGTTGGTAGGCAATGGTCAAGGCTCCTGAAACAGTCGAGCCTGCCAACCCTGCTGGCAGAAGGCTTCTCCTTGGGAGGTAGTGCGGAGGAGAGTTATGTGATCCTCAGTCAGAAAATCTCTAACTCACTGGACGAATTGGCTCCTTCGCGAAGAATCAGAGACAGGGCTAAACCTGCCATGCCTTGGTTCTCCAAGGAGCTTTTTCAGCTGAAGCTCCAGTGTAAACGTGCGGAGCATGCCTGGAGGAGACAGTATTTTGAGTCTGACAAGGCTCTCTTTAAACAGGCACTACTGGCCTACAAATCCCAGATCAAGTGTGCCAAAGCCAGTTTCCTTGAGGAGACGCTATTGTCAGCGGCAAATAAATCCCAGGCCCTGTTTAAGATAGTCAGGGATTTATCTCGCCCTGCTTGTGCCTCCAATGACATCCCGGCCTCCCAATTGCTCTGCGACTCCCTGGCAAAGGCCTTTGAGGACAAGATCACCTCCATCCTGAGCAATCTTGGCACTCCGGTCATCTCGGCTCCCCAAGCCATGTCTAACTCTGCACTGGGATCCACCCTTAAGACCTTGGAGGTGGACGCTAGGCAAGCCCGGTTGAACAGCTTCCCCCTCCCGTCCTTTGAGGACTTTTGTTCTGTGGCGGACGGGATCTCTTCGGGTTCTCCTCTCGACCCGTTGCCACATAAATATTGGAAACTGTTCCATGCGGTGCTTTTCCCCCCTCTTCATGCCATCTGCTGCCAGTCCTTCAGTACTGCTCGGGTTCCGGACTGTTGGAAGCTGGCCGTGGTATCGCCGCTTCTGAAAAAGGACACACTGGATCCTACTTGCTCAGCAAATTATAGGCCTATCTCACTGCTTCCTCTCCCAATTAAGATCTTGGAGAAACTGGCGACAAAACATCTGTCCAGCTTTATAGAGACTAACATCTGCCTGGACGAGGCTCAGTTTGGTTTCAGGCCAGCCCACGGTACTGAGTCTGCATTGGTGACTGCTTTGGACTACCTTTGTTCGCGTGTCGACCTTGGTCGAGCAGCCTTTTTAGTGCTGCTCGACATGTCGGCCGCGTTCGACACGGTCAGCCATGCCATTTTTATCAGGAGACTTGAGGAGATTGGGGTATCTGGCCTGGCCCTGGACGGGTTGGTCTCTTACCTTGGTAACAGACACCAGGTGGTAGTCTTGCCGCCCTACCGTTCTGACATCAGGAAAGTGGGGCAGGGCGTACCTCAAGGGTCGGCCATTAGCCCTATTCTATTTAATCTATACCTCCGCCCCCTGGTCAGCCTGATCAAGTCTTTTGGCATTGCGGTCATCAATTATGCCGATGACACGCAACTTATCTTCTCGTTTGAGGGTAGGGATGCTGTGTCACAGGAGACTTACCATCGCTGCATGACAGCTACCGCAGAATGGCTGAGTATGAATTCTCTGCAATTCAACAGCTCAAAAACCGAGATACTGCACTGCTCAATGGATCGCATTCCCCGGCCTCTGCCACCGGACTTTTGACCTTCCTCCTTCCAGGGCACAGGGGCAGCGGCAGTCTCAACTCGGAATCTGGGTGTGTTGTTCGAATCTAATCTACAGCTAGACGCGTTTGTCAATAAAACTGTGGCTACGTGTATGCTGCTTCTCCGAACATTGCGGAAGATTTTCTCTTTACTCCCGGATCATGCCCGCCCAGAGGTAGTGCGTAGTATCATCTTAAGCAGGCTTGACTACTGCAACGCGCTACTTCTGGGTGCGCCAGCTACCCTAGTGGGTAAATTGCAGCGAGTGCAGAATATGGCTGCTAAGCTGGCTCTTTCCAGACGGCGTCTTGACTCCTCTTCCTTGGCGCTTATGGATCTCCACTGGCTGCCAATTGCCCAGCGCATTGATTTTAAAGCACTATGTCTTGTTTTTAGGGCTCTCCATGGCCAGGGGCCGTCCTCGCTGCAGACGATGTTCTCCTGGTATACGCCTACTAGACCCCTTCGTTCCTCATCAGCCTGCCTGGTGGTAATCCCTAAAATTATGAGGATTCGGATGGGCGGACGTTCCTTCAGGTTTGCTGCAGTTAAGCTGTGGAATGCTCTACCCTTGCCCTTGAGAAGTAAGGAGGATCTTTCCTCCTTTGAAAAAGGATTAAAAACACACCTCTTCCCCAGGATAGCGTAAAGATTGAGGCAGCATAATATTGTGTATGGCTGATCAAGTCAAGCGCCAGGATACCCTTTGGGTGACAGTCTGCGCTATACAAATATGCCATACAATACAATACAATACAAAACAGTATAAAATAGTTGATAGAAAATATAGTTCCTTCCTTCTTTACAGTCTGTACCCTTTTCGTACTTATTTTTTTTTTGTTTATTTATTTATTTGTTTGTGTTTTTCTGTAGAACTGAAAAGACCTAGAATGGGTGTCAGAGTGATTTACAATATTTTTTCTATATTGTTTAGGGGAATATTGTGAGCAACTCATTGATTTGTGTTCCTTGGAGAGGAATCCTTGTCAGCACGATTCCAAATGTGTCATCACCGCTGAAGGAGTAAAGTAAGTATCCACAGTCACCATTTGTCCATCTCACCGGCATTTTATTCATTGGGGATATTGGTTTATTGACCCAGACAGAGAGCCAGAAAAGTTGTAGACCCATTTTGTGATAAATAGTACACTTTATTTTGTACTTTGCTTCGGTGTAAGTGGAATTCTACTGGTACATTCTGTGCTGGAACTTGCCAAAGGGATTAATTGAATATACCTGAGCATGAATCCTCTTAATTTTGTGACTTCTCAGGTGTGAGTGTGCACCTGGTTATGTTGGAGACAACTGCAGTATCAACTATGACGACTGTAAGGACCATCGCTGCCAGAATAATGCCCAGTGCATGGATGAAGTCAATGGATACTCCTGCCTCTGCCCTGAAGGATACAGGTAAAGGAGCACACGTGTCGACAAACATCTGCACTCAGGGTGGGTTATAGGAGGCTAACAATATTTAGGTCATTAGTCAGTCTGGCCTAAAATCCCTCCGAGCTTCCATATATGGTCCTTTTAATAATTTAGTGGCCAATTTAGACCCTGGCAGGAAACCACTGTCCGTAAGGGTGCAGAGGTCATCTCTCCTGCCACCCCAGCCAACCCGCTCCCAAAAAATTAAGCAATCACTGCCAGCCCGGCCCTGTTTGTGACCACCTGGTTTTATCTAGCAGTGATGGACCAAAAAAAAGAAAGGACATCAGATCGTCCACTCTAAATAGGATGGGCGTTCTGAGGCGCTTAAGTAGGTGGCCACCATTATGTGGGGCCATCCAAGTAAGTTTTCCGACTGCTGTGACACCAGGAGTGGCACTGCTGTGGTAAAAAATATGATCTGCTGAACTCATAGTTGAGTGGGCGGACGCAGAGTTTGGAGAACAGCGTACTCTGTTGCGTTTGTGATGGAGTACCCTATCCACCAAACTAAATCTTTCCTGTTATTGAATCGTGGCCACAAAAAGCAGCATAGTGCTTAAATGTAACTACAAAAGATGAGGATAACATATGAAAGTACCCATTGAAAAGGTCGAAAAATGAATGGTTTTTCAATTATCCCAGAATATGGGGCATTAACTCCTAATGAAACCGCAGCAAGAACTCTTGTGTGTTCTTGAGCATATTAAGGCATATGTTTTAAACCTGCATGCCACCTTGTCTTTGAATCGTCACACACAGACCAGAAACAGTCTTCACAATAGTGTCAAACCAAAGCAAAGGACACAGAACAAAAAAATCATGGAAGGAACGTTCTAGCAGACAAAACAACTTGACAGTGGGTCAGAGTCTGTATTTTTCTCTGTTCTTTCTGATTGGTATTTTATATTTGCAAACCAGTTAAGGAAGATTGACCAAAATGAAACATCATATTAATGATACTTATAAGTGCGGTACACACTCACCGGGCCAATGTGAAATTTCTCGCGCACTGGACTAATGTTATTTAAATTAGGAGACTACATTTATGAAACTCGCTGCTTCAATTTGGACCAGTGAGGTGGCTGCAAATCTCCCAGGACATTAAAATAATCCATTTGCTGTACAAGCACAGTTTTCCCGACCTGTTGAGAATCGCTCACTGTGAATAGATGCATAATTCTCCTCAGTGAGTGTTTAGAGGCACAGGCTTATCCGAACATCTAGCTTCCTTGTGGGAACTAGTTCTTCTTGATTCTGACTTTATCTGGTCTATTCTCAAATGTCAGAGACTGATAAGGGCCATGAACGATATCTTTCTCTTTTGCTTTGTCACACATCTGCCATGATGTAACTAATCATGACATAGCTACAACTTCTACACTCTATACACCCTCCTCCCGCCCCATATCAGTGTCCCGTGCCCTGAATACATTATTCTAAGATAGAACACAGTTAAGGAGTGCATGTTCACCCATGCATGTATTTAGCCTGTCTTTACCCGCCTTCATCTTCACCCTTCAGCTTAAGGATAGAAACTGTTCTGTACTGATTATATGTTTTTCTTTTAATGTATGTCTATGTGTCTGGTTTATTTGCCTTGTTGATACCTTTTGCTTTGACTTGTAAGGATTTGACCATGGGACCTTTGTATCTGTTTTTATGCAAAGTCTTTTGTATGCTGCAATGCTTCAGCTCGCATTCTTCAGGCTGTGTTGTTTATTGACTGCCATGTTTTATGTATTTATTTTCATCTCAATTATTTATTCATTCCTATTTTATGTGCTTTTATGACTTTGGGCTTCATTACAATGCATTTCGGAACACAACCGATGGCTTGTCTGTTGCGGTCTGAATTGCATCTACTACAGCAGTCCCACCGACGCATTACGATGCGTGCGGTCGGAGGCAGCAGCCGGAGGGACCAACTGACACAATCCGACGGGTCAGTTGGAGAGTCCTCATAATCCCTAAATGACGGCGTTTCCGCCATCGGGATTATAATGTCTGTTTTCAACAGCCTTTCCATGTCGGCCTTTCCAACATGGAAAGGCTGTTGGAAAGCGACATTGGGGCCGCTTGCAGGGCCTCTTTCCCACACGGCCCTCCGCATCTGTGTTTTGGGGGCCCCTGAACATCCCTGCACTGTGTGGCAGCCACCACATGGTGCAGGGATGTTCACAAACTCCCATTTCTCAATGGAAGCTTGTGCTGTGGGCAGTTTCCGCCCGCCGCACAAGCTCCCGTTGAGAAATAGGAGTTTGCAACTGCACCATGTGCAGTCACATCCAAATAATGTGGTAGGAACCGCCGACCTAAGGTCGGACGGTTCCCAATCCGCAGTGGTGTCGGTCGGAGGCAACTCAGACCAACATCGTAATAAGGACCTAAGTGTTGAATAAAGCTTATCATGTCATTAATCATATTTAGCCTATCGGTCAGTATCTGCCCTTATAATCTTTGGGATTTGTTCCTTGTTGAGTCATGTGACCTTGATAATTCCCTAATCTGTCATGGAACTGGCAGGCTTTTGCTGTATCCTAATGGCATCCTAGCAAGACTATAGCTATATGAGGCTCCTCGTCACTGGCATTCCCATGTGGCAATACTAGAGCTTCAATTGTGCCACCATTCAGCTATATCTGCCCAAGTGTTAGGTCATGCCATGACATGTCAGATTTTGTTAAGCTATGCAACATTTTTTAAGCACACTAGCACTAGAGGTCTCTAGCACGGCAGCTTAGCAAGCAGTGACAAAACAAAAAGGCAAATCTGAAGTTGTGTTAAGATAGATGTGGTTTTCTGGAGCTGTATTTTTCGCTAGAATGCTGAATACGGTTCACATGCAGCTGTATTTCTATGGCCAAGATCACCTTTACTTTGGTGAAGTCTAGCATCTTGCTATCTCTCCACTGTCTTGTGGTTCTAGGCTTTGTGAGTGCAGTCTCTCATTGGCCAGTGGTGGTGGAGCTGGCCTGACTGCTGTTATCTTTTGTTGTGGTGATGCCATCCGTTTGCCTTTTCATGGGCTGTATGTTTGGGTCACTTGACTTCTCTATGTGAGGTATGGTCAAGAGAAAGAAAGTCATGTTTTTCAGGGGTGGGTGAGTCTTGAGCAGCCAAATGTTAAAGTTAATGTCATGCTTGATTTTCACTATGACTAAATCAATGCTTGCGCGAGGGGCATATGTACTAGCCTTAACTTTACATATTGTAAGGGATAGTCTGTAATCCTTTCCAGATCTGGCTCAGTAGTAGCTTCCATTTTTTGTTAGGTGCCGCTGCATCCTTATTTATGAGCTTTTTATGCTCCCCGGTGTAGTGGGCAGAGGGACGTTTCAACATGGTGAATGTTTCCAGACCTGGCATCTTTCAAAAGAATCGCAACATGTGGGTTGGAGTCTTCGGAGATGGTAGGGCCCTGAGCTCTGTACTCTCACCAGCCATGAGGGGGCACTGCCCTAGGGCCAATTTATACCCCCCACCCCCCCAAGGAACACAAACAAAAGCTTCCAAGGTTGCCACTGATGTTCTGAGGAGGTTGCAAGACTGCTGCTAGACATCAACTGTGTACTGCCTCCACACAGCAGCGAAAAACCCACTCTGTTCTGGGGTGTCCAATTCAAGCTGTCACTTACCATGTCATATCGGCTCTTCACCCGGAGATCTTTTGAACAACGAAGGTACAATGTGAAATGTATTTGCACCAGTTGAGTTGAGAGCTCTGATATGTTATTGCAGGTGCCTGGCTGTGTTATTTGCCTACCACTTGTTTGCATACATTGAAATGTGTCTTGTTATGGTGGTAATATGTAGATTTTGAAGCTGTGCCCATCTGATTAGCTGCAGTGGTATTAGGAAAATAGCGAAAATGTGCAATTTCCATTTTGGCAAGATACTATCTTTTTCCTTCAACACAGGGGTCTCTGTGTGGGGGTGAAATATTCACCGGTAATACTGTCACATTGTTTCTTACAGCAGTTATACAATTGTATTACAGTGTCTTCCCATGTGTGAGATGTGTCTTGAAGGGGGTAAACATTTGTTGGCTTTATTTACACATGTGCATACCCACACAAGTGGAACTGTCTGTGTGTCTGTGTGAGTGTATGTGAACTCCCCCTATGCATTTCTTTTGTAGATACCTTTGGAGATAGTTGCAGATGCATTTTTTAAATTAATGCGCTTGAATGGCACTGTGTCCCAATATTTGCACAAGTTCTTTGATGTTTCCATTTGTAGCTCTTAGCCGGTCCTAGTTCTTTTTCTGCTGAATCTGGTAATGTTTGTGCACTGCTGTTTGTGCACCAATGCTCTTATATTGTGGGAGGACTTTGTGTTGGGTGGCTTATGCTAATGGGTGTGGTTTTGGGAGTGTCATTGTGCCATCGTCCTCCAGACTTTATTATGTTGTTGGGTTCTTCGCTTGTATTTCTCTTCAACCTTGCTGTCCATCTGTTTGCCCAACTGCCACACATTTATTCTACTCTGGCAAGGGTTATCTTCACAATTTCTGTGCCTTCTTGTAAACTGTAACCCAAGTTGGTCGACTGGACCCTGCATTTTCTGCTAAACCAAAATGGGTGCAGGTCACACAGGAAGAAAATCTTGAGTTGAATAGACATTCCAACTTGTGCTGTAAAGTAGAACTTATCATTGTACAACCAGTGATTGTCTAGTGAAACGTTCTATTAATCTATTGCAAATTATTTATATGTCTCAATTACACAACTGTTGCAACTGTGAAATTTACGTTTGTGATTCTGTGGTTAGCTAAAGTGACACAAAATATTTCCTTATTAGTCTTCCCCAAAAGTATCAGAACCTTACCTAAACTATCACACACTATTTCATTTCACTTTATTAACGAGTATTATGTGCTAATTTGATAATGGTTCGTTACGTTATCAATTAGAAACCCTTGATTTCCATTTTTTTCTTAATGAAATTAACATAGCTATTTGGATATTAATATTATTTAAAATATGGCAAATCTTCCAATGAGTAAATCTATAGGGATCCTACTTAAGATGCAACTTTATACAGTACCTAAAAGCATATTTTAGTAATCAGAGAAAACTAGAGCCCAATAGTTTTCTTTTGTTCTAAACTTAATAAAACCTTTTTGTTAATGTATTAAAATCACTCACTGATTTTTGTTCCTGTGTTTCTTATATTCCTCTTTTCTCAGCTTTATTGATGCAGTCAGAAATTGAAAGCCAGATGAGAGCAAATAATTAGCGAGCAACATCTTGAATTTAATTTGTAAAATTTCAATTTTGATTTGCAAATGTACTAAACCCATTTAGCGTTTGAGCAACATGTTACAGATTCGCTAAATGTGTTAAGGAAATCATAAGGAATCGTTATTTGGAAGGGGCACGTTTAGGGTATACTTTCCAAATAATGATTCTCTATGGAATGTATTAATGTTTTGGTGACATTAATGTTTGACAGACACCTCAAAGGAGGTAGGAACTTGTTTGCAAATGGGAAGGGTGTCCCCCAGTGACTCCTTCCCCTTTGTGAATATCCAATGGGACCACTGCCTATTCCTAAAAATAGTTTTCATAATGTTTCTTTTTAACACATTAAATTTCCAATTAAGGAAAGCTGGCTGAATTAAACAAAAATGCTTTATTTAAAGTAATTACTGACATTGTTGCATTTTGCGACATACCTCATTGATATTCATAGAAACCACCGCAATGGAGCGCACACCGCTAGCCCCTCCTCCGGATCGCCCCTCGGGATTCTGGTACTTGTAGTTCAATAGTGGATCACCCAGGTGGGTGCAAGTCGGTACTTGTTGGACTGATGAATCTCTAGACCCGATACATGTCCCGGGTTTTTGGGTATCGCCCGAGACATGGCTCGGGTTTCGGGATAACTTCCCTCATCAGTAGAGAAATGGTTAGGGGTGGAGGAGAAGGCCGCCAAACAACCGTCAATGGCCTCGATGCCCGAACCGGCACGCAGGGCAGCATCCAGGAGCCCGTCGGCTCAAAGCTCAAGGGAGCCAATTAATAGAAACCACCGCAATGGAGCGCACACCGCTAGCCCCTCCTCCGGATCGCCCCTCGGGATTCTGGTACTTGTAGTTCAATAGTGGATCACCCAGGTGGGTGCAAGTCGGTACTTGTTGGACTGATGAATCTCTAGACCCGATACATGTCCCGGGTTTTTGGGTATCGCCCGAGACATGGCTCGGGTTTCGGGATAACTTCCCTCATCAGTAGAGAAATGGTTAGGGGTGGAGGAGAAGGCCGCCAAACAACCGTCAATGGCCTCGATGCCCGAACCGGCACGCAGGGCAGCATCCAGGAGCCCGTCGGCTCAAAGCTCAAGGGAGCCAATTAATAGAAACCACCGCAATGGAGCGCACACCGCTAGCCCCTCCTCCGGATCGCCCCTCGGGATTCTGATAATTGTAGTTCAATAGTGGATCACCCAGGTGGGTGCAAGTCGGTACTTGTTGGACTGATGAATCTCTAGACCCGATACATGTCCCGGGTTTTTGGGTATCGCCCGAGAAATGGCTCGGGTTTCGGGATAACTTCCCTCATCAGTAGAGAAATGGTTAGGGGTGGAGGAGAAGGCCGCCAAACAACCGTCAATGGCCTCGATGCCCGAACCGGGCAGCATCCAGGAGCCCGTCGGCTCAAAGCTCAAGGGAGCCAATTAATAGAAACCACCGCAATGGAGCGCACACCGCTAGCCCCTCCTCCGGATCGCCCCTCGGGATTCTGGTACTTGTAGTTCAATAGTGGATCACCCAGGTGCGTGCAAGTCGGTACTTGTTGGACTGATGAATCTCTAGACCCGATACATGTCCCGGGTTTTTGGGTATCGCCCAAGACATGGCTCGGGTTTCGGGATAACTTCCCTCATCAGTAGAGAAATGGTTAGGGGTGGAGGAGAAGGCCGCCAAACAACCGTCAATGGCCTCGATGCCCGAACCGGCACGCAGGGCAGCATCCAGGAGCCCGTCGGCTCAAAGCTCAAGGGAGCCAATTAATAGAAACCACCGCAATGGAGCGCACACCGCTAGCCCCTCCTCCGGATCGCCCCTCGGGATTCTGGTACTTGTAGTTCAATAGTGGATCACCCAGGTGGGTGCAAGTCGGTACTTGTTGGACTGATGAATCTCTAGACCCGATACATGTCCCGGGTTTTTGGGTATCGCCCAAGACATGGCTCGGGTTTCGGGATAACTTCCCTCATCAGTAGAGAAATGGTTAGGGGTGGAGGAGAAGGCCGCCAAACAACCGTCAATGGCCTCGATGCCCGAACCGGCACGCAGGGCAGCATCCAGGAGCCCGTCGGCTCAAAGCTCAAGGGAGCCAATTAATAGAAACCACCGCAATGGAGCGCACACCGCTAGCCCCTCCTCCGGATCGCCCCTCGGGATTCTGGTACTTGTAGTTCAATAGTGGATCACCCAGGTGGGTGCAAGTCGGTACTTGTTGGACTGATGAATCTCTAGACCCGATACATGTCCCGGGTTTTTGGGTATCGCCCGAGACATGGCTCGGGTTTCAGGATAACTTCCCTCATCAGTAGAGAAATGATTAGGGGTGGAGGAGAAGGCCGCCAAACAACCGTCAATGGCCTCGATGCCCGAACCGGCACGCAGGGCAGCATCCAGGAGCCCGTCGGTTCAAAGCTCAAGGGAGCCAATTAATAGAAACCACCGCAATGGAGCGCACACCGCTAGCCCCTCCTCCGGATCGCCCCTCGGGATTCTGGTACTTGTAGTTCAATAGTGGATCACCCAGGTGGGTGCAAGTCGGTACTTGTTGGACTGATGAATCTCTAGACCCGATACATGTCCCGGGTTTTTGGGTATCGCCCGAGACATGGCTTGTGTTTCGGGATAACTTCCCTCATCAGTAGAGAAATGGTTAGGGGTGGAGGAGAAGGCCGCCAAACAACCGTCAATGGCCTCGATGCCCGAACCGGCACGCAGGGCAGCATCCAGGAGCCCGTCGGCTCAAAGCTCAAGGGAGCCAATTAATAGAAACCACCGCAATGGAGCGCACACCGCTAGCCCCTCCTCCGGATCGCCCCTCGGGATTCTGGTACTTGTAGTTCAATAGTGGATCACCCAGGTGGGTGCAAGTCGGTACTTGTTGGACTGATGAATCTCTAGACCCGATACATGTCCCGGGTTTTTGGGTATCGCCCGAGACATGGCTCGGGTTTCGGGATAACTTCCCTCATCAGTAGAGAAATGGTTAGGGGTGGAGGAGAAGGCCGCCAAACAACCGTCAATGGCCTCGATGCCCGAACCGGCACGCAGGGCAGCATCCAGGAGCCCGTCGGCTCAAAGCTCAAGGGAGCCAATTAATAGAAACCACCGCAATGGAGCGCACACCGCTAGCCCCTCCTCCGGATCGCCCCTCGGGATTCTGGTACTTGTAGTTCAATAGTGGATCACCCAGGTGGGTGCAAGTCGGTACTTGTTGGACTGATGAATCTCTAGACCCGATACATGTCCCGGGTTTTTGGGTATCGCCCGAGACATGGCTCGGGTTTCGGATAACTTCCCTCATCAGTAGAGAAATGGTTAGGGGTGGAGGAGAAGGCCGCCAAACAACCGTCAATGGCCTCGATGCCCGAACCGGCACGCAGGGCAGCATCCAGGAGCCCGTCGGCTCAAAGCTCAAGGGAGCCAATTAATAGAAACCACCGCAATGGAGCGCACACCGCTAGCCCCTCCTCCGGATCGCCCCTCGGGATTCTGGTACTTGTAGTTCAATAGTGGATCACCCAGGTGGGTGCAAGTCGGTACTTGTTGGACTGATGAATCTCTAGACCCGATACATGTCCCGGGTTTTTGGGTATCGCCCGAGACATGGCTCGGGTTTCGGGATAACTTCCCTCATCAGTAGAGAAATGGTTAGGGGTGGAGGAGAAGGCCGCCAAACAACCGTCAATGGCCTCGATGCCCGAACCGGCATGCAGGGCAGCATCCAGGAGCCCGTCGGCTCAAAGCTCAAGGGAGCCAATTAATAGAAACCACCGCAATGGAGCGCACACCGCTAGCCCCTCCTCCGGATCGCCCCTCGGGATTCTGGTACTTGTAGTTCAATAGTGGATCACCCAGGTGGGTGCAAGTCGGTACTTGTTGGACTGATGAATCTCTAGACCCGATACATGTCCCGGGTTTTTGGGTATCGCCCGAGACATGGCTCGGGTTTCGGGATAACTTCCCTCATCAGTAGAGAAATGGTTAGGGGTGGAGGAGAAGGCCGCCAAACAACCGTCAATGGCCTCGATGCCCGAACCGGCACGCAGGGCAGCATCCAGGAGCCCGTTGGCTCAAAGCTCAAGGGAGCCAATTAATAGAAACCACCGCAATGGAGCGCACACCGGTAGCCCCTCCTCCGGATTGCCCCTCGGGATTCTGGTACTTGTAGTTCAATAGTGGATCACCCAGGTGGGTGCAAGTCGGTACTTGTTGGACTGATGAATCTCTAGACCCG
This sequence comes from Lissotriton helveticus, assembly GCF_964261635.1. Lineage (NCBI taxonomy): Eukaryota > Metazoa > Chordata > Amphibia > Caudata > Salamandridae > Lissotriton > Lissotriton helveticus. Next base: position 1,053,328,247 of record NC_136065.1, read on the forward strand.
ATACATGTCCCGGGTTTTTGGGTATCGCCCGAGACATGGCTCGGGTTTCGGGATAACTTCCCTCATCAGTAGAGAAATGGTTATTCATTGATATTCATTAAGCAAGTCAAATTGCGACCCACTGCGATTTGGTATTTTGTGAACCGACCTATTAGTACATAGGTTGTGTCACAAAATACTACTTTTGAGAACACTATTCGATTCTCAAAAAGTCTGTGAGCAAATTGTCACATCTGGTCCTAGATCATTACTCTGAGGGATATCTTTACTAGGTTTGGTGTAATTCTGTTAAATAGTTTTTCCAAAAATGTTTTACAAAACAGTATGGGCAAGATTTGGGTGGTGATTTATATATAGGCATGCAGCCTGCCATTCCGCCATGGGGATGGAGTAAATTACTCCGTCCTCATGGCATAGGGACTGCCCGACTAATTTATAAATGACCACCATACAGGCAAAGAGTATTCTTTTTTTCTTTTTGTAAAGAAAACATATAATGCTGTTGACCATGGTGGGGGGAGCATTATAATGTTTTACTGTTCCTTACCGCTAGGTTTTACCTGGCGGTAAGTAACCGTAAAAAATGACTACAAGTCCGCCCATCTAAATTTGGCGGGTGGACATGTAGCCATTTCTCTGACGGCCCTTACTCCCCCAAGGCCATCAGAGACATTTTACCACAACGTTGACAGAGTATTCACCGCCAGGACCAAACTGAAAGTCAACCCGCATTTTAATCGAGCAGGTGAACCTTCAAGTTGGCGGTAAAAATACTCTGTCATTGTCACAATGGAGTATACATACCGCCAAAATATAAATCACCCCCATAGTGAGTTAATCAGACAGGGACGTTTGTATATCTGGAAAGTTGTAGCTCGGATTGTGTGTGGATCTGAATCCTCAACCTTGAAAAATAAACCAATCTCATTGGAAGAGGCAGCATGTTTTCTCTTTATTCATTGTGGGTTTCCCAGTTTAACAATTAAAAAGCTGGTCTCCACCCAGTGAGACACACTACATTTTGTTCAAGAGACTGGAGAGGCATTACTAGGTGGCATCTTTGGAAAAAAAAGAATCTGGTAGTCCTTACATTCTGATTGTACATTTTGTGTTTATTTTTTAGTGGTCAACTTTGTGAGATGCTGCCACGTGCCTCCATATCACCAAGTCCATGCGAACTGGCAGAGTGTCAAAATGGGGCCAAATGTGTTGACCTTGGGAACCGAGCCATTTGCCAGTGCCTACAAGGATTTGGTGGGGCAAAGTGTGAAAAGCTGCTGAGTGTCAACTTTGTGGACCGGGACACTTACCTGCAATTCACTGACCTTCAGAACTGGCCACGGGCAAATATTACTTTGCAGGTGTGTTACAAGATATGCCTGTATCTTTTTTCTGGTGGGATAATTACATGACTTAACAGAAAATGCCTTACTGATTGGGCACCTTGCATCCTTTTTAGGTCGAGCAACCTATCTCAATGCGCATGCGCATTGAGCGGGAGCGAGATATATAGGGGCTTATCGAGAGTTTACCTAACTGGCGATTCCACTGGCGATTTGATGCTGTGCCCGTGCGCTTTTAGGTCAATGCGCGTGCACATCATCAAATCGCCAGTCAATCACCAGCAGCACTCCTCCCACACCTTTGAAGTGAAGCTTAGCTTCACTTCAAAGGCCCCTGCTGCTTCACACCCTCATGCCGCTCCGCCCCCTCCCCTGCCCGCCGTGTCGCATTTCTCCTCCCCCCTCCCCATATCAATGCCCTCCGCCGGCCGTACTTTCACTTTGACAGCCTCCTCTTTCTCTAGACTCTCTCTCATCCTCACATTTCCTCTTACTGTCCCTCACGCACTCTTTCTTTGTCACCCCTCAATCTCTCGACGTCTGTGTGTTCCCCGCTCCTCTTCCCGCATCTTCGCTCTCAACTCTCTTTCGCACACACACCACAATTATCTTTCTTTTTCCTGTGACCCTCGCTTCCTCTCCTGGGTCCTTTCTGTGCCTCTCCGTCTATTACTCTTTGTCCCTTCCGTTGTCACCCACACTGTCTCTTCACCTCTCTCTCCCACACCGCTCTCATTGATCTACTCACTCTCGTCTCTATTGCTCTCCCACCCTAAACAGTCCCCTTCCACTCACTCCCTCGCTTTCCTGCCCTCACCGCCGCCTTACCTCTCGATGTTGCGTGTTCGAGATAGACTAGAGGAACATTAAAATAATTCTATAATAATTTGTAAAAATAAAAAATAACTATAAAAGTGCCTCTCCGTCTATTACTCTTTGTCCCTTCCGTTGTCACCCACACTGTCTCTTCACCTTTCTCTCCCACACCGCTCTCATCGATCTACTCACTCTCGTCTCTATTGCTCTCCCACCCTAAACAGTCCCCTTCCACTCACTCCCTCGCTTTCCTGCCCTCACCGCCGCCTTACCTCTCGATGTTGCGTGTTCGAGATAGACTAGAGGAACATTAAAATAATTCTATAATAATTTGTAAAAATAAAAAATAACTATAAAAGTGAAACGCGAACGAACTCAAAAGTAAAAATAAACAAGCATTGGCATAGCCAATAGGTCTCGCTTTTGGGACCTTATAAGTATTTAATTATCCAGCACGATATCCTTGGTGCAACAACCCTAACTGTTGCATGGCTAAACACTTATAAGGTCACAAAGGCGAGACCTATTGGCTATGCCAATGCTTGTTTCACACTGTGGCTATGTTTTACATGAGTTTTCTATTACTGTAGGTTTCAACCGCTGAAGACAATGGAATCTTGCTTTACAATGGAGACAATGACCACATGGCAGTGGAGTTGTACCAGGGTCATGTTCGGGTCAGCTACGACCCAGGAAGCTTCCCCAGCTCTGCTATCTACAGGTAATATGCAATGTGATTTAAGTGTTTGGATTCTGTGTGGCTGGAAACCATGTTTCAGGTTGATATCTTCTGAATTAAATCCTGGCATTCTGAGTTAATATATATAAAATGAGTAGTAACATGCTGCCTATGTTTTTCCAGGTCAAATTATGCATGGGATCCGAATAAATTCTGCATTTTTTAACTTGTGTTGGGTGGGTAGGCAGTGGGAGGGTGGTATTGGATTTGTTTGTGAATCTGGTATATTGTGGGTCAGCAAAGAGGGAATTCCATGCTCACCCAGTACTGTAGAAGGGGTCAGGTGGGGGCCAGGCACATCTTCCTGTCTGAGCCTGACGCAAATTACAGCCAGGTTTCTCTGACCAGTAATATGAGGTACTGTGTTCCTGCACTTAAGAAATCTGGGGTCAGATGTGATCTAATGGAGTGGTATCTCCCTGGAGATAACAATCCAGCTAACCTTTAATCAGGACATTGAACGAGAAATGACCATGGATGCAGGACAGTAATTTTTTAGGTTTCGCCTGGCGATTCGCTCCGCAGCAGCGTTCGCACAGGCGAAATCTAATGTCAGAACAGTACGGGGGCTTTGTCCCGCCTGCTCTTCCATTGGCTAGCTCCATAAATGGAGGCTAGCCATTGGAAGAGCGATCTGTCCGTCATTGCCGGAGCAGATTCGTGGGCGTTCCAGCGATTTTTACTCATCCCACCCCTTTTCGTACGTCATGCGGCGGTGGGCGGTGTTTTTTTTTTTTTTTTTAGGTTTCTTTTGGTCAGTTCTCTGAAGATGGCGGCCGGGCAGTAGCCTTCATGGCGTGGTCCGCTTTAACACCCGACACAATGGCCGGGCGGGCCGTGAGATAATGAAAACGTTGGTCGGTTTACACATGTTTATTAAGCCTGGTTTTAGTTTCCGACCCTGATCATTCTCGCAAATTCTAATATTTTCTAGATCGTTCTATAGATGTAGCCCCACCTTCCGTAAAGTGGTTCGCTATCCCTCGCTCTGCATCACTTTCACCCTGCTTACGTACGTTTCCTTACACACGAGTTTAACATCCTGCACCTCACTCAAACCGTTGTGTATTTTGGTGATGGGTGAATGTCGTAATCCTGGCTGCTCATAATGGTGTTTTAAACATTATTTCAAAGCAGAGCCCCGTTGTTTATAGAGTAAGTGGCTCATCAATGAAAAAAGAAGTTCACCAACCTATGGGCTCAGAAACGCCAAAGCGTTCCCTTCGTAAGATGACCGCCAGCCAGCATGTTAACACCATTCACACGTTGACATTCTAGTGCTCTTTCTCCGGTGGCTCACTTCGGCGGAAATGACGTTCCACACTATTACGTCTCAGCCTCAACTGCAGTTCCTGCAGGTTTTACTGGGCGAAGATGGCGGCGAGGGCACCGGGTGAGTGAGGGTCAGAGTATTTCTATTTCTAGGCATGGTGCACTGTCCGGTGTTCAGCTTACAAGTGGGTGAACTAACCGCAGACAGCAACGCGGTGTTTAAACTGAATATGTTCTTTTGGCTCCCGTGCAATTTCTTCCTTCAGCGTCCTTTCCCGTCCTGGGTGACCTTCCAGGCACCCGCAGCCACAGATGACGCAGGACTTGATTCTCTGGTGAAAAAGGCTTGCTCCTCGAGCTGCAAAGTCAGGCTGAGGTTTCTGGTATAGCAGTTTTGCGGAGTGACCGGCTCGGAACACATTATGATCAGGAGGCTGGGGCACAGATATTGTAGGGTGCGTGTAGTGATAGAGCACCATCCTCAGAGTAAGCGTAAAGGCAAATAAGGACACTGCAGCGTGCATTAAAGTGGCACTGCTCTGAGGAGGGGGTAGGCTGTGGTCCCTGCTCTGACAGAGAGGATGGAGGTGCACTGCAGAGTGAGACTGCGGGCTCTGCTGGGTCAGTGAGAATACTGCACTGCCGGGGGACTCAGGTTGCTAGGGAGCGAGCTCTTGGCCCTGCTGGCGCACTAAGTTTGGGGGACTTCTGGGAGAGAGAGTGACTGCTGAGAGAGAATGGGGTACAGCTGAGTGAGTGATGCTGGGGTCTGCTGGGGACTCAGGCAGGAGACCTGCAGCGCAGATAACCCAGGGCAGTGGGCAGGGGGCTCTGGAGGCTGCTGGAAGAGTCAGCCTGGCACACTGCTGTGGGGGTAAATCTCTGGCCGTGCTAAAGAGTGAAAGCCGGGGACTGACACTGGCCACTATAGGTGTGGCAGGGTATACTCAGACATGAGTCCCTTGCTCACTGCTCCATCAGGATTCAAGCAAGCCGGGCCGACGAGGCTGATATGCCAGAAACCGGTCCCCGGTAGCTTGTCTCCTTTCTGGTGAAGAATTGGCTTGGTAGTTTGGTCTGCCCTGTTCCCATGATGCACTGGGCCAGGGACAGACTAATTTGCATATAGCCAGGTTCTGAGCTGGGATGGGTCAGTGAGCTAAATAACGGTGATGGATCAAGCCCTGATCTTTGGACTGGGTAAGAGTGGTCTGCTTAATTCAGACACTCTGTTCATCACCACCCCCTTTTCTGAATCACTGCTGAATAGTGGGGCTGCAGCGCTGAGGGTGAGGGGAATGTGGCACTGCACCGCTTTATATATTGGCTCTTGCACTCGATACCTTTCCATTGTTGTAATTACTTCACACTGTTTGCTTTAGAATTTCTTATACTCGACACATTGCGGGGCACAGCTAGACAAATTCAAAGCTAGAGAAATAAGACAACAAATCGTATTTAGAAAAATCAAAATTTCAAAAATTTTGGAGAACTAATTAAACCTAGCAAAAATTAAACACTGCAAGCAACTGTTTTTTAAATAATCAGTTTGACACCATTTTTCTGAATAGAAGAAGTTCTGGAATGTTACTTAATGCGGGAATCCCAGTTGGGTGGTTTTCAGCCTAATATTTCCCCCTGCCGTGGAGCTACCTATATGTTGGACGTTGGTAACTCTAGGGGTAGGAAATATTCCAGATACGTGTAATAAGTGTTTTCTGCATCGATTCCCAAATGTTTTTCTCATAGTTTCATCCAGAGAATCTAGTTATTTTCAGCAGCCAAACTCTCCAGGTAAAACATCACACCCTGTGTATATGTATTGAAGGTTCGCAACTGTTTGCAGATGTTTATTTGATCCTGGTTGATTGATGGTGAAGATGCCTTGGGATGCCCACACATTATCGGCTTGATAATTGGCAAGATTTAACAAACAATTGTTTCCAGCTATTGGCATTGTAAATGACAATGCCATTTATTTATAGGTTTTCAAAACCAACACATAAATAAAAATATTGTCATTTACAATGCCAATAGCTCTAACTTTTACAAAGGCGAAACCGTTGCATTGTAAATGCTTGTCATTCATTGTGTGTTATCGTGTTTGGCTTGCTGTAAAGATATAGAAGACATGTAGTTGCAATGCTGGTATTGCCTCAACACTGAGACAAAGACTATTAGTCCACTGGTGATGAAGACTGCATGTGCTTCTTTCATTCTGATAAACCTCACCTCAACTTGGCCTTGATACATTCACTAACCCCTATCCTTTGCTTATCAAACCTAGTTATCTCTTACCACCCCAGTAATTTTACAAATGTGAGCCACAGCCGATTTTCAGGTTGCCACTAGGTGTCTAATCCAAAATGAACTAACTGTCCTCACTGGAGTGAAAAATGATTTCAGCCAGGCTCCAGGAAACATAGGGTTCAGATTTACATAGCCCTTGCAACACTTTTGCACCGCTGTTGCGTCACTTTATTAACACAGCGGCGACATAAAAAATGCAGCCAATTTACAATGTGATGCATCTAGGGAGATGCGTCAGGTTGTAAAGCCCTGCATCACATTATAACTGCGCCAGGTATAATGTTTGCAGGGTGGGCGTTCCCACGCAGGAAAGCCTCCTAAAAGTGATGCAGTGAAATCTACAAGATTTCATTGCGCCACTTCTAGGACTCCACTGCGTCAAAGCGATATGCCTGCTTGAAGCAGGCGTAAGGAGAGATGCAGTGTATTGGGAATAAGCCACCGCGTGCATTGATGGAGGTGCGTCGTGCTTGCGACACAACTCCAGCAATGCATGACTTTTTCGCCAACAGATTTGTCAGAATTTCTGACGCATCTGTCAATCCTTGTACCATGGTGCGCTGTATTGTAAATACAGAACATTCATGATGGCGCAAGGGTTTCGCAGGCTGGCGCAGGGAAACTGACCCATCTCTACAGATGCGTCAGTTTCTTGTAAATCTGCCCCCGAAACTCCATAGTCCTAGCCTAAAAAAAAACACGATCTGGTCCTACTAAATATTTTGACTACTGCTTCTATATATATGTATTTATTTACCATTGGTACTTGCTCATACTGATGAACAAACGGTGAAGCAGCTATATTGGCTGGAAGGGAGGCATTGAAGGAGAAAGAACTGAGGAGTTCTCTATTGGGGAAGGGAAGGTGGGCAGAACGGTAACTACAAGTCACCTATGAAAGTTTTAAGTAAAAAAAACAAAGCTTACAGTTTCTTTTATTGAGTTCCGGTCTTAAAAACATAATCATATTGCAGGACTCTGCCAACAATGTCATGAAGATTAAAATAGCTTACGGAAAAATGTTTAGATCACCGCCTTAACTATTAACAGAACGCCACTGGAGTTTTTGATAGCTTGTTCTCATCATTTTTTAGCTCTTCGGCATCAGAGTTTTGATCCAGAAGGCTGGCAGTTGGTTGCTGTCCTAGAGAGTGGGTTGTACATCTAGGGTGTCCTTGCCCGGATTGTTGGGGCAACAATGTAAACTGATTAAAGTTGCTACTTAATTGTCATGTTGTCACCCTTTAATTCATTACACAACGAGATTGTCTTGAAAAGTAACCTAAGCAATAGTTTAGGTATTACCTATGCCTCTTGATGTATACTCAATAAATTTATCAGAAAATGTAATTTAATTGGTGGCTTATATTTTATTGATCTTGTGAGGCATCCACAAGAACTGTACATGACTACACAAAATGTAGGATTCCTTATGATTTGACCAGGTGATTTATAACCTATTTCATTTGAAATAATACTTTCTTTGCTTTCCTCCTGGTTGACTTTGTTCTGGCATTACTTTGACTCCCCACTCCTTCCCTAAGTTTGTACATATCTTTTAAGCTGTGCTAGCAGAGGAGTCATGATGCCTCTGAATTCTTGTCTTCCAGTGCAGAGACAATCAATGACGGCCAGTTCCACACAGTAGAGCTGGTCACCTTTGACCAGATGGTGAATCTTTCCATCGATGGAGGAGCCCCTATGACGATGGATAATTTTGGAAAACATTATACCTTGAACAGTGATGCCCCACTCTATGTTGGTGGTAAGTTTTGTGACTTTAGATAATAAACGGAATACTGAACAGTCCAGGACACAATTTACTCACAAGTCACTGTCAATCCGTACTCAGTACTGAATGCATATACGAATATTGCATTGCTGGCAACTTTTTGGAAAACAACTGGATTATAGGAGGATTATTTTAGTTGGTGTATGCTCCCTGGCACAATATGTCGTTATTTGTCTTTTGAGCCATATTGCACATTCTGCCCTTAATGGTTAGAAGGTTCTAATAGCATTATAGTCACATCGCCAATGGCTATACATGTTGTTATATGCTGTTCTCCTAGTTATTGGCCCACACTTGAAACACAAGCCTAAAATTCAGGAAGGTGGAGCATTGTGATTGTTTACTAGCCCTTGGCAACTTCACTGTATGCCACACAAAGTATATCAACCCTACCCGTGCAGCTTATCATAGAGTGAGGCTTTTATTACATACTGAAAATCCCCTGAACAAACTATACTGTCAATTGTTTTTTTTTTTTAAAATCATTTTTATTGGCATTTTCAACAAATAACAGTACATTGGTATCTTTTGTGAATGTAGCATAACATCCATTATTTATACATCTTGTCATGGATTACAGTAACATCTAAATACAAGTCACACCCGGTATTGTCATACAGGATGCAATTTTTATAGAATGGTAGGCAGGGTTAGATATGAGCCCATGCATGGTAGTCAATAGGCCGTGCCTATGGTAGGGTGATCGCTCTCAACTTCAGCCCTGTGTATTAAATGGTTCTATATGCCAGCCAATGGTTTAAACTGGAGAATCGGGGTAATATAACTGGAGGTACACCGTGTCTAATGTTTAATCACCTAAGAAGAGTCGCCTAGTTACCACTGTCTGGTTAGGTCTCATGTCTCGCCTGCGTGGGCGGGATGTCGGCAATATCATAGGGAGAATGCTGCGTGCACTGTCCAGCTCCGATTCCCTGTCTGGACCCATTCGAGGCTTTCTCCCCAGAGGGACCCTTCAGAGAGTCCCGGGGGCATGGTTGTGTGGCAGGGGGACGGTTTTCCTGGGACCCTGACTCGTCCGAGGTTTCTTGCACAAAGGAGTGAAGTAAAATAGCCCACAACATGGATATAGGGTGTTTGCGTGTTCCCTTAACTTCTTAGGACTGAAGTACCTCCTCCTCTGCTGCTCCTCGTTTTTTGACTAATCCCACCCATGCCGCTAATGGGGGTCCATCTGGTGCCTTCCAATGCATTGCTATGCATCTTTTAGCTAGCAGGAGCGCCAGGGACTCAAAGCGCGTTTCCACTTTCCTATTCTTGTGCTGCTTGCAAATGCCTAGCGCACAGGCCTGCCAGGTGTGAATACCTGATAGCCCTGTGACTGAGCGAAGGGTGGCGTGGATCGTGACCCAGTAAGTATCGAGTGCTGGACAATCCCAAAACATGTGGTGAAATGAGGCATTGGGTTCAGGGCATCTGGAGCATGTAAAAGACCCATGTGGATAGTATTGCTGGAGCTACTCAGGGGTAAGGTATGTGCGGTGCAGTATGTGCAGTTGTATGTTTTTAAAACGGCAGGGAATTCCAAGACGCAGGCCCATTCTTTGTCGGGAAGCTGTCTGCAGCATTCAGTTTCGCATTGTTCCCGAAGGGGCTCCAGGGTAAGTGGGTTGAGGGCTCGTAATGCTTTGTATATCCAGATAACCAGATGCCGTCCCGGTCCCATCTGTAGCAGTGTGTGAAGCACCGGGTGTGTGGAAGGTTCAGTGTCTATCGTGTGCAATGCCTTGCGGCAGTCATCAAGAAACTGCAGATGCAGGAGGAATTGCCCTCTGGGGAGCTCCCATCCTACCGCCAATTCCGTGAATGGCTGCAGTTGCTCATTGAGGTATAGCGACATTACTTCCGTCAATGTTTGGTCTGTCCATGGTCTAAATACCCGCTCTGTATAGTGTGCCCAACCCCTAGGGAATCCCACCAGCGGCAGGGCAGGAGAATACAGGGGCAATGTGTGGTTCAGTCAATGCACCCGGGTCAAGCAAGCGTGCGCTACTGTCAACTGAAGGGGCCTGTCCCGGAGCGGTGCTGCTCCTGGCAACAGCATGCGCTGTATGGTCGGTGTCTGGACCCGTCCTGTGGCTCTAGTCAACTCCCCCACGGCCCGGTCCGCAGTCCAATGGGATACCCATTGCAGCTGGGCGGCGGGGAAATATGCCTCAAAGGAGGGGGCTCCTAATCCTCCCTGATCCAGCGGCAGCTACAGTTTAGCTAGTGCAATCCGTCGACGTCCGGACCCCCAGATAAGGGTCCCTAGGAGTGCGTCTAGTTCTCGGAAAAAGGAGCACGGGGGAAATACTGTTAATTGTTTATTTTTCTTTTATGCATGCTAAATTTAAACCTTGGTCTGGTCTAACATAACATCCGAATACCATAAGTGACAGGTAAGCATCCATCTAACTGATCTGTGTTGGCCGATCCTCACATGATCCCATTTCAGTTCAGTTCAGTTCATACGTCTTTATTTTCGAAATATTTCATCATAAAAGACAGGCGAAAACACACAATACACAACCTAAAGCAGCATTATTCTACTAAAAACATACAAGGCCCTAAAATACATAACAAATTTCATCACACAAGGGACTAAAAAGGATGCAAGAAACATTTTGTGGGGAAATAAATACGATAGTTAAAACTAGATTAAATAACATTTGAAAGACGTATACAAAGTTAAAATTACTAATCTTAATAATTCATCATTTTAATTTAAGAATTGAGGTGCCTCGCTCTGATTATCCACATCCAGCCTAGAAACTTAGCTACTCCCACTGACACAGGCTCTGCGGTGTTAGTCAACAGGAACCGTAGCGCCTCCCTACTCTCTCTAGTACCCAGCCTGATACAGATTGGCTTTAACCATTTGCGACGTGGCACCTGGTAAGCGGGACAAGCGAATAAAACATGACCTATTGTTTCCTGTCTCTCAATACACCAGGGGCAGGACTCACCAGACCGTCCGCTCCATTTACTTGTGAATGATCTCAAAGGTAATGACCCGACCCTAAACTGGTGATACAATTTTCTATCCAGACTCTTGAGGATTACATCCCAATAATCTTCTAGTAAGGGATCGATTTTGTGGGCCAAAAACCTACCAGTCAGGGAACCAGATGCTGACTGAACTACTAGTTGAAATCTTATTGTCGCCCAGTATAATTCTTTAAATTCTTTTTTTGAAGGAAAAGAGTTTGACCCTGGAAACAACCATAGCTGACTCAGACCCATCTTCTCCAATAGAGATTTCACTGTTCGGAACCATGGAATATTGCCCGAACCAATAATTGATCTTAGGTCTGAGATTCCATTAGTAAAAGGGGCAAGTTCCGGTGTTGACCAGATGCGCCGCCAAAGGGCTATCATCCTAAACCGAGCTACATCGTCGATTGCATTACAACCCAGATCGAGTAGCAAAGGTTTCATCGGAGTTGATTTTGGTAGGCCAACCAGATTACGAAGAAACTTGTTTTCAATTCTTGCCAAAGACGAGACATCAGAAAAACCCCAAAGATCTGCCCCGTACAATATAGAGGAGCATATTTTTGCATTATAAATTTTAAGTGCGGGCGCTATCCTCTTGGTAAGGGAGGTGAGTTGCTCCTTGATTAAGCACCCCGTTAAATGGGCAAGTTTTAGGCAGAGTGCGTCAAGCTGTGGTTTCCAACTGAGCTTATTTCCTAAAATAACCCCTAAATAGGTCATAGCCTCAACTTGCTCCAACTCGGTATCATTCATTCTGATGTGCCCCATCTGTAGCTTATCTTTGGTAAAGACCATGAATTTGGTCTTACTTACGTTTACCACAAGGTCATTCAGCCCACAAAATTCCTCAAACTTTTTGACTGCCAATTGTAAACCCTTCTGGGACTTTGACAGGATAAGAGTATCATCTGCAAAGATGAGGAGGGGAAATTTGAAGCCACCCAGGGAGGGGGCATCAGTTGGAGTATCAAAAATGCTGTACGACTCGATTTATGAATAGCAAAAACAGGGTTGGTGCCAAAACACACCCTTGGCGGACTCTGCGAGTCACTGGAAATTGCGCGGAGACCTGCCCCTGCAAACCCCACCTTACCTGCGCTAAGTTATCTTCATGAAATCTGATGACCAGATCCAGAAGGTCGTGCGGCATACCCATTTGTCCTAGTGCAGCCCATAGTTTTTCTCTGTGGACAAGATCGAAGGCTGAATTAAGGTCAACAAAAGCTGCGAATATTGTCCCACCCCCCAATAACACCACCTTCCAAAATATCATAATAAATCTGAAAACCTGATCTATAGTGCTTATACTTGATCTAAAACCCGCCTGCATGGGGGACAAAATGTTCTCATCAGTCATCCAGTCCTGAATCTTGGCCAACACCATCCTGGCTATGATTTTTTGCAGCGCATCTATAAGGCTGATGGGCCGATAGTTCCCCGGGGCTGAACGATCCCCCTTTTTGAAAATAGGCAGGATTTCAGCCCCTTTCCAGGACCTCGGTAAATTTGCCCCTTGAGCTATGGCATTTGCTAAGATGGTAATATACGGTACCCAGTTTAGCTGGTCATATTTAAATAAATCGGCTGGGATACAATCCCTGCCTGGAGCTTTGCCAGCTTGAACCTGTCCCAGTGCCATCTCAGCATCTTTATTGGTAAACACTAAAGAATTACTATGTGGAGGTAGTAACTGGGGGAGGGCAACTGACAGACCACCAGTTGCCAATTCAGGAGCTCTAAATTGGGAAGCGAAATGTACAACCCAATCCTCCGCCGCAACAAAGTTCGCCGGGACTTGGGAGTCCATACACACCCCCCACCTCAGGACTTGCCAAAACTTGGCCTGGTTGTTAGACCTAACCGCCTCATATAAGTCTTGCCAGCGACTGTCTTCCCAATCTCTCTTGGCCACCCGTTGTACCTTCTTATATGCATGCCTGGTCAGCTTAATTTCTTGTCTTTCTCTTGACTTAACAGCTTTAACCAAAGTACTATGAGCCTGACGGCAAGATTTGTTATACCATTTACTTGCAGGTTTAGGCATGGAGAGTTTCCCCGGAATCAAGGCCTAGGTAAAGAAAACTTTCATGTTTTGAAAAAGCTGATCATGCAAAGGGCCTATATGTATGGCAATGTCTGATGCACTACCCAGAGCCTTAATAGCACTCAGAGTTGATGAGACTTCGGCTGTGACCCTTTGTAAAGTAACCGGGTCATCTATAACCCTGCCCCACCGAACCCTTCTTGTATCATTTGTTAAGAGGGCCTCAGCTGTAATGCACTCCCTAGCTCTAGGGCATCCTATCTTACTGCCCAACTTTAAGCTTAAAGCCAGAGGGTTATGGTCGCTCTTTGGGCGATCCAAGACCTGCATATCGTCCATGAGCGACCAGTACTCGATTCTAATAAGAAAATAGTCAAAACGGCTTGTACTGGTGCCATTATCAAAGGTTGCTCGCCCTGCCTTGTCTGAACGGGAGCGACCATTCGCAGCTTTCATGCCCCCCTCAAGGCAGAACCCTGTCCACTGTAGTGCCGCATCAGTACCCTTTTTAATTATATCAAGTTCTAAGTGTGGCACTTCCCAAATAACATCTTCCTCCGCATAAATGTCTTCACCGTCCCTCAGTAAAGGTTCGAAGGTGCAATTAAGATCACCACCTTTGACTACGAACTTATCCCTCCCAATGTTATTTAGGAGGAAGTCCAAATCGTCAATAATTCTTGGGCTCCGCCCACCAGGAAGGCCACGGGCATAGATGTTAACAATAAAGACCTCCTGGTTGTTTTCACTGGTAAGATTTAACCCAAGTATATCCGGGTTTTGAACAACCACTTCTTTATGACTAAGGGTAACCCATATTGTAAGGCCACTCGATGGTCTACCTCTAGCTCCCCGAATGGCGGGTTTCATATAGTTAAGGTAACCGAGCCGGAATATAGGGTCTGGAGCCAAGCTTTCTTGAAATAGAATGATATCGTAGGCATCTATGAAATCATTCCATTCGTCAGATGCTAATTTGCTTCTCAGGCCTGCAATGTTCCAAGAAATTATTTTAAGTGGGGTATCTTGTAGACCCGGAGGGCATAGGTCTCTCACCACTAGAGCCTTAGGGTCATTAATAGGTGGAACTTCAACAGGCTGCCCAGCCACTTTTATAACTACCTCAACAGACTCCTCCTGCTCTACCCTTAAAGATTCACCATTTCCGCCTATATTCAGATCTAAGGACGTTGGCCCAGTACTGTGAAGCATATTATGTGTGGGTCAATCGACTCCATCCAGGCCCAACAGGGGTTCAAAGCGATTATACAGAGGAGGCATACTTTCTACCCAATCAGGATATCTATTAACTGTTGGTCTCCTCCTTAACGGAATTCGCTGATAGTAAGCAGGGTCATTCTTCCACTGGGGGTAAAAATAGTTCAGACTTAAAGATTGAATTTCACCCACCCTGCCACACTTGGGATCTCTACAAACAAAGTCCACCACCCAGGGGTCCCTAAAATTAATTATAACACAGTCCCCCTCCAGGTCCTTCTCACCATTTCCCACCCAGCTGGTTCTCCTACCATTAAGGATCTCTGTGCGAGAGCCCCGAGGTAGGGTTCTATGCTTATCGAGCCAATAGATTACCTTATTCTTCAATTCCCTTTCTGATTCCATTTGACCCTCCATGAGAAAGGGAACTCCCACAAGAATGATCGTGTAGGGGGCTGACTCGGGTGGTAGGCAAATTTGTGGGAAACGTTGGTACGTAACCACCTTCTCCACTAAGCGCTTTCCACCCAACTGACTGCCTACAACTTTAGCACGAGCAACATGCTGCACCTGAGACCCTTGTCCTTCCCCTGGAACACTACCCTTACTAGGGATCAAGGAATTTTTAACGATTGGGACTTTCGTTACCCCAGGGAGGCCTGACCTAGAATTACTTCTAGTTGGAATAACTGGAGCAATGGGGTTAGCCACCCCGGCACTACCACTAGCCCCTATTACTGGTGCTTCTAAAGGTACGGCACTTAGAAAGCCAGGCGTTTCCCCTATTTTATCTAATTTACAAGAGTTCTCCATGACTAATTTTTCTATTTGGTCCATTTTGGAGTTAATTAACCTAGTTCGCTCTAAAAGAGGTATCAATAGTGATTTAAAGAGGATTTCGATTCTGCCCAATAGACCTTCTTCTACGGTACAGTTAGAGAGCTCCTCATTTGGAGGGTTGGCAGCCACCAAAGGACTGTGTAACGGTATATCCGTGGATGATGTTGTTTTTGTCTTCTTATTGTTTTTATTGACCAAACCCCCCCCCCCCCCCGCTTCTCACCCACCCTTTTCCTTTTACACATTTTTTTTATTTCTGGCTGTAACTGGTGTCTTAGGTTTAGGGGAAGGAGTAATAAGAGCAGGGGAATTATCACTCAACGCGGTATTGTCCAACATTACAGCACGTGGAGAGCTTGAAATGTCGAGAACAAGGCCAGCCAGGTTTGTATTCGAGCTATGGCCTGAACGTAGCACTGGGGTTTGGACCGCACTATGTACCGGGGAAGCTACTCGCCCACTTGGACCAAGAGAAGAACGTCTACCTGTAATCAAATCCAAAGATAGACGTTTCTCCTCCGTGAGAGCTATTTCTTTCTCCAGGATAGTGGATGCCGGTATGAAGAATTGGTCCAGAGTACCCGTAGCCACCCCTCTAGAGGTTGCTACTTGGACTACTCTTTCCTTCCCAGAGCGCAGAGCCATATTGCTGGGACACTAAGCTGACTCAAAACCAAACATGTACAATGAGGGGACAGCAATAGCGAATAACCTATGTAGGGAATACCATACAAAAAATGTCAGAAAGGTGGCCCGGCCCGGCCTCAGTCGACCTCGGACGGCCACAGACGGCCCGCCCTCTGCCCGGGCTCAGCCCGGCGACCGCTCGCGCGCGTCCCGCGACGCGGGACAAGCGCAGGGTCTTTAAGCGCCTCCGGGCGCGGAAGTGCGGGTGGTGGGCGGGGCATTCCCGCAGAGTGCTCTGGTCAATGTGGTTCCCCCGCACTGCGGCCGCTAGGTTGGTAGGTCGCGGCGGCGGGGGGGACTGTCAGGCGATGGCGCACTCACGGCGCAGAGACCAAAGCGGGGCCGAGGAGCAAGGTTCCTCCTATCAACCCGAGGCTTCCAGGTAAGCGTTGGGAATGCTAAAATTGCAAAAGTTCTCCCGCTCCCCCGGACAAGCGCAGGATCTTTAAGCGCCTCCGGGCGCGGAAGTGCAGGTGGTTGGCGGGGCAGTCCCGCAGAGTGCTCTGGTCAATGTGGTCCCCCCGCACTGCGGCCGCTAGGTTGGTAGGTCGTGGCAGCGGGGGGACTGTCAGGCGATGGCGCACTCACGGCGCAGAGACCAGCGAAAAGAGCGGGGCCGAGGAGCAAGGTTCCTTCTGTCAACCCGAGGCTTCCAGGTAAGCGTCGGGAATGCTAAAAGTGCAAAAGTTCTCCCGCTCCCCCGGACAAGCGCAGGATCTTTAAGCGCCTCCGGGCGCGGAAGTGCAGGTGGTGGGCGGGGCAGTCCCGCAGAGTGCTCTGGTCAATGTGGTCCCCCTGCACTGCGGCCGCTAGGTTGGTAGGTCGCGGCGGCGGGGGGGGGACTGTCAGGCGATGGCGCACTCAAGGCACAGAGACCAGCGAAAAGAGCGGGGCCGAGGAGCAAGGTTCCTCCTGTCAACCCGAGGCTTCCAGGTAAGCGTTGGGAATGCTAAAAGTGCAAAAGATCCCATTTCACAAAACACAACTCCATTTTCTTCTTCCTGCATATTAAGAAGGAAAGTATAACAAGAGTAAATTACCCTTAACTTCAGAATGGTTTAAAAGATATAATTTTGTGGGCAACGGGTTGACACCCAGAAGAACAACATTTTGTTGTTGCGGCTAAGTTATCAAGAGCAAAGGCAAGAGATTTCTTTTGTCTAAATTGGCAAACCTGGAAATCACACCAGGGAAAATAAAAATCAGACTTTGATTGAGTCACATGATCCAGCACAGAAATTATGAACCACTAGCTGAGGGCATTTTGGGGGTATTACATTTTCTGCTCTATACATAGGAATTTTTTCATGGACATCCCTTTTGAAGGGATGTCCATCATTGCACATAAAAGAAAAAAAGCTACTCACAGATCTGAACTATTTCACTACCTCTATTTACTCACCAGATTGCACTTCAAAAATCTGAGTGTGCTGGCTTTCTCCCTGCAAGAGAGGCCTCTGTAGAAAAGTATCACTGATTCCATATGGAGCTACATTTTCATGTTATGAATTCAGTGTGGCTGATAACAGCAGGTAATAACCGTGTTTTATGTAGGGGTGGGGGATAAAGTACGGTCCGCCAACCGAGTTGGTAGAGCTTCACGCATGTAACATGGAGCTCCGGCCAAATGCCTCCAACCATCATGTGGCAGACTTTTTTCTTGTGCACGGCTCACCAATGGAAAGTTGGCAAGCATGAGCGAGAATCAGCGTCCCCTAATATGATTTTCAGGTGCTAGGAGGACACCCAGTGAGATTTCCCAAATGCGGGCAGTTGTGGGCAGTGGCGACAGTTCACGCTGAGAAAGCTGCTGCTCAAGTAGAAAATCTACTCAAGCGGCAGAAAAACCAACTTGAGCAGCAGTGCCTTCTGGTGTGCCGCATGATGCTGCTAGTGCTGATTTTTCAGCATGGAACAAGCTCCTGGCTCGTAAAATCAGTGTGAGCAGCAACATGTGCCAAGTTTTACCATTCACTGAATTTTCGCAGAATCTCATAGAGTTTTCATGTAAGTAGAATTCCGTGGAGTGAAACTCCACGAGTTCCTCCCACCCGTAGTTTTATGTAATATACTGAAAGGATTTTTAATGTAAGTGTAATAAATTGAGGTTCACTTAATGAAGGCGATACACCAAAGAACGAGAACTTACTGAAGTGACATCGCACACCATTTGACTGCCAGTGACATCACATGAAGTAACTGCCAAGTTAGGGATCCTCCTAAACCCTAGCAATCCTGTATAACAAATGTAAGAAGTAAATGTACCAGAGATGGGGATTATAGTACTATATAATTTGCACCCATTGCACAACAGACACCTGCTCTGTTGAGAATGAAGTTATGAAGTTTAGTGCAAGCTGCTATCCAATATACTGTGTCCCTGATTCACAAAGGGCCTCATCACTCATGATGGAGGCGCTGCAGTCGTGGCAGGGGTCCTGACCTCTGGCTGGACTTACGCCATGCGAAACTGCAGTTCCGAGGTCCAACCACAAGGCGAGCCTACCGCCCTGACAGCGGGACCTCCACCACGAGTGCAGAGGCCCTTTGTGAATTACATTCTTTATAGAAGGAAACAATTTTTCATTTTATTCTCTAATCCATTACTGTTATATGAGCCTATAACGATACCTGGTATAATCTCAAATACCATGTGAACCATCATTATTTGCTCTGGCATGTCTTACAATGAGCAGATTTTACCTCAGAACTGTAGTTTAACTCAAGATGCTTAAAGATATTGTGTCCAGCAGTTAGTAGTATCTTACACTGAGCATGCATAGCCTCAAATGGCGAAATTCTGCATTACAGCTTCACCGTACATCGGAACCGACGCATTGCCTCTGATGTGCCTTGCATACTCGACTCCGGACTTTACATCACAAGTCCCATTGACAAGACCCTCAACGACGAAGCAACAGGACTTTGCACCGCAGCCTCACCTCATCTAGGAACAACATATTGTCTCTGCTGCGCGTTGCAAGGAACCCTAACACCCTAACACCCTGTCGGAGTTTCCCCCGATCTCCCTTCAGGAATTTTCTTCCCTTCTGTCCAAAGTCAGTTCAGGCTCCCCTAACGACTGCTGTCCTCCATTGATCCTGAGAGAAGCTTTTCTTGCTTGTCCAGGCCCCCCACTGGCATTACTTAATAACTCCCTTGCTACTGGGGAGGTTCCCCGTTCCTTCAAACAAGCAGCTGTTCTACCTATTTAAAAAAAAACTAATGCGGACCCCACAATTTTAAGTAATTATCGTCCTATCTCCCTCCTGCCCTACTTAGGCAAGATTTTAGAGACCTACGTCACCCGCTGCCTGAGTTCCTTCATAGAAAAATCCTCCTTTCTCGACCCCCAACAAGCCGGGTTCAGACCCCTCCACTCCACTGAGGCGGTCATTGTGGCAGTCATGGACACCCTCAGGAAAGGTGCCGATAAAAACATCTCTCAGGCCCTCATCCTTCTAGATCTTTCGGCTGCATTTGACACGGTCGATCATGCTATTTTGATCGACCGTGTCCATAATGCTGGCATTGAGGGGGTGGCCCTCAACTGGCTCAGATCATTCCTGGACCAGCGCTCTCAAGCTGTTCATTTGTCCACTTTCTCCGCACCTCTCTCATCTCTCTCCTGTGGTGTTCCCCAAGGTTCTGCACTTTCCCCTCTTTTATTTAATTTATATCTTCAACCTTTACTCACGTCCCTCCGTAATTCCCCGTGCACAACCTTCAACTATGCGGATGATCTTCAGTTAATTTTCCCAATTGATTCCTCTCCGTCCACCCGCCTTAACTTTCAATCCACTATGCTGACTATTGCTGAGTGGATGTACCACAGTCAACTAAAACTGAACCCCACAAAAACAGAACTTGTACTCATAGGGGGTCCCACTCACCCCTGGAATTCCACCTTCTGGCCTATCGCCCTGGGGGCGGCACCCACTCCTGTGAGAGCAGTGAAAAGCTTGGGGGTGATCATCTCTGAAGACCTTTCGATGAGACCTCAAATCAACTCAGTCACCTCATCCTGTTTTTTCCATCTTAGGCGGATACGCAAAATCAGTTGGTTCCTTATAAGGGAGGCCTTAATCCAAGTCGTCATCGCTCTTATCACCTCCAGGCTCGATTACGCCAATACGCTGTATGCAGGTATTCCGGCATGCCATTTACATCGGCTGCAGCTGGTGCAGAATCAGGCTGCCCACCTGATTTTCCGCCAGCCTAAACACCAGCACGTCACCCCCCTCTTGCGCAGTCTACATTGGCTTCCGATCTCTAAGCGCTGCATCTTTAAGTTGGCATGTTCAGTTTTCAAAGTCCTCTCCAAGGCAGCTCCGGCCTTTATTTCATCCGCCTTAACACGCCACATCCCCCTCCGAACTCTTCGCTCTGCATCACTTAACCTCCTCGAGGTACCCAAATTCAAACGCAAAAAACACGGCGGTTTGAGCTTCTCTGTTTTGGCACCTGTCAATTGGAATTCCCTGCCACCTACACTTCGTCTATGCCCCAGTTATGACTGCTTCCGTAGTTTACTAAAAACTCGGCTCTTCCAGTCTGCCTATGACTAACCTTCCCCATCCTTGATCACTGCATTTGTCAAGAGCGCCAAGAAACCACTGGTGAAAGTGCGCGGTATAAATAATTTTAATGTAATGTAATGTAATGCATCTTTGACACAGATCCACGCAACGCTGCACAATCAGCATTCAAGGCACTTTGTTCAGCGGGCCTAACTGGGTCCCTGTAGCCGGCCCACACTCCTTCACGGTCAGACTGAACTTGTTATTTTGTTCCGGTCTGGTGCAACCAGATATCCCTCAATAGCTCTTTGTGCTTTTTGGTGCTATTTTTCACCATAAACTTTAGAAATCAGTATCTCTGGTTTTACTGATTGTATTTTTGTCATTTTGGTCTTGTTTTATTTATTAAAGTCTACTTCAGTTTCTAAACCAGGTATGGTTTTTTTTTGTGTGGTGTTTTCACTGTTTTACTGTTTGAAGGATTGTACAAATACTTTACACAATTCCTCTAAGTTAAGCCTGACTGCTCTGTGCTAATCGACCAGAGAGTGAGCACAGGTTAATTTAGGGTTGCCTGCCTCTTACTCTGACTAGGATTTTGGTTGCTGCTTGACCAGGGCTCCTACTCTAGTCAACCAGGAACCCAATTTCTAACAATGGTAACAGAGGTGGGATAAGGACTTGTGTTTGTGCAATGCCATGCAGTAATTTGGTGTACACAACCATCCCACATCCACAACCAATTCAAATTTTAAATTCTCCCTGATTGGCAATCACATCCTAATCAACAGACTCCATCACATCAGGATCCAGGGAGACGCCCTCTAATGGAATGCCTCATTCCTCTCCGGAAGAACCCAGAGGATCTGTATCCCACCATTCATCTTGAAACCCAAGAAGATCATCTGCAGAATTCTCCAGGGATAGTCCCTCAGCCTCACCTTCTTCAACACCTACATGACCCCTCTGGCCTGCACCGTCTTACGCACAAACGCAACATCATCTCCTACACCGATGAAACCCAGCTGATCATTTCACTGTCTGAAGACCCCTCCACAACCAGTGCCAACTTCCACAGATGCATGATGAACGTCAGCCAAGGAGGTTTGTACCCCAATGTACTGAGTGCTGAGTGATACAAGTATGGGCACTCCAAGGGTGAATCCAGATGTTCCAAGAGGGCACAGCCACCACCAGTGGCCAGACACTTGGCTTGGAGAGTGTAGCATTTGAGGAGGCAATACTCCCTGTTTGCTTTGAGGAACAGACAGAGGTGACCTTAGTTTCCCTGGAGGATAAGGAGATGGTGCCAAAAGCCCATATCCCTGTCAATACTTTAAAGTACCAGTACCAGCAGTGGGTCACCATCCATGGGCAATGGGGTAGAGGCTCTGAGGGACACAGGAGCCAGTATAACTACTGTCAAGAGTCAGCTGGTGTACTCAGATGAGATCCTTACTAACACATTCTACCAAGTCATAGTCACCAGTAATCCTGAGCACCAACTACTGATGGCTCTGGTTCCCTTTGAGTGGAAGGGATTTCAGGTTCTCTGAAAGTAGCTGTAAGCCCTGCCATGCCTACAGATTGCCTGTTAGGCAATGATGTGGAGAATACATCCTGGAGGGAGGGAGAGCTCAGGCCACACTTGGAGATGTTGGGATCGCCTGAGTGGGTCTGTATGACTACACGATCCATGGCTGCCCATGAAGGGAGTCAAGAGCATTTGGAGCTTGGAACAAATGCCAAGGCAGCTGCGAAAAGGGGAAAGGGCATGAGAAACCATCCCCTTAATTTCCCACTGTCGAGGTTGACGGGGCACCTGGAGAGGAGGCCCTCGAGGTAAAAAAGAGAAAGAGGAAGTAGATCTCCAGACCCCTATGAACCCCTTAAGGGTGCTCGGCATGAATCGCTTCAAACCTCACTTCGAGAGCTCCAAAGTGAACAAGCTCCTGGTGACAGATGAGGGAATGAAAGATGAGAGTGAGCCTCTCCCTGACTTTCTATCTTCACAGGTACACAATTAGTTAGTAGAAGGTATCAACTTCTCTTCTACCTTGAACCCAGAGCAGCAGATGGACTTTTACCAGTTGCTGGGGCAGTTTGCCTCTCTGTTCTCCCTTAGCCCTGGACTCACACACCTGTGAACCCATGACATAGACATTGGAGACAGTCCACCTGTGAAGAACAAAATCGACAGGTTGTCAGATAAGGTGAGGGCCAGTATCAAGGAGGAAGTCTCCAAGATGCTGGTGTTAGGAGTGATTGAGCCCCCAGCAAGCCCTCGTCCATCCCTGTGGAGCTGGTACCTAAGGCTATCCCACCAGATGCCACTCAAGAACTTAGGTTCTGTCTGGACTACGGCGTCTTGATTCCATAACGAAAACTGATGCACGCCCCATTCCCTGAGTTGATGAGCTCATCGACAGGCTGGGCGCTGCCAAATTCCTCAGTACTTTTGAATTGACATCATGGTACTGGCAGATCACTCTGTCTGAAGGGGCAAAAGATCAGCATTCTTAACCCCAGAAGGCCACTTCCAATTTTGGGTGATGTCCTTTGGCTTGAGGAATGATGCCCCTGCCACCTTCCAGGGTTTAGTTAACTGGGTCCTAGCTGGGAGGGAGTCATTTTGTGCCACCAATCTGATGACGTTGCCTACAGCTACAGCTGGGAGGACCACCTATACCACGTCCAGGAGGTGCTTCAGGCCCTGCAGCAGGCAGGCCTGACTATCAATACCAGTAAGTGTCAGATAGAGCAGAGTTCTGTGGTGTATCAAGGCTACCTGGTGGGCGAGGGTAAGGTGCAGCCCCTCCATTCCAAGATTGAGACCATTGTGCCCTGGCAACCTCCCTAAAACTCAGACAGAGATGAGAGCCTTCCGGGACCTCACATGCTACTACAAGAAGTTTGTTAAGGGATATGGCACCATTGCTGCCCCTTAAGAGAGCTGACTTCAAAGAAGCAATCCAGATTGGAGATCTGAACAGAAGCCTGTCATAAAGCCTTTGATAACCTCAAAGAGGCCATGTGTACAGCACCTGTACTCAAGGCTCCTGAGTTTTCCAGAGAATTCCTAGTGCAGAAAAACTCATCAGAGCATGGCATGAGGCAGTCTTAGCACAATTGAATTAAGAGAGCCTGGACCACCAGTAGCTTTCAGTAGCAGGAAGCTACTTCCACAGTAACAGAAGTGGGATGTGATCAAAAGAGAAGCTTTTATTGTGGTCTGGTCACTGAAGAAGTTGAGACCATACCTGTTTGGGACTCATTTCCTGGTTAAGACAAACCACAAGCCCCTCAGATGGCTCAGGCGGATGAGGGGTGAAAATCCCAAACTGTTGAGGTGGACCATCTCCATCTAAGTGAATGCACTTTACAAATGAGCACCATCATGGGTCAGACCAGGCCATTGCTGATGGTCTCACTAGGTTCTTCCATCTTAGTGAAGAGAACTCCCAAGGGATTGGGTAGCTCTCCCCATGTTCAGCAGCTGGGGGGACACGTGTTAGACCTGACAGCGTTAGGGTGGTCTTCCCCCCAACTTTTTTTGCCTTCCTCCTCCACTTTTCTGCTAAACAGTGTCAAAATGCTTGTGCTCCCTTCCCTAAACAAAACTAAGCTTCTTATAATGGGGGGGGGAGGGGTTTATACTTAAAAGGGAAAAATGTTTTAACTACTTGGGTATTACTTTTAGTTCTAACTTAAGTTGAAAAGCGCACATTTTAATGAAATCACAACAAATGGGAAGAAATGCGAAAGCTATCTTTTGTTTTTCAAGGATTTTAAATCACAAACCTTTGCCAAAGATGATCACATTGTTTAAGACAACCTGTATTTTCGCTACTGTTTATGGGGCAAAATGTAGAAGCTTTGCAGCGTGTTGAGAATGGTTTTGCACGCAGGCTATTGGCAGTTCCTAAAAACACTGCAAACTTTATTTGCCATGAAGCATTGGGCTTACCTTTGGTAGAGGACCAAGTAAATATTGACTAACTTCTACTATGGATCAAATGTTGGCTGAATCCAGAAGCAGATCTGATGAGAGAGTATGTCGTAGATTGTTTACCTTTACAAAATGTGAATAGATACCCTGGTTGGCACATGTAAAAACATGTCTCTGTAAAATAGGCCTTCCTGAAATGTTTACACAACCCTCATTGAGTAAGGTTGACACAAAGGATATTGTGAAATCCCGCTATGCAGGGTTTGGCACAAAGCAAAGATTATGCAATGTGCTGAATTTGAACACCATGGAGGTGTTTGTTCCTATTGTCACAGTCAAAAATGTTGTACCTTATTTGTCTTGGCTTGAGAATCCATCTCATCATTTTTATATAACTCTGTTACATTTTAAAGTTGACTTCCCCATTTAGGGTATATGAAAACTAGATCTACCACCATGCCCTTTCAATAATGTCTCTAAACAAAGCACAAGTGACTTTACTTTATTCTGCCCTCTGTACTCAAGTCCCTGATCTGCATTTCTAATGCTGTATTTGCATCAGGCCATGTTTTAAACAATATTTGCCTGCCATGGAGTTTCTATAAAGGCTTTCTGCTATAGATATATGTTATGCAGTCCTGAATTTTATCAAGTATGTGTTACGACTGAGAAACCGATATGAAGAGATAACACTAATGCACTGTAAATCGCATCTCTTGCAGGATTTTCATATTTCAACTGATAATTATTTTTCGACAATGATTATGTTTCACACTGTAATTGGGAAAAATCAAAGCTATTGTTCTACTGTATTGTGTATTTATGTGTTTATACGTTTATGGCAAAAATGCCAATTAAAGATACTTTGACCTTGACCTTAACCTGTACACTTTACCACTGCTAACCGGTGCTAATGTATTTGTGCTCTTCCCCTAAACATGGTTATATTGTTCATACCCAAGTGGCATATTTAGTTTCCTTATAAGTCCCTAATAAAGTGCACTACAGGTGTCCAGGACCTGTAAACTAAATTCTACTAGTGGGACTGCAGCATTGTTTGTGCCACCCCCCTATGTAGCCCTTTACCATGTCTCAATCCTGCCATTGCAGAGACTGTGTATGCAGTTTACACTGCCATTTTGACCCGGAAAAGTAAACCTTTTGCCAGGCCCAAACCTTCCCGTTTTATACATGTGAGTTACTCCTAAGGTAGGTCCCAGACAACCCAGAGGGCAGGGTGCAATTTATTTGAACGGCAGGCCTCTACCTTTAAGTTTTACACACCCTGGTAGTGAAAAACGCTCCTGTTTGTTTTTCACTACTACAAGGCCTATCACTCCCGTAGGATAACATTGGGATTCATTTATTAAATTTTATAAGTCTAATTTCCAATTAAGCAAAGATAAATCCTGCAAATCTGGTGTATCTGGAATCACAAAGACAATCCAAACTTATGGTGAAGTTGGATTTTAAATTGCACTTCTGAAAATGCCACCTTTAGAAAGTTGACATTTTCTTGCTTTAGCCATTTGGTACCTATAGCCTGTCTCAGATCACATGGCTGGGTGTAGTTCACCATATGGCTTTGTGTTTTCCTCATAGACAGGCCATACACAGTGGGATCTTGGGTGTGTTTCAGTGGGCCATCATAATGGGAGGGAGGAGCTGGGCACAGTCTTACTTACACCTGAATAGGCTGTGTCCTGTCCACACACACAAAGCGCTGCATACCCCCCTCTAGTGAGTCTGGAGCCAAGGCAGAAAGGGAGGACCTCTGTGCACTTCACAGGCATGTCTTTGACATCTCCCTCACTTCAAAGGGTTTACTGGGTATTAGTACTGGTCGTCAGTCACCAACAGGACAGCACACTTCTGGACCTGTGGATACTCTGCCAGGAGAAGGACTGCTGTGCTGCTGAAGGACTGCCACTCTGCTGGGCTGCTGCTCTACAGGACTCCTGTTTTGCCGTGCTGACTTGTCAGCCTGCTGCCCTCCTGGCTGGTTGAGAAGGACTGGACCTGGAACCCATCTTGAAGCCAGAACCTGCATCACTTGTGCTGAAACTCACAACTCCAAGGACTAGTTAGCTGGCCTCCTGATCTGAAACCTCAGGAACACAACAGGCGTCCAAGCCCTGCACCTGGAATCTGACACCTCTAAGTCTACCCTACCAAGTGGTGTCACCCCAGTCCTGGACCTTTGGAAGTGGGCCTAAGGTGCTTGCCAGCAGAACCGTTGCATCTTCTCTGCTGAGAGACTCATACCCGAGCAGAACCGATGCATCTCCTCTGCTGAGTAATGCATCTCCGAGCAGAACCGACCCATTGCCTCTGCTGCATGGATTGAACCCAACGGAAAAGGGACTCGCATTGATGCCACCTCGTGAATTTTGAGACTGACACATCACCTCGGAACTGCTGTTGCACAATACTTTTCTCTGTGCAAGCTCCTCGCATCCCTTGTGACGGCAGCTTCGACTAAGAAGCTCCGCATCGCAGCTTCACCGCTCATCGGAACCAATACATCACCTCTGCTGAACCTTGCATTCTCAACACTGGATTTTGCTTTGAAAGCCCCATCGCCAGGATTCTAGACGACGACGCAACAGGACCTTGCACTGCAGGCTCACCTCATCTCGGAATTGATACATTGCTTCTGCTGTGCAAGGCATCATCGACGCGGATTCACGCAATGCTTCGCAATAAGAATTTAAGGTACTTTATTCAGTTGGCCTAACTAGGGTCCCTGTAGCTGGGGCACACTCCATCGTGGTCGGCCTCTACTTGTGATTTTGTCCCAGTCCGGCATGACCAGATATCCTTCAATAGTGCGTTGTCGTTTTTGACACTATTCTTCACTATAAACTTTAAAAATCAATATCTCCGATTCTACTAATTGGACTTTTTGTCACTTTGGTCTTTATTGATTTATTAAAATCTGCTCTTTTACTCCTAAACCTGGTGTGGGATCCTTTTTGTGTGGTGTTTTTACCTTTTTACTATTTGAAGTGTTGCAGAAATACTTTACATATTGCCTCTAAATTAAGCCTGACTGCTCTGTTCCAAGCTACTAGAGGGGATGCACAGGTTAATTTAGGGTTGCCTGCCTCTTACCCTGACTAGGATTGTTGTTGCTGCTTGACCAGGGCTACTACCCCAGTCAACCAGGAGCCCAATTTCTAACAACAGCTACTTGGTGACATTCCTTGTATTTACTTCTTCAATTACTGGCGTAATCAGGTTATACTTAAATACTACTTTTTCACATAAAACAATTAAATATTGAAATACATTTCTGGGTTTCTTTTATCATTTAATTTTGCATATTTCTTTAGTGTCAACTTACTCTGAGGCATCTAAGCCCCAGACAAATTATCTGAATCTTAGGAAAACATATACATCAAAAAAGCATACAAGTACATGAAAAATCCATGGAATAATATTAAATGCAAAATAAAAATAAAATGAAAATCAGTTTAAGCAGTGGCAGGATTTGGCAATTGAATTCGGTTTCAACTGACTGATAGAAAAGTAAAGAACGAATGAGAGATTTGATGAAGATTAAATAATCAATTTAGGGGCACACACTTTTCTCTTTACAAAGAACTGCAGTTTGGGTTATGTAACCAAAATGTGCTCTGAAGTATAACATTTTGAAAACTTAGGAGAGAACTGATGTGTTTTTCAAATAACGTACTCTTTTAATCACGGCCTGTGTGTTATAAAATGTTGCCAGGAACTATTGTTTGTTTGTTGCACTGGTTTCTTATGGGATAGGTCTTGAGGAATGCTGTGTGCAATGCTTATGACCTTGTGCTAACCTCTATGGTCCCTATGTAATATCTGTCTCGCTGCTCTGCTGCAGGTATGCCAGTTGATGTAAACTCTGCTGCCTTCCGACTTTGGCAAATCCTAAATGGTACCAGCTTCCACGGCTGTATCCGCAACCTCTACATAAACAACGAGCTTCAGGACTTCACGAAAACACAGATGAAACCAGGAGTTGTGCCAGGTTGTGAGCCGTGCCGCAAGCTCCTCTGCTTGCACGGCATTTGTCAACCAAACACTGCCAATGGCCCTGTTTGCCACTGTGAGGCAGGGTGGGCAGGGCCTCACTGCGACCAGCAAGTCAACAACCCCTGCCTAGGACACAAGTGAGTATAGATGGCGGCACCAAGTGCCTAACCTGTCAAGTAAATAAATAAATAAATATATATATACACATACGTGCATACATACATACATAAGTGTAGGGCCCAAAGTTGTTCTTAGGAGCCTGCCTCTTATGGGGACAAATGTGAGGATTGACTATTACCAAGGCTGCCTAGGCTTGATTCCACCTCATGGATCTTTCTTCTATAGCCTCTCACTTCATGTCTCCTGTGCTCACTTTTGCAGGTTCATTTACAACCCTTCTTTATCCCTTCCTTTCTGTTTTGCTATTTTCCTCCTCCTTTCTTCCATTCTCTTTCTTGCTCTGGGTCAAAGTCTACTAATGAAAAATAAGTCCCTGTCCCCAAGAATAAATTACACGTACCAGCCACCCGCAACTACCTGGACAAATGTGGCCATTTGAACAATGAAACGTTATTAAGATAAGGAACAAATCCATGTGACCCATTTTTCAAGACATTACGACCCAGCTGAGTTTGAGGAGGTATATTTAGTAGGTTCAATGTCCATAATCTCTCTTGGGAAAAGTAGCACATTTAGGCTTTAGGAAGCGATTGTGCAGCATCTGTCCAGTTAATCCATACTGTAGGATGTTGTTATACTTTAGGGCCTCAACCCTGATATTTGTCCTTCTTTATAGATGTGTGCATGGGACCTGTATACCACTCGATGCCCTTTCCTATAGCTGCCAGTGTCGGGATGGCTACAAGGGGGCTCTGTGCAACCAGCAAGGAGAGCTCTACAACCCCTGCAAGAACTTGCAGTGCCTTCATGGGCGCTGCCAGATCTCCGACCTGGGTGAAGCCTACTGCGAGTGCGACAGTGGCTTTACCGGCGAGCTATGTGATCAAGGTCAGGACACTTTTCCTTTATCATATATTTATATTTGCATTTGTTTTTCTGTCTTTGTATAGCTCTTTATTACCATTATTAGGTTTTCATGGTGCTAAAAACAAATGGGCATATGTACAAGCCCCTATCGCTACCACAACATCACGTTTTCCAACGTTGTGGTGGCGATAGGGGCTTAGCCTTATTTACAAGGCAGCGTTAAGCCACTTAAAGTGGCTTAACGCTGCCTTGTAAATAAGGCGCCCTTTCACGTTATGGTTAGTGTGAAAGGGATGGGCAGTAGGTGTTGCGGTGGACGTTCTGCCGCAACACCCATTGATTTTGACACTGCCCCCTATAGGAGACTGCACAAAAATTAAGATTAGGGGAAACCTGGTCTTAACGTGGCGAAACGAGGAGAAATGCATTATTTCTCCTCGGTTTTGCTTTTTCCATGTGTGCTGCCTTGTGCAGCACACATTGAAAAAGCAAACTGCCATTGAATGTTAATGTACATGCAGGTCCCCCTTCCTGTACATAAACAATCTGTAAAAAAAAATGCCATTATGTGACTTTCATGTCTGCTACATGAAGCAGCACACATTAAAGTGACAAAATGGCATTTTAGGATTGTTTATGTACAGGAAGGAACATCTTGCTACACATAAACAATCTGCCCCTGCACGCAAACACCCTTGCACTATGGTGCAAGTGTGCCTGCGTTGGTGGTTCAGAACAGAGACAAGAAGGCAGCATATTCCATTTGCTGCAGCTGTAATCGAAAAAAGCTCTGTCCCCACCAGATTTTAGACAGGATTTTGGGGGCATGAGAAGATAGGGATTTTCTGCTCTTAGTGCGCAGGGTGTCTTTCTGTGCTATGCTTTGTTTCAATGAAATGTTTTCAATTATGTTTTTATTCATTTAGCACAAAATGTCCGCTGTAGTGGAGTGTGATTAGAGCTGAACTGCAGCTAGTGAGACACTTCAGTGGTATGAGTACACCTTCCTTAGTATACAGCTTATTTTAAATCCTCAACGATTGTTATCTCTCTGGCCTGTGGACCAACCATCTCCCCCTCTGTGGCTTTCTGAAATCATGCTGGACCTTTATCACCATTAAATAATATTTGTAACAAGTGTTTTAAATCACGTTATAGCCATCGTAAATGCTGTAAACAATATATGCTACTATCACTGAACTTAACACACATTTTCTGACTTGTAAAGGATTGAAGGCTGAATTGACCTTGCAGGAGTCAAACTTATGAACTGTAGGTCACTGAAGTCAGGGATGAGCGTTTACTCGCTGGTGAAGATTGGTATTACCTGAAATGTATTTTATTTATGCACAGTTTCGGCACTCATCCCGAGTCCAAATAATTCAGACTCCAGCCAACAGTACAGTGTGATCTTCTGTTTAGGGCTGCCACTTTCATCCCAGCAACACATACGGAGGATTAAGACCTGTTGAAGTTTAAGATTATGAAATAAAAGGAGACGAATGGTGAAGAAAGGATGCATTATAATTCTTTACAGTAACATAATGCCCCAAAATCAGTCACGTCTAAGCAAAACCATTAAAGCTGTGAATAAAAGTGTGAAAAAATGAAGAAAACCAGATTAAATCAAAGGGTATCAAAACTGCTTGTACTTTAGGATCAGCAGGGGAATAGTGAAAATACAAGCTCCAAACTCTGAGCCCTTAGGAAGACCTGCACTGCATGCTGAGGTCATATTACTGACCCTCTTTACAGGCAGCAGTCACTGTCCTGAGGAAGAAGGACATTCTGGCTCTTTCTGCCAGGAGTCAGCTGGCCCCACAAAAGCTGGTCCTATGCCAAGCAGAACTGTGAATTTGTTTGGGTTTAGAACTACTCTATGTAGCCCTTGATCACAGCATTCATTAACACTACTTTGGAAGGCCTTATTATGATCAATGTAAATAAAGTTATAAATCACTTCAAAGTTAATATTTTGTCTTAGAGCTCACTCACTGAGACGTTCATTCAGTGCTCGTCGAGTGTGGCTGGTTCATTGTGTAGCCATTCTTGATCCACATTGGCAGGTAGATAGGAGATTGTTGCTTTTGGTGCAGCTGCACAGCAACGATTTTTTCAAGGGCTTGTCCTAGCCAAGTAAGGTTAGTTAGAAGTTAATAATTTGAGAGACTGTTAGGGTCCAATTTAGGTATCTTTAAGCGAGGAGGGATCTGTTCAGTTTTTAGTGAGTTGGGAAATGTGCCCTCCTTTAAAAACACTTTGATTGGCCTAGCCTTGAGATTTGAAAACAGTTGAAAGGGTAACAGCTAATGGTGTGGTGAATGTGTAAGACAACCAGGATTTTCCCAACTTGAAATATTTTCTACCTTAATTTAGCGAGTTTGGGATTTTGCTTTGGACAAAATCAGCTTTACAGGATGCAGATGGATGTCAGTTATAGATTTATTCTTGCTTTTTTGGGGTTGGTTAGTGTGCATGGTGCCTTCTTTGTTCGCCAGGTTCTTTCAAGTTTCCTCGGTTGTAGTATGGCAATGAAGATACTACTGAAAACAAAGAGTTATTTTTGTTTGACGGTCATTTCACTATATACAGGGGAGAATGGGTGTCAATCTTGTATGTTATAGTGTTATGGTAGCTAAAGAATATTCTTTCTTTGTCTTGTAAGAAGTGTGACACCATGGTAATGTTATCAATTGTTTTAGTCCAGTCCCTGCAGAAATACGTTTGGATGATCTTATGCACACATACTCATGAGATGGTGCAGTTGGATGTTAGGGTCCCATTAAGTTGATTGTTGAAGGGAATCAGCAGGTGGTTGCACATGGATGTCGACTATCACCACAAATGAAATGCATCCATATCATGTCAAGGTCTCCATGTCATGCTGCTGAATCTTGCAGACCATTTTATACCCACGCTGGCAATCCACAATGTATTATAAAATTCCTGGGGCCATTTTAATCACAAACTGGTTTTGCTAATTGGAGATCTCGGTGTTTTGAATTAGATACTTTCCGATTAAATGGGCCTAAATTAAAATAAAACCAAATGACTAAATGTTGGTTTGGGACATATGTTTGAATCTAAAACCCTACCACAGCTATACACTAGTATGTGTGCTTTGGAAAGATATTGAAAACTTACTTGTTCAACTCATGATTGTGAGGCCTCTAACTGTAGCCATTGTTCCAAATGTACAGAAACTGCTGGCAATAAAACTATTGGATATTTGTTGGATTTTGCTACATAGATTCTTTGTATCTGAAATGTGATCCTTAATGGCCAGAGCTGCAAAGTATACAAGTTCTCAGTGAAAGTTGCTGTGTGATTGCCTGGTTGACAAGTAGTAAGAGTGAAACAAGTGTTCCATCTTAGTCTGGAGTGGAGTCCTCTTTCCAAAGGAATCAAAGTCCCGGCACTTTGGAACAAAGTATGATTCGCCATTAAACAAGAAACAAACCCTAATGAAGTTTGAATTCGAGGAACTATTGCTCATGAATAAATAATTAATACAGCATAGAAAGCTTTTTGATAAACAACTACATTTGTAATGTCTTTGCTCCTATGAACTGCACACTAACCACAAGGAATTTTATTATTGTCATCCTTTGAAGTATCCCACATATCGACATACTTTGCGGAATTCAAATGTAATTTTTGGTGGCAGCAAGCCTAAATGAAAATATGCACCTTGGTGGGGAAAACATGTCTACAGAGATCTTGAGCATACATTTGGAGGAGGGGTCATGGAGTAGTGAAAATGGTTCCTGCCGGTAGCCTCTTCATTTTCTCTCTCTTATCTCTCTTCAGAGTCTGAATGTCGAGGCGACCCTGTCAGGGATTTCCACCAGGTCCAGAGGGGCTATGCCATCTGCCAAACCACACGCACTGTCTCATGGGTGGAGTGCCGCGGTTCTTGCCTCAACCAGGGCTGCTGCACCGGATTGCGCATGAAACGGAGGAAGTACACCTTTGAGTGCAGTGATGGGTCATCTTTCATGGAGGAGGTGGAGAAAGCTATCAAGTGCGGTTGCACCCAGTGCATTTAGCACCAACAGCAATGAAGAGCTAACAAGAGAACACAGTAGCTAAAAAGACAGACAAGAGGATATACTGGACAGTGAAGTCTGTAAAACAAGACATTTTGTACCTTTCAGATGTGTGAACATCTTGATGTCTGTCACATTTCAAAAAATATATATAAGCAGTACCTATTACTTTGAGAGACACACACATACTGACTGGAATGTTGTATAGTGCTGTAATCATTGGAAAGGGGTATATAGAAGGTATATATTGCATCTAGAGGGTAAAAATGTGTAGATAGGGACCTTTTTTAAAAAAAAATCAGATACACAACATGTATTTATGCACAATGTGGATAGTTTTTCATGGAATACGAATGAAGGTTTTCTTTTTTGTGTTTCTGTTTGTACATATGGGAATATTTTCGTAGACCGGACTCTAAAACAGTATTCACACAGACCTGGGTAATATCATTTGTATTCTTTACTCTTCTTTTCCTTGCTTAGGAAAATGTTTCCGCATGGTTCAATGAAGGGAAGACCCTTAAACGTTCCTTTACAATTTCCGGAAAGGTGGCGTAGAGTTGTGGCTGAAAAGCAAAGACAAGCTATACAATAGGGAACATGAGAGATTTATTGACAGACTGGTGACTCTCATGGGCAATAGAGTTCCTGCATATAATTGTTCTAGCTCTACCATGCATTGAAAGACATACATTTGCCAGCAAACCACTCAATATCACAACAAAACTGCTGTTCTAAACTTCTGTCTCCTCCACTTTCTACATTGTTGTAATGAAATGCTATTGCATAGACTGCGGTACTGGAAACATGAATGTCAGAAGTTGGAAGAAAGGTCAGAGAGAAACAGGCGAAAGGGACAGGGAAAATGCAGTGACCAACGCAAAATTGTATGTCATTTTGTTAGCGAGGTTGTCACCTCAATCAACTTTTAAAACGTTACACATGTCAGCTGATTGGACTACAATCTTTAATTTCCAAACTACAACACCACAGTATGACCTGCAGTCCAATGCTGCTTAGATGTTGTTTTTGAAGATGGCATCTCAGCCACAGTCAGAAATACTGTTGGGGAGATGGCAGATCTTGTTGGCCGTGCTTGCATCAACGTATATGTCTGCTCCATATGGCTTCATGTCTCCCTTTCTCTTGGTCTTTGCAAGGAATGGTAGATCTAGAAAAGTAAAATAAAACTCATTCTCACTTGTTCAACTTTTAAAGTCATGGGCTGGTGCTAAAACAACTGCAGACCACATCCGCGAGCAACCATTTATTGTCAATACCTCACTCCACTGTTAAATTACACGGTCAAGCTCCCACCAGCTCAGAAACATGTTTAAGCTCTTGGAGAAGCCCCAAGGTTTATAAGGTTTATATTCTGTGCACATATCAAAGCCCACATAGCTTTCAATGGAAAGTCACATTTTTTTTAATTGCGGTTGCAACAGTAGATACCCAATTTGATTTTTCGCTGCATCTGTCAGTTAACTGGTAGATGAAGTTTGGTTTTCGATGTATCCATCTTCTGAGAAACGAGTCATTTGAAGTTGATTTAAGGGTAGGGTTGTTGGAGGGTCAATGTCGGTTGTTAGATCTAACATTGGGGTTTTGAAGATAAAGGAGACCGATTCATCAATGTATGAGAGGGCCCTGTGTGACTTTTGTTCAAAAGCAACACCAGCAGCACAATCAGATGTACACCCACGGCTTTCAAGAGCCAGTGGGAAAGTCTGACTTCCCCACGTATTGCCACTTTAGCATAGAATAACAGAAAACACATTAATTCCTACCTGTATTGCATTTGTGGGATGCTACAGAACCATCTTCTACCTTCTCAGAATTCGTGCATTTAGGTGCTGAGTATACATCTCTTACCGTATACTGTATTATTATGGTGCAATGCATGCATCTAGAATGCATACAATTTGGTGCACTTTACAAACTTGTTACAAGGGACTCCATGCACCAGTTGAGGTGACTGCATGCTTTTTTCAGAAGCACGGCATGTCTCTGCTGCAGTACATTGCATGCATCTACTATGGCGTACTGCCTTAAACTATTGCAGGGCAAAACATGCGCCTGTTTCATTGCACTGACCACATCTAGCACAACCCACTACCTGTGTATGTTTATGTGCACTGTAACTATGTCTTGGTGCAGTGAACACATTGAACCAGCAACACAGCTGAATGAGGTCCCTTTAAGCCCGAATTTACCACAAGCATTTGATTGACCTGGAGACATTAATGTAGGCAAGCATAGTATTGGATTTATCACACTCAAGATGTCCACTCTATTGTGCATGCACCATGCTCACATTAAGGGTGACGAATTTGGAACATTGACCAATACAATGATTGCAATCAATTGTAATTATATGTTTTGCCCCTATAGAAAACGTTGATTAAATGGAATGGCTTAGACCTGTTTTAAGGACACGGGATAATAAAATGGACATTTTCGCCACTCAGCATGCTTAAAATGAGGTTCAGGTGGGTGTTAAACACGCAGATTGTGTGTCCACTAAGAGATATGGTACATATACTTAAATGTCACTTTGTAGCATGCATGTACTGCAAATGCACGCTAGAGAAGATTTCAGAATAGTGTTTTTCACTGTACACATCCATTCTGCTGCTTCGGGGATCTTCAGCAGCTGCCATTAGAGTTGCAGAGTCATATATTTAATAATGGTGGCCTGATAAGCATGTGTGGCCTATTCTGATTTCCGTGTATGTTGCACGACTGCCACGTTACAGTTTTCAAACCGAATTGCACAGAATTAGTCCTGTGAATTGTGTTCAATGCCACAAGATTGGGAGGATGCAAATTGATAGTGTGAGTGGTTGAAGGCTCACAACCATGTCTAGAGCCTTGCATAGGTTTGTGGGATTTGCGTCCTGTGGAATGAATATAGTGAGTTCCTCAAATCACATTTATTTATCAAATCTGCAGAGGCAATAAAGGATGCTCTGTTGAGCGAGTTAGGGGACACATACACTGAGAACGAGGCTAACCTCTTTTTCTCAACGTATGTTAAAGAGAACCTAAAACACTTAACTTGATACAGTGTTGATGCTGCCTGTCCACAAACATGCCATATGCCACCGTTTGTTTTCCGTAATTGAATTAGTCCCATTGGCCATGCTCTGTAGGGATGTGCATCTTTCTCAAAGCCTCAGATGCGGAGTAGCATGACCCTAGCAGGTACTGATCGCCTGTGCAGTCAGCCCATCCAACCATAAGATACTCACCCCTTTGACTGACATCAGAAAATGCCGCGAGAAAACTTCGAACCCTTGAAAGAGTGCATATTAGAGATTGACGAGTATCAAGTCAGACATTAGATAGCCAAAGAAAGGAAGTGTTAATCCAGCATACTCAGGATCCGGCCAGGACTGAGCTAAAAGTGAAACAAAAGCAGGAGAATTACATTTGGCAAGTATTCCTTCCTGGTATCCACCTTGCGCTTTGCCAAAATAGCGTCAGATCTACAGAGATGTGCAGTTCTGCTGGTGTGTTCGCAAAGCCACGTTAAAATATACCACAAACTGTTCTCCTATAACATATCGCAATGGTGCACCACGTCAAGGTTTTATTCCCAATCCTATCAAGCCACAATACCATTGTGAAATCAATTGGGAGCTAGGGGTATACGAGTTACTGCCTCTGAGACCTCAGACCTCTGTTTAACAAATAGAGCATAATTTACAGAGACCTTTTGAAAAGGCCAGAAATCTATTCCATAGAGCTGCTCCAAATGTTTGGATTAGTTTGCGGCTTTTTTAGGATTCCCATAAATATATGGAAGTCATTGATTTCCAGGAGTACTCCTCGTCCTTCATATTTAATCAGGTCTGGTTATGGAAGAAATGTGCATTTTTCCACTTTTGTTTTTTAACTTCCCTTACTCCGCCATGAAACTTTAGGATATTTTTGTCCTGTTCCCATCCTGGAAACAGAGTTACTCCAATCTTTTACAGAAAGTAACTTTACACGTCATTCTAGGGCGAGGATGACCATGCAAAATAATTATGAATACCCAAAAACTGGTACATTTTCAACGTTCAGCCCCTTGTTATTCCCTCTTTCAGGCCTTTAGGCCTTAACCTATGATGATCTTAACATTTCTCTTACCCTGATTCTGTGAATCAGGATGTGGAGTTTAGAATTATAAATGTATTTTTGCACAACTGTGCTAAAAGCTCTGGAATCAGCTTGCCCTTCATTTATTGAATATCATTCACATGAGAAGGATGAGTCTACATACTTACTTATATGTTCTGCCCTGTGTCATTTTTCTACTCATTCATTGAGTTGGATTATTGGATTATTGACAGGTTGAATCCGTTTGAGGGCTAGATCTTGATGACGGTGTACTGCCCTTATTCATCGAGGTGGAGTTATAGACTGCTCGACCCCGTTCGAGCAGTAGACCTTGATGGTAGTGTGTGGAGCTCATTACCAGAGGTGTATTTATAGACTATTCTCTCCACTTCAGGAGCATATCTTGAGGCAGGTGTGGTAAAATCATTCACAGAGGTGGAGTCATAGACTTGTTGACCCTCTTCGAGGAGCAGTCCTTAATGATGGTGTACTGAACTCGTTCATAGACGTGGAGTTATACACTAGCCCACTTACTTTGAAGAACAGGCCTGGATGTAGATGCGCTGAAGGATCTTTAAACCCGGTTACTCACTACCCACTTATTACAAGACGAAATCTAACATGCCTCCCACCTTCAAGCAGTGACGGTCAGTGTACAAGCCAAATGAAACTAAACCAACAGCCATTGAATAAACAATAATTTGCAGTTATTTTAATAACATTAACCCTGATGTATTAAACGGTGTTACCCACACAAGGGTCATTGTCCCATAGGAACCAGGAGTGTGAAGGTCACAGTGAGCATTCTTATGATCAGTGATAAAGGTATGAAAAGCCACTGAGCACCTGTGAGTGGTTCAATAAGCTCTGGTGATCTCATTTAAGACTATGCTCGCGTTTTTGCTCTAAACAAAAGTGTTGTCTTTTTATATTGTACTATGTCATCTGTTCCTGGATTACTCCTGCAGCTCACCCCCACACCTGTCAGCAAAGCATTCCCATGTAAAACTGCTTCGTGTGGCAAACATGGCAATTAAGCATCCAAAGGTCTATTAAGCTGCATGGGAGAAGACCAGAAAATGCCTGCTCATGAAACCTTGTGCCAAAAAGTAAAAACTGAACCTCGAAATTAAGGGCACGTGGCAAGCTAATTCACTTGCCATTAAATAAACCTTGAGTATCAGATGTACGACCTACAAGAAAAAGTAAGGGAAACTTGGTTAGACTCTGTGACAATGGGTGCAGAAAGTGCGTGGGGCATCACATCAAGGCTTACGTTCTATTGTTCAATTTGAGACACAAGTTGGAAGTGAGGCGCATGTACATTGACTTCAGTCGATGGCAATGTGAACTAAATCACAAGGGATGTTTGGTTCCAACAGCAGTTTCCTTGAGATCCCCAGCTAACCTGCCAGCTTCCCTGTATGCAGCAGGTTCAGTTCAATAATCCCATCTACTAACTAAAAGAAGGTTAGTAAACAAGGCATTTAAATGTGAAGCCCAATACGACTGTGAAAATAGGTTGCCAACTCTAAATGCATTATTATTTTTCAAATTACCATGTTTCAATATCTGGCCGCACAGACACATTAAAATGTCCAAATTGTATCTTTGGTTTTGAATAATGAATTGTGCAGTTGGCACAAAGATTTCTGTTTTTGGCTGCCAATATCTAAAGCAGGTCAGTGTGACCTGGCAACCTTCAATTGGGACAGAGCACGTATTGGGGGCTTGCCTCTTTCTCTCTATGCTCACCTGCCAGTGACTCAGAGATGCAGGAATGGCTGATGTGTCTCAGAATGAGCATTGCCTAAAATCAGCAGGAAAACAGATGAACAAATGGCCCCTCACCCCCCTCCTGCTGCCCGGCTACCACTGTCCCAAGGGCGCAGCCAGGCACTACATGCTCACTGTGTGTGGGGTTTGCAAGCAGCAGGTAACAACCACAGCCCAAGTCCCTGGCATTGTTCTGCCAATGTTATAGTGCTGCAGGAGGGATATTGGCATTCACACTCAACTCGGCCTGCCTAGGAGAGGATATTGCATGTTACCTCTGAATTCCATGACCCTATCAAGGCATTTCTTTTGCCACCTCAGCCTCTGTTTGGTCACAGTACTGCTCGGAAATATCCGTATAATGTACAATCAGGAATATTTCACTCCATATACATTATGTTTTACTTATCACGTTGTGTGACCCAACATTTGACTTATTGTCTGAAGCCTTCACACAATATGTCAAATGTTGGGTGACACAACGTGACAAGTACAACATAATGTATATGGAGTGAAATGCCCCTGATTGTACCTTATAAGGATATCGCCGAGCAGTACTGTGACCAAAAAGAGGTTGAGGTGGCAAAAGAAATGCCTTGGTAGGGTCATGGAAAAGCACTGGACTCATTTCACAGCACGATAGATAGCACCTG
This sequence comes from Lissotriton helveticus, assembly GCF_964261635.1. Taxonomy (NCBI): domain Eukaryota; kingdom Metazoa; phylum Chordata; class Amphibia; order Caudata; family Salamandridae; genus Lissotriton; species Lissotriton helveticus. Next base: position 1,053,368,360 of record NC_136065.1, read on the forward strand.
GTGCACACCACCCCAGACACAATAAGACTTATTCTTTAGCACAGCAGAACATTATTTCTCGAAAAGGGTTTGATTTTTGACACAACTGGCTTTATTCGCTGACATTGGTTCCCTTATTCTCTGGGCCATTGGGCTTAGTCTCTGGCACAGCTGTTGTTATTTTCTTGCCCAGTTAATTTTATTATCTGTTATAGATTTGTTTATTTTCATAGACGATTTCTCTGCAACAATTGTCACTCTCTGACACATTTCAGTTTACTCTTTTGCTATGTGTCCATATTTTAAGACCATTGGCTTTATTCTCTGGCACAGTTTGACTTATTTTCTGGCTCTATATGCCTTTTTTTGGGTAGATTAGCTATTTTCCTCTGGCAACGTCCATTAGACTCTGCAGCAGAATCACTGGTGTATGTTCGGCACCACTGTAGGTAGCATTGCCATACTCCGCTTCACTTCCCCTCAGGTAAAGTTATGAGCACTGGAGAAAGTGGCTGACACATGCTGTGCCCGGGCCACGGCTGATCCAACACAGCTCTGTGTTCAGCACATGAAACACTCGTTACATGATCACATGTGCAGTTCTTTCACTCTTGTCAGTGTTTGATCTTTGGCAAGGGGTCGTGTGGGTATAGTCCTGATTTGCTTTGCTGGGTTTAATATAGGAATATAGGATTGAGGCAGATACTTGCTCAGGATAGGGTGTGGGATGAAGAAAGTTTCAGTTTGGCTGGTTCTTTCCTTGTAGTTGCAGAACTGCTCAGTAATAGACCAGACAGACCATCACCCCTTCTGGTATTTATCTCTTCCTCCTGTTCCATCTCTTACTCGCTGTCTTTCTTTCTCTCTCGCTCTCCCTTTTGGTTGCCTCCCTCTTTTTTCTTTTTGCCTCTCTCAGTCCCTTTTCTTTCCCTCACAGTGTGTTGCATCAGACCGCAGCCAGACATGACTCCCTCCCAACCCCCACTTCCTTCTACTGTACAGTAAAGTCATTCGTGAAACAAAGCATGAATGACAAACTGACACAGAAGCCGAGAGTGGCTTCCAAGGCGGTCTATACTCCCGCCCAGCGCCAGTGGTAATAAGTTGCTATGGAACTGAATTCCAATGCCTACATTTCCAAGTCCTCTGTACAAATATGTTTGTTTGTTCTAAGATTGCTGTTCAAGATTCGTACAAATAATAATCCCCTCCAAAAAAAGAAATGACTTTGCGAATGCCTCACAGCCTTCAGTGCTATAACTGCCTTCGGCTTCACCGCAGGCTTTCAACAAACAAACCCTTCAATTATTACTGGAAATGACCAACATCTAGGGGGTCGTTATTCAAACACACCACTTACCATTCCCCGCAAGGAGAGAATGTAATTTTGACATTTCATTGGCAGTATTATTTGTGCACATTTGAGCATGTTCTTTTTTTTCTCCAAAAAACATAAATATATTACATGATGTAGAAAGTGACAAATGCTGCATTTTATTTCGAACCATTTTTGTATTATTGTTTGCCTGTGACCTAACCTCTAAAAGTATCTCTTTATACGGAATACTTACAGATTCTAATATATATTTCTATTTCATTTTGTTATAGTATTTTTATATGTTTAAGGGGTGAGCGAACTGTGTATTTCTTTCCAAGTGCTAGGAGGCAGCACATTCTGAAAGTGATCTTTGTGAAATGTGTGCGCCTTATGATTTTTTTTTTGTTTGTTTTTTGGACTGGTCGCTTGTTTTTGATGAAAATGTTTTTGGGGCGAGCCGGCGAGGGAGCCAGTGATTGTTCTTTCCATAGAGGACACAGTATTGTTTTAGACGTTGTTTAATATTGTATATGTTGTCTTCCATGTGAACATGACATTTAATTCATTCAGCTGCATGGCACTGGTGTGGTTCTTTCTGATTCGTGTTCCCTTTGTTGGTATAACCTGAGATGTGCTCGGGTAGAAAGGTCTAGCGCTCATGCTCACAGCCTTCCTTTGACACAGTACAAGAAAGTACATCATGCTAGATGGTGCAGAGAGTCAAGTGGTAGCAGCAGTTATCAGGATAGGTCCAATGCATTTGTGGTCGTGGCGCCCCACCTCCTAGTTGAAAGGTCGCATTTGCACTGCAGCTCCCACCTGAGCAACAAAGTCCTTTGCTGTCCCATAAGGATGTGCTGTGCCTTGCTTTATGGCTGCAACCAGGGCAGGCTTTGAGGTGGTGCGACCGTTGAGGTGGCACTGGCCGCTGACCTTGAGGGGGCCACTGACCTCATGGGGGGTGCTGTGTTTAGCAATAACTTACAATTTAAAGCACCTGCTGTAGAATTCCTTGTACATCCAGTTTTCAGTCAGCAATAAAAATGTCAAGATAACTCTGGTTATTAGTGTTCTTTTTCCAAAGAGAGATCAGAGTTTTGTCTAGTGGCAGTCCTGACTCACCATAAAGTAGCGCAGAGGGTTAATGTGCCTGCTGCAAAGAACAGATCTGTATTCTATGTGGATAGCTGAGTGGATTAGTGAAGCCAACCTTCTTTACCAGCGTTTTAAAACAAATAAAATCTATGTTGAGTGAGGGGCTGGAGAGATAAGGGGCCCTTTTGCTAGTGGTTGTGAGGGAGTCCAAGTAAGAGGTCATGGGGGTGCCAAAATAAACTGTCGCATTGGGGGCCGTCAGTACTAAAGCGACCCTGGATGCAACAACCCTGGCAGGGGCACTGTTGTTCTTGAACCAATAGTCACTGCATGACCATGAGATATATTAACCAACTTTTGAGATTGTGGGGTCTTGTGGTGTAAAATAAAATCAATGAAGGTTTATTTCCTATAAATTACATTCAATGTTTCCCTCAATAACATGGATAATCTGATCCAAGAATTAAATGTATTGTTTAACCCTAACAAGTGAGCTTTCAAACCATCAAATTGTTCCAAAAGTTCATCAATGAGTCTGAGAATCCAGTTGATAGGCAGGTCCTCAGTATTATAAACTTGCAAAGTGGTTGTTCCACATCTGTTGTGTTTTCCAGTAACCTGCAAGCTGTCCATCTGTAAATTAACAAATTATAGAGTAAAATATGAACCTATGACCGTCCTTAGATTTGGAAAAATGATTCCTTTTTTTATCAATAGGGAATAAACATCAGATAAAGACAAATGAAAATGTAATCACTAGATTACTTAGCAATACAAAACAAAGTATATGTAAATGAATAAGCAGTTGCATCATTAAAGTTACTACAGCAATTCCCAATGGTCTAACCAAAAGACCCTTGAACAAACAAAAATAGAAATAACTGAAGGCACAAAAGGCCAGCCTTAAATCTTATTAACAGCCAATTTCCATAGCCCCCCATATGCGTGCAATATTTTTTAAAGAACAAATTCCTCTGGTCCTAGCTAGGGTAATCTCCCTTTCATATATTTCTCTCAGAATTACCCACCACTCTGATGCCTTGGAGGAGTTAAAGATATCCATGCCCGAGCAATACACAATCAGTCAGTAACTATAACAATGGAAAGAAAGGATCTTAAACCCAAATCTGGTACTAACTTGTACCCGAGCATGATTTCTCCTTCTGTTAGTTGAAGATTCAGGCCTAGACGGGTCTCAACTATCTGACCTACCTCTTTCCAGAACAAGCTCAGTCCTGAGTAGTTGGCAAACATATGTAAGCGATCTGCAGCGACCAATCCACATTTAGGGCATTTGGCCTTGTCCCCTTCATCTCTTCCTATATTCCGAGTCCAGTTGATTATTCTGTAAGGGGTGCAGTATAGCATACATATAATTCGTAATTGCTGCAGTTTTAAGCTAATGGAGTGTACTGCCTCATCCAAATTTCCAAATGCATTGTCGATGTCTGAGGGAATAATATCCTTTAATAGTAGCTTGCTCCATTTAGATGCCAAGTTTGAGATGTCATGAATTCCATATTGACAAAGTATCTGATAGACACTGCTAATTGATGGCTTCTGGGAGACAGAGTGTAAGCATGTCATAAAGTCAGAGCTCTCAAGTACCCTTATACCCTGCCGCCCCAGAAAAATATCTCTGACCTGTAGATATTTGAAAAACGTCCGCTGGGGAAGGCCGAATAATGTTTGCAAATCTTTAAATGTTTGAAATCTGTTCAAATCATACAAATGCCCTAGCTGGTCAATCCCATTGTTTTCCCATATACTACCTGCACAATCGTAAAATATTTCCTGGAGTAATGGGTTTCCTCACAGGGGGAGACTAGTGTGAGCAAGAGGGAGGGAGCACTTAGATGACATTACCCCCCATATGTAGACCATATCGCTGGCTGTCTTAAAACATACTCTTTTAAAATAGTTAGGGTCATTCATTCTATAAAAAAACATTCTGCTATCAGGTCCTAACGGAAAATAATTACAATAATCTTTATTGGCCATAGAGAACAGACTACGCAGAAGTCCCACAAAGGAGGCCAAGTAATATAATTTGAAATCAGGGAGCTGTTTATAGGGGAATTTAATACATTTTATTGCCTGGCACAGTGGCGTATACTCTCAGATAAAGCTACTAATCGACCCTTCTAGTTAAAAAAAAATAGTAATTTGGAACCCGTATTAGTATTGCTCGAAATAGATAAAGGAATTTGGGTAGTATATTTATTTTAATGATGTTGCATCTCGCTATAATGCTAATAGCTAATTTATGCAAATTCTTCATGCTTTTGATAACAGTCTGTAGCACAGGGTCTTAGTTTAAATCCTATTACATTTTCCATCTTCGAGGAGATCTGAACCCCTAACTAAGTAGCTACTGAGCAGGCCCCTGGATTGTCCTATTAGATTGATGATTAAGAAGGACTTGTGTCTTACCCATATTCAGCTTATAACCTGAAAAGGTGCCAAACTTATTAGCCTCAGTTTTAATATTGTCTATAGTAGTTTCTGGGTCCACAGAAAATACAGATATGTCATCAGGATAGGCAGTTACTTTTAGTTCCCCAAAACCTGATGAACCTGGAGTATATGTTTATTTAAAAGTAATGATCATATGAATGGTTCAATGTATAATTCAAAGAGTAGTAGAGAGAGGGGACATCCCTGACAGGTGCCTCGGTGCATCTGAAAAGAAGTAGACTGTGATTGTGAGACCAGTTTTGCCCTTGGTTTATTTTATAGGGCATGTACCCATTTAGAGAACTGACCACTCAGGTCTAACTCCGCAATTGTAGTCCAAAGACAACCCCAGGCTACTCGATTGAATGCCTTTTTAGTGTCTAGCAGCACCAGTCTCATTTCTAACCCTAGCTTTTTCGCTACATCAAATGCTACTTTGGCTGTGTTCATATGAGTTGTAGTATCCCTACCTGATAGAAATTCACGCTGCTGGCTTGACACAAGTTCTGGCATCAGAGGCTTTACGATTTTAGCAAAGACTTTGGCGTCTGCGTTTATAAGAGATATGGGGGCGGTAGGATCCACACTCTTTTGGGAGTTTTTTTTTTCCAGAAAAAAAATACAATATTTGTCATGTCCCATGAGTCAGGCAAGTCTCCACTGCTGCCTATGTATTGTATGACTTTACTCATTGGGGAAACAATAAAGTCTTTGAGGACTTTATTAAACTCGACTGGTATTGCGTTTTCTCCTGCTGCCTTACCAGAAGACAAGACTGTTGTTGCCTCCAAAATTTCCCCATGTGAGATCTCCTCATAAAGAGCATTCTTCTGCTCATCATTAAGCCTTGGAAGTTGGCACCTCTTTATATACTCAGCATATTTTTCAACATCAAAAATATCAGATTGTCCGTATGGTTTTTCGTAGAACTGAGCAAACTGTTTAACTATTTACTGAGGTTCACTGAAGTTGTGTGTATAGTGATCCATTCTCCCCTTTAGTAACCTTTCTCTGACTTTAGAATTTTTTGTCGGTAAGTTGATGGGCTAGAATTCTCCTCCTTCATATTGAAGAGAGTAGTGTCTATACGGCGTTCTTTTTTTCCAGTACCCTACCTAGGGTAGAAAGTTTCTCAATCAGAAAGAGGTAAGTTTATGTTTGTGTTTGCTCGTGGCCCCTCTGCCTAGCTTCTTCAGCATAAAAGATTTCTAACTGCAAAATCGTATGACAAGCTGTTCTAAAAACATTGCCTTTACTTCTATTTTGTTGAAAGATGTATTGTTGGGTAATGCCCATTATACAAGCCTTCATTGTGGATGTATGACGTTACGACGCATACATTTACATAGCGGTACATTACATCGCGGTTTTCACAACGCAAGTCGTTACAACGACTTGCGTTGTAGGGCGCTGGTCTTAGGAGTAGTATAATTTACTATTCAAACTCCAGTCTACGTACAGTAGGGAAGGTGTTGGATAGTAAATTATACTGTTCCTTGTCCTAGAACGCCATCTAGCGCAAGTCGTTGTAACAACTTGCGTTGTGAAAACTGCGATGTAATAGCATCGCGATGTAAACCCCACGTTGTAATCAATGTTTCCCCTTCATTGTATCCCAGACTATAAAGGGGAAGCAGAGCCAGCATTCTCCTGGAAAAAGTCTGTGATATCTTTTTTTAATTAATGAAATATACTCCCAATCGGCAAGAAGATATCGTAGAAATTAGAATAACCATCTTTGCTTACTAGCTACATTTAACTGTAGTGTAAATAAGATAGGATTTTAATCTGAAGTTATCTTAGTGCATACCTCCATATCTGCCGATACTATTATCTTATTATTTGCAAAAACCATGTCAATCCTGGAGTGGTGCTTAAGTGGGGCGCTATAATATGTGTAGCCAGGCTCAGTTGGAAATAGTGTGTGCCGTGCATTCCTGAGACAATGCAGGAGAGCCATCTCTAATATTGAGGCCCTCACTTTCACCATCCTTAGTGAAGCACGTTGATTAGTGGAATCTATAGCATAGTCCATAATACAATTAAAATCGCCCATAACTAATAACTCCCCTTGCCACTCTAGTAATTCTAATGTTAATACATGAAAAAGTTCTGAGTCATCTGAATCAGGCCCACCTATTTTGTGTCATTAATTAAGACCTGTAGAATTACCCATCTACCCCGCTGATCGTGAGAGGCCTTAAGCAGAGGACACTCCAGTGCCTTTTCGATCAAAGCGATACCATAGGGGATGATGGTTTTAATGGTTGGATGGTTTTAAAACCCAGATCAGCTGACTGGGGGTGAGTTTTTGATTTGCTCAAGCGACCCGTCCATCATCCCCTTTGGTATCGCTTTGTTCGCCCTAAGTTGGCAGGGTATGCCCAGACGCAGGTCCCTTGCTCACTTTGCCACTGGATTCAAGCTAGCCTGGCAGATGACGGCTGATTAGCCAGAAACTGGTCCCAGGATGCTTGTTTCCGGTACAGGGAAGACATGGCTTGGCAGTTCGGGCTGGACTGTTCCCACAGAGGCACAGAGTCAGACTGATTTGCATATGGCCATGTCTGAACTGGGGTGGTAGAGTGAGCTAAAGAATGATGATGGATTAAACCCAGATCAGTTGACTGGGGGTGAGTGTTTGCTTTGCTCAAGCGCTCCGTCCATCATCCCCTTTGGTATCGCTTTTATCGATCAAGATGGCAACCCCTCTGATGGACACAGTCTGGGATGTATAGACGATTACTTTATAGCCAAGCTGTTTGAGTACCTATCTTTATATGCCAGATGAGTCTCAGCTCTTCCCGAACCAGCTGACGCGTACTGGCCACGTTTAGGCTGGAAACATTCCGACACATACATTTAATTATTCCCATTGTAAAGTAGGTGGAATGCCTCCATAAGTAGTCTGACTATATTTCCTTCTCACTTTTTTTTAATGTTCAAAAGGTTTTTATTGGGAGCTTCAGAGAAATACAGCTGGATAAAAAAACAATGAACAGAATTGGATACAGAGTACAAACATAGCAGCGAATAAGGAAGCAGCAAGAATTGGCGTAAGAAGGCACGCACATGAGTCGTGTCATAGATCTTGCAGTGAAATTAAATAAAACAAACAAAAAATGTACACATGCATTAATCAAGCAAATAGTCCAAGGAGAGTTGCATCCAATGTTACATGACGGAATGCATATCAAGACCTGGAATGATAATGTCATCATCACAATAAAACAGAAACAACGTAAGTTATACAGTTGCATGAAACATATATTTGTATATAGGAGAGTTGGAGTTGATAAACTTTGACGTTGAGCGTACAGAGTCATAGAATGGTAGCTCTACAGAGGCATAGAGTGGTAACACTACCCCCCCAATTGGCGGTATAGGGAGGTGAAAATACGAAATGGGAGCGAGGTGACCAAGTTCAAGGAGGTTTGTATAAGTCAAAGTGATCGTCTAGCGAGGACCAGAGTTTCCTGAGTGGCGGACGCCATGGGGTTGTGGCTAAGGCTATATTGTCAGCTCCTCTTAAGTTGGTGACCCAGTTCAACCAATGGGGGAAAGAAGCTTTGTTCGTACTTTTCCAATTATTAAGAATGATTTTAACCGCAGCCGTCAGCAATAGGTCGAGTAGGGCTTTGTCTTCATCATTGAGTGAGACGGCTTTGGCAAAACCTAGAACGAGCGTTGAAAATTCTCTTGGAAGGGTGATATGGAGGACTTTTGCTATAAAATCAAAGATTCTGTCCCAATAGGAGGTTACACAGGGGCAACTGAAAATTAGGTGTTCCAGGTCTCCTCCCTCACCCAAACAGTTCCAGCACGTGTCGTCGGTCTTGATTTTGTGGAGAAACAGCCTCCTAGGTGTCCAGAAGGCCTTATGTAGTAGCCAGAACTTGGTTTGTGAGAGTGTAGGGCTTATTTTGTGGCGAGTGGTAGACTCCCAAGTTCTGGCCCAGTCTATGTCTGAGGTCGGTGTGGATGAGAAAGAATCCCAGTAGCGTTGGAGAGGTTCATTTAAGGAGGACGATTGTGGGCTCATAAGTTTATACATTCTAGAGACTTGGTGGCCCAGTTTGTTAAGGGAGGTGAGCCAGAAGGGGAGGGAGGGGGTGACATCTTTCAGGTTAGCTTTTGCTAGTGCTACTTTAATGTGTAAGAAATTATAAAATTCAACATGGTGTAGAAGGAATCTATTCTGTATTTCTCTAAAGGTAAGTGGTAACGAATTTTCGGTGAGTTGGTGGGGGAATAGTATATCTCTTTCTATCCAGGTGGAGTAATTTAGAGTTTTCCATTTGTATGTCACGGCGGCATTGTGCCACAGCGACTCCCAGTTTGAGTGTCGGAATTGTTGTGGCAGGTATTTACTAACTTGGAGAAGAGCCATTTTGGTATTCTTGAAGATAGGGCCCGAGCCTAAGGTGGGACGGAGTTTAATAGTGAGTAGGGCACAGGGGTTGAGACCATTCAATATTGACCTTTCCACAGAGAGCCATACAGGGGTATAATCAGTCTGTGAGGTTATCCAGTACGAACCCTGTTTTGCTAAAAAGGCTATTTGGTAAATTTTGAAATCCGCCAGGTTGACTCCTCCTAATCTTTTGTCTAAACGTAATTTCTTTAAACTGATTCTGGCTTTCTTGCCCTGCCATAGAAAGGACGAGATCAGTTTATCCAATTTACTATGAAACTCTTTGGAAAGCATGAGTGGAAGCATAGAGATGAGGTAGTTAACCAGGGGGGATATCATCATTTTTATGGTTTCAATACGGCCCCACCAGGTGATGAAACGGGGTGACCAACCGTCCAGCAGTCTTTTGATTTTGTCCAGGGTTTTGTTTTTATTATGTTTAAGGGTACTTAGAAGGTCATCGGTAAATTCTATCCCCAAATATTTAATCAAGTCAGTTTGCCAGATTAGGCCGGAGTCGCCCAGTACTTCTCTAGGGGTGTGGACATTTAGAGGTTTTACTTCGGATTTATCTCTATTTAATTTATAGCCGGAAAGGGAGGAGTATTTGTCTATTGAGGTCATAAGCCCAGCGATGGAGTTAGTAGGGTCTTCCGTAGTGATTAGGATGTCGTCAGCATACGCTGCTAACTTGACTCGTGTGTCGCCAAGGGAGATACCCGCAATGTCTCTATTATTTTTGATGTCTGTAAGGAGGGGCTCAAGGGCTAAGAGAAAGAGAGCTGGGGAGAGAGGGCAGCCTTGTCTGGTACCTTGGTGAAGACGGAACGGGTAGGATAGGGTGCCATTTATAGCTATCCTGGCAGATGGGGCAGAGTAGAGTGCCAGCACCATCTTGGTAAAGGAGTTGCCAAGGTTGAAAGAGTGCATGCACTGCCGTAGGAAGGACCACGAGACCTTGTCAAAGGCCTTTTCCGCATCCAAGGTTATCGCTACCATTGGGGAGGAAGAGGTCTTTTTCTAGAAGGTGACATAATAGTCTCGTGCTGTCATTTGACATCCGGTGTTTTAGGAAGCCAACCTGCGAGGGGCTAATTAATTTGTGGAGGATGGAATTCAGTCTGGTCGCCAAAATTTTTGCATAAATTTTGCAGTCAAGATTTATCAAAGAAATGGGGCGGTAATTTTTAGTGAGGAGGGGGTCCTTCCCTTCTTTGGGTATTACTATGATCGTGGCCTCACTCATCGATGGGGAAACACCGCCACTGGACGCAGTAGAGTTATAAAGATTAAGGAGCGGAGGGCTAAGTTGATCTGTAAAGGCCTTATAGAAGGACGCAGTGAAGCCGTCCGGACCGGGGGCCTTATTATTCTTCAGGGTGTTGATTGCTGCTCTGATTTCTGTGCTAGAGACTGGGGAGCCTAGATGAGCCTTATCTGTTTCAGAAAGTTTGGGAAGGTGGAGTGAATTGAGGTAGTCAGAGCAGGCTGATTCGTCTAGTGGTTTGTCATTTTTGTATAGGTCTTCGTAAAATGTTTTGAAAGCGTCAAGGATATTAGATTGTTTAGTGTGTGTGATGTTTCTGGAATCTTTAATGGACGATATGGTGGACAATTTCTGTTTATGTTTGAGGTAGGAGGCTAGCAGCTTCCCTGCTTTGTTGCCCTAGCATAGTTTTAGGGCCTTGAAACGATTGATCCATACTCCCGCACGCTTGCTAGTGATGGTGTTGTATTCGTACTTTTTTTTGGTTAGTGTATCTAGCACTATAGTATCTAACGGGTTGGACTTGTGTTGGGCTTCAAGTGCACCAATCTGATGTTCCAAAGATTCTAGTTCTTTATTTAGCGCCTTGTTAGTCTTGGCCCTGACGGTAATGATGACCCCACGAATTGTGGCTTTCAGAGCATCCCACAGGGTGTGGGGTGTAGTGTCGGGGGTGTCATTTATGGTTAAGTATTCCTCAATGGCATTAGCTATTAGTAATTTGTTTGTGGGATCTGAAAGTATCTCTTCATTAAAACGCCATCTCTTGGGAGGGAGAATCGATTTAGAGCCAGCCAGCTTGGTGCGAATACAGGCGTGGTCAGAGACCAATTTTGAGGCTATTTCTGTCTCCTCTATAAGGTGTGTGAAGGGGCTTGAGATCAAGATGAAGTCGATACGTGAATAAGAGTTGTGTGGTGCGGAGTAAAATGTATAATCCCTACTGTCCGGGTTTTGGAGGCACCAGGAATCCTTCAGGTTGTATCTATCACAGAGGCGAAGGAGGGCGTCATGCGAGCGGGAGGGGTGAAAGGAACATTTGGATTGCCTATCAAGAATCGGGTCAATGGGGAGATTAAAGTCACCTCCCACTATCGTCAGGTCTTCTGAAGGGATGGGTTCTAATGAGCGGGAGACTGAGTCCCAGAATTCCGGGTCGTCAGCATTTGGGCCGTAGATATTTACTACATGAATGGGGTCATCCTCCCTTAGAAGGTGTGTAATGGAAAGTCTACCTACTTCGTCGTGAGAATGCGAGACCAGTGTTAGATTAGCTTTTTTCGCTAATAAGGTGATTACCCTCCCCCTTTTTATGATTTGCTGGTGAGGTCAGAATGTGTGACGACCAATGGATGTTCAGAAAGCGTAGGTCATCCTCAGACAATTTGGTTTCTTGAAGTAATACAATGTCCCCCTTAGATTTGGTGAGGTACTCGAGAACTTTCCTCCTTTTTACCGGGTGATTGAGGCCCTTAACATTAAGAGAGACTATCGTGAGATCATCGGCTAGAGATTTTGCATTAGCCATTGGAAATGGGAATAATCGCTGGGAAATTGCGTTGTAATCTAAGGATATCAGTGAGTAATGCCGCAAGCTGCTCAGCATGGTCAGCATGTGGGCTATTGTGTGGAGATACATTGGACTGCAACGAAATACGCATGACATTTGTGAAATAGATAAACATAAGTAAAATACAGTACAAAACAGAAAAAAAGACTAAGAATCTTTGAATTCTTTTAGCTCCATTTTCTCCCTCCCCTGTCCCCACCCTCCCCCATCCCCCTCCCACTCTCCCTCCCACCCCTCCCCCCACATACGTACATCGGGAGTGCGACGGCAGTCCCATGCAAGGCGGAGTCAGGGATACACAGATGATAGTTAGTAGCTTCCCTAGACCTTGAGATTATTATGGTAGCAATAAACTCGAAACCCGTTTTACACTTCAGACTGCAATGTGGCTGAATAAAGACCTATTAACTATAACGGTAAACATTGGGCAAGGTTTGAGAACGTAGGCATTTCGCGTTAAGGCGAAAGATTATAACGATAGCATTTATAAACTACCAGTAACAACGAGCAATAAAGAGCAACAATAGTACGCCACTATATTGAGGCACAAGGCCTGCTTACCTTAAAGTGGCGGCAACTACATCCGCAGAGAAGCAAACTGTAAAGGATTCAATGGCCTTAGAAAATACCATTAACCACGAGCAACAGAGAGCAACAATAGTACGACAATATATTGAGGCTTGAGGCCTACTTGCAGTAAATTTGTGGGTACCTGCATCCGTAGAAAAGCAAGCTGTAAAGGAAACACTGGCACACTGTTAAGAACAAAGGGCTCACTATACAGGAAAGTGAACATTGAGATGAAGGGCTTCAATATTAAATTAAAGCTAGAGCTAGAATAACAAAGCTAGGATCATATCAGTAAACAGTGGGCCGAGCTAATCGGAGGATGAGTTCACGTTTTCCTTTTGTTCGAGATGCCGGACGCTAGGTCCATTTCGTGTTTGCGATGGTCTTCCAGAAGATCAGCAAGGGCTCTGGGGTCCGTGAAGTATCTCGGGTGGCCATTGACTACAACCCTGAATTTCGCCGGACCAGCAAAGGAGAAAGTAATGTTTTTGGATCTGAGTTTGTCTCTGAGCTCCAGGAAACCTTTGCGGATTGCCACCGTGTCCTTTGAGTAGTCTTGCGTGAATATGATTCTGACCTTCCCATGAGATGGAGTGATTTCTTCTTGCGAATTGAAGGATCATCTCAGCGTGCTGAAATCTGAGCGGTTTGCAGATCAATGGTCTGGGGCCATTGGAGCTCCTAGTAGCGAAAGTGGGGATCCTGTGTGCCCTATCCAATTCAAGGCCGTGTGGGAAGTCTAATTTGGTGATCATGGGAATCCACGATTCAAGAAAGGCCACGCAGGAATCAGCATCTTTTTCAGAATTCTCCGGAACGCCAAAGATCCTGATGTTACCGCTTCTGTTCCTATCTTCCAACTCCGCGTTATGGCGTTTAAGTTCGTCCGTGGTTTTTTCTAGGCGTTGGATCTTGGAAGCTGATTGTTTTGTCAGGTCCTCCACGTCGCTTATACGTTGTTCAGCCGCACCCAAACCCGTGTTTATTACATTTATATCAGCTCTGATCGCAGTGAGTTCCAGTTGCATAGAGTCGGTATTGGATTTGGTGGATTTTGAGAGTTCGTGTAGGTCTGCCAGTTTCCTGAGAATCATTTCCATATTGGCTGCCATATCTGATTTACTTTTAATGGGTGAGTCCAAAAGTGAGTCTGGTTTCACCTTTTTATAATTGTTTCTGTGTCCCCTGTTCGCCATTGCTGCCTGATGTGTGTTCGCTTTTGCTGGGAACTGGGTAGACCTTGAGTTGCTGTAGGAGGACACTGCTGGTTGGCGAGACTGGACACCCTCGCAAGTAGAATCGGCTGCAGAGCTACTGTTGTGCTTTGGGTCTCGTAAATGGTCAGGACCAGGCTCTAAGGGTGGAAGGACATTGGCTACAGTCTTATGGTAGTGTAGAGAGCGCACAGAGAAGTGCGTAGGCGCTGTGACTGAGCGCTACTTAGCAAATGGGTTACGCTGCTCAATTAGGTTAGGGGTGAGTTTCTCCGCTTAAGGTGAGGTATTCGGCAATGAAGCATTCGGCAATGAAGCAATGAGGCAGGCCTTGATGTCCACTTGATAGGCAGCACCGGCACTTGGCACGATTGGTCACTTCCAAGGATGGTGTGGCAGGTGGGGCTGCACAGATCCATAAGAAATTCACTTGGTTGGTGGACTTGGCAATAGATGGCAATGGATGGGCTTAAGAAGGGCATATAAGCTCACCGTGTGTCGAGGCAATGATTTTTCGCGGGGATCGCCGCCGCCATTTTGGGGTCAGGCACGTCGAGCCGGTCGATGTCTGCCGGAACGTCTAGCTGCCAACCTCCAACATCAGCGACACTTGAGGGGTGGTTCTCGTTGCTTGTGGTGCTTCCTCTGCCCGTGGTGGTCGTCTGCTGGTAGTAGGAGCGCTGTGTGTGCTCGTGGGGTCAGGCGTTGCAGCCGCTACCGGGCGTCGCCATTTTAGGCAAAGCCCGGGTCGAAGAGTGCACGGCCGACAAAGTCCAGAAAGACAGTAAAAGACGGTTCCAGGCCGATTTCAGCCCATCGGAGGATGCAGCAAGGATCTCAGTGCCGGTACCTTAGTTCTGGGACGAGTTGCGGCTCTGGAAGCAGGGGTGGCTTAGGACTCGCTCTCCCTTTCCGCGGAGCACTCGGTTCAGGCGGCCATTCCTCCTGCCGTCCAAGCCACGCCCCCTTTCCTTCTCACTTTTTAATCTAGAAGGCCAACTAAAATTAATCTTCTGAACACCCTTGACAGGAAAATAATTCCACAATGCCAACAGTTTCTATTTGAAACTCATGTTGGACCTTCGATTCTTTTCAGAATACCTTGGCCTTAAGATTAGACAGAGACAAAATAAATGGAAACATGAAAATTTCAAAGTAGGCGTTGATCTGACATTGACAAAGACATACTTGCGTGGATTAATCATAAAAGATTTACGCATTTACGGAAAGAAATATATAATGATCATAAATTATCTGGAATTTGCTGATCAGAAAAGCCAAATTATCCTATTTCAAAATGCCTGCTTCGTTCTAGTATCTCAATGTCAAAACTTTCCTTCAGTTTTACAAACTGATGCCCAGAAAGCTTATGATAAAGTATCATCGCTATTTTGTGTCATTCCAAGTTTCTCTAAAGATGATAGAACTTAAGTAGTGACACAGAATCTATATATCATATTTGAAAATACAACTAAGTCTCTGTTAAACTGATATTTTTTTTGAATAAACACACAGGAAGGCGTGGGTGCAGCCTTCGCAGGCTGATCTCACTAAGGAACAGTGGGACATATTTACAAGCCCCTATCCCCACCACAAGGTCACTTTTTCGGACGTTGTGGTGGCGATAGGGGCTTCCCCTTATTTACAAGACAGAGTTAAACCACTGAATGTGGCTTTCCGCTGCCTTGCAAATAAGGCACCCTTTCACGCTACACTTTGCGTGAAAGGGGAGGCCAATGGGTGTTGTGGTGGGCGTTCCACCCATTGATTTTGACGCTGCCCCTATTTACAAGGGTGGTGTAAATAAGAGGCAGCGCCAAAATTAAGACCAAGGAAAACCTGGTCTTAAACAGGCGAAACGAGAAGAAATGCTTTATTTCTCCTCGTTTTTGCCGTTTCCATATGTGCTGCGTTGTGCACTACACATAGAAACACCAAAATGCCATTGATTGTTTATGTGCAGGAAGGTGTTCCTTCCAGCACCTAAACAATCATTGAAAAGAATTACGCTTTACAGCTTGTATGTGTAACTTCTGTGTGTGCATTAAGCAGCACACACATAAGTTACAAAGCGCCATTACTGATTGTTTATGTGAAGGAAGGGACACCTTCCTGCACATAGACAATCATTCCTGTGCAACGCAGACACCCTTGCACTTGGGTACAAGGGGGCCTGCATTGGCGCTAGGCAGCTAAATGAGCACCAGCGCAGGGGGAAGCGCAGGGCTGCATCGTATTCTTGTAAATATGGTGCAGCCCTGCGCTTCAGAAGTGGCAATGCGTGGCGTTAAGCCAAGGAGGCTAACGCCACGCTCTGTCACTTCTCTTGTAAATATGCTCCAGTGTGTCACATCATGACCTGCTCACATGTGCATATAGTGCACGAAGCATGTCCATGATATTTTATTGGGCCATGTGTTGGGAGGTCTCAGGCCTTAGGCCATGAACACTGGTCCTTTACGTTTTCACAATCAATTCCTGAAAGCAGGGTAACAACTCAAATATGATTATATAGTGCCCTCCATGGCCCGTGAATTGTAGACTTGAGCTCAAACGATTGCTAGGTTTTCTATTGAGGCAACTACCTTTGAACAAATATTCCCTGAAATGTTTGCTTCAGAGCCTACTTTGTTTGAATAGCTGCCCTGGACAAAAAAGGGCATTGATCCAACTGTACTTAAATAATGTATTACCTTGACAAACATTTAGCATTGAGTCACTGTGTATGCTTAACTTCTCCCTGACACAAGTGTGCTATTGAATGCGCTATACTGAATAGTTGCTCTACTACAAAATGTGTACCAGGGCCAATTTTGCTTGAGCAATTGCTCCCTCACAAAATCCTACTATTGTGTCAAATGTGCTTAAATGAGTCAACTGTGTTAGAAAATGTGCACTTAAGCACTTGCAATGAATTTAATAATGATAGACTAACTGCTCCTTGCAAAAGAACTGCTATTGAGTCGTCTGTGCAAGAATACAAGTCACATGACAGAAAACTACCCCTGCATCAACATTGCCTGAACATTTTGCTCCCTGGGAAAAAAACATTAGCATAATCCATTTGCTATTAAGTCAACTGCTAAAACTCGCCTCACTACACATCAACAATAAACTCCATTCATCATCCTCCAACCTGTTCTACCAATGATCCTTCAAGAGGTGAAACTACTGAAGAAGATCCGTGGGTGTTCAAGGCCCGAGAACGTTGAAGTCTTCAGCCCTAATGTACGATCCAGAGCATCCTGAGTGAAACCAGTTTTGGCTCCCCTTCCACTTGTCCTCTTCAACCATCTACTATTGAAAGTTTGGGAAGAATAGGATGGAGAGAGGGGTATAATTATGGAGCTTCATGAAAAGAAAACCCCCCAAAAAAGCAAGCGCACCTGCAACTTTCAGACTTTTTCCAGGATGTAAGTCATAGGGAGACTGCTGCACAGTGCTGGAATGGGAACCCGAAGCAGCCCTAGCAATGTTGTTGGACCAGCCCCCACCCTCCAGGTGGTGGTGGGGGGAGGGTGCAAGCTTGAAGCACTGCTGCTTAACAAGACAGACCCCCAGCACTGCAGTTTTTGTTACTGGTGGTCAATTGTAGCATCGCTGCAAAACCAGCCCCCAGTCACATAACCACCCCCCCACTGCTCCAAATCCGGCCCCCAACCTTCCAGCCAAATGCCCGAAGCCTGCTACAGGCGGTCCGGCCCTGTTGCTTCAGGGATCTCCAGCTCCCCCTGGAGGTCGGCACCTTGGTCCTGGACCCAACTAACGCACGCTAATACCGGCCCTGATGAGATCGACATTCCACCACACGCTCCTCTCCAAACTGAACTATTAGGGCTTGCCTTCAAACGATCTTTGCTGAGATCAGGGGTAATAATTGGAGAACACCTGTTGCCATTTCTCACTCATCCAAGCAGACTTTACCTTCGCTTTTCCTTAACCTGGAACTGCCGTTCTTATTATTGCAGGGCACTGAAGTAACTGAAAGGCTATAGCAGCACTTTATAACACATCTACTTAAATAAGGTGTATTTGTAAAGCGTACGATTACCCATAGGCATCTTGGCGCTGAATAACAGATGTTTATTGTTACCCAACGGTACTCATTTTATCGACCTCAGATGGATGAAAGGCTGAGTGGACCTGCTAGGATTTGAACCTGAGGCCATGAGGTCGAACACAGACCGCTGCAATGGCTGCTTTAGACCACTGAGCCACCAGACCCAGCTAAATGAATAGATCTCTCAGGTCGCTTTCATAACAGCTGCAGATCCTAGCCCGAGCTGGCCCCTGAAATCAACATCCACACGACAGCTCACTGAGCTGTGATTAGCCACATAGCATTTAGGAAAAATCCAGTATATAGGTCGATAAATTAATCAGAAATCCAAAGAGCAATTTTCAACTTTTACACTGTCTTCAAGGTCAACCTGCCTCCTTCCCTGGACGGTCCCCACCATCCTTCCATGCAGAGGAGCCCATGCCCAATTTGCCTTGTCACAGAAACCACACAAGCTGACTACACGTGGGAAAAGAATCCTTAAAGCTGCTGCACTTTGCATCATTATGAAGATTCTCTGCTCCCAGACTTCAGTGCATTCTCTGACGTTCATATAGACTTGCTCAGCTGCCAAGACAAAACCTACTGATGCACATTTCTGAAGTGTGGTTTGACATGCCTAAGGATGATAGATCTTTGTGGAGTAAAAGATCTTACTAACCCCATGAGTTTGAGAGACATGCAAAGATGTTGAGTTTGAAAGACGTGCAAAGAGGCTGAGTCCAAATATGCATTGCAGAGTTCACCACATATCGACACAATATTTAAGAGCCTAATTACAAATGCAACTGACTCTTTCTGGGTGACTGGCTGTGCTGTCCTCAAAGGCACATAATGAATAAGTAGGAGGCAGGCGTTCCACACACTCCTTAATGTTAATGGTGCTCAAAGTGTGGTTGCTATGGGGGCCGACAGGTCACTGCAGACCTGCATTCCTGATGGTGGCAGTATACAAATCCCAATGATTGCACTGAAAGGACATGGCACCAGTGTTTCAGTGCCTCCAAGCACATCAGTGTCTACCTCTGACATGAGTTTGGAATAAAGATAGTGAACTGATGCTCCTCCCATGAATGAGCTCTGGTGCACAGTAGCCCAGCGTCAGCGGGGCTGACACCTCGGTTTGCGCTTCCATTTGCCCAAGCTGACATGGAACGAATACAGTTTGAGCAGGAGGTTAGATCATATTAGTCTATCCTTCGAGAATAGGAGATGGTGGTACATTTAGCAAGACCATCCCACATACTAGCCTTTTATGCATAAGTGGGCAGTGGTGGCCATCAACATTTTGAACAGGCGCAGCATTGGGGCTGGGTTGCATGGCGTCTTGCTTGCAGGCATTCATATCCCTTTCTAAGCAGGCATTCATATCCCTTTCTAAGACGCTGGCATTTGTGTGCCGGTCTAGAGCATATTTACTGAGGCTGTGGCTGGACTGCTCCAAATGGCAAAGACCTACTAGGTAACGGCTATTTTTCAATACTTGGAAAATCAAAGAATCAACGGAAGCCACACATCTCAGAATAACAGCAGTAGCCACGCCAGGGTGCCAACGTGCAATCTCACATACCTGCGGATGATGCCAGAACTCCTATTTCCAATCACTCATTCACCAATGCATTCCTTTCAGTGAGATAAGTACCTGCTCCAGAGCTCTCTGTGTGACATACATATCACTCATGTCTTAAATGTGCATATTCTATGAGTAATCAAAGCGTGTACAAGTGTACATTGCTGAATCTGTTCTGCTAGAATGGCATTTCTGCCTTTATGTGAGAGGGGTCGCTTTATTTGCTGCTGTCATGCTGTACCGCTTCTGTAAGTAAGCAAAGGTTGTGCTGCGTCTGCATGATTTGTAGTGTCCAGTGATGGGGAAAGCTTGTGCTGCTACCTTCCCTAGCTTTTAGCTTTTTCTCTGAGGGATGTATATTAGCACTGTTTCAGCCCAAGCTGGACCTGTTCTATGAAGGAGAGGGTCTCCACTGCCCTTGCCCCATCTAATGAGAAAATAAAGGATACATCGAATGCAGTTCCATAACATGCCCTCTGAACCAGGGATTTTTTCCCAATATTTCAAATGTGAGATACCTGTAGTCCCGAGGAAGGCATCTCACCACTGAGGGGCAATATTCAAGCGTCTAAAAATGTAGATAGTAAAGAGAAGCAGGGTTGACTGTGCGGTCACCCTCTGTATTTAATCACGTGGTAGAAAGCCACCAATAGAAACATTGCTAGCTCACCCACACAAAATGTGTATGTATGTCTAGCAGTTTAGCAAAGGTAGAGCATGAATGTCATTATGAGGCACATACACTCAGCCAAGCTGGGGAACTGACAACTAGGAGACTAAAACCAGTGAACAGAAGTCCTCTCCAATGCTTACCAGTGCTAGATATGGAAACCGAAGCATACCACATTAGGTAGGCGAATGCTCATCATCCTGTCTGTTTACAATGAGCGTTCAACAGTCTTTTATCTTCGCTCACTCTCTTTGGTGTGTTACCTACTTGTGTAGCATTGTCCTGTTTGTGTGAGAGCAGTGACAATGTTCCTTTTGTTACGGCCACTTGTCCTGTAAGAATTCCTTATGGTAGGGAGGTTGTGCCTCTGCTATTCCTTTTTAACCTTCATTGTGTTGTAAAGCTCTCTTCAAAAGTAAAACTTTAGACTACACAAAAGGCAAAATGAATCTCATTGCAATGATCGTTTTAGTATTTGATGTGAATGACACAGTGAACGCTTGCAAAATAGGTGAGCAGAGTTCAAGTTTGGTTCTATGTTATACATGCGGTTTTAGAATTGGACTAAACGACTTTTTAAAAAACATACCTGACAAGTGGGTCAATGTCATGTATAACATCTCTGGCAAATTCTGGTATTAAAGCCAACAACGCTTTGCATGCTGGGGTTTGGGGCACTTAACGAATGTGTTAAAAGCAAAACTACAATCACCACGGTGCAACATGCTGTCAGCTCAAAAGCCAGGAACGGCTGACGGTATACATCATAATGCCAGTGGGCAGACTTGTGAAATGCAAAATCAAATTTTCTGATATTCTGCTTTTTTTCTTGTAGGCAATCACGGGTTGAACAGCCTAGATGGTAGGAGGGCCACTCAAGTGGAAATGTCTGCTTATGAGCTGACATTATCACTCCTTAGACACCGACATGCTACAAATCTTGCATGTACATGTCTGAAGAAACACTGAGAAAGGAAAGACAATGCACTTGCACCTCTCTCCCTGAGCCCATCCTCGGCCTAGAGGTTGGTGTGATTTAGGTGGCGAGCCATGCTGTAGCAATCTTGAATGAAGAATCAGATTCAAACTGAAGGAAATAGTTTATTCCATATTAAAATGCACGTCTAGATGGATCAGCTGTCAGCAGGAAACTGACCAACTGCAGAGACACTAACTTCCTGATCAACAATAATATTGTCATTGAGGCTTCTTAAATCAACGCACAAACACATTTTTCCATTGGCTCGTCTGGTTACAACGAATGGAGAAATCCACTCAGCAGCTTCAAATGGTTCAATGATGCCATTTTCCTGTAATTTTGTCGATTCGCACTTAACTTCATCTTTAACAATGACTGGTATGTTGCGCACATTATGTATTTTAGGAATGGCATTACTTTTTAATCTTATGCGATGAGAAAAACCTTTCAATTTACCAATCTTACCTGAGACTAAACTTGGGAATTCTTCATGGACCCAATTGTTTGTGTCCTCACCTTCACAGGCAACAAGAACCTGTTCTGGACTATTGGGATCCAAAATAATATGCAAAGATCTTTGATCTTTCCAACCCAATACAGAAGGACCATCAGAAGCAACATACAATTTACATACAGCAGTGCGGTTTTTAAATTCAAACACTAAAGAGCGATAACCCAACATATCAATTTTGTCACCTGTAAAACTTTCTGGGAGATGATCAGTAGGCTCTAAATGTGGTCCCAAATCATTAACCAATTCTCTTTCCAATACGCTTTTAGCTATAATAGTGAAAGGAGAACCCGAATCTGCTGTAACCTGTAAAGGAATCCCGCCAAACTTTACAATACACAAGGGTTTGCTCTTTTAATTTTCATCAATATTTAAAACAATGTTGCATTGCTTAGTTTCTTTAAGAAGGACTTTTTTTCAAAACCAGCGTTATGATTTTTGTCACCACAACGATGACATGCAAATGTAGAACCATTATTTTGAATAAACTTTGACTTTGAAAACTATTTACTGTTGAAAGTTTTTGTTTGAGAATTCTTACTAGATCCTTTTTTTGAAAACTCTATGTTTTTCCTGTGATCTGATATTTTATTAACTGTAGGAGTAGCATCAGTTTGATCAGACAATGCTTTGGAACTTCTGTCAGAAAGTTCAGCTTTTTTAACAAGGGCAATGACATCTTTAAGACTGGATTCACCTTCTATCCAAAGTCTGTCCTGAATGGTTTTATTTTTTGTACAGACGACAACTTGGTCCCTAATAAGTTCATCATGTAATGCTCCAAACTTGCAGTGTGGGGCAAGTAATTTCAATTGTGAAACATATTCCTCCACAAATTCATGTTGAAGTTGTTTCCTTTTAAAAAAGGCACGTCTTGTAACTCCTATACATACTGTAGGTGAATAATGTTCAGTTAAGTCTAAAATAGCTGCTTTGAAAATGTTAAAATCACCTGACTTCTCAGGTTTTTTCATTTGATTATATACTCTTAAACCTTCGGGACCAAGACTGTGTAATAGCATTCTTTTTTTTCTTTCAGGAGATAAAATACCAACATTGTCTTCCAAAGAGGCAATATAATTTAAAAAATATTCTTTCCACTCAGTCCATTTAATTATTGGTTCACCAGGAGCAGTCAAAAACTCTTTAGGAGTACTTAAATTAATATTAATACATGAGGATGCATTTGAAATATTTGAAGAAGTAGAGGCTGAAGTATCAGTAGTGGATGTGTTGGTTGTAGAAGTATTAGTATTCATGTTAGACCTTGAAATATTGATAAGAAATACTGTATAAAAATAAGTATGAACTTACTTCAAATGTAATTGCAATTATCGTTGCATTAGCAGAAGAAAACAAACTGTTGCTAAAACCTAGACGTGCTCGGTAATTGAATAATAAAGGGTTGTGGATGAACAAAAAAGAAATCCAAGATGGCGGCACGTTTGCCGCGTGGGGTCGCGTTGCGTGACTTAACAGATCACGATCGTCGAGTAGAACTCTGAATGAACGCGTAAGACATGTCTGGAAACGTCCGTTACTAAGGAATCGTTGCTATGAACAAAGGAATGTTGCACACGCAGTACGCGAGGAAACTGCAGTCAGCAACCAGAGAAAGTTCAAAAACAAACATGGAGGTGAGTAGAAATAAGATAATAAAAAAAAATATCCTACTCACACAACTCAGATGTACATCTCAACGTTGAGTTCTGTAGACTTTTGGTAGTGGCTCCGTATAGCAAATAGCGTATCACAGATAAGCGGTAGTGAAAGAGAGTCCGGTTGAGAAAAACCACTCGATCCAAACTCTTTCCGCTTAATGTTGATGGTAATTATCCAGGCTGAACTTGAAGAAAACGATATTTCAGATTAGTTCAAATTCTTGAATGAGAAACGTGAACAAAATCTCAAAGTGAAGAAACAATAAAAAAAATTGGAAAATGAATTTAAAAAAATCCCAATCTTCGCCAATTCAATGTAGCAATCTTGAATGAAGAATCAGATTCAAACTGAAGGGAATAGTTTATTCCATATTAAAATGCACGTCTAGATGGATCAGCTGTCAGCAGGAAACTGACCAACTGCAGAGACACTACATTCCATTACAACTCCCAAATAGAATATAGAATCACAACATATTCAAAAGGTTACAGAGCATTAAAGGCATACATAGCATTAAGCGAAAACTCACTTACCAGATATAAAATAAATTATAGAGCATACTACACATGCCTTGAAAAGGTGCTGCCCTGAATGTGCCACCAGTGCAACTGAGGAAGGATGACTATGTGAATTCACCTCTCTCAATACAGACTCAGACGGACTTTTTTACCCACCATTTTGTAAACAAGCATTTACAATGCAACGGTCTCGCCTTTGCAAAAGTTAGAGCTATGGTCATTGTAAATGACAAATGTTTTATTTATGTGTTGGTTTTGAAAACAGATAAATAAATGGCATTGTCATTTACAATGCCAATAGCTTAATCTCTCGCAAATGCAAGACCTATTGCATTTGCACCCACACACACACACACACACACCGAGAGCCACACACAAACACAGAGCCACACACAGTCAGAGCCACACACACACACACACTCATAGATATGGTGGATGTGGTGGATCTGGTGGATGTGGTGGTGGTGGATGTGGTGGATGTGGTGGTGTTGGATGTGGTGGTGGTGGATGCGGTGGTGGTGGATGTGGTGGTGGTGGACGTGGTGGTGGTGGATGTGGTGGTGGTGGATGTGGTGGTGGATGTGGTGTGGTGGACGTGGTGGTGGATGTGGTGGTGGTGGATGTGATGGATGTTGTCGATGTGGTGGATGTGGTGGTGGATGTGGTGGTGGTGGTGGTGGTGGATGTGGTGGTGAATGTGGTGGTGGATGTGGTGGATGTGGTGGATGTGGTGGTGGATGTGGTGGTGGTGGTGGTGGTGGATGTGGTGGTGGATGTGGTGGTGGTGGTGGATGTGGTGGTGGGTGGGGTGGATGTGGTGGTGATGGATGTGGTGGTGGATGTGGTGGTGGTGGTGGATGTGGTGGATGTGGTGGATGTGGTGGTGGTGGATGTGGTGGTGGATGTGGTAGTGGTGGATGTTGTGGTGGATGTTGTGGTGGATGTGGTGGTGGTGGTGGATGTGGTGGTGGTGGACGTGGTGGTGGTGGATGTTGGTGGCGGTGGATGTGGTGGTGGTCTTTTAATTACTTAAAGTCCCACCATACATTGACAACAATGTGCGTGTCGAGTCGGAAGTCCGCTGAAAGTTTACTTCCCCGACCATTAAAAATAACAGAGCCTGTCGCCCTCATTGAAATAGTCACGTGCTGGTGGAGGTAACAAAGCCACCTGTCCGTAAACACTGAAAGCACCTGGTTTTAAACCCAACCCATATTTAACCTCCCAGACACCTACAGCCATCAAACGTGCAATATTTACAGCAGCCTATTTTTCCATGATCTCAAGTGAGGGTTTGCCACAGAAAAGATTGTTTGTTTGTTTTCCCTATTGGTTTTCACCGGGTTGAGCAGTGCGCTAAGATGGGCCAAACGAGAAATACAAACGTTTGACCTAAGGGGCCATTAGGAACAGCTGGTTGTTGAAAATTAACTTCGCTCTGCAAAAAAAACACAAGACTTGTAATTTTCACAGCCGTGAGAGCAGGGAGCTCGCCGCCGATCTCGGGGTAAAACCAATGGAGCTGACAAGACCAGGCAGTGAGTGCTCAGCACTTCGAGCCGAGCTAGACGCACACTGCTCTTGGGGTGAAAGCACGGAGGATGACAAGAGCGGGTGCCTATAAAATGAAGACATCCATCAAGCAGAGACTGTGCTAACGAAAATGTATACTTACTCGTGCCAGCCTGGCAGACTGAAAGCTCTGATGCAGGGAAGGGGCAGGGATCCTCCATGGGCCAGGACTCTCGCAGATCACCCCCACGTGCTACGTGCAGAGTCTGGACACCTAACTCCCCGGTTAAGTTGGTCCGTGTAAGCAACCGAGAGAAGGGGAGAGTCGTGGCTGCCTGCAGCCAGCGTTGTGGGACACAACCTGCATAAAATTGTTTAGAGCCGTCGCTGAAGAGGGGGCGCGTATGACTGGAAGTGCATTTTACTGAGCTTTTTACTCTTTCTTCCTCCCCCCTCCAAGATGCGGATGAAGACCAGGGCAGAACTGGACAAAGATCAAGGGTTTTTACAAGGCGATAAATCAAGTATCCTGCTGCGTGGTGTTTTGGGCTACACAAGGCCTGTTTTTGAGAGGAGATTGCATCCTTCCTCTTTGTTTTCAAACTATGGTGTGTAGCCAAGTTTTGGTAAAAGTAGATGTTTAAGATCCGGCGGTTCCTACAATGATTGAGTGTACAAGTGTTGAAGCTGGATTACAAACTCGGATTAATAACACTAGTGCTACATATTACTCAACATAGGCTGTGGTAATTCGCAGTTTCAGAGGCAATACTAGTACACTAAGCTCACTTTTAAAACGAACTAACCTCACTTTTAAAACAAACAACTATAAACCCAGTGTACGCATATCAAATATTGCCGATTTCATTTCAAATTCACAATAAACAAGTCTTTAAGTACTTTGCACGTGATGTTAGCACACAGCCTTTTGTCTGTAAACCCCGTCTTTTTCAGATTGACTTCCCCGACTTCCTGCTGGGATAAAAGGTTCCTTATCTTCTTTATGGGGCCATCTGAACCCATAAAGAAGATAAGAACCCTTTTACACCAGCAGTAAGTCGGCGAAGTCAATCTGAAAAATACGGGGCTTATAGAGAAAGAAGAACATCACTAGGACCTCTTCTCCAATGGCTGGCCCGTTTAGGGGGCAGCCAATGGAGAAGAGGGGCGGGGTTTAACCTCGCTAGTGATGTTCTCTCTATCTCATTGAGGGGCATATGTAGGTATTCTCAAATAGCGATTTTTAAGGAATCGCTATTTGAGAATTGCAAAATGGAATGTAGATTAAAAAATCGCATTTTTTTTGCGAATCTCTAAAATTCCTTAATTGCGATTAGCAAATTGCGAATCGCAATTAAGGAATGAGTGTCCCATTAATTCCTATAGGCCAAGAGGCCCATAGGAATGAATGGAGATAAATGGAGATAGAAAATCGCAATTTGAGAATCGCAATTCCAAGGGTGCCAGGGTGTCCAAAGGACACCTGTTGCACCCCTGGAATGTGCCTGTAAGTACATGTGGTGCACATACATGCCCTAAGGGCATGTATGTGCACCACATGGCACTTTGAATTTTTAAAAAAAATGCATTGTGACAGGAAATCGCAATATACCATCTACTTGGAGTAGGTGGTATTTTGCGATTCTTTAGGCCAAAATCGCAATGTCTAAGGCTCCCCTAAATAGCATTTAAGGAATTGCAAAATTGCGATTCCTTAAATGCTTGAGCAAAATAAGGAATCGCAATTTTTGCGATTCCTTATTTTAATATGTGGCACCTACATACCAAATGGCGGTTTGCGATTCGCAAACGCCTTCCTACATATGCCCCTAAGTCTCCTCATCGCAGGCTGAGACCTAAAAATGTTATGAAGAGGGAAACATTGGAAGAATTAGACAAATGGAATTTGACATTTTACATGTTTTTCTATTCAGTATTATGGTGGGCCGGTTTTTACTATTTTATTTCTCTGCTATTAAAACATACATCTGTGTGTGCCGTTTTTTTTAGCAGTTTGTGGGTATGTTTTTTGGGCTGGAGGCCGTTTTTTACTATTTTAGTTATCTGCAATTAAAACATACATCTGTGTGTGTGCCGTATTTTTTAGCAGTTTGTGGGAATGTTTTTGATCTGGTGGGGCGGTTTTTGCTGTTGATTTCTCGGATAGTAAAACAAGCATTGCCTGCAGCAAACATAAATGCATGCACACTGTGGTACACAAACAATGATGCGTAGTCCAGGTGTAGTAGTAGATTCCTCTTTATTTGTAGATACATAGGTGGCAGATTACAGCATAGGAAGATATAAGGATAAAACCCCACCAGGAGAGAGCTTCCAGCTCCTCAGCCTGAGATGACCAACTGACTCTCTAGCTAGAGTCAGGCACTTAACATTCCATGATGTCACAGGACATTCTGATGCAGTGGTAGAGGGGAAAAGATATAGTAAGCATTTACCACACATCCTCTTCCGTTAGTGAACAACAGCAAATAATAAGTTAAGACAGAATAGAAGAAACCAGAAGAGACTATAGACATAAGAGCAAGTCAGAGAGACAATTTGAAATGCAGGAAACTCAAGCGTGAAAGCAGAGAGAAAATTAAAAGAGGCATGTAGAAAGAAATGCAAAATTACATACAAAATTACATAACATGCCCATCCACCCTCCTTAATAAAACAAGGTAGCGATCCCGGTAAACTAAGTAGGGTGTATCAACTAAATGACAAATTGTGTGCAGATGGAAGAGAGCACAATAAGATAAATTGGTAACCTACACAGAAAAAGGTATGCTTTGTAATAAAGACTAGCGCATGACATGCACTAACAACTTCCCTTCTAAGGGTACACTTAGAAGAGTAACCTTTAAACTGTGGAACACAACAACTCCCCAGGAAAGGGTACACCAGAGGAAACTAACGCCCCTGGAACAAAATACACAGTAGCCACACACTGACAACTGTGACACAACTACACCAAGAGGTAGCGCTGACAACGCACCTCAACTACCCACACAGAGTGATGCAAATTAGACCAACACAGATAACCTCCCCTAACAAAAGTGTACACCATTGAACAATGTAGGAATTGTTCAAGATAACATCACTAAATGGCGGCGCTGACAACGCACACCACTTTCCCCAAAAAAAGGTACTCAAAGAAAACTAATCTTTGAAGCAAAATAGTTACATGCAGACAACCTCCCCTAATAAAAGGGTACACCACGTGAAAGTGCGCAATGTAACTTCTCCAAAGGGTAACAACAAGACCCTAGGAAACAAAATGTAGGCACTGACTGGCACCACAACCCCACAACCTCCTTTAAGTAAGGGTACACCCTGAGTAGTAACTCTAAGTACATGGATGGGGAATTAATAAGACACAAACACCCTGACTGCACAATCAGAGTGAAACACAGGATACCCACCCTGTGAGACCAAAACTACAACATCCCTTATATAAAGATATACAGGGTACCTTATTAGTTACAACATCACCCTAGTTTCAAGATATGGCATTGACTGGCCACACACCCACACCTTTATAAGGGTACACCGTAGGGCAAAATAGGGCATTGATTAGACATCAAAAAAAACTTTAGCTGTCCAAGCAGGGTGAAACACAGGATACACAGCCTGTAAGACTAATTCTACAACATCCCCTATATATGTATACAGGGTACACCATAAGGTAACATGACCCTAGGAACAACATTTTTGTTAGACTGGCACCACAACTTCCCCTATATAAGGGTAGACTATAGAGTGAACATGTTGCCTTAGTAAAACAATACAGAATAACCTACATGACACATTGGAGTGCACAGCAAAAGTTAAGCAGGTTAATACAACACAGAATACAGTTAGACTAAGAGATGCTAAGGCATTCTAAAATTAACAAAAGAATTAACAAGAGTCGATAGCTCTGGTGAGCGATATCTCACCCGAGGACTCCTTGGCTGGAATTGTCCAAAAGTTCCGATGAGTGACTGTACAACAGGAAATGTGGGGTGAAAAGCACTTAAACTCTAACCACGAGTTAGTCGTGATGGGACATCTACAGTCTCCTCCTCTTGGAAATGTCAAGATTTGAATGTAACCAGGGATGTATAGGAAGTTTGGTAATGTAATCACAAAATTAAACTTTCACCTAAGTTCCTGTGAGAACCTCCCTTTGAAAAAGGAAAATCTCTAATGCAGACAGCAATGTAGAGGAAGTCCGAAAGCACTTTTTTCTTAGAATGTCGTACACTCTTCATTTCTCATGTTCCACTATCCACTGAAACAGATAAGGGATTATGACTGTAAGGAAAGCTGGAGCGGACCAAGGAATAAACCGTCAATTTCTTAAAGTTGTGGCAATAACAGACGGACTCGTAAACATTGCGGGGACTTGCGCAGTAAGTACAACCAAAATGGAGGCAAGTCGTCACGTCGGCGCTGGATGGCTCACGGCGAAGACGTGCAGACCGGACTGGCAAGGGAGAAAGCAGTGACGGAGAGGCAGACGTCACACAGGGCAAGATGCAGGCTCCACGAGGCGGGTAAGATTGCGTGCGCGCCATGGCAGTTGGTTTGCGCATGATGTGAAGGCTCAACCGTCTCAATGTAAATCGCACTGGAAAAGTGCACAAAACGCCCCAAGAACGTTCCTCACTCACCACAAAATACAAACAGGCCTCCAATTCTTCACACGCCGCTTCCACACGCTGAACGGTCCGAAGTTGTGAAGGCAGAGGAAACACCACACTGTGGGAGCACACACCCAATGCAGAAAGGCTACACAGAGTCTGACAAAACAGATGATGGGTGGCTCCTGTGATGTAGTAGGTAGAGACACTACAGTGTTGTGAGAGCACTGCTAGCGCCGGGGCACCCCCAGAAGAACAAATACAACAAGCGCTTGTAGTAGGAGAAGTGCCCACACTGTGTGAATATACACTGAATCCACAGCGAACTGTCAATGAATACAAGAAAACCAGAAGGCACAACAGGGTGATCAGGCCCGCTGAGACAGTGGTTCTTGTTGCTGGAAATAGACAGACTCCAGATGACAGCGAAAAGGCAGTTAGCTCACTCACAACACTGACGCCCAGGGTGCAGGCTGTCCAAATTGAAAAGGACACTGGTGGGGTTTACTGGGCGTAACTCTGATCTCTAGGAGATAAACTTACTTAAATGTAGAACAGTCCTTGGTTTCCTTAGAGTTGATTTGTAGTATTCCTTCTTTGCAGCATAGGTTAGTCCAAGAAACGTCGCCAAATTGTGGTACACAAACAATGATGCGTAGTCCAGGTGTAGTAGTAGATTCCTCTTTATTTGTAGATAGATAGGTGGCAGATTACAGCATAGGAAGATATAAGGATAAAACCCCACCAGGAGAGAGCTTCCAGCTCCTCAGCCTGAGATGACCAACTGACTCTCTAGCTAGAGTCAGGCACTTAACATTCCATGATGTCACAGGACATTCTGATGCAGTGGTAGGGGGGAAAAGATATAGTAAGCATTTACCACACACACTGCCATACCCAGCAAAATACTTATACAGCGTGTATTTACAAGTTCAAAATTGGCCTAATATGGAACAATGTATTTAGCTATCTGGTTCACCAACATGGGACACTTTTTGTCCCAGTCCGAACCTGCGAATATAAATTCTTTCATTATATGACTATAGATTGTTCCTGACACAATCAGGGCACAGACAGACTTGATTAAAATAGAACAAAGGCTGAGATGCTGTTATCCCTGTGACACGTGGATGCTTCATTAGTGGAGTAAATCTCTGCTCTCCAGGCATCTTCAGGCCCAGCCTTGTCACTTGACGTGTCACACGACCACAGACCTGCCATATAATCAAGCAACAGCGAAGGTCTGTACGTTTAAGGAGATGATTTTATGCTGCAAGCGAACTCCCAAAGTCGACACATGATCACAGCTTCCTTAACACCCAAGTGTTCAATCATGCACGTTAGCCTTGTGGTGATTATTACCTGCCTAATATGCACAAGGAAGGCGCGGTATGCATTAATGACGGCTACCTGCCGAATAAGAATGATGTAATAAGCTCTTCCACGTGATTGGCAGCGCACAATGGCTCTCAATCTGTTTACTCAAGAGGTCATCAGTGGGAACAGGAATTCTAAAGCAGCCAATCAAAACGCCAGGTCGCCTCTTCCCTCGTGCTGTTATGGGAACCATTACCGACATTACTTCCACATTACAGCACACTTCGGTGAGTTTAACAGTGGGCATTAGGAAATCACAGGAATGGTCACTTAAAAATTTAAATAAGTATTAATCACAGCGGTATGTCAAGGAAAGCAATTCATTTCCTTTAATGTAATGCATACTAACCATTTGACGCGCGCGTATTATATACATTTTTTTAAATATATTTTATCTGCAGCCATACTTATAGAAATATTTTATCTGTGCATCCGTATATATGGTGTCGGAGCTGATGCGTAACGAGAAGCGTCTACCTGGAGTTTTGAGACACATAGGCGTTTTTTGGTAGTTGTTTGTTTTGCTCGATTTGTATCATGAACTGCTTTTTGCTTCTGATACTACAAGTATCTGTGTAAGTTGGTGTGTTTTCTTTTAAAATTCTCGTGCTTACATTGCAGCGGGGGCCTGCCTTCAATTTTCTTTCTTGTCGGCTCTCCTGGGTTGTCATTACTACCTTCACCTTGGGTGTTCTACCTAAGGCCTGTGTCGTTGTCATCTCCAAACCAGAAGAATGGCTCACTTTTGCGTCACACCCCCATGTGTCTTGCATGGCCTTTTCTGATCCTCGGTGCTCTTCCTATTGTTCAGGTAGACCGTACCCTCAATAGCCCTTTGTGCTCGGTGCACACAACTCTGATCAGTGAAAATACCCGGGACAATGCTACACTTGCTTGTGCCGCTCTGAAGACATTTGTATTACTGTGGAAAGGGGTTATGAGTTGGAATAATCGGGCAGTATTCTGAGGTCCACGCTTTTCGTTCCTATCTCTTTGCTCCTCATAAGGGTCTTGGGTGGATTTGCCACTTGGTGATTACAAACCACTGATGGGCCCTGCTTTTGAAGACTCAGGGGCATATTTATGAAATTGTCACGCAGCGCAGGTCAGCACGTCGCCATGATGCACTGTGTGAAAGGGAAAGGGCAGGAATGCTCCGTACTTAACCTCTTCGATGCGCGTCAAATTCCCCCCCAGTGCGGGTGAATTTCACGCGTGTGCAGATCGGACGTACCCCGGCCATCCGACGCACACGTCCACCGTGACGTCGGAAGGGGTTAACATTATACAGCGCATTCCTGTCATTTCCTAGCACTGGCGCACAATGTACTGCCTAGCACCAATGCAGACACCCTTGCACCATAGTGCAAGGGTGAGTGCGTTGTAAGTAGGATTGTTTCGCTCCAGGAAGGGACACCTTTCTGCACAAAAAGAATCCTCAGAGGCATTTTCCTCTTTCTATGTGTTTTGGAGAAAACAGCACGGGTAGAAAGAGGGAGTAACGAGGAGAAATACGATATTTCTTCTTCTTACACCTCCCCTGGGAATAAATAGCATTTTGATGCATTACCAGGTATACCAGTGTTGGTAAATCTGGGAATGCGCCAATATACATGGGTGGAAGCTTGGGAACACCCCCACTCCACCCATGGAATGCCTTCCCAGGGTAGAGTAATGTAATGCAGTGATTTGCGTTGCGTTTTGGTACTCTGGGTTTATCAAGCCACGCAAGGTGGCCTTGCGTGGCTTGATAGCTCAATCATAGCAGTTGCGTCACTCTTGTGCCCCGTTGCATGGTGCAAGGGCTACGCGGCTCCTACATAAATGTTCCCCAGGGTTTTTCAGTTTCCCTAAGCCACCAGATAGACTCATTCTGGCCTAAAGTTGCCTTTTGTAGAGTGCAGAATATTAATCTGTGCTGCCACCCAAGACTCTTTCTTATCTATCAAATGCGTGAACGTAGGTGAAAATTCAAACTCTTTGATATTCTTATCGATAGCAGTTAGCAATTAGTGCTCAAATGTGACAAGTCTTACCGGATTAGGATAGGGGTCAGTTCCGGAGAAGGTGACAACAGTGGTGCTGCTTTCCTGAAGTTCCTGAAAATAGAGTGGGCTCTCCCTCATTAGCTATCTGCTCTGTTATTGAATGGGGTTTGCAAGGTCTGTAACCATACCTGGCACTTCAGGGAAGCAGTTGCATTGAGTTTGGTTGGTGATTTTTTGTGCAGGCTTTTGAGGATGTGCCCCATTCGGCTCACTATTACTTATACTCGTCCTCGATGGTGAAGGACGGTCCGTGTTATTCTGTTCCCATTCACAGTCGAGGATACACACGTCAAAGAAGCTGCCTTTGTCATCTCTTCCTATAATGTTTGACTCTCTTATCCTGACCAGGTCTCTCAGGTCTTTATATGTTTGACAGGCCAGCTTTTCTGGGGGCAGGGCCGCACACCCTGACGTATTGCTGATGGAACTTCCATGGATTAACCCTGCTTGGTATTTTTGATTTAAGACAATCCTGAACCCACAACTACAATACTTGAAACCGTTTCCCTATACAAAGATCTTGATTGCTCCATAAGTAGATTTACAATTTCCCACCCCCAAGATACCTTCCTGCCCATAATTCTCTACTTGATTGCATTGATCAACAATTTTAGCATTAATGACGCTACTGGAAAATGAAGGTAAGGAAGTGAAGTACTCTGTTTACTAAGGATTCCTGCGACCCCCGCCCAGCCCCCTTTATAACAAGTTCTGCTTTTCTCTGGGGATAACATCCTATGATGTCTTCAGTGCCCATCCCCCTGAATCCGACTGGTAGATTTCTGCTTCCTCTTTCTTCCTTCCAGGGCTTTCCCACAGATGGCATCCCTACTCCCTAAATATGTGCTACTGTTACCCTAGGTACTCTCATAGGAGCCTGCATGAAAAAGACAGGTAAATGTCTGCGTCTGGCGTTTTGGAATCCTCAAATGAGCTCCAGGCCCTTGAAGAGGTTTGCTGATAGTGCATTGCTCAAGGGAATCTTTCTAGTTTGTCTAATGAGTTGGCTTGCTCGACTCAGCAACTCAGGAGTCATTCTCTGGCTTTGACTGGATGAATTAGGCCCAATGGCTTCTTTTTTAGGAGCTGATGATGCCTACTGAAACTTCAGAATGCCTTTATACTTTTACCTTCTTCTCTCTCCATTTGTCACTGCCATCACGTGTACAAAATAGAGAGAAAAACTGAGAGAAAATGAAAGGTGATAATATTGGACGTGATGGAGTAGGCAAGCTTAAACCTCAAGTGACTTCAACAATCAGTTAAATGGCATTATAAGCACACACCATGCTAGAAGAAAGAGTACGTGCCAGGAAAGGTAGTACTGTCATAAAGAAATCAGCAGGCACCGGGCTCTGTTATGATCATCCTCTGCTGGACTGAAGCTTTGGATAACTAGGACATGCCCCCCAGGGGCAGCTGAGTGCCAACTTCATCATGTTATTCTTTCTACAGCAGCGGCTAATAACTTTCTGACTTCTGGGGGCCCCCACTGAATCACTAGTGGAAGCCAGGGACCCCACCCTAAGCAATTTTAATACTTTAACATCAAAACAATACATAAAAATACAGGAACAAGTATATGTTGAGCACATACACAACTTATGAATATATTATTTAATTCACAAACAAAAAAGTTGTAATTTTAATGAAAAGGTTGGAGATTTTCAAAATGTGGTTTCATATCTAAAAGATGAAGCTATATGCTCAACTCTACCATACCACTTTGTCTTTTTTATTCTTAATGCACGCTCTCTTTTTATACACGCATACCAGTGCTTGCATTGAGGCCACCAACTGTCCATAATAGATTCTGTTTAACGTACTGCTCCCACAAATCATGTTAAGTATACCAAGTTAATTATTAGCCTTCACTTTTCAAAATCGTTCACATTTACAGAGCGTTCTAATATTTTTTATTTCACATTTGGCATGCTTATATATTTGATCAACCTTTTATTATTTAATTTTGTAAGCAGTTGCAGACCTCCTGAGTAGGCATAGCAGACCCCCAAGGTCCAGAAAGAGAACCAGAAGCTGAGGGGCACGACAAAAAGTGCCGCCACGAGGTAAACTGGCACTTACCAGGTGGCACCACTCCAAAACGAGAACGCAAAATCAGAATCTTCACAAAGCTGCAAGGTTCATATAATCACAAGCAATACAATCA
This sequence comes from Lissotriton helveticus, assembly GCF_964261635.1. Lineage (NCBI taxonomy): Eukaryota > Metazoa > Chordata > Amphibia > Caudata > Salamandridae > Lissotriton > Lissotriton helveticus. The sequence continues at coordinate 1,053,403,949 of NC_136065.1, forward strand.
TATTCTCTCAAAAAAGAAGGAAACACTATAGGAATTAATCTACATCAATGACTTAATATATGCTGTACTTTAGTGCCTGTAGAGATCACGAAAACCTGGGTGAATTTGATAATCCAGAAACAAGAAAAGATCCCTGAATTATGTCCATGATGCACATGTGCCTGTCTAAAAACACAAAGTTATTGCAATTTTTGCAAGCAAATTCGAAATTCTTTTTCCCCCTTGTTGATATTTTGGTTCTGCACCGCGCCATATATGTGGCGGTTACATCAATGTAACCTACTGGTTACGGCTGATAATAATATAAAACGTATCCCTATTTAATCTCCCTTTTTATCGCCAACCCTATGCTGCGCTGCCTTCCTTAAAAAATATAGACATAAATACAGGACCCCAATGGAATAGACAAGGCTCAGCCAGAGCTCGCGCCCTCGTCGTGGAGACACATTAGGTTCACTTCCAATGAGAGCTGCTGTTTGTACCCCTATCAAGGGAAGCCAGAACCCAAAACCCTCTAGACTTCCACAAATGTACTCTACACCAAATAACTTATTTTTTTGACAGAATATACTCACAAAATGAGGGTAAGAACCATATCTCGCCTACTGTAGAGTCTCATAGGGATTATCCCTCCACCTATCATATTTCATGTCCATAGCATGACTTGTGAGGTGGTCATCCTGCTTCATCAATTGCACTTCCATATTTGTGCCATTGCATTTATTTGTTTATACTGAAGTGGAAAAGAGGAGTCCCTTTCTCTCTCTCCCACTTATATTGGATGTTCTGCAGTCAGAGAGATTGGCTGTAAAGCGCATGCTAAAAACCTGCGGTTGAATGTCTCACAAATATAAATCCTAAACATTGGCTCTATTAACCAGGTTCGGATTGGCCTATAAGGCAATCAAGCAGCGCCCAACAGGTCACTGTGTGAGCTGTTTTTTGGCAGTTTGTAGGCCTGTTTTTTGGCGTGCTGGGCCGGTTCTTCCTGTTGATTTTTCTGGTAGCAAAACAACAATTGCCTTCCAAAACTTTGTAAAACACTTATATGGCATGTCTTTACAAGTTAAAAACTGTCCAATTTGTAATCATGGCCTATTTTTTAAGCTATCTAATTCAATAATGGGACCCACTTTTATTTTGGTGCCTGGACCTGTTTTCTGTCCAGGGTCGGACTGGGACAAAAAATAGTCCCAGGCACCAAAATAAATGATTACCCCCCTTCCTGCCCCCCCCCCCCCTTTAGCGAACCAGATAGCTAAAACAGTGGCCCAAATTTGGTCATTTTTTAACTTTAAAGACTTGCTGTTTTGCAAAGTATGAGAGATTGCACGACTTTGTGTTTGCTGCAGGCAATGTTTGTGATAATATCCGGGACATCAACTGCCCACCTGACCAAAAAACAGGCCAAATAACTGCTAAAAAAAACCTGTCCACTCACTGATCTGTCAAACCAGCCCATCTGGCACTGCCTGATTGCCCTATAGAGCCTATAGAGGTAGCAATTCTGCAACTGTGTTCAGGGCTTGATCTTAAGTATTTGTCACTGTAAACAGTATGTCACCTGCCTACAGCTCTGTCAGGACGGTGATCTTTAAATACTGTGATTCTCCATGGATCCTGTCTTGTTTCCATACCAATGACAGTGGTTCCATGTCTAGAGCAAAAAAGGTTTGGGATAGTTGGCAACCCTGTCTTGTTATCTATGCAATGTGACAGACGATCCCTGCTGCCTAAGAGCTATAAACATTCACAAATTAGGCTAGAATTGTTCTAGAGATTTGGTGGCATATTCAGATCCCTCAGTAGGCCAACCAGCCCACCAGATCAGTGGAAGCCATGGCTTTTGTTCCGTTTGTGAAGGACTTCCTGAAACAATTTACAGAACACTAGCAAGCAGTCAAGGATCTCCCGGCCATATGTACAAAGAAGTGGTGGAGTGAGGCGTTAGCTGTAAATCTTAACACTGTACTCTGCCACTTCAGAAACGCAAGACTGCACCATATTTACAACAATATGGTGCAGCCTTGCATTTCCCCCTGCACCGGTGCTACACTTAGTAGTGCAGCGCCAATGCAGGCACCATTGCACCATAGTGCAAGGGTGTCTGGGTGCAGGGAAAATACTGTTCATGTACAGGAAGGTCCTCCTTCCTGTACATAAACAATGTTGACATGATATTTTGTCTATTCTATGTGTGCTGCTTAATGCAGGACACATGGAGTTCACAAAATGTCATTTTTAGAAAAGATTATTTATGTGCATAAACAATAAAAGCACAAATAAGGCTAAAGTTCGGCCTCTAAAAGCAGCGAATTACACGGAAGGGTGCCTACGCCAAGTGCTGGTACAAAATAAAGGGAGTCGAGCCCGGCACACTGAACTCATACTTATGGAAGGCGATGACAAGGAAAAATGACATCCCAGCCATGGTCTACCTTCAATCAGCAATAAGGTTGCTTGCTTTACAAGACCAATGGGAAATCAGTATGCCCCACAAAAGTTTTAAGGACTTGGTAAACAAATCAATAAAGATTGTATTCCTCGAAGAAGACAAAGCAGCACTAATCAGGAGGGCCCATGGATGGTTTGTAGTTCAGAGCTATGCGAGGTGCAAGCCACAACCATACCCAGGAACAGGCTTCTCGAAAATCATGAAGGAACGTTTTTTGCTTCTGAGGTTGGGAATCTTACCTGCAAAGTGTCACCTTCCACCATCATAGAAACGCACAGACATAGCAAACCATTGTAGACTATGTGGTGACACCATACAGGATGTTCTAAATTTACTGTGCATTTGCAAGGACTTAGACGAGGAACGAAGACAGCTATTAAAGCCGCACCTCATTGAAAGTCAGATACAAACATGTAGACAGGCGGTGAAGGCTCGCTTCGAGGGAGGCAACGTTCGGCTGGCCCGCAGCTTCGTCCGCTTTGTTAGCGCAGTAAATATAAAGCTAACCCCGGCAGTACTCTAACAAATTGGTCATCAATCTAGGCCCACCAACTTCTTAGTTATTTATTAGAATTCTTCTTAAAAGAGATCCACTCTGGTATTTATGGTTACAACTATTGTTTCTTTGTGATTTTAAATAGTTTTTTTAGGTTTGTGGGTCAGTATTGGTGACAAAAAAATTACCAAATCCATTGTGTTACCCCAGGCTAAGCAATGTGGTCCAGGGAACCAGCATACTTATTAGCATGGGAGCTACTTGGCAATATTCATTACTCTGAGTCGTAGACCTCCCAGTCACAGTCCTTAACGCATGAGCAATATCTCCTCCCAGAGAACTTCCAAGCAAAACTCCCTTAGCCCATCCCTATCCTCCAGGCCACTCCCACATCCTGTGGCTCATAACCCCTGACCTACTGCCGCACATCCTGTACCACGAAGCAGACGAAGCCGAACAGGGAGGGAGGGATGGGATGGGAACCAGGACTGTGACGGGGAGGTCTACGACTTGGAGTAATGAATATTACAGGTAAGTAACCGGACATTACGTCCTCGTCAAACTCCCCGTCACAGCCCTTAACGCATGAGCAGATACCAAAGCAAGGATCGGCTTCACCAAAAAGTAGGAAACAGACTTCAACAGCACAAGCTGAAACTCACCCCACCCGAACAGACTGCAAGCCAGCTTCCAAAAAACAGTGACCCCGTCAGGCCCACAACCAACGAAAATGGGACATAAGGGCATGCGGAGAACTGCAAGCAGCAGCCCCGTAGGGCTCAGACAGAGACGTCCCCCGAAAACCAGCACAGGAAGGAGCCCTCGCACCGACCAGCCACACACTACGCCCCCAGAGCCCACCTCAGCCACCGACCGAGAGGTGCACCAGAGGGCACCAGACCCCGGCCACGTTAGGCAAAGGCCACAAAAAGAGAAGCCACCCCACGAAAAGGGGAGCACAAACCAAGGACACCACAAGAGCCTGAACAACATCCAAACAACAGCGCAGTCACACCACAACCCCCGAAGGAGGAGTAGGACAGAACACAGGCAGAACCAGACTGTCCAATCAGGCAAACGAGGAGGGAACCTGGGAACAAAGGAAGGAACACATCCAAGAATGACCCAAATCAGAAAGAAACACCCAAAAAAGGGCTCAGAAGAAAGCAAGGAGCCCAACACCCCAGGCCGAGTCAAAAGCAACAAGAAAAAACAGCAGGATTGACAGAAACGTTGAGACCCCGCCGCCAGAGGCTCCAAGGGAGCAGACGGGAAGCCCACAGCATCCAACGGAAGATCCCAACCAGGCGGAAAGGACAGGATCTGGGGACTGAAGAGGAAACATCACCCCAACAACCGGGACACCAAAGGAACAGGTGCAGAGGCCAGACCCCGAAAGGCCCACACCGCTGCCCACCGAGCCCGCAAGGAGGACACAGCCAGACCCAAGGTGAAGCCAGCATCCAGGAATCCAAGCCACGCACAGGAGCCACCGTCAAAGCAGACTAGCCAGATCCAGACACCAACCAAGAAAAAAGGCACCAAACGCCGAGCATAGGAAAGAAGAGCCGATGGGCACCGGGACGGTCGAAGAGTTGAGCCAACCTGCCAGAAGCAAGCAGACTAGACAAGCCCTGGACAGAGGAGGACACCACAGGGGAACAGGAACCACCAGCAACAGCCAGGAAGGGCCCACCGCCAACCTCAACAATAGAGGGAACCAAAGCCTACTGCTCCAAGCAGGGGACCCCATGAAAACAGAAGCCCGATCCAACTGGACCCGCAGCAGGATCCACGGAAGCAAGGCCATCGGAGGAAGGCATACCGCAAGCCCCCCCCACAGAAAGGACAGCGCAGCCATCCATCTCCAACAAAACCAGAGTGCAAAACCCCACCTACAAGGTGAGCACAGGGGCAGTAATAACCCCAACACATGGACACCAAACCACATCAACAGCACCAAAACACCGCCGACTGCAAGCCGACGGACGACAGGGAGGGAAAAGCCTCACACAGGCGACCTGCCACAGAGAGAAAACCTCCGGCAGAAGTAATGGGCCACTGAGACAACAAGGCCAACGCAGCCCACTGGCAAAACAGAAGCCCCAACAGGGAGAGTGAGGCTAACGCACCCCTCAGCCAGCAGCCAGGACACACTATGTTACAACAGAACATGTTTACATAAAGTCCAGCAAGAGGGTCCGTACCACCAGTCACCACGACAACACCAGGGAAAGCACCACACCCCCTGGAAACAATGAGCAGCACGTCCGAGACCTCGGACCGTAAAGCCCCAGAACCAGAGACACCAGAGGGCCTAAGTGTAACCGGACCGAAGGAACAAACATCGCGACAGCAGGCAACAACCCGAGAACCTGGAACCACAGTCGAGCCCCAGAAGAAGGGGAGACCAACACCCCCCACAGCCCGTGCAACAGGGACAGGCAGCAAGGCACCGACCGACAAGCCATTTCCAGCAAGGAGGGGAAGACCCCACCCAAGGAACCACAGCCCCCAAGAGGGGTACCGACGGCACTCTGCCAAGGCCAGGAACCACCTGAACACGTGAACGAGCTGCAAGGAAAGAAGAGGAAGAGAACAACCAGACATCCAAGTAAGGCAACACCCGGAACCTCCGAGCACGCAACAACCCCACCAAGGGAGCCCAAAACCTTAGGAAAACATCCCAGGCAAGGCTGAGAGAGCAAAGAGCAATACCAGGAACTGGTGATGAGCGACGCCCACACAAAACCACTGGGATGCCATGTGCAACGTCACATGAAAGTAGGCGCCCTCAAGAGTCAGAGAAGCCAGACAAACCGCCACTGACAGGAAGGGCACAAACAGCCAACCCAAAGGTGCGAAGAGGGAAGCACAATTACACATTTTCCAGAACCAGAACAGAACCGAAGCCCCAAAGCGTAATGGGATCAGAGACAGGAACGAATAAACCCCCCTGACCCAGCAGAGCCACAGGCACACACACCACTGGCCAACCGTAAACCAGGACCTGAACCCCCCACTTTAGAGCCCAAATACTGGAATGGACAACAGGGAACCGGGGCAGCCGGGAACACGACCCCCGGGGGCTCACCAAAGTCCCCCCAGGAACCCAGGCAGACAAATAGGAGTACCTGCAGAACAGGATGCACCCCGCCGACCCTGGGATAAGTGGAAGGAAGGGACCCCGAACATCTCCCACCGCGAAAGGGATGGGCGGCCAGCCACAACTGAAATGCCTCTCAAAGCCCGTACAAAACCAGTAAATCTCCCCGTCCACGAGGAGTGGACAGGAGCCAACCACTGCCACCACCGTAACTAAACAAAGCCTCCAACTTGCCCCCAACAGGGAGGAGCCCTAAAAGGAAACCGTAGGAGAGCAGCCCACTGTGCAGCCGCCTCATACCAAGGCAAAAGGCACAACTGTTTCCCAGCTGCCACCGAGGCAACAGCCGCAGTGGCACAAAGAGAACCAAAGTAGAAGACATATGGGAAACGCAACTGGCACGCCACCCTGTCAAAGACTCAGAGGACCCTCCACAGGCAACAGCCGGCCAGAACCCCAGACAGTCCTACAACAGAGACTGTACCAGATAGACAGAGCAAGTGGCCGAACGAACCACAAGGCTTGAAGTCGCAAAGGACTGTATAGAAAGCCCCCACAACACGCATGTGCCCAGGACCAGAGAAAGCCGCATCATGGGCAACTACCAGGCCCCGAGACGCCAGTCCCGCCTGCAGGGTAACCATCACCACTGCAGAAGGAAACTCCTCCAAGAACCCCCGCAGAGGAAACCAGCATCCAAAAACCGGGAGGAAAGAAATGGATACCCACATCCTCTATCCCCCCCACCAGCCCCATCCACACAGTTTCATGAACACGAAGGCACACTGGCACTGGTGAAAAAGCCTCCAGACACATCACCTTACAGCAGGAACAGGGACTGCCGGAGAATCCAATGAATGCCCGGAAGGTCACGTGGATACCCAAGCCAGAAAAACCTCAGCCACCGTGGCGACAGTCAGGATCATAAAACCCCCCAGGAGGTCCCGCAGAAGCAGGGATCGTACCCAGAAGAAGGGAGGGCACAGAAGGGGCCTTTGGCAGGCAACAATGAGGGCAACAGGCAGCCCAACAAAGAAAGCACAATCCCGCTAAAGCAGGCACTTGAAGCCCAACACCACACAACTGACGCCAAAGCGGACCGCCGCCACTCTGCAACACCGCCGCTATGCGTGACTGAGAACGCACAAACAGTGGAACTCAGTGGAGGAGGAGTCAGTGACACTAACCAGTAGGCCATGGTAACTCAAAATCAAAGCGGTAGAACCAGGCCCAGACGCAAGTGCCCGAGGCATCAAGCCACCCGGCCCGCTTAAACAAATCCAAAGGTGAACACCAGGGAAGTGGAAAACAAAAACCCCAGTCTCCCTGCAAGCCATCACAACCGCTTCCGTAGACCGGCACGCCCGCAGTCACCAAGAAGCCGGTCCGGCACTCACCACCCTGAGTGTACCCCTCCCCCGAGGAGGGGCCGTCCCGCCACGAAAGTGCAGCCATAAACACAGTTCAAACACAACCCGGTAAGGAGGTACAAACTCAAAAAAAAAAAACTAGGAGGTCCCGTAGAAGCAGGGATCGTACCAGGAAGAAGGGGGGGCACAGAAGGGGCATTGGGCAGGCAACAACGAGGGCAACAAGCAGCCCAACAAAGAAAGCACAGTCCCGCTAAAGCAGGGACTTGAAGCCCAACACCACACAACGATCGCTATAGCTGACCGCCGCACACTCACCTGATACATGAACTGAAGGCAGCAAGCACCTCCAGGAGAGAGTCTTACATGGAGTAGTCTGCAGAAAAAAACAAAAGGATGTGCTGGAGTAGGTCAGGGGTTATGAGCATCAGGATGTGGGAGTGGCCTGGAGGATAGGCATGAGCTAGGGGAGTTTTGCTAGGAAGTTCTGTGGGAGGAGCTATTGCTCATGCGTTAAGGACTGTGACGGGGAGGTCTGACAAGGAGGTAATGGGCATATAGGTAGTTGTGTGAGAGTGGGAGCAGGTGTATGAGAGGTTGTATGGGGTTGTGAGTGTCTGTGAGTGGTTCTGTGGATGACGTAATCAGGGATGTCATTAGAGAAGTCATAAGGGATATCACTGACTATGTCATGAGTGATGCATGTGGGATCATACGCAGTGAATTTTAGGGGCGTACATTATAGTTAGCTCAAGTACCCATAACTGCTGAATTTCGCTGGTTTTGTATGAGTGAAATCTGAGCCTAACTATAATGTCCCTGTAACCTTTGTTTTTTTCAGTGAATTCCTGAGGATTCTAACATTTTATTTCCTAACTATAACATCCCTGTAACCTTTGGTTTTTCAAGCAAATTTCTACAGCTTTATTAAATTCTATTTCCTACCTGTAATGTCCCTGTAACCTTTGTTTTTTTAGGTGAATTTCTAAGTTAAACAAAAAATTCTAGCTGAAACTTCTAACCTTTGAGAGTGAGTGTGTGAGTGAGTGCATGAGTGTCTCAGTGGGTATGTGAGTGAAAGTTTCAATGAGTGTGTGAGTGGATGTGTCAGTTTCTAGTGGGTCTGGGAGTGGTTGCATAAATGTCTCACTGGGTGTGTGAGTGGTTGTGTGAGTGTCTGAGTGGGTCTTTGTGTGGGTGCGTGAGTGTCTGCATGGGTCTGTGAGTGGGTGAATGAGTCTCTCAGTGCATCTGTGAGTGGGTTCATGAGTCTCTAACTAAGTCTGTGACTGGGTGCATTAGTCAATGAGTGGGTCTGTGAGTAACAGCATGAATCTCTGAGTGGATCTCTAAGTGGGTGTGTGACTCTTTGAGTGGGTCTGTGCCTGGGTACATGCGTCTCTGAATGGCTCTGTGAATGACTGCATGAGCCTCACTAAAGTGGGTGCATGAGTATTTAAGTGGGTCTGTGACTGGGTGAATGTGTCTCTGAGTAGATCTGTGAGTGGGTGCATGCATCTCTGAGTGGGTCTCTGAGTGGATGTGTGAGTGTCTTAGTGAGTCTGTAACTGGGTGCATGGGTCTGCAAGTGGGTCTGTGACTGGGTACATGAGTGTCTGAGTGCATCTGTACATAAGTGCATGACTCTCTGAGTAGGTGCATGAGTATCTCAGTGGGTTTGTAAATGGGTGCTTAAGATTCTAAGGGGGTCTGTGAATGGGCTTTATGTCAAGCAAAAATTCCCTTTGGGACACCTTACTCTTAGGACCAATATCCTTACAAACACATAGACAAGCATGGACAATATACTGTGCTAACGAGGCAATATGTAAACACAAACAAAATTATGAAAAATACTGAACAGTTTATTCATCATACAATACAAAGTTAAGAATAATTAAAATTAATTAAAAGATGGGGAATAGACATTAGAAAAGGGAACAATGAATTCCTATTAGTAATAAGGAGGTATGGACAGAAAAATTAATTCAGCAAAACGTCAGAATTATTCTCCAGTTAATTTAAAGCACAATCCTCCTTTCTTTTATGCAACGCGTTTCGGTGGACCATCTAATAAAGCCACCTTCATCAGGAATACATATAATGTCTTCCCAGTAATTTCTGAAATTAAAAGAAATTATTTTAAAACCTCATTCATGTACATAATGATAATCCTACACAGCATATATCACGATTGCATTGTTACATAGCCTCAGATATTGTTCGACAGTATAAGACAGAAAATAAACATACCAAAATACATACTTTTAAACATGTAACACACTATTGATATTCACAAAATATTAAACATAATGTAAAACATGATCCCTGACAACAAAATAATTCACTAATATTCATTGATTAAAAAACGCATATTTAGGTACACTGTTATGCTCTTGTGCTTATTAACATAATGCACCATTCTAAACAACACCATGCTTCAAGAGGTTGTTATAGATTCCTTAAAGATAAAGGCTAAAGCATAAAGGCAAAAATACCTCCCACACAGCGAGTCACAAAATGAATTCATCCTGATAAAGGTCTGCTAGGGGGAGTGACAGAAACACCATGCGCATTGCTATCTGATATCATGATGTTAATGCTTACACAGTAGTTGCTTCCATACCTTAAGCACTAGTTCCTAGGCATAGTAGCTCGGGGTGACTGCCTCCAATGTCTTAAAATCGTCTCTCGTCCAGCGAGAGGAAACCACCTTATCACCACCAATCTCTATTTTAGGGGGTACATACATATAGGTATAAGTTATACGTTCACCATTTAAACATAGCAAGGTTGACCAAAACCTTACACCCAGCTAACAATAAGGTGAACCCACCTTGCTCGATGCTAGTGGCAGTAGTGTAGTTAATAAACCTGGACAGTCTCTCAGGTACTACCGCAGTGGGCTGATACCGGTATAAAATAAAACTGAAAAGATAATCAACAAGAAAGCCCATAAATCATGTGTGTACGAATAAATATGGGGACGGGTGTTTTTATCTGGAGTAGACATATTGGAAGCCATAATTTGATGGTAACGGGTGTTTGTGCTTTGGTGGTTTTTAGGTGGTATCTAAGTTAAACACGTGAAGGAACCACTCCGTTATTTTAATACACCATTACTGAAGAGTGTGGCCGGCGAAAAGGGTCCCGTCACCGTGTGTCAATGAAGGATTTATAATAATAAATCCATGTAAGTATGAGGCTGCACTTAGTAGTTAAATACCATTTCCTACGAGGTATCCGTACACACATGATTTATGGGCTTTCTTGTTGATTATCCTTTCAGTTTTATTTTATACCGGTATCAGCCCACTGCGGTAATACCTGAGAGACTGTCCAGGTTTATTAACTACACTACTGCCACTAGCATCGAGCAAGGTGGGTTTGCCTTATTGTTAGCTGGGTGTAAGGTTTTGGTCAACCTCGCTATGTTTAAATGGTGAACGTATAACTTATACCTATATGTATGTACCCCCTAAAATACAGATTGGTGGTGATAAGGTGGTTTCCTCTCGCTGGACGAGAGACAATTTTAAGACATTGGAGGCAGTCACCCCGAGCTACTATGTCTAGGAACTAGTGCTTAAGGTATGGAAGCAACTACTGTGTGAGCATTAACATCATGATATCAGATAGCAATGCGCATGGTGTTTCTGTCACTCCCCCTAGCAGACCTTTATCAGGATGAATTCATTTTGTGACTCGCTGTGTGGGAGTTAATTTTGCCTTTATGCTTTAGCCTTTATCTTTAAGGAATCTATAACAACCTCTTGAAGCATGGTGTTGTTTAGAATGGTGCATTATGTTAATTAGCACAAGAGCATAACAGTGTACCTAAATATGCGTTTTTTAATCAAGAATATTAGTGAATTATTTTGTTGTCAGGGATCATGTTTTACGTTATGTCTAATATTTTGTGAATATCAATAGTGTGTTACATGTTCAAAAGTATGTATTTTGGTATGTTTATTTTCTGTCTTATACTGTCGAACAATATCTGAGGCTATGTAACAATGCAATCGTGATATATGCTGTGTAGGATTATCATTATGTACATGAATGAGGTTTTAAAATAATTTCTTTTAATTTCAGAAATTACTGGGAAGGCATTATATGTATTCCTGATGAAGGTGGCGTTATTAGATGGTCCACCGAAACGCGTCGCATAAAAGAAAGGAGGATTGTGCTTTAAATTAACTGGAGAATAATTCTGACGTTTTGCTGAATTAATTTTTCTGTCCATACCTCCTTATTACTAATAGGAATTCATTGTTTCCTTTTCTAATGTCTATTCCCCGTCTTTTAATTAATTTTAATTATTCTTAACTTTGTATTGTATGATGAATAAACTGTTCAGTATTTTTGATAATTTTGTTTGTGTTTACATATTGCCTCGTTAGCACAGTATATTGTCCATGCTTGTCTATGTGTTTGTAAGGATATTGGTCCTAAGAGTAAGGTGTCCCGAAGGGAATTTTTGCTTGACATAAAGTCTACTGTGGTACTCCATCCCTTTGGGCTTTGGGTTCCCTCTCTCTTTTATTAGAGGTCTGTGAATGGGTACATGAATATCTGAGCAGATCTGTAAATAGGTGCATAGGTCTCTGAGTACGCATGTGAATGGGTGCATAAGTCTCAGAGTGCATCTGTGAGTGAGTACATGATTCTCTGAGTGCATCCATAAGTGGGTGCATAAATCTCTGAGTGCATCTGTGAGTAGGAACTTCAGTGTCTGTATGGGTCTGTGATTGGGTGCGTAAGTATCTCAATAGGTTTGTGAGTATCTGCGTGATGCTCTCAGTAGATGAGTGAGTGGGCGTATGAGTGTCTGAGTGGGTCTATGAGTTAGTGCATGAGTCTATGAGTGGGTTTGTGAGTACTTGTGTGAGTCTCTGACTCAATCTGTAAGTGGGTACATGGGTCTTTGACTAAGTCTGTGAGTAGCTGCATGAGTTTTTGAATGGGCCTGTGAGTGGGTGAACAAATCTCTGAGTGGGTCTGTCAATGGGTGCATGGGTGTGCGAGTGGGTCTGTACTACTTACAGACCCACTCAGACACCCATGCACCCATTGACAGACCCACTCAGAGACTTGTTCACCCACTCACAGACCCATTCAGAAATTCATGCAGCTACTCACAGACCTAGTCAAAGACCCATGTACCCACTTACAGATTCAGTTAGAGCCTCTGAGTTAGTCTGTGAATGGGTGCATGGGTCTGTCATTGGCACTGTGAGTGGGTGCATGACTCTGAGAGTAGGTCTTTGAATCAGTTCATAGCTCTCTGAGTGGGTCTGTGAGTGAGTGTGGAAGCATCAGAGAGGATGTGTGAGTGGATTGGATGCATGAGTTTCTGAGTGGGTCTATGAGTGGGTTCATGGGCCTCTGAGTGGGTACATAAATATCTGGGTGGATCTCTAAGTGAGTGCACTAGTCTCTGTGTGGGTGTGTGAATGGGTGCATGAGTCTCTCAGTGGATCTGTGAATGTATTCACTAGTCTCAGAGTGAGACTGTGAGTGGGTGCATTCATTTCTGGGTGGATCCGTGAATGGGTGCATGAATATCTGAGTGGGCCTGTGAGTGGATGCATAAGTGTCTGAGAGGGTGTCTGACTGGGTGAATGAGTCTCTAAAGGGGGTCTGTGAGTGGGTGCATGAGTGTCTTACTGGAGTCGCTAGTGGGTGTGTGACCCTAAGTAGGTCTGTGCGTGGGTGTATGAATTGGTGATTGGGTCTGTGACTGGGTGCGTGAATGTGAGTGGGTCTGTCACTGGGTGCATGATTGTCTAAATGGGTCTGTGACTGAGTGCATAAGTATCTGAGTAGGTCTGTGAGAATCTGCGTGAGCCTCTCAGTAGCTGAGTGAGTGGGTGCATGAGTGTCTAAGTGGCTCTGTGAGATGGTGCATTAGTGTCTCAGTGGGTCTGTGAGTGGGTGTATCAGTTCTAATTGAGACAGAAGATAAGTGTTTAAATATATATATAGTTTTGAATTTTTTAGTGATATTCGCAAATTCATCGCAATGTAAATTTGCTAATTTGCCGAGATGTTATACTGGGGGGCCACGCTGACAGTCACGGCAAATTCGCGCATATTGTGCTTTAAAAAAAACTATTCAGCGACATATTCTACATATGTGGTGTCCCTGAAAGATGTTTTCAAAGAAAAACTTTATTGACAAACTTTTGCTGGACGTTGCCAGCACTCAAATCAGTGCCCCAGGAGACACCCACACAACTAGTGTCGGTGCTACCCTTTTTAGAGTCCCTGAAAGATCCTCATATTTTTCCCATGGGTTCAGGACTTATCCAACCTGATCCCTTATGCCTCATTCTACTGTTTCATGTCAGTCCTGGGAACTGACCCAATAAACTAAAATGGCAGCTGGAACTCTCTACTCAGGTTGCAGCCAACCAGTCTCTTTCGGGAATCATCTCAAATTTGTTGTGAATTATCCACAATCATAGGTATACAAATTTTAATTTCCTTTAATATCTTATTAACTACTGGATGGATTTACAACAAATAACAAAAAGCACAATCTACGGACCAAAAGCTAGCTTTCTGACAAATTTGGTGTAATTTCATCCAGCGGTTTGGGCTGCAGCAGTGTCTAAAGAGGCTATGGGAATTAACATGGGAAACACACTATTTATTATCCCCCCATTTCCTCGGTCCCGCTTGACAAATCATCCCAAAACTTTACATGCACAAAAAGACTTACGATTACACTATTTGGGGAAATTTTGTGACGATTCATCAAATGACGCCAAAGATATAAGCAAGTCAAAGCCTGCTTTTTCTATTGAAACATGGTCCCACCTATAACTTTCTACTGGTGACTGCCAGTAGGTAATACATACATATACATATATGTATAGTACACAGTTCAACTTTTCCCCAAAATGTATACATGTCTATGAACACCATAAATACAATTAGAATGAGAAAACATCTTTTATAACACAGCTAGTAACATGAGGCAAGTTCTTCGTGCTTTGCAAATAAACACCTTTCAGAATCGCAACCTAACACAAACAAAACACACCTATCTGCTCAACACACAGACTTTTCTCACTGTAAGCATTCAATGCGTCGGACTGATTTGACCAACCTGGTCTTCATTTTAAATATAACGTGTGTAATTCAGATGTAAGATACTTGCTTGATGTAAGCGATCTTGCAGCGTCTCTTGCACCCCAACCCTATTTAATGTGCAGCAAGCACTGCATTTCTTTACAGATAGGTCTATGTTAAGTAAATTTCAATTCATACATACCTGGTGCAGTTTCTCACTGTAACTACTAGTATGAAGAGGAAGTTCATAGGAGTTGCCAAAAGGTGGCATGTTGGCCACTGGGCCAATGGCGTAGTGATAAAAACCTCTCACACTACATCACATCTGACCATCCATCCAGCTCCACTGGCCACAGCTTACTCTCAGAATGTTTACAAATCTCCTTGTCTTTAAATCAATCAGAAAACACCTCATTGTGGAATAATCCAGGAATCTTTATAAAATGTAACTTGTGTGGACTAAGGCTGCATCAAACATGGGGCCAGATTCACAAAGGTAAACCTAGACGTTTGGTCTAAACTTAGACCAAATGCCTAGGTTTACGAATTTGGAAATTCACAAAGGGCATTTACGAATGCTATCTTTATGTCTGCACTTGGAGCATGGATATCAGATGCAATTTTTTTTCCTGACGAAGCTCTAAATTGTTACGGTTCAAAAAAAGCATTTCTTTGTAGATCCATCAGAGCCCTGAGTCTGGGAGCCGAAGCACCTCTACACAAGAGGAGTCAGCCTAGTGATGGACACACCAACCACCCAGGTGCCGCCACTAATGGAGGCAGTCTTGGAAATCTCCTAACTTTTCATTGACCCCGTCTCAAGAACAGGTTCATGTTGGCTGGTCATCAGCCCTCAACACAGCTGCAACTTTCCTAGAATCCCTGGAAGACCCTGCTGATGATGGAGACACTTCATCATGCTGCCCCAGCACGTTGGGTCCCCACCGAGCGTGGTCTCACAGACATTGGATGAACATCTAAAGCCGGACTCTGGGGACTTTTACCATAGACCTACTAATATTCCTCATTGGCTCCCCGGGGGACCAACACCTGTGTTTCACCCCTGGCAGGGATATTCGCCTCCATTCTGCAGTAATTCACTCTATCCATCATTCCTAGCGTCACCTATTAGCGACAAAACAGTAGAATATCTGCTAGATCCCTCGGCATTTCTCATAGGTCCTGCCTTCTACATTACTTAAACGGTTGGCATCACCTTGATTTTTTTAATTGAGCAGTGAGCCCCAGCCTTGTTAATGCCCTCAATGTTATGTTTCCAACCTCACCGCCCCAGTGGTCAACGTTTCAAAAGGTTTGGACAGTTGACAAATTGCCCTTCTCTCGGTGTATTTACTGAATGTTTTGTTCTGCTGGTATTCTCCCTGGTTAATTCTTTACAAGAGTAGATGATTCAGTCCCCTTTTCGACCTGGTCTAACCTAGTCACACGTGAGCTTACCCGGGAAAAGATCCTCCACCCCCGTAGGGGACACAGTAGCAATTACACAACCCAAGACATGACACATACACAAACATTTCAGATAATCTCCTAGAATACTGGAGGGATGCATACACTATCCAAATGTTATAAATTACATTCCTTCCTCAAATGTGGGGTGGGGTCCATATAGTATTGATCCAAGCATCCTGTATTATTCAGCCCAAGGGAAACAGGCTCCAAAGGAGATGGAGTGGGTCAGAATCATACCACTAACTACTGGGTTTATGCTAGGGGGGCCCTAATCTGGGTTAGAGCAGGAACTCAGTTCTCAATCCAGTCTAAAACCATTGACTTTAAGGGATGATTTGTCCTCCTTAAAACCAGATCGGATGGTTTTCCGCTTATAATAGGCAGCATCTACACCCCCAACTCAGACTAGTAAAACTTTCTACAGTGACTTTCCACCCACCTGGCTAAATGAAGCCATATCCCATGGTTACTCAATGGAAATGGGTCTTAGATACTTCACAAGAATGCTCATACTCCCCTTTTTCCAAAACTTTACTACCTCTAGCACATGGATCCTGATGCCCTGGCTCCAACAATGGTCCTTACTTAATGGTGGTGCAACACGTTTTGTGTTGCACCACCATAATCCTGGGGTCAGATTTTACTCCTTTTACCCCCGCCCCACAACCTTTATGACCACTTGGACAGAACTGTTTGCTCATCTGCACTTTGCTCCTCTCTCTCCTCCTTAGACTACCCTGGCAGGAAGCTCTTGGACCACATTATCCTTTCACGTAGACCCGAACCAATGCCTCCACCGCCCCTGGCATCAACATCACCATCCCGGATGGATACAAGGTCCAGAGGAAGAACCACCCCACCCGCCTGGGAGGAGGGCCTCGCCATCACCCACAAGAGCACCCTCCACCTCACCACCACCAGCGTAACCCTCCCGTCTGCCGAGCACCTGCACTTCCATCCAGACCACCCCCAGCGCCACACTCCAAGAAACCCTCGTCTACAGACCCCTCGGACCCCGGACACCCTTCGCCACCACCATCACCGACTTCATCGCACCACACGCCATCGCATCATGGAACTACATACTCATCGGAGACCTGAACTTCCACCTCAACAACACCAACGACCCCAACTCCACCACTCTCCGTGACAACCTCGCCAGCATCGGACTCAAACAACTCGTCACCACACCGACTCACCGAGCAAGACACACCCTAGACCCCATCTTCGCCACAGGAAACAGTGTCCACTTCAGCCACACAATGCAACCACAATGGACTGACCACCACTGCGTACACTTCACTGTCGACAAACCCAAGGCACCCAAACCAGCCCCAAGCCAACCGCGAAGGAATTGGAGCAAGGTCACAGACAAGTAACTCAACTCCACCCTCACCCGAGTCAGCCACACCTGGACATTCGATGCAAATATCGCAGCCATAGAACTCCACACTTGGAACTCCATCTGCGCAGATGAACTTGCCCCACTATGCAACCCCGACAAACAGTGCCCCAGGAAAGCTGCCTGGTTCACCACCGCTTTCCAAGAAGCCAGGCACACCTACAGACGCCTGGAGAAGAACTGGAGAAACACCGAAAACTACTCCCCCTACAAGGACGCCATGACGAACTACCACAACCAAATCAGACCCACCAAGAGGAACTTCATCCACAAAAAAATCCTCACCAACTTCAAGGAACTCTTCAGTGGCATTCAGGAATTCCCCAACCCACGCAGTGAAGCCACAGACATCACCCCATCCCAAGACCTCTGCGACAAGCTTGGAACCTACTTCCACCTCAAGATCAAAACCCTCTACAACAACTTCATTGACCATCCTCCAGACGCCACAGCCGGCCCCCCCGCTCCCCAAGGACTCCAGCCAACCCACCATATCGAACTGGACACTGATCACGACCGAAGACACCGCCTCGATCATGAAAGGCATCCACTGGGGGCCGCCACCGACCCCTGCCCTCCTCACATCTACCACAGAGCCGCGGCCGCCATCACACCCGAACTGCAACGCACCATCAACACCACTTTTGAAACAGGCTCCTTCTCAGACAACTGGAAGCGCACAGAAGTCAGGCCCCTGCTCAAGAAGCCCACAGCGGACCCCACCGACCTCACGAACTACCAGCCCATCTCGCTCCTCCCCTTCACGGCCAAAGTTGCAGAGAAAATGGTCAACAGGGAACTGACACGATTCATCAAAGGGAACACCATCCTCGACCCATCCCAATCAATATTCTGAAGGAACAACAGCACCGAGACCGCCCTACTGGCTGCCACAGACAACATCCGTACCCTCCTGGACCAAGGCCACTCCGCAGTCCTCATCCTACTTGACCTGTCAGCTGCCTTCGACACCGTCTCCCACCGCACACTAGTCACCAGACTGCACGACGCCGGCATACAAGGAACAGGCCTGGACTGGATCCGATCATTCCTCACCAGAAGAGGCCAGAGAATCAGACTACCACCCTTCCTCTCTGACCCCACAAGAACTACCTGCGGAGTCCCACAGGGGTCATCACTGAGCCCAACCCTCTTCAACATCTACATGGCCCCCCTCGCAGCCACCATACGACAACACGCCCTCAACAATGTATCCTACGCCGACGTCATCCAACTCATCCTCTCCCTCACCCGAGACCCCACTACTGCTAAACTCAACTTCCAGAAAGGGTCGCAAGACGTTGCAGTCTGGATGACCAACAGCTGCCTGAAACTCAACGCCGAGAAGACAGAAGTCCTCGTCCTTGGAACCACCCCTTCAGCGTGGGAGAACACCTGGTGGCCAACCGCCCTCGGAAGCCCACCTACCAACTCAGACTGCACCAGGAACCTGGGCATCATACTCTACTCATCACTCACCATAAACTGACAGGTTAATGCCATCACATCCAGCTGCTTCAACACCCTTCGCATGCTTCGCAAGACCTTCAAATGGATCCCCCTGAATCAAGGAAAACAGTCACCCATGCACTCATCATCAGCAGACTGGACTATGGAAACAAACTCTACACCGGCATCAACAAGTCCCTACTCCGCAAACTCCAGACAATACAGAACACTGCAGCCAGACTCGTCCCGTCCTCTGCATCCCCCGGCACAAACACATCAGCCAACAACTATGAAGACTCCACTGGCTACATGTGGACAAAAGAGTCACCTTCAAAGTCCTCACTTGCTCCTAAAAATGCCTACACAACAACGGACCCAAATACCTCAACAACAGAATCAACTTCCACGTACCCAAAAGAAACCTCTGATCTTCCAACCTCGCACTGGCCGAAACCCTGCGCATCCACAGAGCAGGCGAAAGATCCTTCTCTCACATTGCAGCCAAGACCTGGAACGAGCTACCGGAAGACATCAGACTCACCCCCTCCCTGAAAACCTTCAGGAAGTCTCTCAAGACCAGCCTCTTTGGCTAATCAGACCCGCGGACCCCCCCTTGCCTTGAGACCCTCAAGGGTGAGTAGCGCACTTACAATTCCCCTGATTGATTTATTGATTGACTGGGTCGGGCCTGGGGCAGAACTTTCTCACAATCCCCATCTGGTGCATGCAACTCTTGACACTCTAAGCCTTGGCTTTCAGAGGTACTCCCGCAGATCACATTACAGAAAATGTTAATCTAAATGCCGAGACTACCTTCTGCCTGGCTATGGAAAGGGAGGCCTTTAAAGAGATTATTAGAGGCACCTGTATCCATACCACCCTGGGAGAATAAAATACCATCTCTTGCAAACTCCTTAGAGTAGAGAAGAAGGCCAATCTAGTTTGAGAAACAAGTTGTAGCAAACCCAACCCTTCTGGCCTCCATGGCTCAGCTGCAGGAGGAAGGAGTCACCTTAGTGCAATGGCTGCGATGCCTAGGCTATGCATCATTCTTATCACAAGCTCATTCAGAGGGAAACAAATTAGGCAAAGGGACCACTGGATTTTAATACCTAGCCTGAATCATCGCCAAACACACCATCACAATGAATTAGAAAGGCCCTGAGCCTCCCTCCAGCATCATCTGGAGACAGACTCGGAACATTTTGGCCATGACTGAGGTGATAGAAAAGAAGCAAACAGCATGAAACAATGCCCAATAGCCCAGAAATGGGATGGATTATTTACCAAACAAATGGTACCACATGATGGCGAAATCTTGCCCTCATGAGCTACGTTCTAGCCTGGTCCTTCCTCCTATTGCAGCGGTTCCTCCTATTGGCCTAGACCGATCTTACCAGATATCCAGAGGAGCCCTCCCACCACCCAATAACTCATCACACATCTATTTGGTTCAGGTTTCTTCCCATTTCTGAATTTATTGCAAAGGTTGGTGCATCTTAGAGTGGCCATTAAAAAATGGCTTCAGAGTGAATACTAAAACTATTAAAGGCTTCGAAACCCAAAATATACTAACAACTGAAAAGCAGTATTTTATTTTTAAGCCTCTAAGCCCGCGGAAAAGGCATACATGTGCTAACGCAATGTATTTGAGCCCCTTTTTTTCCCTGTTTCCTGCAATCAAACTTTCCTAGGTGCCTGAGGAATAAAAGGAGTTAGGATCAATTACAATCTAACAATTACAATGTAACCCATGTGGCCTCACAGTAAAATCTGAGTCGGAAGACGGGATTAAGTATGTATTTATTACATATTTAAAGCCAAGATGATATAAATCAGTCACATAAATATACTGTAAAAATAAAGAATCATTCATGGAAATCCAAAACATCAGACAAAATATATCCTCAATAACAGAAAGCAAATGAGTAATTCTGTAGTCGCAATACAGAAAATGAGAAACAAAGTCTGGTGATTAGATTGAAGGTTTCAATTCTCCTACCTCTACATGAAGTTGTCTAACTAAATCTATTGAACCCTCTCCTATTATAGGGATCAGGAAAACCCTATTTAAGCAAGAAAGGTGTCAGCATAGCGGAAACTCTGTAGAAGTTCTCTAAAGGAAGACTATTGTATAGCATGAAGCCACACAACAGAGATGTCACAAGAGGTCTGTACCTCTCAAAGTCTAAAGGAATCTGACCAAGGTTAAAGTGTGATCATTAATTATACCCACAAAGTATCCTTTGAGAATTCCATGTCACATGTCTCATTATTTTCCACCTTCTGGCAACAGAACTTGGCAACTACACTTAAAACTCATTTCCTTTGATCCACATATCAGAATGTCCTTGGATTTCTCCCATCTCCCAATTCTGTACAAGTAGTAGTCCTCCCTCTGTTCATTAATTCTTTTAGTCCTTGCCAAAAGATCCTCCTTTTAAGTCTCACTATCTCTCTCACACAATGTGCCTTATCTATTCGTAAGATCACAAAACTGCACATGCAGAGGAGAGAAAAACATTGCTTGCAAAGCAAATGTTCACATTGAAGGTTAAATATTAAGGAATCCAAATGCTTCGGGCCTTTGCTCAAATTAGTGTGGCAAACATCTCAATACATGTTTACATGCATGATTACAGATACATATACGGTTATACTATATATACAGATTACTATTCAAATGAATACATTTTCTGTTACAAAATAAATGAAGATTATTATTCAAATAAGTAGATGAATATATAACAATTAACCATATTATTCAAACCACACATTTTCTGATATATATGAGAACTGCAATTCGATGTTACTGTAAGGGAAACATTAATATGCACACGCATATAAATGACGAGATTACACAATAAATGCACCTTCTGTATTTGTTCAGGTGTACTTCATTATGTTAATAATGTTACATCACACAAATGCATGAGGCCATGGGTAAATGTATATGTGCCCTAACCAAACAAAAAGGTGGAGACAAATTAAATAGCTTTAGTCCTCCTTCTGATGGCACATCAAGCCATCACAAATTACAATCAGATGTTATCAGACAGACCATCTAAAACCTAGTGGCCTTTAGCCTCTTTCGTCTAGAGTCTTCCAGGTGTTTCATATCATCCTAATGCTTACTCTCTGCAAACTCTGCATCTATACTCTGTCTCTTCACTCCCCATCTAACCAGTGCACACTTGTCTCACTTAAAGATTATTAGCAGGAGTAAATGACACCCACAATTCCACTTTTCAAGCTTTGAAACTACTTTCCCATTGAAGCAATTCCTCTTCTAATAGCTTCCCAAGCTCCTGTCACTTCATACTCTTTAAAATCCTTTGTAAACCCAGATAGGTTATGAATATATTTCGCCAGATTTTGAATTTTGTCTGGTATGTAAGTACAGCATTGCTGAACTTTTAACATCCTGCAAATGCCACCCTCTTTCACGAGTAAATGTCTAAGACAAGTTATTTTTCAGGACCATTGACCGTATCGTAACCTTCACAGTATTTGCAAGCAATAAACAATTTGCGGTGCTAATAGACAATTTATCCACTATTGTAGACAGCTTTCTAATTTTCAGATCATTCAGGATTACTCCTACAGGCTGCATTATGGCACCAAAAATATTTCCTACTACTTACGATGCACCTGCACCTCATCTAGTTCTAGATTTCTTTTCCCAAACAGGATCATTAAAATGTTCCCCGTGGCAAATCTGCGGGAATACTATACCAGGACAACATGTACCATGCCCTCCATGAGGCAACTTAAAATATGCATACTGTCCACAAATAAAATACACTCCAGGAATCACAGGATCCTGTCCCTCCAAGAAAAGGTCACTCTTCCCTCAAAAACACCTTCACATTTGCTCTTCCCTAGGTATAATGGGTCCATAGTCCATATATAACTCTGATCAACGTGTATACATAGCTTTCCCTGATGTTGCCAATCTAAGATCAAGGTGGTAAAATTTCCCTTCACCTGATATTCAGTTTCTTCACTGCTCCACTAGTGGTGTCTCTTAAGATCTTTATCAGTTTCACATTTGAAATCTAGAGCTCTCCTTCAGTCTCCCACTAAATTGAAGAATTTCTTCTCCACGTCTGACATTAAACAAGTCAAATTATGTCTGTGTGCATATGCAGTGTCTTGTGACTTGAGATGAAAGATATTTACCTGCGATCGATGCACCTTTAAAACAAGGATTCTTATTCAAATTTTTGTTTGAGCGCACGCACTTATGAAATGACTAAATCATAATTCAAAAAATCATGTTGGAAAGTACCCTGCCTATAGAATAGGCTTGGTAATAGACTACAATACATTCCATATGTCGAAAGAATGTGGTTGTTGGAAATGCCCTCCGCAACAGACGCAGGCAACTAGGTACAAACATAACAATCCCTTGCATTCATAGTGTTAATGTATTCATAAAGTAACCTAAAATAGGCGTTGGAAGAAAAACTCACCTTGATAGATTTGTGTGTAATTTCCTACTCCCCCACAACATCAGCAGGATGTGGTTTAGTAGGAGCAACAATAGGTTTGATTTCTACTGACATATATGTAGTGGGATATAACCCTATAAGCAATACAATTAGTACTACAACTATTAGCATGCATGTTATAAAGTATCTATGCCTATTAGTATTAGAATTGGCTCCCATTTCTTCATTGGAACCTAAACCGTTGGGTGGAACATAGGAGCTGCAGAGTCTTCTCTGTTGGTTTCCACATGTGCAAGCAGCAAAACCAAAGTTCAAATAATATGCAACAAAATTATGTACAAAGGTCTTCATGAGTTTTCATCAGCTCCACGTTCTTCTAAAGGGCAACCTTAGGTTCCTTCAGCTGCATCGGGCCTCGGTACTCTTCTTTCTTCCGTACAAAGTCTATTTAAATGTCTCTAATAAGAAACAGTTCAAGTTCATTGACAGTTAGTTCCAAAATTAAATGTTTCAGTTCATCAAGTAGTGCCTG
The DNA here is from genome assembly GCF_964261635.1 of Lissotriton helveticus. Taxonomy (NCBI): domain Eukaryota; kingdom Metazoa; phylum Chordata; class Amphibia; order Caudata; family Salamandridae; genus Lissotriton; species Lissotriton helveticus. Next base: position 1,053,427,763 of record NC_136065.1, read on the forward strand.
GAATTTATTAGCATCCAGGGACGGAAACTCGGCCACATCTAGGATAAGATGTCTCAAGGCACTCATTCTTAGTAGCAAAAGAAGTTCAAAGGTAAGATTAAACTGAAGATCAAGCTCCTGAAGTTTCAATTGAACTTTCACAGTGATTCCAGAATTCCCAAAATGTGTTCTCCCTGTCATTTGCAAGGAAGTAAGTCCATTCAGGGGAAGAGTACCTCCGACAGGGCACTCTAGCTCACTTCAACCTCCAAAGTGCATTCTCATCTTCTCCTCTGTCCCTCAGATCAGAATCCTCAGTATACCCCGGAGATAACTGGTAGGTCATCTTATCCCTGTGGGACCTGTCTCCCCCTCTCCTGCCTCCTCAGCCAACGTTCTTCTGCAGCCACTCGTGATTCCTCAGCACTAGGTCCTTTGTCAGGGTCTAAGTATGTCTCAGTCACAATCGCAGGACTAGCCTCTTTTTCTTCAGCTTCAACAACCAACTTCCCCCTCAGGCTGAACAAGTACTGTTCCGGTTCCTGATGGTTCCGTACAGCTTGACTAACCTGCTCCTGCGGTCTCTTGACCACCACTGGCACTTCTGGGAGATGTGCTGTTAAATTGTCAAGGGGAAATGGAACTCGGTGAGTAAGGGCAGATAAAGCAAGTTGGGGAGACCTCCTAACTTCACAGCAGTTGTGGTGACAAGGGTCGCCTGGAAAGGTCCATGCCAGTGAGGCCCCATACAACTTTTTCAGAAATTCTTGTTCACTAGGACCCCGTCTCTGGGGCTAAGGTCATGGCACTGCTCCTGGTGAAACTGGACGGTTGCAGCTTTAACCTGATGAGACAGAATGCACCACATCAGCCAGTCCTTTACAATCATCAAGTATCAGGTCATCAGCAATGTTCAAAAGTGGATTTACAAGCACACCTGGCAATCTCATTGCCCTGACAATGATGATCTCATGGTACGACAATCCTGTCCTATGATTAGGTATGGTGCGTAGACTCATCAACACAAGCGGTAAAGCATCAGGCCATTTCAAAGACGTACAAGCAAACACTTTTTCAAGTGGTTTCAAAGTCCCATTGACCTGCTCCATCAGACCCGAAACCTCAAGTCTGTAGCTACAATGCAGTCTCTGTTCAACTTTAAAGCAGCATGCAGCATTCTCATGATTTCATTGTGGAAGTGCATGCCTCAGTCAGATTCTAAAGAAGTCGGGAAGCCAAATCTTGGTTTTAACTCCCTCCGCATCTACTGTGTTGTTCCTTCTTGTGGGGTGTGCCTCAACCCATCATGAGAAGATACACAGAACAACAAACATGTACCTAAATCCATTGCACACAGGCATCTCAATGAACTCCAACTGCATCCTGTTGAAAGGACAACCTGACCTATCAATGTGACTCAGTGTTACTGCAGACCTTTTGCCCACATTGTTCTGTTGACACACAACACATCTGTGGTACAATCCTTCAGCCATCAATCTAAACCTTGGAATGAACCAAGACTGCCTAAACAACCAGATCATCGGGTCCCTTCTTACATGAGTAGGACCATGATAATGCCTGACCATCGGGGTAGAAGACTGTTAGGCAACACGGGTCTTCCATCTCCTGAAACACAAATCACATCCTTATCTCTCTTGACACAACCTGCTTTGACCCAATTCTGCTGCTCTGACTCTGACACCTCTTCCTTCAACCTCTTGATTTCCTCACAAGTATCAGCTGTAGTTAACAAAAGATTGTAGTTTGTCTCATCTGTTCCCTCATTTGTTTACTTCCCATTAAAGGTGCGAGCACTGTAAGCACAGTATCTTGCAACTTCATCCCCATATCTTTTACCAATGGTCACATATTCATCCCTCTTACAATGTGTTGCACACTTTTGTGCAGGCGTCTGCAATGCTTCAAGGAGCTTTCAGATTTGTTTCCCATTCTTAATGGGTGAGCCCGAGGAGGTCATAAACCCCTCTTGGACTATAACTGTCAAAATCAGGAACAACACCAAAACCAAACTGATTATCAGTGAAGATGGTCACTCTCTGCTGGTCTGAGATACAGCATGCTCCAGCAAGAGCAATCAATTCAGCCACTTGTGCTGAAAACACTCAGTGGAGCCATGAATCTTCTACTACTCTAAAAACTGTACAGACCGCTCAAGCAGCTCGTAAATGTACTTCGTGATCTCGCAAATACGAGCCTTCCACAAACTTTGCAAAAACAGATTCCAGCAGTGGCTCATCTTGTCTATCTGGTCTTGGCGCACAATTCAGTGACATCGAGACAGTCATGCTCCACTTAATTTTCATCCTTGTTAATTTCACGAAGGGGCAACAGAGTGGCAGGGTTTAAAGCAGAACATCTTATTAAGGTTGCATTCTCAGCTGCCAGTATGATCAGTAGGGATTGTCAAATGCTGTGTGCAAGTACGAGTCAACAATATTTTCTCAGAGTGAGACACGTACACAGTTAAAGGATGACTCATGACGATGCCTTCACATCTCTCTATGCTGACACCCACAGCAGCCACAGATTTAAGACTTCCGGGCAAAGCTGCAGCTACTGGGTCAAAGTTGGCTGAAAAGTAAGCCACGGGTCTGTGGGCACTTTCCATGTGTTTAAGTAAGCACTGAGAGAGAACATCCCTCCCTCTCACTGCAAAAAAGCAAAAATTAGTGGCAGAGACTGTCTCTCAGCTATAAGAAGATAACCAATCAATCATTGTCCCAAGGCACTGGATCAGAAACATCCTTGTGTGTCAGCCACTGTAAAAGCTTGGCCACTAGGGAAAAGTTTGGGTATCCACTGGTGTCAGTAGCCCACCATTCCCAAAACCATCCTGACCTGTTTCAGGGTTGTAGTTGATTACATTTGCAAAATTGCCAAGATTCTCTCCTGCAACACATTATGGATTCCTTTCTCAATATGGTGATGAAGATGAAAAAGTTCTTTCAAAAAGTGCTGCAACTTAGTGGGGGACACTTTGGGGTCGATTCCGATCCGGTAAAAAGCGCTCCGAATTGCCGTTCGGAGCATTTTTCCCATACGAATCGTATCCTACAACGTCCCCCATACGTACGACGAAGTACGATCCGTACCGGGCGCTGGACTCCGTACGAATCGTACAGGGACCGTACGAATTAATTCCCCGTACGATCCCCCCTCGGAACCCGCTGTACGCGACATCTGTACGGTTCGCGGCTGCTTTTTCTAAACCGGCAAGTACGATTCGTGTTGGGTACGCGCCGTACGACCCTTTTTCTATGGGAGCTGAAAACAGCCGTAAAAGCAGTGTTCGCGCCGAAACAGGTACGGAACGGCCCCTCCTGGGTACGGTGCGTACCCCCCATGATCGCAGGGGTACGGTGCGTACCCCTGCGATCACTGGGGGTATGCACCGTACCCCGCGATCTCAGGGTGTACGCACCGTACCCCGCGATCTCGGGGTATACGCACTGTACCCCTGCGATCATGGAGAGGTACGCACCGTTCGGTGTGTATGTGAATGTGCACTTTTCCGTACGAATCGCCCTTACCTGACGTGGACCATACGAATCGCGTCCTGATACCCCGGCCCGGATCGTACTCGGCGAGTCGTACGGTGTGTGTACGAGTCGTACGGAAACGGCTCCGGATGCGAATCGTACGGACGGAAATTTTACCGGCTCGGAATCGACCCCTTTATGTCAGTCTCAGCCATGTGGTTCAACAAAGCAACAGTGTCTGTCTTACAAGCTTTCCAGAGTATTTGACGCAGCCAGTAGATTATCAATATACTGCACCAGGACAGAGTTACAGAACATGACCAAAGACTCCAAATTCTTTTTAAAGATCTGATTGAAAATGGATGGGCTCTCTGTACACCAAAGACGCCACCCAAACTCTCTGAAATTCATTTGCCAGTTTCTTCCAAGAAAAGGTTAGCCATATGTATGCCAACTTCTCAGACCAAGCGAAGGCTGGCAATCTGACTGACGACCCCAGTGATGATTAAATCACTCCCACTTTCTCGGAATTTAGCCAGGTCTCACTGGAACAGATCACGGACCTAATTTCCACTGTCAAATCTGGATCCCCCAACAACCCTTGCCCTCCTTCTATTTTGAAACAGATCCCTGACTTGATAGCCCCCAACCTAGCAAACATCTGCAACTCGATGTTCCACACAGGCACTTATCCTTCCATTTGGAAAAAGGCTATCATGAAGCCTCTGCTAAAGAAGCATAATCTTGACCCAGCAGAGACCAAAAACTATAGGCCAATTGCTTGTCTCCCATTTCCAGCAAAAAAAAATGAAAAAATCATGAACACACAGCGGGCCCAGTTCATTGATGATAACCCTCATCAAAGCATCTGATGAAATTAGGATGGTAATAGATCACGGTGGTGCCGCGGTATCGTGCTGTTGGATTCATCAGCAGCCTTTGACACGGTCGATCACGCCACCCTGATTGACCGTGTCTCAGCCATCAGCATCAGACATAGGGCCAATGCGTCCTCGTGTCCTCTTTTCTATCCAATCGGACTCAGCTAGTAAGTCTCGGCGACTTCAACTCCCTACCATTTGCCCTCCCGTGTGGTGTGCCACAAGATTCATCACAGAGTCCGACCTTATTGAACATTTATGTGTCGAACCTAGCAAGGGTCGTCAAAGCCAACGGGATGTGTCTAACATTGTATGGCGATGATACGCAATTGGTGCTAGCAGTACACAATGACGGAGGAGCAGTTGCAGCAAGCTTTCAAGAAGGAATGTTGGCCATCAGTACATGGATGGCTAACAACTGCCTTAAATTAAACTCAGACAAGACGGAGGTGATGAATAAGAGAAGTTGGCCTGGCATATGCTGTCCACTATTTTAGTGGGCACCTTGCACCAGTCCAAATGACCCTTATTGATGGTAGGTTTAAATACAACCTATATAGAAAGCGATCCTAATGGTAGCTGTGGAGAGCAGCCTTCAGGCTAAGTCTTGAAGGAATGTAAAGCAGCTTGTTTTACCAGTCTATTATCTCATGAATGACCAAATGAAAGGAGAACCACACCAGGTATATATATAAAATATATGTATTTATTCTAAATACATCCCTCTAGTCTCTTTATGAGGCTATAGGCAAAAGTACATACATTAAACTTATTTAGAACACAGTAAATTAGCACAATATACGTTGAGCCCTAGGGGCATACCAAACCATATATTAAGAAAGTGGTATAAGAACCATGACTGACATAGATACAAGGCCTAGAGCCTTTAGAACCGCTGGACCCACCAGGAACCATCCAAGGTAGTGACACCGGGGACCCATGGGGGACGCGTGTAGTGTCTAAACACAGCCGCGAATCACAATTAACTTCTATGGGGAAAGTCGCGGTTGGAATTTTAAAGATTAAGGACGCTTAGAAGAGGACTTGGAGCAAACCCCTTTAGAACTAGGCAGTTCTAGAGTCAATACCCACGGGAGCACTGGAGTACTCGAGTTACCTCACCCAGGGAAGCCGGGTGCATAGGTGTCTTCTAGTGTCGGGTTTCGCCGTCGTTTTCAAAGGCGATCTGCTGCAAAGTGCTGCTGGCGACCAAGTCGAAAGTGTCCGGTGGATCCAAGGTTGGATCAAAGATCTGAAGAACCTGAAAGCAGAGGGGACAGAGTCTGGGTCACTTGCCAGTGACCAGGAAGGCGATGAGAAGATGCCAACCGATGTCGGTTGATTTCAGGAGAAGGTGAAGCTTGACCTGTAGTACCCAGTCAGGCCCAAGAAAGCTCTGACCTGAGTCTGGGTAGTAGGATCAACCCAGTCCATGATGGTCTGGATTTTGCTCTGCAATGGTTGTACCTGGCTCCCACCTACAAGGTGGCCCAAGTACACAACCTGACTCCGCCCTATCTGGCACTTAGTAGCCTTGATATTTAGGCCTGCCATCTGCAGGGCCCCCAAAATATTTCTCAGGTGGACCAAGTGATCCACCCAGGTGGAGCTGAAGACAGCAATGTCATCTAGATATGCTGCACTGTAGTCTTCCAGGCCTGTTAGGACTTTGTTCACCAACCTTTGAAAAGTGACAGGTGCATTCTTCAGACCAAAGGGCATTACCACAAATTGATAGTGCCCACTAGGGGTTGAAAATGCTGTCTTTGGCTTTACATCATCAGTTAATCTGATCTGCCAGTAGCCAGCTGTAAGATCAAATGTGCTCAGAAACTTGGCTGAGGCCAAAGTATCTATACGCTTATCTGCTCTTGGGATTGGATGGGCATCAGTCCTAGTGACTGCATTGAGACCTCTGTACTAGTCAACACAAAACCTCATCTCTCTCTTCCCACCCTAGGTGTGAGGCTTTGGTACCAAAACCACTGGACTAGCCCAAGGGCTATCTGAGGGTTCAATAACTCCCAAATCCAACATTTGCTGGACCTCAGTCCTGACACAGACACTGACATGATCAGGTTGCCTGTAAATCTTATTTTTAACAGGCAGACTGTCCACAGTGTCCACTTCATGAGTGCACCAGGTAGTCTGACTTGGAGTCAGAGAAAACATATGTCTGAACTGAGTGAGCACTTGTCTGCAATCAGTTTGCTGATGATCAGTGAGGCTGCCTGCCAAGGCTACACCCTCTACTGACCCATCATCAGGGTTCTGTGAGAGCAGGTCAGGGAGAGGGTCACTCTCCTCCTCCTGTCCCTCATCAGTAGCCATGAGCAAGCCCATGTCTATAGGGCAACATATGGTTTCAGTCTGTTGACACGAAGCACCCTATGGGGGCTCCTGGGAGTTCCTAGGTCCACCACATAGGTAACCTCTCCCTTCCGTTCAACAATAGTGTGGGGTCTGTCCCACTTGTTTTGGAGAGATGCTGGGGCCACATGCTCCAACACTCACACTTGGTAAACAGTCAGTACAGCCTTTTGATCATACCAGGCTTTCTATAATTCCTGGCTAGCCTCAAGGTTTTTAGTTGCCTTTTCCATATACTCAGCCATCCTGGAGCGGAGGCCAAGTACATGGTCCACTATGTCCTGTTTAGGGGGTTTCAGAGGTAACACCCATCCCTCCTTCACCAGACAGACACAATGGGCCTCTTACAGGATGCCCAAACAGAAGTTCAAAAGGGCTGTAGCCAACCCCCTTCTGAGGAACCTCCCAAATAAAAGGCAGGGTAGTAGGATGTCCCATCTCCGCCTAAGCTTTTCTGGGAGACCCTTGCTCATACGCTTTAAGGTTTTGTTGAATCTTTCAACTAAACCATTGTATTGTGGGTGATAGGGTGTGGTGAATTTGTAATTCACTCCACACTCCTTCCACGTTGCAGTCAAGTAGCTAGACATAAAGTTTGCAACTCTGTCAGATACTACCTCCTTAGGGAACCCCTCTCTTGAGAACACTCCCAAGAGAACTCTTGCCACAACAGGTGCTGTAGTGGTCCTAAGGTAGAGAGACAAAATATCGAAATTAAAATATCGATATACAATAATATCGATGTTTTAATTTCGATGGCATAGAATATTGATGTGCAATAATATCGATAGACAGAATATCGATATTAAGGTATGTATGTTACTAATATCGAAATTTTGTTTAGTGTTATGTATTTTATTATGTTGTTTATATGTTTGTTAAATATGTTTTTAATGTATGTTTAGAAATTAGTAATTTTGTTTACATTTTGCGTTTTAGTATCAGAGCGGGTTGTGGGTTTATAGGGGAATAGGGTGGGAAGTAATTTAATTATAATTAATTGGTAATATGTTTTTTTAAATATTTTTGATTAATAAATAATGATTAATTAATAATTAATTGGTAATTAATTATTATTAATTAGTTAATTAAATGAATTAGAGTTAATGTAGTAGTATTTATTATTTTTTGTTATTGTTAATTATTAATTAATTGGTAATTAATTATTATTAATTAGTTAATTAAATTAATTAGAGTTAATGTAGTAATGTTTATTATTTTTTGTTATTGTTAATTAATAATTAATTGGTAATTAATTATTATTAATTAGTTAATTAAATTAATTAGAGTTAATGTACTAATATTTTTAATTTTTTGTTATTGCTAATTCATAATTAATTGGTAATTAATTATTATTAAGTGATTAAATGACAATTACATTTTTTATGTGATTTATTTATGTGTAGTGGGTTGTGTGTTTATAGGGGAATAGGGTGTGACATAATTAAATTAAATTAATTAAAGAGATTGTATTTATTTATTGGTATTTATTGTAAATTAATTGTTAATTAATTAATTGGTAATTAGTTTTTTTAATTATTTGATAATATTAATTATAAATAATGTATTAATAAATATTGTTTATTCTTGTAAATATCTTGTTAATTAATTTGTAATTGGTAATTAATTATTAATTGGTAATTAATATGTGTTAATTAGCTAATTTATAATTACATCAATTTAATAATAATTGTTATTAATTGATTAATTGATATTTATATTAATTGTGGTTTTTTGTATGTGTAGTGTGTTGTCTGTTAAAGGGGGAGTAGTGTGGGAAGTAATTTTTACCCCCATGCTATCCAACGCTTTCCCTACTGTCGCATCCTCTGGAGTGGGAATAGTAATTTTTACCCCTACGATATCCAACGCTTTCCCTACTGTTGCACCCTCTGGAGTGGGGATAGTAATTTTTACCCCTAGCTATCCAACGCTTTCCCTACTGTCGCACCCTTTAGAGTGGGAATACTAATTTTTACCCCTACGCTATCCAACACTTTCCCTACTGTTGCACCCTTTAGAGAGGGAATAGTAATTTTTACCCATATGCTATCCAACGCTTTCCCTACTGTTGCACCCTTTGGAGTGGGAATAGTAATTTTTACCTCTACACTATCCAACGCTTTCCCTACTGTTGCACCCTCTGGAGTGGGAATAGTAACTTTTACCTCTATGTTATCCAACGCTTTCCCTACTGTTGCACCCTCTGGAGTGGGAATATTAATTTTTACCCCTACGCAATCCAACGCTTTCCCTACTGTTGCACCCTTTGGAGTGGGAATAGTAATTTTTACCTCTACGCTATCCAACGCTTTCCCTACTGTTGCGCCCTTTGGAGTGGGAATAGTAATTTTTACCCCTACGCTATCCAACGCTTTCCCTACTGTTGCACCCTTTGGAGTGGGAATAGTAATTTTTACCCCTACGCTATCCAACGCTTTCCCTACTGTTGCACTCTCTGGAGTGGGAATAGTAATTTTTACCCCTACGCTATCCAACGCTTTCCCTACTGTTGCACTCTCTGGAGTGGGAATAGTAATTTTTACCCCTACGCTATCCTACGCTTTTCCTACTGTTGCAATATGTAGAGTAAGTATATATATTAATTTATATGTAGTTTTTATTTTATTTTAAATGTGTATGTATTAGTTATTATTTTTAAATATGTTTTAATGTTTATATTTATAATTTGCTAAATTATATGTATTTTAAATTTATTTTTACATTATTATTAATACATTTAAAAAAACGATATTTTTAACTTCGATATTTTTGTACTACTATATTTTTTTTCGATATTTTTGTACTTACCTTTATGTAGATAGAACTCCGATATTTTTTATTTAAATATTTTTGTGTCGATATTTTTGTATGTCTATATTCTGTCTGTCGATATTATGTCATAGATTCGGTCCTAAGGGGTATAGCCTCTGTGTACCTAGTGGCATGGTCCACCACCACTAGCATAAACCTGTGCCAAGATGCTGTCTGAGGATCCATTGGTCCAACACTGTCAATCCCCACTCTCTCAAAGTGAACCCCCACCACAGGTAGTGGTATTAGGGGGGCCTTTGTGGTACCACCTGCCTTACCACCGGCTTGACAGGTGACAGAGGAGCAACAAAACTCCTTTGTGTCTTCAGACATGTGGAGCCAATGAAAGTGAGGGACAATTCTGTCCCAAGTCTTATTTTAGCCCAGGTGTCCTGCTAAAGGAATATCATGGGCTAGTGTCAATAGGAAGCCCCTGAATTTCAAAAGTATAACCAACCTCCTGGCTGCCCAGGCTTGGGGTCTCTACTCTCTAAATAGAGGAGTCCATCATCCCAATAAATCTTATGGGTGCCACTAGCATTCCCAGCAGCCTCAGCAGCAGCTTGCTGTCTGAGGGATTCAAGATAAGGGCAGCTCAGCTGCTCCTGGCTCAGATCTGCCCTGGAAGGGCCACCTGTCCCTTCAAGAACTCAACCTGATCAGGCTCAAGCTCCTCTGGGACAGTTCCTTCTTCAGGAGCACAATCATCTCCCTCAAGAGACTGATCATCACTCTGAGTCAGGGGGGAAGGCACTGCCTTTACCCTGCTGCTCCTCTTCTTGGAAAGCACCTGGTCCATTATTCCAGAATCCAGGGCCTGTTCGGTGTTAGACTTTTTGACCTGTGACCTAGTCACAGCAAACACATTGTAGTGTAGTTCCTATATTCCCAATAGGCTTTGCGCATTGGAATAATATCTTCAGTAGTGTAGACGTAGGACTGAGGTTAACTAGGTCTTTTACTGACGATATTAGACTTAAGTTTTGTGTGCCAGCTAGCTCAGAGTTCACTAGAAACTTTCTCGAATAGGCGAGGAGGATATTAACCTCCCTGGATAGACAAGAAGGGATTTAGTTTCTGACAACCATAGAACATGACAACTTTGCTCTCCCTGATCAAGAGTATATCTCTAGAGTCGTGTGAAAACAAAAGACAGCTATTTTACTCAGTCCATACGTGCATACTTAGTTTCACCAGATTATAGAGAAAAGAAGAGACGGGCGTTTCCAATAAAAGGTGTTATTTATTGATCAGTCTCTTTTCTCATACAAGAGAAATGAATCGCTACAATTGTAATACTGATGGTTAAGTAAAATGCATACAGTAAAAGCAGGATTATAAAATAATACTGTAAAAGCATTGATATGGTTTCTTAGCCATATGTTACTTTAAAATGGATAAAAGATATACATACATATATACATTGACTAATCGTACTCAACTGGTGCTTCTAACTACGCCTACCCCGGTGTACCTGACCTAAGCCTAATACATGGGAGGGAGTAAGTAAGTAGCAGTTTAAGTTAAGTTTGTTTTGCCAAGAGTCTGACTCAAGAATTCTCTGTAAGGGGTTAGTCAGTTCAGTACCTGGGATTTAGAAGGCAGGAGGGCTGGTATCTCTTTCTCAGGACTCGGTATCCCAGTTACCCGCGAGGGCAAGCTGGAAACGCTGGAGGCTGGATTCCTCGGCAAGAGGAAAGGCAGCGTTTTTCCTCAGCGCGTCAAAAGGGGAGGGGCAGCGTCCGTGGGCTCTCGCATCAGCTGGGCTCTCCGGCAAGTAGTCGCTGCTCCAAGCTCATCACCACCGTGTCTTTACTTAGGGCAGTGTTGGTATATTTATACCTGAGAGGTGCCGGGTTTGACGTAAGGATGGACATAAGACGTCAATTAAGAACTGGTCGTTCTAACATTCTTTACAGGAGTTCTCGAACGAAATCAAAACAATAGCAGCGGGGATTTCCCAGGTTTGCTGGAGGCTTGGTTTGTTTAGAGAACTCGGTGTGCTTTCTAGGGGGCTGGAGGAATAGTGCTTGCTTAATGTGACAGCATGCGCTATGACTAATTTATGAAACTGGTTTCTGTGCCGTTGTATGGATATTAGTGATTTATAACCGGACAAGGGTCAGAAATTGGAGTATCGATACAGGTCCCTAGATAAATACACTACACCCACTCCACGAATTCATGTCCATATTTACTAACCTAATCAATAGTAAACATAACTAATAGTGCATGTGTATACCGAACCACCCCAAAATACATTTTTTGCATTTGAAAATAGGCATATTCGAAATACACGAAAATGAGTATAGGTACTGTATGCATTCAAGCAGTGTAATCATTCAAAAAGGATGCACATTTTATATCAGCATGAATGATTAGCGAAAATAACACATGAAATGGCTCTTAATACAGAAGAAAAGGTGTGAGACCACTTCATCACATATAAATACAATTACTTGTAAATACGCTAGACGCTGAGGTAAAATATTGTCTCTAGAGTTCCTAAAAATAGAAGCTCTGTTCTCTAAGAATAGTTCTACTTTAAGCAGAAGATAAGTGCCAAAAAGTAAATATTTTGAATTTGGGAAAAAAGTTTTCGTTTTCAGGGGAAGAAGGAAAAAATTGTCAGTAGCTTTGTTTTTAAAACCGAAGGCCAAATTCAGAGTTCAGGGAACGCTGTGTGCACGCTTGCTTATAGTCACTCTCTCTGTTCTGGTGAAAACATCATTTCAGACAGATTTTCAAAAAAACAGTTTACTGCCTCAGGTGAAAGTTCGACCAAGTTGGAAAATGTCGCTACCATGCAGTCATGCGCATGTTCGCTTTCAGTGATGTTTTGATCAGCATTGCTTACAGAAGGCCGTACCTGGTTGATGCTGCTTTCATCCTGTACTTCACTACCCTTCAATCGTAGTGGTGAAGTCTCCACGAATGCCGTCATCAGGATAGGTAGCCGCTGGGGACAGCACAATGCATGAGCCTTTACTGGACCCAACAAAGTATCTGCATCCAATGGTACTTCTGATTGTAGTGTAAGACATGTGTCCAACACGCATTCCTCGCCGCATAGCATGCATCTCAATACAGGTAAAAGACACAATTCTGCCATATGGGTCTGAACGAAAGAAACCAGGTCATATTCAGATCTCTTAGCCGGGCTAATCCAAGGACTTTAGTTATGCGGTCCCGATAGCGTATAGCTAGGATCGTTTCTTCAATTGTTGCTGGAGTCTTTTCTGTGACATGGCTTGCCATAACAAAGCAGGAGTAGCAAAAATAAGATGCCTGCTACGAGTCCCAACAGGAGTGGAAGTCCGCCAAAGACAGAATGGACGAAATCGGGAAATATTCCCAGGACTGCTTTGAATAGAGTTAACAGTCCCGAAAAAACGGTCTTAAATACACTCGCGATACCATTTGTATCAGAAATATTTAAGATTTTGCTTAGTATTTCTGCGAAGTGCAGGGGGAAATTTGTTGATAACAATGCATGTATCTCTCCCGTTGTCCTTGCAACTTGGAGATCATACGTTTCTTTTGATGACGTCAAGTGAACTGGCGTCTGTAGGAGCACAGTCTTCATTCTGCTTAAAGTATCAATTCGAATAGAAGAGATTTTCAAACTGGGCCAAATTTTTCCCTCCCTGTCTGGAGTGTCGTTTGGATACAATACTCGCTCACAGCAAGTGACCATGGAGCTCACGCTTACTAGATAAGGTTTTCCAGGCAGTAAGCCACAACATCTGTGATCTACAATTAGAATGTAACTCCCGTTAGAAAGTCTTCTAAAGAATGGTTCTATTTTTGTTGCAGGTGTGCCGAGCTGGTGACATGAAACGTTATTTGAAGTCCCTTCACAGGCCCCATGTAAACTTATACCCTGACATAGAAGTATACCACTTAGTGATTTTTCACAATTATTACCACTAAGAAATACACTCTGTCCTGTATTACTATAACATGTGTGTGTATAAGGTAAGTTCCATGTTGACTTAATGTATCCTTTACCCAACCTTTCATACTGGCCTGCCTGTATATATTTCTGGCAGTATCGAAATTGGAAAGTCGTTATCGGAATAGTTATGATTCCATGTATTATCCATTCAATGACAGGTCGTTCTGACATTGTCAATGGTAATCTCTCAAGTTTTTCAATGCTCAGAATTGTATACTCTGCACCCTTTTGTGCCAAGCTGATTTGTGTATCAGTAAGGTTAAAGATACCGAATAACGACGTTGTGTTGATTAAACGCCAAGGCACGTAGCCTGAACGCAGATTTTGTAACGTCCAGCCAAGCTGTACAATAGAACGCAATTGGGACTGACCGTGTTGTAACATCAGTAAGTCTTGCTCTATTATATCGATTGCAGATGATACAATACTGTCCAGTGAATATATTCTGGAAGACAGAGTCATTAACCCATTGTCCACAACAGAAAGTGATTTTTCCAAATTAACACGGTCAATTTCCCGTATTTTCTCTGCTGTTTCAATTTGAGTTACTTTCCAAGCTTCGTTGTAAGCTGCATATATAGAGGCCGCTATGAAACGTTTTTGACGCTGTTTGCGTGGTCCCATAATGAAATCACGCAAGTCAGCACCTTCTTTAAGTAAAGTCAAGTGTTGCTTAATTTCTGCCAGTGTGGATGTTCGTAGCCATTCGAGGCGGAGTTTTCCTACACTGTATGTAGTTACAATCCCTTGATGTTGTCGCTGGGAGTATCTAGGGTCTGGCCTGGTCAATGTGAACCCCTGTATTTTGTTCAGGAATCTATCTTGACAGTTATTTGTGTCTGTGGGCCAGATCAACCATTTTTTCCAATCAGGATGTGTTCTGTTTTGGTTAAAAATATGGGTTACGTCTATCTCAACATCTGTAGTGCTATTACTGTCAGGTGTTGGCTTTGGAATAGACGGTTTATTTAAGTCTTTAATTTTGGCTAGGCCAAAACAGGTTGTCTGTTGAATTGTGTCATTCAAGAATATAATTTGTTCTGGGATCATGCAGGCTCTAAACAATGATTCTATACCTTTGACCTGCCAATCTCTTGTACCCCAGATTGTTTTCGTTTCAATGTTATTGTTCCAGAAATCAAAACCGAATGTATTCATTTTGTCAAAAAATGTCTCTGAATAGATTAATTTTGTATTTGTAAGCATGGTTTTCATTCCTGTCTTATTTAACAGTTTGAAATAAAACGTTTCTGCATTACTTGTGTTAAACCCTGAGAAATATGGAAATTTTTCATAAAATGTTTTCGAACTGCCTTTTGATGGAGTTGCACAATGTTCCCATTGGTTATAATTAAAAACATTTCTAGGTTGAGCAGATTTATGCAGATAATGGTTACCATAGTGGTTGTAACAGTACATCTGGTCATAATTAGATGAACCCTGTAAATAATCATGTTCTGTAAATTTAGCTGACATAACTAGGTCTGACATCATATCATTAATACTTTCAAAGTCCCAATCACCAGCGAATGTGCTCGGTTTTACAAAGTCACTTAATGAAACCTTAAATTGATGAGGATACTTCAAGAGCTCGACCGGGCCATAGATTTCGTAATCAGTTTTGTCCCATGCTACCCCACCGGGTATAGGATTGGCTGTGAAGTTTACTGAAGAAAGTTCTCTTTTCTCGATGTGTGAAGACTTGTGTGGTTTTAGGACCAAGTTGATATTCTGACTTGCTGTGTCCATTTTAACATATTTTCCCACAATGAAATGTCCCAAGTATAGTACCATGATGAGCCAAAGTATGAGGACAAATACACCTTGTGCCACCCAAAATTCAATCCATGGAGAAATCAGATAGGTTTCTTGTAGTTGATGAAAGAGTTCTTTTGCTTTGTCTTTAAAAGTCTTTGATAGTGTCGGCAGTTCCTCTGGTTCGCTCGGATCCTCAGAAAAATCATCGAAGTTGATGAAATAGCCTGATGCAGTTCTGTCAATTGTTTCAATTGCTTCTGGATTCCTTTTTGTTTTTGGAATTTGCTTTGTTGCATTAGCATAGTTAGTGGTTACATCATAGTAGACTGGTGTTTCTTGATGTAAGATTTGGATTTGGGTTTCAAGAGGTTTAAGTTCCATGGCTTTGTTGCATAGTCCTTGTTGATTCACTGTAGGTTTATCAAATGTGATTAGTCTCTCAGTTTGAACCTCTGTGTTTGTAGCAAATTTTGGTGTTCTGCTATTTCTTGGGAGTCCACTTGGCCTACTACTTATTATCGGCCACATGATTGTGGTTTAACCAGGTCGATGGATACAACTCGGTTCTCCTTTTTACCAGCAAGGGGCGGTAGTACAACTGATCTTGTTCCGTTGATAGCTAAGACAGGTACTGCCTTTCTGTAAGAAGGCCCAAATTCCTTCTTCACCGTTATTTTCTCTCTGACCAGATCCCCGATTTTTGGAATCCAGACAGGCCTTGCTGGGACAGGTGGTTTCTCTTCAGTGGTTGTTGGCTGTTGTTTAAACTTTATGTTGCTCAGGTCTTTTCTTGTTTCATTTAAGTCCTGTAAAATAGCCAAACGATCTTTGATATCAAAGCATTTCTCTTTAACCACTGAAGTTTGACTATCGAGGTCCTGGATTAACATTCTAGTCCCAAACAATAGTTCGTATGGACTGAGACCTCTCAGAGAATTTCTTGGCAGATTATTAAGACTACGTTGGACACTTATTAAATGTTTGACCCACCCAGCTCCCGAACCTAATACCTTTGCCGTTATAGATTGCTTTATGTCACGGTTTTTTCTTTCCACAATTCCGTTTCCCTCAGGATGAAAGGGACAAGAGTACCGCAATGCAATGCCCATGCTGGTCATGGCCTCCTTATAAGCTCGAGAGCTAAAAGCAGGACCCTGGTCAGAATGTAGCATGCCAGTTGCGTATGTGCCGATAAAGACTCACAAATCTTTTATAACAGTTCTGGCGTCAGCCGAGAGCTGGGGTCTACATTTTAAGTGATGATAGTCTCTATATGTTAATTTGACGCATTAATCATACTGGGTTTTATATATTTATTGTTTAATCCCATCTTGAGCGAAACGCCATGGTAAAACACCGTCTCGGTCGCCACTGCGATCTCTGTTGCAGTTTGGACAGTTTTTTGCAAATATGTGATGTTGCAGACTCATTCCTGGCCACCAGTATGTGGATTGCAATTCTTCCAGAGAATCCTTTAGCTTAAGGTGTCTAAGACCCTCACCTATATGTGCGTCTGCTATTAACAATATTCTCCTGTTCGTGTTTGGAATTACTCTATCCCCCACTCCAGGGATTTGAGCACAAGGAACGGAGTTTGCATCGATTATGTATGTATAATTGAGTGGATAGGTGATGGGTAGTGCTGAGCAGTCGCCTTTTGATGACGTTTTCACCGCCAGCATTGTCTCCCCGTCAATGTATTTTTTCGAATGCTTTTTTGTAGCTACGGGAGCCGATTTAGTTGCTTCCGCTTTGGCTGTCTCAGCCAATAAATTCCCTGGAACGTGAACGCCATCACGTTCATGACTCAATGAATGTATCACGTGAGTCTCAACTGGTGCTTCTAACTTCGCCTACCCCGGTGTACCCGACCTAAGCCTAATACATGGGAAGGAGTAAGTAAGTAGCAGTTTAAGTTAAGTTTGTTTTGCCAAGAGTCTGACTCAAGAATTCTCTGTAAGGGGTTAGTCAGTTCAGTACCTGGGATTTAGAAGGCAGGAGGGCTGGTATCTTTTTCTCAGGACTCGGTATCCCAGTTACCCGCGAGGGCAAGCTGGAAACGCTGGAGGCTGGATTCCTCTGCAAGAGGAAAGGCAGCGTTTTTCCTCAGCGCGTCAAAAGGGGAGGGGCAGCGTCCGTGGGCTCTCGAATCAGCTGGGCTCTCCGGCAAGTAGTCGCTGCTCCAAGCTCATCACCACCGTGTCTTTACTTAGGGCAGTGTCGGTATATTTATACCTGAGAGGTGCCAGGTTTGACGTAAGGATGGACATAAGACGTCAATTAAGAACTGGTCGTTCTTACATTCTTTACAGGAGTTCTCAAACGAAATCAAAACAATAGCAGCGGGGATTTCCCAGGTTTGCTGGAGGCTTGGTTTGTTTAGAGAACTCGGTGTGCTTTCTAGGGGGCTGGAGGAATAGTGCTTGCTTAATGTGACAGCATGCGCTATGACTAATTTATGAAACTGGTTTCTGTGCCGTTGTATGGATATTAGTGATTTATAACCGGACAAGGGTCAGAAATTGGAGTATCGATACAGGTCCCTAGATAAATACACTACAACATGTGCGGAGATTCCTATCATTTCTGCATGGGTCCTAAACTCCACTTCAGACCAGGCTGACGTTTCCAAATCATTGCCAAACAAGCATTCAACAGGGAGGTCTGCATTTACCACAACTTTCTTAAGGCCAGTTACCCCTCCCCAGGAGAAATGAACAACTGCCAGGGCATGGTTGGTCCTGACATTGCTAGCATTGGTCACTTGGTAAAGTTTACCAAGTATGATTTGTCCAGGGTCCTCAAGGTTTTGTGTCACCACAGTGACACTTGCCCCTGTATCCCTGTAGGCCAAAGCCTCTTATCCATTGATCAAAGGCTGCTGTCTGTATTTGCCCAAGTTACTGGGACTCACACAGGAGGACATATCCATGCCTCCATCACAGATCAGAACAGCCTGAGTTTGTACTCTGACTAGGCCAGAGTCCATCTCAGTACACAGGGTTAACCCTACTACACCCTTCTGCTGAGTACCACCACTTGGAACTAGGGGGAACAGTTGCCTTAGGGACAATGGTGGCTGGAGTTGTATCTTTATTAGTGCAATCACTAGTCCAATGGCTGTTCTGCTTACAGATTTTACACCATGGTTTCTTTTGGTCTTTCTTCTTGGAAGATTGGGAATCCCCACCATTAGAAGCTTTTTGGGGGACTTGTGAAGACTTCTGGTCTTTACCCTTCTCCCCACCCTTATTAGGATCTTGCTTTTTCTGGTCACCACCTTGGTTATGTACCTTCTGCTTCACCCTGGTTCTGACCCATTTCTCTGCCTTCTTTCCCAATTCTTGGGGAGAGGTCAAATCAGAGTCTACCAGGTGCTGATGCAACAGCTGAGTCTGACAGTTATTAAGGATATGCTCCCTCATGATCAAATTATACTATCCTGTATAATCACACACTTTACTGCCCAGTAACCAGCCCTCCAGAGCCTTAGTAGCACAATCTACAAAGTTAACCCAGTCCTGAGTCTGTGTATTTTGGGTATCTCTGAACTATATCGTATACTGCTCAGAGGTTAGGCCAAACCCATCTATTAGAGCACTCTTCAGGACTTTGTAATTATCAGCATCCTCTACTCTGACAGTGAGGAGCTTGTCTTTGCCTTTGCCTGCAAAGCATAGCCACAAGATTGCTGCCCAATGTTCCTGGGGTACCTTCTGTACTTTGCAGGCCCTTTCCAGTGTAGTTATCCATTTGTGGATGTCATCCCCACTCTAGTAGGGAGAAACAATCTTGCTCAAGTTTTTATGGTCATAAGACCTATCCCTACCACTAGGGATGTTGCTGCCACCATGGGACTCTAGTCCCATCTTTTTTCTTGCTCTTTCAAGATCTAGGGACTCCCTTTCTAAGGCTACTCTTTGTTTCCTTATCTCCAGGTGGGCTTCTTTAAACCTCAGCTGGTTCTCTCTCTTCTCCTGGAAGGTGTCCCTCCTACGAAAAGAGACAGAGGTCCCTACAGATATGTCAGAATGGTCAGATTCCACTGAAGGAGATCTTGGCCTTCTAGGCACACCCCCAACTCTTCCTCGGGGGACAAAGACAGGGCCACCTTGGCCTTCTTCATCTCCAGTTAGAGCTGGATTGTCCAGGTCCAGGTCATTGTCACCTCCCTGGTCAACATCAGAGTCTTAGCCCTGTGGCTTAGTACCACTGGCCTCTTCCCCTTCTGTTGCTTCCACCCCATTGTCTACCCTTTCAGGCTCTGCAGCCGTTCTCTGGTCATCAATCGTTAACACCTCTCTGAGATGTTGGGTGGTAGCATTCTTTGGTGTCTTCAGTTTCCTCATAGTCACAGAGCCCTTAATTCTAAAAAAGGGAATGTGTCATACTTGGATGTCTGTAACATACTGACATCTGGCAGGGACACACTGGTTCCTGGCCCTGAAGACATAACTAGTGAGGTTTGGTGTGTGCACTACCTACTCTAGTTGTTTACCTACTAAACTCTCTTGAGTTGTAGAAAGGGTGTGCTTAAGCCCTTGACACACAACTCTAAGTTCAGTAGAACTTACTGTATTTAAGCTTGTATTATATGTACCTCTGGTACCGTTAGTGGTTTTTAAATGATCAATCACTTGAGATTATCTTTTAAAACAATGGCAAGCTGGAATCCTACACGCTGCACACCAATGTGAGAAGTTGGCCTGGCATATGCTGTCCACTAATCTAGTGGACACCTTGCAGCAGTCCAAACGACCCTTATTGATGGTAGGTTTAAAGACAACCTATATAGAAAGCTATCATAGTGGTAGCTGTGGAGAGCAGCCTTCAGGCTAAGTCTTGAAGGAATGTAAAGCAGCTTGTTTTATCAGTCTATAATCTCAAGAATGACCAAATGAAAGGAGAACCGCATCAGGTATACATATATATATAAAATATATGTATTTATTCTAAACACATCCCTCTAGTCTCTTTATGAGGCTATAGGCAAAAGTAGATACAGTAAACATATTTAGCACAGAGTAAATTAGCACAATATACGTTGAGCCCTAGGTGCTTACCAAACCATATAGTAAGAAAGTGGTATAAGAATCACGACTGACATAGATATAAGGCCTAGAGCCTTTAGAACCGCAGGGGCCACCAGGAACCACCCAAGGTAGTTATGTTATGTTATGTTATAACTACTTATATAGCGCTCAGCTGCCCCAGGGAAGGGGCGTCCCGGCGCTTACAGCAGCGAAAAGAAAAGCACACTACATTGAGACCCAGTAAGACATATTCCCACGAGATTTTATTTTTTTAAGGGAAAGAGATGAGTCTTAACTGCCTTCCTGAAGGTCAGCAGGTTATCTAGTTCTCGTATGTGGGTCGGTCATGAATTCCACAGTTTTGCTGCCAGATAGCGGAAGGAGCGACCTACCGCTCTGTAGCGTTTTATCCGAGGCACCGTAACCAAATGCTGCCCCGTAGAGCGTAATGCACGAGAGGGGCCGTATGGGATCAGCAGGTTATCAAGCATTTTGGCGTGGCCGGTTTCAGAATTTTAAAGGACAGGCTGAGCGTTTTAAACTGAATCCTTTGTGCCATAGGAAGCCAGTGAAGCCTCCGGATACTATCGGCAGCAGAGCAGAACCGTGGAAGGCCAACTAAGGCCCTGGCAGCTGCCTTCTGGATACGCTGTATCCGGGTGATTTTGGCTTGATTTGCCCCCAGAAGCAGGGAGCTAGCGTAATCCAGACGAGAGAAGATAGTAGACTGGATTATCAGCTGTCTAGTGAATGCGTCAAAGAAATTTAGGATAGGTTTAATACCTCGTAAAATGCCGAAACAAGTGGCAGCGGCTTTTTTTGTGTGGCAGCGGAAACTAAGAGAGGAGTCAATCCACACCACCAAGTTCTTAACCTCATTCCTGGGTTCGGGGGCCTTACCTAAGGCAGTAGGCCACCACTGGTCACCCCATAAATCAGTGTTGTTACAGACTATCAAGACTTCGATTTGTTTGCATTCAATTGCAAACAATTAGACGTCATCCAGTCTGCCGCGGCAGCAAGTCCATTTTTAAACTTGAAGACATTCAGACTCGAGCCATCCAAGAGAGCAACCACCAACTGCGTGTCGTCCGCATATGAGACCATGGTGAGGTCCCATTTTCTGGCGACAGCGGTTAGTGGCTGAACATAGAGATTGAACAATGTGGGGCTCAATGCCGAGCCCTGAGGAACGCCCTGCTCAATCGGATGTGCCTGGGATAGGAATGGGGGATTGGAAACACGAAAGGATCTTTCTGTCAGAAAAGATCTGAACCATTCAAGGGCCAGATCTGAGATCCCTACCTCCTCCAGGCGGCGGAGCAAAACCTCATGCGAGACCATGTCAAAGGCGCCGTTTGACCAGAGTCAAGAATGTTCCTCAGGTGTTCCGCCATAGCAAGGAGAGCAGTCTCTGTGCTATGACCGGCGCGGAAGCCATATTGAGTTACATTTAGAATGTTGTTAGAGAGCAAGAAGTTGGTAAGTATGCTATTATCATGGACTTCGGCAGCCTTTGCCACCGTAGTGTAGTGACAACGGGGACCCACGGGGGATGCGTGCAGTGTCTAAACACAGCCGCAAATCACCATTAACTTCTGTGGGGAAAGTCGCGGATGGAATTTTAAAGATTAAGGACACTTTGAAGAGGACTTGGAGCAAACTCCTTTAGAACTAGGCATGTTTAGAGTCAATACCTATGGGAGCACTAGAGTACTCGAGTTACCTCACCCAGGGAAGCTGGGTGCATAGGTGTCTTTTGGTGTCAGGTTTCGTCTTCGTTTTCAATGGCGATCTGCTACAAAGTGCTGCTGGTGACCAAGCCGAAAGTGTCAGGGTGGATCCAAGGGTGGATCAAAGATCTTAAGAACCTGAAAGCAGAGGGGACTGAGTCTGGGTCACTTGCCAGTGACCAGAAAGGCGATGAGAAGATGCCAACCGATGTCGGATGATTTCAGGTGAAGAAGGTGAAGCTTGACTCTTCAGCCCCGAGGACCAGAAAATGTCAATGACAACCAGGAGCTGGATTCGAGCTGTACCACAAAGGATGTCACGTACTGTGGTGTCGGTATCCAGATTGGACCCAACAAGCCTTGGCAACAGCAACCCACGCAGAAAGCAAAGATTGGCTTCGATGCAGACCATCAAGATCTGAGGGACTCACCCTTTGGAGGGGAGTCAGGGTACGTCTGGAGCAACCAGGAAAGCCCAAGAAACAGAAGAGTTACCTTCATGGGGACCCACCAGTCAACGGACCAGGGATCGCAAAGGAGCCTCAAGTGGAAATGCTAGGAGCGGGACCAGGGAACACTCATGGAGTGTAGGCCCACAATCGTCAGTGCAGATGGTGCTTGGGGCTTGCACTACAAGTAGCCCAATGCACAACCTCAGGAAAGCTCGGGAAGTTGATGCACTAGCAAATGTGCAAGGTGTCCAGTAGTTCTGGTCCCATGTCACTCATGAGGGCTGTGGGTCTCAGCTTTGCTGCGATCTCGTGTCGGCCTCTGAGAAGTCTGGAAGTCTATGTCCTGAGTCACAAATCCGTCAGGATCTGGTGGGAGCCTTGGAAATGCAGACCGTCAAGATGCTGGTGCCTGTTTGAACAGGGGAGTCACTCCTTGACCCTAAGGGACATTCTTCCGTCTTCTAGTCAATGTAGAATGTTGAAGTTCCAGGATATATGTTGCATAGTTTCGTCCAGGCGTAATCTGAAGTCCTAGGGACTGGGTTCCCAAAATTATACTAAGAAAGGGGGTTGGACTTACTCTGGGGACCCACCTATGGGAGGTCAGGGAAGAGGGGTGGTTACACCCATTCCCTTTGTCCAGTTTCTCGCCAGAGCAGGGGCTGAGTGCCCCTGCAACCGGTTTGAACTGGGGTATGCACAGGGACACCAAGTGTTCCCCCAGCACTGTCTAAAAAGTATTCTCTGAATGCATCCACCCAGCCCCAATACACTAAAGCCTGTCTGGGAGGTGGTTACACCTCCCTGTGACAAGAAGCCTATTGTCCAGGCCTTCCCTGCCAGAATTCCGTCCAGCAGCAGGAGGCCAGACTCGTGTTAGTGGCTGCAGAATCCATTTTGTGATGTCAGGGCTCTTTAAAACTATTACCGGTTAGGTTAGTGTGTACATGCCTCTCTCTCTCGAAGGGTGGAATTCTACCCCCGCTGCCAGGACTGGCGGGGGTAGGATTCCAAAGTGTTTGACACCAAACACGACGTGTTTCCATGCAACCATTCCAAAGTTAGCATTTACCGTGAGGTTATAATGCACTTAAGAGTATATGGTCTGGCTGCATCACAGAACAGCCTCAGAGAATATATTACGAAAGCTGCAGAGGGGTCCTGCTCATGCATGGGCACCCTATCACACAAAACCAAGCACTCTGCCTTCAGGATTGATAAGGCCTGCCATAGGAGTGACTTATAGGTTTATATGTGTCAGTGATTAAAGGTAGATATCGGTAACCTATATCTTTGTAAGGGGTGCATGCACCACCCTACCCAGGCTGCAGTAGCAGACCTGTGGTGCCATTTTGGAAGGCATCCCAGGGGTGGCATAATACATGATTCAGCCCCTGGTAGGCCTCTGGGGTACCTTTGCCCTTAGTACCTAAGGTACTGTATACTAGGGACTCACAAGGTTACCCCAGTAACCAATCTGGAGTGTACCTAAAGTAAATGCATTCAATTTAGAGAGGAAGCAGCTAGGCTGGGGTCGAAAAACAGTGAAACGCCAGCAAAAAGTGGGGGTAACCATAGTAAGCAGATCCTACTCTTCTACAATGATCTTTGGCAATCTCTCCCCTGGCTGGTCCCCCACATGGTGGCCAGCCAAGTTGGGATCACCTACCTCTCCTGTCACAAAGGTCAGAAACTTGGGTGTTATGTTTGACGACAAGCTGTCTTTCACACACCACGCCAGCGCAGTTGTCTCCTCATCCTTCTACGTCCTCAGGATGATAAAAAAACTCCTACCATTTCTCCCAACCAGCCGGCAGAACTCTTATCAGCACACTGGTAATGTCGAAAGTTGACTACTGAAATGGTCTCCTAATTAATGCCCAGGAAAAGGCCCTTAGTACGCTGCAACTGGTGCAGAACGCAGGCGCCAGGATTCTGTCAGGCACCCCCAAGTTTAAGCCAATATCCAAGGTGGTGCGACAGCTCCACTGGCTGCCCAGAAGAAGCCAAACCAAATTCAAGGCGCTATGCATCACATACAGGGCAACCCACAACACAGGACCTGAGTTTCTGAAGAAAGCTCTCTGCTCATACATGCCCAGTAGAGCCTTGCGCTCTTCGGCAACCAACCTTCTGATGGTCCCTCGAACCAAGAAAGCCTCATGGGCCTATAGACGATTCACAGTTGCCACTGCCAGACTGTGGAACATGATCCCCCTTCATATTAAGACCAGTCCCACCCTGCGAGCCTTTAGAAAAAAAGGAAAAAGCTGGCTCTTTAACCAATAAGTCACCTGCTCCATGGCCTTTCCTTTCTTTTAGTCCGCAGCGCAAAGACACCCAAGGGTATTTGCGCGCTTTACAAGTTGCTTAAAATAAAATACACCCTTGTGGCACTCAGCACCATGCCATAACATGGCTGCCAAGACTAAATACAAAAAGGTACTGACTGTCCTCATGCAAGTGTATGGTTAAGAAAGTCGGAAACAAGCATCCCGAGAACGGTTTCTGGGTAACTGTGGCTGGGGATGAGTGTCTGAAAAGTTTTAGCTCTCCGTCCATCATCTCCTTGCATTTGCTTTGTTCGCCCTAAGTTGGCAGGGTATGCCAAGACGTGGGTTCCTTGCTCACTTTGCCACTGGATTCAAGCTAGCCTGGCTGATGAAGACTGTTAGCCCAAAACGGTCCCAGGATGCTTGTTTCCCGTCCAGGGAAGATATGGCTTGGCAGTTCGGGCTGGACTGTTCCCATGAGGCACAGGGTCAAGACTGATTTGCATGTAGCTGTGTCTGAACTGGGGTGGCGAAGTGAGCTAAAAAAGGATGATGGAGTCATCCCAGATCTGTGACTGGGGGTGAGTGTCTGAAAAGTTTCAGCACTCCGTCCATCATCTCCTTGTGTTTGCATTGTTCTCACAATAAATTTACCATAGCCTGGAAATGCAGTGCACCTTCTTTCAAAGTGATCTTGTGCCATTGTTTAATCTAAATACAAGTGTTAAGCACTACAACTATTGCCATATAATGACCTGCGGTATCTTTGGGTTGTGCTTATTCTCCCACCCTAATAGGTATCTTTGCCTCTCCCCTTATTAAATCTCCTATAACCTTAAACCATTTAATTTTTCTGGTAAAATGTTTAAAAAAAACAATTAGAAGTGCTTGTTTCAAAGCAAGAGCCAATAAATGACTCATAGTTCTCATGCCAAATCAACAACCAATAAAAGTGTGGCATCCCGTGAAATAGACAACTGATCGCAGCTGTGGCTTTACATCAACCGACCAATACCAGAGTGGCACACAGTGACGTCAGTCTGAGTCCTGTACAATTTGTACAAACGCACTCTCTTCAGTGATACACATGCATACAAATACAATACAATGGAAACAAATAACGATTGTCTGCTTCTCTAAAGAAATCGACAGAATTCAATCAACAAAAAGTAATTCAGAACAACGCTTTCCAGTCTACACTGACACACATTCAAATGAAATCTCTGCCTGCCACGGAATCACCCTGATCAGTACAGTGTCCCTCTGCACAAAAGGTCCACCACACTATTTATTTATTTATTTATTTGATATATTTATAAAGCGCATACCTGTCACCCAGAGGGCATCCTGGCGCTTTGATCAAGGAACCATGTACTATGACCGCTATATCCGCTCAAGCATTTTTAGGGAATAGGTAAGTTTTTAAAGCCTTCCTGAACGGAAAATAGTCCTTATGACTCCTCAGAGAAAGAGGGAGGGAGTTCCAAAATTTGGCTGCTGCCACGCTAAAGGAGCAGCCACCCATCCTCACTCTTTGAAACCTTGGCACCACCAAAAGGTGAGCAGATGAAGACCGCAGGAGCCGTGGGGCCGAGTACCACGCAAACATATTTTGCAGGGGGATGAGGCCCAAAAGGGGCACAGCTTTAAACACTAAACATGCCGCTTTAAACTGTACCCGCAGACCTACCGGGAGCGAGTGCAGATCTCGAAGAGCAAGAGTGGAAGAGCTAGACCTAGGGCGGGAAAGGGCCAGCTTGGCGGCCATATTCTGCACCCGCTGTAGCTTCCCTATCAGATTCTTTGGGGCCTCCAGAAGAAGTCCGTTGCAATAGTCAAGACGACTTAGTATAGTCCCACGGACTACTTCCGGCCTGGCTTGGGCGGGGAGAAGAGGCAGAACTTTGCGAAGCATGCGTAGCAGCATCATACACGTCGCAGTGGTTTTATTGACGTGTATGTCAAGTTGTAGGTTGGGGCCAAACATTACCCCCAGGTTACGAGCTGATTCCGATGCCAGCACTGGTTCGAGGAAGGTGCTGGGCCAAAAATTCTCAGGGAGTGCCCGCGGAATCCGGTCAGTAGAACAGTGGAGCACCTCCGTCTTCGAGCTATTAAATTGCAGGGAGTTAGCTCGTAGCCAGTCCGCTGTGGCTGCCATGCAGCGATGGAAAGTATCCAGCGAGACCGCATTGTTCCCTTCCAGAGAGAAGACCAGCTGGGTGTCATCGGCATAGTTAAATGCCGAGACACCGAAAGATTTTATTAGCTGGACTAAAGGCCGGAGGTACAGGTTGAACAATATAGGGCTGATGGCTGAGCCCTGTGGAACCCCCTGACCTATACTCCTTGGCTCAGAGCTAAATGGCGGAAGTGAGACCAACTGTTGCCTGCCGCCAAGATAGGATATTAGCCAGTCTCTAGCCCCCTCGGAGACCCCGCACTCCTCCAGCCTCCTGACCAGGGTCCGATGGCAAACCGTGTCGAACGCGGCCGACATGTCGAGCAGCACTAAAAAGGCTGCCCGACCACTGTCGACACGCGAACGAAGATTATCCAACACGGTCACCAGCGCGGACTCCGTCCCGTGTCCAGGGCGGAAGCCAAACTGGGCCTCATCGAACCACCCGATGTTCTCCAGGAAGCCGGAGAGTGAGCGGGTCACCCACTTTTCCAGGATCTTAATCGGAAAAGGGAGCAAAGAGATCGGCCTAAAATTGGAAAGACAGGCCGGATCCAAAGTAGGCTTTTTTAGCAGAGGTGACACTACTGCTAGCTTCCAGCACGCTGGCACCGATGCCGACTCCAAGGATTGGAGACAGATCGAGAACAAAGGCGGAAACAGTTCTACATGAAAGGCCTTCCAGAACTCTGGCCTGGTCAATGTGAACCCCTGTATTTTGTTCAGGAATCTATCTTGACAGTTATTTGTGTCTGTGGGCCAGATCAACCATTTTTTCCAATCAGGATGTGTTCTGTTTTGGTTAAAAATATGGTTAAAAATATGGGTTACGTCTATCTCAACATCTGTAGTGCTATTACTGTCAGGTGTTGGCTTTGGAATAGACGGTTTGTTTAAGTCTTTAATTTTGGCTAGGCCAAAACAGGTTGTCTGTTGAATTGTGTCATTCAAGAATATAATTTGTTCTGGGATCATGCAGGCTCTAAACAATGATTCTATACCTTTGACCTGCCAATCTCTTGTACCCCAGATTGTTTTTGTTTCAATGTTATTGTTCCAGAAATCAAAACCGAATGTATTCATTTTGTCAAAAAATGTCTCTGAATAGATTAATTTTGTATTTGTAAGCATGGTTTTCATTCCTGTCTTATTTAACAGTTTGAAATAAAACGTTTCTGCATTACTTGTGTTAAACCCTGAGAAATATGGAAATTTTTCATAAAATGTTTTCGAACTGCCTTTTGATGGAGTTGCACAATGTTCCCATTGGTTATAATTAAAAACATTTCTAGGTTGAGCAGATTTATGCAGATAATGGTTACCATAGTGGTTTTAACAGTACATCTGGTCATAATTAGATGAACCCTGTAAATAATCATGTTCTGTAAATTTAGCTGACATAACTAGGTCTGACATCATATCATTAATACTTTCAAAGTCCCAATCACCAGCGAATGTGCTCGGTTTTACAAAGTCACTTAATGAAACCTTAAATTGATGAGGATACTTCAAGAGCTCGACCGGGCCATAGATTTCGTAATCAGTTTTGTCCCATGCTACCCCACCGGGTATAGGATTGGCTGTGAAGTTTACTGAAGAAAGTTCTCTTTTCTCGATGTGTGAAGACTTGTGTGGTTTTAGGACCAAGTTGATATTCTGACTTGCTGTGTCCATTTTAACATATTTTCCCACAATGAAATGTCCCAAGTATAGTACCATGATGAGCCAAAGTATGAGGACAAATACACCTTGTGCCACCCAAAATTCAATCCATGGAGAAATCAGATAGGTTTCTTGTAGTTGATGAAAGAGTTCTTTTGCTTTGTCTTTAAAAGTCTTTGATAGTGTCGGCAGTTCCTCAGGTTCGCTCGGATCCTCAGAAAAATCATCGAAGTTGATGAAATAGCCTGATGCAGTTCTGTCAATTGTTTCAATTGCTTCTGGATTCCTTTTTAGGTTTTGCCTGGCGAAAAGATGCGCTCTGCGCATCTTTTTCGCGCAGGCGAAAACCTGATGAGAACTGTAGTGTGGGTTTGGGTCGGCCCTCGTCATTCATTGGCTGGCTCCATAAATGGAGCCTAGCCATTGGACGAGGGGCCTGTCCGTCAATGCCGGACCAGATTCGGGGGCGTTCCCGAGATTCTTTGGCTTTTGCCGACGTCACGCGACGTCAGCCGAAAGCCGGGAACGCCCCCGAATCTGGTCCGGCATTGAGCCGGCACCCGCCTTCCTGCTTGGTGAGTGATCTGACACAATCATCAGAGGAAGTATCCCTGCTGGGGTTCACGTACATCTCTCGCTTCTCACCGCTGAGGCAGAAGGCGCCTTTTCTGCCTTGCCTGCGCCTGATATCTTCCGAGCCACGTGCAACCTTTGCCCGCTCTCCACCCTGAACAAAGTGCACCGCCACATGGACAGCGGGCAGGGAACGTGTGACGCAGCTAGCGCTGCGAAACGGGAGCATCCATGCCAGGCCAGCAGCGCTAGTGATGGAGTCCAGGCCCTCACATCTTTACAAACGCGGTGTGACAGAGTTAAGGGGGGGGTGTTGTTTCACGGCTGACCGAACCTCTTCGAGGCGCAGACACCTCTGGGAGTGCCACCGCCAGGTCGTCAGCCGGACACGTCTCTGGACTGCTCGTTCACACGATCACAGCACAGGGGGGACGTGTGAAGAGGCTGGTCTCCGAGGGCTGGCACGGCCCGACTGCAGTACAGCTGCAAACAGTTTCAGCTGCAGAGTCATCTGTAAAGTATAGCGCACCACTCAAACGCTGACAAAATATAGCGTCCAAATACCCTTCTGAAAAATAGGGCCCCATGTGGTTAATAATTTAAAAAATCTACACCCAACCAGACAATGTGCATGTCAGAGAATATTTCTATATGTGATCGTCTGACGTACAGCCATAGAAACCACGTCACTCTCATGGGCGCAGTTTCACCAACATGCTACAGCACCAACTACACAATGTCTCATTAATTTTTTGTGGTATTTTTAGGCACGGGGAGATTCAGTAATTTGTCCAGAAGTGCAGGATTTTGAGAAGACGCCAAAACTTGTACCTGGGTTTCCCAATTTCAAAGATACAGCTCTGGCCCCTAACACCACATTCTCTACCCCCCCCCCCTTCGACTCTTTGCGCAATACCTCCCTGAGCCCATCCACTCTCGCCTCTCTCTCTCTTCTCCATCGCTAATCGCTTTCTCTCTACCTATGCCCACCCTCCCATCTATGTATCTCTCTCGACGCCTCTCTTTGCTGCAGTTAAAATGGGGGAGCTGCGGCCTGCGGAAAGTGACAGGGACACCGGGAGCGGCCCCGGGCTTTCAAAACCACCCCCAAGGGCACCGACCCACGGGGTAAATGCACAGTGGAATAAAGGGCCTGTCAGGCAATGTAAGTGATGCGTGTGTAAAGCGCTCCAAAAGCTTCAGGTCAAGTTGGCGCTGAGAAGGAACACTCCTGTATTCGAACATCGTTTTTAGAAAGCGGTTACTTCATGGAATAAATATTCCTTCTAATTATAACTACATAAGAGAAAATAATTCTATGTTTTAATCTGACACAAATGGACATCCACTGTGCAGAATTATCCATTTGGAATTCTGCATGTACATTTGACATTCTCGTCAAAATCCAGGACTGTTCTCCAAGCTCCTAGAAGCCCTTCATTTTATTGTGCGTGCTCTGAAAGTTATCATGAGGGTGCGATGCACACGAGTCTAGGAGGAGGCAAAACCAGAAGAAAGAACGGACACTGCACAAGCGCTAGTGCACCGCCTAGAGCCTCAAAATCTATCACGAGGCGCTAGTTCCAAGTAGATAACAATTGCCTACTTGGAACTAGCGCCTCCTGAAAGACTTGGAGGCTCTAGGCGGTGAAGTAGCGCTTGTGCAGTGTCCGTGCTTTCTGCTGGTTTTGCCCAGGGCGCTATCTGAGCAGAGGGTATCTCTGTACCGGGGTCTGGGTGGGGTGGGGGGGGGGAGGAGCTGAGTCTCCCCGGCCTTCTCTTGGGGTGGGGGCGGGACACGGGCCGGACGTGAGGCGGCGGGCCCTCCCGGCAGCAAGGGGTCTCATAGAATGCTCTCCACCCTTGTTTCGAGTGTGAGATCACGGCACTGCACACCTCGACCCCTCTCCACGAGCCTGCTCGTGACTTCACCGATGTGCTTTGCATGCGCCACACAACTGCAGGGAATGCTTGGCGCTAGGGCTGCCTGGCCGGCGCGTTTGGAGTTGGAGACAGACTGAACCTGGCGACAGTCTGAAGGTTTGAGTACATCCACAGGTCCTTGAGGCCTTGCACAGTATGACGTTGTAACTACATATGTGTATGTCACTCACCGCCTCGCATCTTTACGGCTCGGTCATATGGCCGGTGTTTTCCGTGCAACGAACATGGAAGGCCTCCCCCGTTACAATGCCAGGAGAGGGAACCCGCCGCCCCTGTGGCTGTTGCATAAACATGCGTCACACCTGAAGTTCAGACCCAGCGCTGCACAGAAGTGCAAATGAGTCGTGGACGAGCTGCTGTCCTTGTGTAGGTGTCGCCCCCGGAAGCATGGGACGCTTGCCCAGTACCAATGCTTGTCCGTGCCTTGATTGCTCTGCATTTATCCCCCTTTTGTCTTCCAGAGCCCGCCTTTGTCGGGTAGCGCCCTGGGCGGAAATGCATTTGGCGCCCTACTGCTGGTGAATAAAACGAGGCAGCGGGAGCCCTTGGGTCCAGAGGGCCGCCCCTGGAGGATTGCATTAGTAGTGTCTGGCCTCTGCACAGATCCCTGCGCCACCCCACTCACCTGCATTATGCACCGATTTGCATCTCACCCTGGTGCCAAGCTGTTGGTTGGAGGGGGGTTAATGGTGCATGGCAGCAGCGGGTGGGAGGAGATGGGAGGGCAAGAAAGCAGGCTGATGGGGTGTTAAAAACAGGTCTGCTGCTCTGGAGCCAGAAGCAGGGTCTCTGCTGACATTAATGCAGACAGCTCCTTACGCCCCTCTGAAGCCGGCCCTGGGTGGCACAAACAGAATGGCCTCTCTGCAGTGATGTCACTCCTTTCCTGCCACCCCCTTCTGCCTCGATGTTTACAGAGGCCTACTAATGTTGAGGGCGGCCATGGGCAGTGCCACTCCTAGGCTGGCGGTGGGCATGGTGTATGCGAGTTGTTATTCTTCCTACTTTATCCCCAACAAGCACTAGGAAATTCCGGAGGTCAAGCGCTCCTAAACAGAGGATATATTTTCCATCATTTAATATTTTCTTCATATGTGCAATGAATTAAGTTGTTAATAAGGATGGCCAGTTTATATGGCCAACCGGAGCTCAGTTAGCTGCTAGAACAAGCAGTGGCCTCGTGGCGTCTTGAAGCATTGCTCTGTACCACAAAAGCTGAAAGGTCATCTACATGAATCTGCTGGGACAATGCTCTGAAGCGGGTGCTTTTGGAAGAAACGTCCCCCCTAAGCACAACATGTGATTTCCATTCATGGGGCGCGAGGGATGTGCTGCAAGTGTCTGTCAGTCACTGTGATGGCCGATGCCATCTTTAGGGGAGCGGTGACTTTTCCCGCCCAACGACCAGTGCTGCAATGAGAGCCAGAACCAGCGTGAAGAGCGCCACTGCCAGCAGCACGGTGATTGTGACCATCCCGCCGGAGCGGCCCGAGAGGCCGAGGTCCAGGTCAACCACGTCAGTCACTGCAATAGAAAAGATGTGCGCGTTAGGAGTGACGTCACTGCCGGGGACTACGTCTCATCATCAGGGCTCAGCTTGTACCAGGTGTCCTTGCTCGAGACATCTCGCTGGATCCTTGGCGCAGGTACACACATGCATTGGTCACACCCGGGGCTTCACTGACGCCCCGCGCATGACAGCCAGTGCCCCACAGGAGGCCATTTACACTCAGCTCTTGCATCTCCGACTCTTCCAGACTACAGGCCGTCCTTTCCCCACAGCACCCCAAACACACCGTGCTCTCATTCTAGCAGTCTGGCCCCACTGACAGCTCAGGCACACACCCATGCTGCAGCAATCACTCACAACAGCCCTCAGCACCACGTGCACCCTTCACAGACCAGCACTCTGGAGGCACACGCACACCTCTTACACACTCACAACCACACGCAAGCCTCTTACTCACAACCACACGCGCACCCCTCACACTCACAACCACACGCGCGCCCCTCACATCCTGACAACCACACGCACGCCTCTTACACACTCACAACCACACGTGCACCCCTCACACACTGACAACCACACGCACGCCTCTTACACACTCAGACACACCTCTTACACACTCACAACCACACGCGCACCCCTCACACACTGACAACCACACGCACGCCTCTTACACACTCGCAACCACACGCACGCCTCTTACACACTCACAACCACACGCACACCTTATACACACTCACAACAACACGCACACCTTATACACACTCACAACCACACGCACGCCTCTTACACACTCACAACCACACGCACGCCTTTTACACACTAACAACACGCACGCCATCAGCCCCACGCGCACCCTTCACAGACCAGCACTCTGGAGGCACACGCACGCCTAACACACTCACGCCTCTTACACACTCACAACCACACGCGCACCCCTCACACACTGACAACCACACGCATGCCTCTTACACACTCACAACAACATGCACACAGTAGATCATTGCTAAAAACCAGTGGCAAAATCAATGAGTCCCAAAGGCCATTTCTGTTGTTTTTGTCAATACTTGTGCTTTAAGCATCTTTATACCTCAGCGGAAAGAAATACATGTGACATTTCTTTTTTTTAAAAAATAGTTTTGTTACAGATTGTCTGCTACGTTCGCCTCCAAAATAGGCACCCTGCCTTACATAATTATACAATGACCAGTGTGAACTGGAAGCGATGCATTGTCCATTGTAATACTGTGGGCTCAGTTATAGTTTTTGTGGCATGAAACTGCACATTAAGCCACAGAAATTGACGTTAGTGGTACGTATGCATTTAGTTATACCCCTTACTTTCTGGCACGGACAAGGCTTTGTGTTGTGCTCTTAATGTACTGTGATTATGTGGTACTTTCTAAATCCCCCTCTTGGGTGGTTAATCTACTGCTGCACCCCTTGGGTGCCTTCACTTGGCCTCATGTTGATCTCCTTTGGTGCTGACCATTTTCTGCAGATAACACAAGCCTGTTGGAAATAAAGTGCATTGTGACTTGCTTTCCCCCATCTCTCACAGCCTGCTCTGTGCAAAAGTATTTTACACCCTTTGACACCTGTCTCTTGCCTGTGAAGAACCCTTTCCCATCTTTGAGTTAGTTTCACAGCCCAGCTATCTCACACCTACCTACTGTCTGCTGTTCCTCTGTGACACCTCGCTATTGTCTGCAGCACTCCCTTTCACCAGTGTACATCATTGCAGCCCCTTTCACACTTGTTTGTTGCCTGTACAATCCTTTGTACAACTGATGTTACACAAAGAGCTTCTCCCACCCAAACCTACCCATTATCTACACACTCCCTCTCAGACTTCTTGCTGTGTACAACCCTTTTAACACTCCTCTTTTATCTGCACAATCCCTCTATCTCTCACTCCTACATCATCATCTCTCTCCCCAGTCTGTCACCTTTGAAGTCCTTTTTACACCTATTGGTTACCTATGCGGTCGGTTCATCTCTAACAACAGTGTATAACTTGCACAGGGGGCTCGCAGTGTGTGGAGGGCTCTGTGTGGGTGGCTCTGTGTGGGTGTGTGTGGGGCTCTGTGTGGGTCTCTGTGTGGGTGTGTGTGTGGCTCTGTGTGGGTGTGTGGGGGGCTCTGTGTGGGTATGTGGAGGGCTCTGTGGGTGTGTGGAGGGCTCTGTGTGGGTGTGTGGGGGGGCTCTTTGTGGGTGTGTAAGGGGACTCTGTGTGGGTCTGTGGAGGGGCTCTGTGTGGGTGTGTGGGGGGCTCTTTGTGGGTGTGTGTGGGGGGGGCTCTGCGTGGGTGTGTGGAGGGCTCAGTCTGGGTGTGTGGGGGGTCTCGCAGTGTGTGTGAGGGCTCTGTGTGGGTGTGTGTGGGCTCTGTGGGTGTGTGTGTAGGGGGGCCCTGTGTGTGTGAGGGGGCTCTGTGTGGGGGGTTCGGTGTGGGTGTGTGTGGCATTTGCGAGAGATTAAGCTATTGGCATTGTAAAGGACAATGCCATTTATTTATCAGTTTTCAAAACGAACACATAAATAAAGAAATTGTCATTTACAATGCCAATAGCTCTAACTTTTCCAAAGGCAAAACCGTTGCATGGTAAATGCTTGTTGTTTTTGGAATTTGCTTTGTTGCATTAGCATAGTCAGTGGTTACATCATAGTAGACTGGTGTTTCTTGATGTAAGATTTGGATTTGGGTTTCAAGAGGTTTAAGTTCCATGGCTTTGTTGCATAGTCCTTGTTGATTCACTGTAGGTTTATCAAATGTGATTAGTCTCTCAGTTTGAACCTCTGTGTTTGTAGCAAATTTTGGTGTTCTGCTATTTCTTGGGAGTCCACTTGGCCTACTACTTATTATCGGCCACATGATTGTGGTTTAACCAGGTCGATGGATACAACTCGGTTCTCCTTTTTACCAGCAAGGGGCGGTAGTACAACTGATCTTGTTCCGTTGATAGCTAAGACAGGTACTGCATGTAGGAGAGTAGGGTCTGCAATCCTATGATCACCCAGAATTTTGCTTTTTGCTTCACTGGTTTACGACTTTCCCTGGCTGTGGGCCTGCTAATCAGACCCACAGCCTAGCTGTTCTCTCTACTCCAAATTGTACCCAGGTACTGAATTGGCACTGGGCCCTCTCAAGTCCCTGTACCCAGGGCTGAGGTGCACCCAGAAATCTCCCAGGGGCTGCAGCATGTATTATGCCACCCCTGGGCTGACTAACTAAATCAGACACAACTGGCTGCTTGACAGCTGGGGCAAAGTGGTGTAATCACCCTTTGCTTTAGATATAGTATTCCTATATCTAAACCTAAATGGGCACACAGATCTCCTATCAGCCACTCCTATGGCAGGCCTTAACAATCCTGAAGGCAGAGTGCTTGGAATCGTGTGAGATAGTGCTCTGGCATGAGCTGAGCCTGTCTGCGGCTTTCGGGATCCATCCCTTAGCCGTTTCCATGATATCGCATACCATATACTCTTAAGTGCATTATAATCCTCGCGGTTATATGCCAACTCTGGTATCGCTTTATCAAAACATGTCGAGTAAGGTGTCATACGAATTGGAATACTAACCCCTCGCCAATTCTGGCGACGGGGTTAGCATTCCACCCTTCTAGAGGGACACAACATGTATGTAACCTGTAACCCCGGTTAAAGTCAGACAGAGCCTTAGCTCCACAAAATGGATGCTGCCACCGAGACACAAGTCTGCCCTCCTGCTGCTGGGAGTCCTCCCAGCCCAGGAGGCAAGGACAAAGGGTTTCCTGCCAGGGGCGGTGCCAGCACCGTCCCAGACAGGATTTTGTGTATCCTAGGTAGGCAGGGCTTTAGAGGAAGGTGACTGCAAGTGGCACCCCGGTGCTCACTGTGCATAGGCCGGCTGGAACCAGTTCCAGGGGCACTCCAGCCCCTGATCTGGGGAAAGCCCACCAAAGGAGAGGGGTGTACCACCCCCCTCCTAGTCCCACCCATAGGGCAGGACTTAGTCGCGTGCCAGCCCCTTTTTGCAGGATAAAGGTAGGAACTGGCCCCCTTCCAAATCAGATCATCTTTGAATCCTGAAACTACTTTCCACGAAAGGAACTCAAGACTTCTTCCCAAGATTCTCCCTTGTGACTAAGGAGTAGTCACCCTGCAGCAGCAGGCACCAACCAAGCATCGCGGTTTGTTGCCAGTCTCTCCTTCGGATCAAGACTGCTCCAGCACGACGAGAACCGGCTTCCCTGGCACCTCTGACCTCAACCTACATCATCAGCCCAGCTGTGATCCGTGGGTGCGACGAGACCTCGAGGGACCGGCCACCTTCAGAACTTCACGACGCTTGTCCAGCACGACCACCGAGTGACCCTCGACTGAGTGCTTTGGGGTAAGAGAAGCCCCGACCCTGAGCAGCTCCAGCACCGAAGTTCAGCCCCCCTGCATCCACGAGATCTGCGTGGGGCCCTTCTGCTCTTTGCTGCCAACCGCGTTGTCCAGGTCGCTTGCCCGTTGGCTAGTGGCCCTCTCACGACGCTCCACGACGACAAACACTGCTGGTCTGGTTGCTCCAGACTAGCCCTTGCTCCCCTCCAAAAGAGGAGCACCCTGGACCCTCCTGGTCCACTCAAGACGCCATTTTAGGTCCACCGCGTGGGCCTTGCATTTGCCAAGACTTGTTGCCCAATCCTGGGTCCAGTGACGTCGACAGCAAGAACCTTCGTGGGACAGCTCGCACCTCCATCCTGGTCGCCGACAACACCTCCTGGTCCGAGAGACTGCAGAGCCCAGCAGCGCCCACTCACCTGGCTGAGGTGACTTCGTCCGGTGCCATCCTGGTGCCCACCCAAATCACTGGCTAGTGATTCAGAACTTGGTCCCCTCTGCTTACAGGTTTCTTCTTCCCTGATCCAGGCTTGGATCACCACGAACTTCTTCACTGGTCGCCTGCCAGCAACTTCTTTCTTCAGGCTCCTGGATCTTCAACGAGGGTTTCCGACGCAACTTCAACCCTATGCAGCCGCAGCCCCTGGGCTAGGTAACCTGAGTATTCCGGTGCTCCAGCATAGTCCAACACCCTAAGTGTTCGGATCCACTCTCGTTTTCGACCCACCTAGTCGGGTACGCCCGAGAACAGTAACTTTGTCTTTACTAGCTTCCATAGACTTTTTCCCGCCTTACGCGTGAGAGTTCCCACTCTGCACACGACGTCCACAGGCCTCCTGCTACTAATCTAAGGGTTTAGTATTGTAGGCCTAGCGTTTCTAAAGTCTATGAGAATAGTTACTTACCTGCTAGTAATTCGCATTCCACTTTTGTAATATATGGTTTTTCGTGCCCCTCGGGCATTTGTGTAAATTGTGCGCCTTAAAGTATTTTCGTAAGAGTTTTGCTGTGTGCTTAGCTCCCTGACTCATAAAGAGTTCAGGGTAGTCTTGTTATAAATAAATATCTGTTTATTTTCATAACAACTTGTGTGGTGTCCTTTCACTTGGTGTTCAAGGGGTAATGTGATGGTAAAACAGCTGGCTTAACACGCCCTCTAGATTCTTAGCCTTAGACTGCTCGTATCCATGCTACTAGGATAGCTGGTCTATAAGGTTGACTTACAACCAATCATCAATAAGGGTTGTTTGGACTGATACATAGTGATCACTAGAATAGTGAGCACTGCATATCAGGCCAACTTCTCACATTGGTGGGCAGCGGTTGGGATTTGAGCTTGCTGTTGTTTTACCACACATAGCCTAAGAATATCATTTGAAAGATCACATAAGTACTAAGGTACATATAACTTAGATTAGAATACTCTGAGTTCTACTGAACCAGCTGTTGTAGCTCCTAGGGCCTAGCACACCCTAAACTACAACTCTAGCAAGGGATCAGTAGGTAAACATATAGTGTAGGTAAGTGCACCACTTACACCTCACTAGAAAAGCATGTCTACCCATGGAGAGTCTACTGAGACTCCCCTTGTGGATCTTGACCCTCCACAGGTCAAATCAAGATATGCAGCTCTCAGTTTCCAGGAGATGAGACAAGTGTGTACCTCCAGGAAACTGAAACAGGGGTCTAACCCCACCATTCCCTTTCTGATAGGTCTCTTAGAGACATTTGATGCGAGAAAGATTTCTCAGCTAGATGGGTATATGCCAGCCTTAGAGGGTACCACTGGGGATCCAGACCTCCACAACACTGTAAATGCAGTTGAGGAGGAGGATCCTGAGGAACTCTCTGGGGATGAGGCAGACAAAGGTCTTGAGGTAGTCAGAAGGCTAACTAGGGCCAACATAGACTTGCTTGGGCTAGGATCTGGGGGACCCCCAGTACTGACCCTAAGTAGGCCTAACCTTGGAGTTAGGAGAGATAGATCTCTTTCTAGGGACTCCAATAGATCTCTGCACTCTAATGCCTCTTCTCAGAGGAGAAGGAACTCTCCCCAGAGGAGATTGACTTCCCCTCAGAGAATAGAGCATGAAGCCAGAATGAGACAGGCTACTCTGAGGATTGAAAGGGAAGAACTTGCCCTGGCCAAAGAAAAGCTTGCCTTTGCTAGAGAGCAGCAGATGAGTGGGTTAGTTCCCACTGGTGGCAGCAATCTCCCAAGAGAAAAAGAGAAGGGTTTAGATACTAAACACCTGACAAAAATAGTGCCCCCCTTTAAGCAAGGGGATGACATCCAGAAATGGATGGCTGCTTTGGAGAGGGCCTGCACTGTGCAGGGCATTCCCCAGAGTCAGTGGCCAGCTATACTGTGGCTCTCCTTTGATGGCAAAGGTAGAGATAAGCTCCTCACTACAAGAGTGGAGGATGCTAACAATTACCAGGTCCTGAAGAATACACTGGTTGATGGGTTTGGTTTAACCACTGAGCAGTACAGGTTGCTGTTCAGAGACACCCAGAAAACTCAGTCTCAGGACTGGTCTGACTTTGTGGATAGTGCCACTAAGGCTTTGGAGGGCTGGTTGCTGGGTAGCAAGGTTACTGATTACACAGGATTGTATAATCTGATGATGAGAGAACAAATTTTAAATAACTGTCAGAACCAGTTGTTGCACCAGCACCTTGTTGATTCAGATCTGACCTCTCCCCAAGAATTGGGAAAGAATGCAGACAAATGGGTCAGAACAAGGATCAAGCAGAACCAGAACCAGAACCAGGGTGGTCAGAAGAAAGCAGACCAGAAGGGTAATACTAAGAGTGAACAAAATGACCAGAAGTCTTCAACAGGTCCCCAACAAACCAAAGAGGTTGGGGGTCAGGCTTCACAGCAGAAAAAGAAGACTCAAGAAGGCCAGTCAAAAAGGTGGTGCCAGTACTGTAAAAGTAAGTCTCACTGGTTTAGTGAGTGCACCAAAAGAGGAGGGCAAACCTCTACCACTACAGCCCCTAAGGCAACTGCACCCCCTAGTACAGTCAGTAGTGGTAGTGCACCTCCCAAGGGATTAGTTGGGTTAACCTTGGGAACTGAGGAGTCTGACAACTTAGTTGGCACACTCACTCAGGCTGTCCTTGTCTGTACAGGGGATATGGATATGTCCCCTGATGTAAGTCCCAATACTTTGGGCAAATACAGGCAGACACCTTTAATAAATGGCAAAATGGCTCAGGCCTATAGGGACACTTGTGCCAGTGTCACCATGGTGACACCTAACTTTGTGGACCCTGGACAGATCATGCCAGGTACAGATTTCCTGGTGACCAATGCCAGCAACGTCACTACCAGTCATAGTATGGCGATTGTTGCTTTCTCCTGGGAAGGGGTAAGTGGCCAAAAGAAAGTTGTGGTTAGTTCAGACCTCCCAGTGGATTGTTTGTTGGGCAATGATTTGGAGTCATCACTATGGTCAGAAGTGGAGCAGAGGACTCACATGGAAATGTTAGGCTTGCCAGCACATGTGCTTGCTGTGACTAGGTCACAGGCCAGAAGATGCCCCACTGAACAGGTGCTGGATCCTGGAAGAATGGACCAGACACCTTCCAAGAAGAAGAGCAGTAGGGTTAAGGCTTTGCCTTCCCCCTTGCCCCAGGTTGAGGATCAAGTCTCTGAGGAGGCTGATCTGAGAGAGCTGAGGGAAACTGAGCCTAAAGAGCTTGAACTTGATCAAGTTGAGTTTCTGGGCTCAGGGGGACCCTCCAGAGAAGACCTGGGGAAGGCACAGTTAGACTGCCCTTCCCTTGAACCCCTCAGACAGCAGGCTGCTGCTGAGGCTGCAGGGAATGCCACAGGTGCCCATAGGGTATACTGGGAAGATGGACTCCTGTACTCTGAGTCAAGAGACCCCAAGCCTGGTGCAACCAGGAGGCTGGTCATCCCCTTGTCTCTGAGAGGTTTCCTTCTCACCTTGGCCCATGAGATTCCCCTTGCAGGTCACTTAGGCCAGACAAAGACTTGGGACAGGCTTGTCTCACACTTTCACTGGCCTCACATGAGTGAGAATACCAAGGAGTTTTGTCGCTCCTGTGTCACTTGCCAAGCCAGTGGTAAGTCAGGTGGCACAACAAAGGCCCCCCTCATACCACTACCTGTGGTGGGGGTTCCCTTTGAAAGAGTGGGGATTGACATTGTTGGTCCAATGGAACCCCAGACAGCATCAGGGCACAAGTTATACTGGTGGTGGTGGACCATGCCACCAGGTATCCTGAAGCTATTCCACTTAGGACCACTACAGCACCTGTAGTGGCAAGGGCCCTAGTTGGAGTGTTCTCCAGAGTGGGCTTCCCTGAGGAGGTTGTTTCTGACAGAGGTGCAAACTTCATGTCAGGATATCTGACTGCAATGTGGAAGGAATGTGGTGTCAACTACAAGTTCACCACACCCTATCATCCACAGTGCAATGGGCTTGTTGAGAGATTCAACAGGACCCTCAAAGGGATGATTCATGGACTACCTGAAAAGCTCAGGCGTAGATGGGATGTCCTGATACCCTGCCTCTTGTTTGCTTACAGAGAGGTCCCACAGAAGGGGGTTGGCTACAGCCCTTTTGAACTTCTGTATGGGCATCCTGTAAGAGGACCCCTGTGTTTGGTGAAGGAAGGATGGGAGAGACCTCTCAAAAAGCCTGCAACCAACATAGTGGACTATGTACTTGGTCTCCGCTCCAGGATGGCTGAATACATGGAGAAGGCAACTAAAAACCTAGAGGCCAGCCAAGAACTCCAAAAAGCTTGGCATGACCAGAAGGCTGTCCTGACTGTGTACCAGCCTGGACAGAAGGTGTGGGTACTGGAGCCAGTGGCCCCAGCAGCCCTCAAAGACAAATGGTCTGGGCCCCACACCATCATTGAGCAAAAGGGAGAGGTCACCTACCTGGTGGACCTTGGAACCCCCAGGAGCCCCCTCAGGGTGCTCCATGTGAACAGGCTCAAGGCATATGTCGACAGGAAGGACATGAGCTTGCTCATGGCCACAGATGAGGGACAGGAGGAAGCGAGTGACCCTCTCCCAGACCTGCTCACTCAGAATCCTGATGATGGATCAGTAGATGGTGTTGTCTTTTGTGGCAGCCTCTCTGAACATCAGCAACAGGATTGCAGACAAGTTCTGCAATCCTTCAGACATATGTTCTCTCTGACACCCAGTCAAACTGATTGGTGTACCCATGAAGTGGACACTGGAGACAGTCTGCCTGTCAAGAGTAAAATCTACAGACAGCCTGATCATGTCAGAGACTGCATCAAGACAGAAGTGCAGAAAATGTTGGAGCTGGGAGTCATTGAGCCCTCAGATAGCCCTTGGGCTAGCCCAGTAGTTCTAGTGCCAAAGCCTCACACCCAGGGTGGTAAGAGAGAGATGAGGTTTTGCGTAGACTACAGAGGCCTCAATGCAGTCACTAAGACTGATGCCCACCCAATACCAAGGGCAGATGAACTTATAGATAGATTGGCTTCTGCCAACTACTTAAGCACATTTGACCTGACAGCTGGGTATTGGCAAATCAGGTTAGCTGAGGAAGCCAGGCCCAAGACAGCATTTTCTACCCCTGGTGGGCATTATCAGTTTGTGGTAATGCCCTTTGGTTTGAAAAATGTACCTGCCACCTTCCAAAGGCTGGTGAATCAAGTTCTCACTGGGATGGATGACTTCTGTGCAGCATATCTGGATGATATTGCTGTCTTTAGCTCCACCTGGGAGGATCACCTGGTCCACCTGAGGAAAGTGTTAGAGGCCCTGCAAAAGGCAGGCCTCACTATCAAGGCCACTAAGTGCCAGATAGGGCAGACACAGGTTGTATACCTGGGCCACCTTGTAGGTGGAGGCCAGGTTCAGCCATTGGAGAGTAAGATACAGGCCATCAAGGACTGGGCTCCTCCAATCACCCAGACTCAGGTTCGAGCTTTCTTGGGCCTGACTGGGTACTATAGGAAATTTGTCAGAAATTATGGGTCCATAGTGACCCCCCTTAATGACCTGACAAGTAAAAAGATGCCAAAGAAAGTTCAGTGGACAGCAAGCTGTCAGAAAGCATTCGATGACCTAAAGCAGGCCATGTGCACAGCACCTATCCTAAAGAGTCCAGACTTCTCCAAACCATTCATTGTCCAAACAGATGCTTCTGAGTTGGGTGTGGGAGCTGTTCTATCTCAGCTGAATTTTGATGGCAACGACCAGCCAATTGCTTTCATTAGCAGAAGGCTGACCCCCAGAGAGAAAAATTGGTCAGCTATTGAGAGGGAGGCCTTTGCTGTGGTTTGGGCCCTGAAGAAGCTGAGGTCCTACTTGTTTGGCACTCACTTCACAGTTCAGACCGACCACAAGCCCCTCTTATGGCTAAGTCAGATGAAGGGTGAAAACCCCAAACTACTTAGGTGGTCCATTTCCCTACAGGGGATGGATTTTACAGTGGAGCACAGACCTGGTACTGATCATGGCAATGCTGATGGGCTCTCCAGGTATTTCCACTTAGAGCAAGTAGACTCACCTGGTCAAGGTTAGTTTATTGTCCCAAAGTTTGGGGGGGGTCATGTAGGAGAGTAGGGTCTGCAATCCTATGATCACCCAGATTTTTGCTTTTTGCTTCACTGGTTTACGACTTTCCCTGGCTGTGGGCCTGCTAATCAGACCCACAGCCTAGCTGTTCTCTCTACTCCAAATTGTACCCAGGTACTTAATTGGCACTGGGCCCTCTCAAGTCCCTGTACCCAGGGCTGAGGTGCACCCAGAAGTCTCCCAGGGGCTGCAGCATGTATTATGCCACCCCTGGGCTGACTAACTAAATCAGACACAACTGGCTGCTTGACAGCTGGGGCAAAGTGGTGTAATCACCCTTTGCTTTAGATATAGTATTCCTATATCTAAACCTAAATGGGCACACAGATCTCCTATCAGCCACTCCTATGGCAGGCCTTAACAATCCTGAAGGCAGAGTGCTTGGAATCGTGTGAGATAGTGCTCTGGCATGAGCTGAGCCTGTCTGCGGCTTTCGGGATCCATCCCTTAGCCGTTTCCATGATATCGCATACCATATACTCTTAAGTGCATTATAATCCTCGCGGTTATATGCCAACTCTGGTATCGCTTTATCAAAACATGTCGAGTAAGGTGTCATACGAATTGGAATACTAACCCCTCGCCAATTCTGGCGACGGGGTTAGCATTCCACCCTTCTAGAGGGACACGACATGTATGTAACCTGTAACCCCGGTTAAAGTCAGACAGAGCCTTAGCTCCACAAAATGGATGCTGCCACCGAGACACAAGTCTGCCCTCCTGCTGCTGGGAGTCCTCCCAGCCCAGGAGGCAAGGACAAAGGGTTTCCTGCCAGGGGCGGTGCCAGCACCGTCCCAGACAGGATTTTGTGTATCCTAGGTAGGCAGGGCTTTAGAGGAAGGTGACTGCAAGTGGCACCCCGGTGCTCACTGTGCATAGGCCGGCTGGAACCAGTTCCAGGGGCACTCCAGCCCCTGATCTGGGGAAAGCCCGCCAAAGGAGAGGGGTGTAACCACCCCCCTCCTAGTCCCACCCATAGGGCAGGACTTAGTCGCGTGCCAGCCCCTTTTTGCAGGATAAAGGTAGGAACTGGCCCCCTTCCAAATCAGATCATCTTTGAATCCTGAAACTACTTTCCACGAAAGGAACTCAAGACTTCTTCCCAAGATTCTCCCTTGTGACT
Source organism: Lissotriton helveticus (assembly GCF_964261635.1). NCBI lineage: Eukaryota > Metazoa > Chordata > Amphibia > Caudata > Salamandridae > Lissotriton > Lissotriton helveticus. Next base: position 1,053,472,480 of record NC_136065.1, read on the forward strand.
AAGGAGTAGTCACCCTGCAGCAGCAGGCACCAACCAAGCATCGCGGTTTGTTGCCAGTCTCTCCTTCGGATCAAGACTGCTCCAGCACGACGAGAACCGGCTTCCATGGCACCTCTGACCTCAACCTACATCATCAGCCCAGCTGTGATCCGTGGGTGCGACGAGACCTCGAGGGACCGGCCACCTTCAGAACTGCACGACGCTTGTCCAGCACGACCACCGAGTGACCCTCGACTGAGTGCTTTGGGGTAAGAGAAGCCCCGACCCTGAGCAGCTCCAGCACCGAAGTTCAGCCCCCCTGCATCCACGAGATCTGCGTGGGGCCCTTCTGCTCTTTGCTGCCAACCGCGTTGTCCAGGTCGCTTGCCCGTTGGCTAGTGGCCCTCTCACGACGCTCCACGACGACAAACACTGCTGGTCTGGTTGCTCCAGACTAGCCCTTGCTCCCCTCCAAAAGAGGAGCACCCTGGACCCTCCTGGTCCACTCAAGACGCCATTTTAGGTTCACCGCGTGGGCCTTGCATTTGCCAAGACTTGTTGCCCAATCCTGGGTCCAGCGACGTCGACAGAAAGAACCTTCGTGGGACAGCTCGCACCTCCATCCTGGTCGCCGACAACGCCTCCTGGTCCGAGAGACTGCAGAGCCCAGCAGCGCCCACTCACCTGGCTGAGGTGACTTCGTCCGATGCCATCCTGGTGCCCATCCAAATCACTGGCTAGTGATTCAGAACTTGGTCCCCTCTGCTTACAGGTTTCTTCTTCCCTGATCCAGGCTTGGATCACCACGAACTTCTTCACTGGTCGCCTGCCAGCAACTTCTTTCTTCAGGCTCCTGGATCTTCAACGAGGGTTTCCGACGCAACTTCAACCCTATGCAGCCGCAGCCCCTGGGCTAGGTAACCTGAGTACTCCGGTGCTCCAGCATAGTCCAACACCCTAAGTGTTCGGATCCACTCCCGTTTTCGACCCACCTAGTCGGGTACGCCCGAGAACAGTAACTTTGTCTTTACTAGCTTCCATAGACTTTTTCCCGCCTTACGCGTGAGAGTTCCCACTCTGCGCACGACGTCCACAGGCCTCCTGCTACTAATCTAAGGGTTTAGTATTGTAGGCCTAGCGTTTCTAAAGTCTATGAGAATAGTTACTTACCTGCTAGTAATTCGCATTCCACTTTTGTAATATATGGTTTTTCGTGCCCCTCGGGCATTTGTGTAAATTGTGCGACTTAAAGTATTTTCGTAAGAGTTTTGTTGTGTGCTTAGCTCCCTGACTCATAAAGAGTTCAGGGTAGTCTTGTTATAAATAAATATCTGTTTATTTTCATAACAACTTGTGTGGTGTCCTTTCACTTGGTGTTCAAGGGGTAATGTGATGGTAAAACAGCTGGCTAAACACGCCCTCTAGAGTCTTAGCCTTAGACTGCTCGTATCCATGCTACTAGGATAGCTGGTCTATAAGGTTGACTTACAACCAATCATCAATAAGGGTTGTTTGGACTGATACATAGTGATCACTAGAATAGTGAGCACTGCATATCAGGCCAACTTCTCACACTGCCTTTCTGTAAGAAGGCCCAAATTCCTTCTTCACCGTTATTTTCTCTCTGACCAGATCCCCGATTTTTGGAATCCAGACAGGCCTTGCTGGGACAGGTGGTTTCTCTTCAGTGGTTGTTGGCTGTTGTTTAAACTTTATGTTGCTCAGGTCTTTTCTTGTTTCATTTAAGTCCTGTAAAATAGCCAAACGATCTTTGATATCAAAGCATTTCTCTTTAACCACTGAAGTTTGACTATCGAGGTCCTGGATTAACATTCTAGTCCCAAACAATAGTTCGTACGGACTGAGACCTCTCAGAGAATTTCTTGGCAGATTATTAAGACTACGTTGGACACTTATTAAATGTTTGACCCACCCAGCTCCCGAACCTAATACCTTTGCCGTTATAGATTGCTTTATGTCACGTTTTTTTCTTTCCACAATTCCGTTTCCCTCAGGATGAAAGGGACAAGAGTACCGCAATGCAATGCCCATGCTGGTCATGGCCTCCTTATAAGCTCGAGAGCTAAAAGCAGGACCCTGGTCAGAATGTAGCATGTCAGTTGCGTATGTGCCGATAAAGACACGCAAATCTTTTATAACAGTTCTGGCGTCAGCCGAGAGCTGGGGTCTACATTTTAAGTGATGATAGTCTCTATATGTTAATTTGACGCATTAATCATACTGGGTTTTATATATTTATTGTTTAATCCCATCTTGAGCGAAACGCCATGGTAAAACACCGTCTCGGTCGCCACTGCGATCTCTGTTGCAGTTTGGACAGTTTTTTGCAAATATGTGATGTTGCAGACTCATTCCTGGCCACCAGTATGTGGATTGCAATTCTTCCAGAGAATCCTTTAGCTTAAGGTGTCTAAGACCCTCACCCATATGTGCGTCTGCTATTAACAATATTCTCCTGTTCGTGTTTGGAATTACTCTATCCCCCACTCCAGGGATTTGAGCAAAAGGAACGGAGTTTGCATCGATTATGTATGTATAATTGAGTGGATAGGTGATGGGTAGTGCTGAGCAGTCGCCTTTTGATGACGTTTTCACCGCCAGCATTGTCTCCCCGTCAATGTATTTTTTCGAATGCTTTTTTGTAGCTACGGGAGCCGATTTAGTTGCTTCCGCTTTAGCTGTCTCAGCCAATAAATTCCCTGGAACGTGAACGCCATCACGTTCATGACTCAATGAATGTATCACGTGAGTCTTTGGTAGTTCTTTCTGCAAAAGAACTACTTGTTCCCAAAGCGATTTTTGCTTTATTGTGGCACCTGTGTCATCTTTGTAACCGTTTTGAACCCAGTTCTGCAAATCTTTATTGTATGATTTGACGCAGTAATATGATTCGCACACTATTAGTGTCGGGAATTCGCAATCGGCATTATCTAGCGCCATTTTTAACGCTATTATTTCAGTTTGTTGTTCTGAATTATTTTCCACTGAATGTGTTTTAGTTACCAGAGGTCTCAATTTATCCTCCGTGCCAGTGACCTTTAACGATCGCGCACGCAGCACTGTAAGCTTGTTTACCCCCAACTGCGGGCTGTGCTGATCCGTCTGTATATATTATACAGCCATAGTGTTCTAGAGGCAGGATTTCGGTCGGCAGAGGACATTCAAATTCATATTGGAGAAATTCTTGTGTTTTTAAATTAGGATCAAATTCGTATACCACGTCGGTTGCAGCAAGAGAATTAACCCACTGTATCCATCTCGGATGTAATGCTTTAGCATTTGGAATGCTTGCCTTTGTTACCGCCTCTAGGGCTGGTATTGGTGTAACGATGATTATTCGTTTACCTTGTGCTAGAGATCTTTCTTTCGCTACAGCAGTCTGTACCGCGGTTAGAATTTTTTCCTTTGGGCTAAATTTTATTTCAGCTTTTGTGTACAAATGTGATTTGTATGCTATTGGTACCGTTTCTCCCTCATTAGAGGTCAGGTATGTGAATCCGCATCTTCCTGGGATGACTCGGATTACAAGGTTGCGTGTGTTATCACGTGTTTGCAATTTTGTTTTAGTTAACATGTCTGTTTGCAATGATCTCAAAATTTCTGTGTGTTTTTGAGTCCAATTGATTGTTTTAAAATCTGGTCTTATTAGGTCATAGAGAGGTTTAACCCTCTCTGCATAATTTATAATGTACTTTCTACCGAAATTCAGGAAACCTAGAATTGATTGTAAGTTTTCCAGCGTTCTTGGTGCTTGGATTACGGCGCATTTCTCTAAGAAATTGTCTGCCAGGCTTTTGCCTTCACTTGATAATTCATATCCTAAAAACAGGACAGTCAGATGGGCAATTCTTGACTTCTTGAAGTTGAATTTGTAACCCTCTGCTGCGAACCCAAGTATTATGGTGATAAAGATCAATTCAAATGGTCAGGCGATTTCAGTAGATGTTTCCTAAGTTAAATTTGCCCGGCGTAAAACGCCTCTAATACCATACGAAGTTATTCAATAAAGAGGCAGGCGCTGGAGACAGGAAGACAGGAAACAAGTTTATTCCGTCGGAGTGGAACACATCAGATCAGACAACAAGGTATCGTCTCGAGGTGCTCCCTCAACCTCTCTGAGACCTGGTCTTTTATACACTGGTTTAAGACATGTGAACGTCCTTTATTACAACAGGGACATTGTGAAGTATGAGAACGACATCACCGGCACCCCCCCAGTTCCGGCCCATTCCATGACATTACAACAGTAGAGGCCCTTTCCCCTCATATGATTGGAAGGGGTTATCACGCAGCTGAGTGTTCTGCCGATTCCTTTGGAATGTGTGCGCCTGATCGAATCTCAGGGGATGGGGAGGTCGTGATCAATAGTGGCTCCTTTCAGGAAAGGCGAGTGAATACAGTAATGGGCAATAAACTGTATCCTCGGGCTAAAGGATGACCAGTGGTTTGTACAGGCAGTCGGGCTCAGAGGAAGGGGTCATCAAAGGAGGGGTATTCATGGACGGAAAGGAGGTGTTGGTCAGGCGCGGGGTGTGATTCCCTGAGACAGAGTCATGGGAGGGGAGGGTTCATGACTTGCGCGTGTGAGTGCGGGGGCAGCCAGGGTGCGCGGGGAAGGCTTGCAAGGTTCAGGGAAGTGTGCTGACGGGCGATCGTGAACAGGGAGACCATGGTACCTAAAAATGGCTGTCGTGTATACTCATACGTGAGTCTGCAAGATGGCGTAGATAATGTTTAGTACACGAACTAAAATTCCACAGTCCTCCCTTTAACATGTCTCGCCAGCTTGTCAGTTCGGATCGATCCCCTTGAGACCACGCACCTCTATTTCGTATAGGGGACTCATGTGCTCAGTTTTAAAGTTCAAAGTCTTTGGGCACATACAGTTGGAAATGAGTGCACATAAAGATGGTAAACATTGAATACCTAAGCAACACCCACACAGTATCATGATTGGTATCAATAAAAACATGAACAATCTCCATCCCCAGCTCTTCAAAGTGTCCCAGAACCAGCCTCCAAGCGACCATCCTTCCTGCTCCTGGTGAACCTCCGAGGACAGTCTATGGAGGTGTTCGATTGCTTTGTAGACTGAAGGTGAGTTATCTGGCACGTAGGTGCAACAGCTGGAGCCGATGATGCGGCATGCACCTCCGCGGTCGGCCAGAACCACATCTAGAACAAGACGGTTTTGAAGAGCCACCAGGCGGACGGCCTGAAGCTCAGCCGTGTTGTTGGCGAGGATGCCAGCGGTGATGTTAATGGTTGTTTCTAATGCCTGAGTCAGGTGTCGGATAGCGCGGCTATTTGCCATTGGTCCCCACAGAGGAACAAGTCCCTTTGCTGCATCCAGGAACTGTGCTCCGGTGGAGTCGGCTTGTTCAGTATCTCCGGCGCGCTTTTGCCGGTGGTGGTTGGCTGGAGCCACATACGTGGGAGGAAGAATGAAGGCGATGTAGCACGTACCCCTCCAGCCTCTTGGGAGCCAAGTGTAAGCTTTGGTGCCACAAACAAAGTACATATTCGGGGACGCAACAAAGGAGGGGGGGTCAGCTGAGACCAATGTTTTGGTGATGCGGCAAGAACTGTGACCCACCAGCTGCGTTCCTTGTCCTTCGAGGCATACGAGTCCTGTGACATTGATGACAGACAGGGCCACGGTCAGGGTGGCAGCCGTTTGTTTCCGCAGGTGGGAGAAGGTGGGTCTGGCTGGATTGTGGAGCACTTGCATTTCGACCCTTTCTTTGGCAGGGATGTTCGTAAGGAAGGTTGAACCCGAAATTGCAGGACAAAAGGGCTTTCCTGTCTTGTTCAGCCAGAACCCATAGTAGAAGTGAGACACCGTTTGACCAGAAGTGGCGTTGTCCTTGTGGCTTTCTTGCATGAGGATCAACCAGGCGAGGCAGGAGCCGTGAACTGAGAAAGGAGAAGGGATGAAAGGGATGGAGTGTCCGGTAGCATGTGGGAGCAACCCACAGATCCAGCAGTTCGTGGCATTTGCAGCAAGGTTGTGCTGGTGCAACAGTTGTACAAAGGAATTGTTCCAGAACTCCCTACGCCTTTCTCGGAGCTGAGGTGAAAGGGTGATCAGGTGGTGTTCTTTCGTGGTTGGCTGAACAGTGGTTGGCAACATCTGGTGAGCGGGTGTGCTTTCCTCCAAGATCCAGAAGGAAGTCATGAGGAGGAGGCAAAAGAGGAAGACAATGAAGAAAGCGATTGTCTTTGATTTGTGCAAATTGTCAGTCTTTGGGTTCCTGTAGTGGGTATTTCCTGTTGCTTCCGACGTCTTCTTATCTGGCGCTTCCATCATCTTCTTATCTGGCGCTTCCATCATCTTCATCTTCAAGGTGCTCGGTAGTGGGCAGAACCACAGACTTTGTTTAGCTTCTCTCCGGGTAACCCTTGGTTGCTTTGGGTCACCTTTCTGAGATTTTTAACTTAGTCAGTGGCCTACTTAGCCGAAGCTCTCTCCTTTCGACGCAGGAAATACCCTTCTCGAGATGGCACAGTGGGATCAGAGTGTTTTGCAAGTTCAAGTGCCTCAGTATCAGGATAGCAGTTCAGTGATGGTCGGTCTTTGTTCAGGAGCTCTTCTTGGGTGCTGACGTTGTCTGTCGTGGTCAGGGTCGAGGAAATCTTCTTGCAGTGGTGTGCATGCAGCCAGTTCTTCTTCCCCTCCACTCGAAGAGCCGTCCGAGTGGTGATCAGCACTTGCCAGGGGCCCGTCCACCGGGGTTCCAGACTCTTCGCTCGTTGAAAGTTCCGGATTAGGATGTAGTCCCCCGGTTGGATATCGTGACCGGGACCCCTGGAAGCATCGGGGATGGCCTGCTGCACCTGTTGATGAATGACAGACAACGTTTTAGTTAATTTGCATAAATAATCTGACAGCAGGACGTCGGGAACGTCGTGAATGGAGGCCGGTTTGGGGGCAGTCCAGAGGTTCATAGGCTGGCCAAACACAACTTCGTAGGGGGTCAAGTGGTGCTTAGTGGGAGTGGAGCGCATTGATAGTAATGCCAGTGGAAGGGCATCTGGCCACTTAAATCCTGTGGTGGCCACTATTTTCGACAGTTTCAGTTTCAGTGTAGCGTTGTGTCGTTCGACCAGGCCAGCAGATTGGGGGTGGAAGACTGCGTGGAATCTTTGTTTTACCCCCAACCCCTTCAGGATTAGTTGGATAACTTCAGCTATGAAGTGGGGGCCATTGTCGCTCCATAAAATTCGACAAAGGCCGTAGCGAGGGAAAAACTCTTTCAGCAATACTTTGGCAGTAGTCATGGCAGTGTTATCACGGGTCGGATAGGCTTCCACCCATTTGCTGAAGGCACATACAATGACTAATACGTACTTCAAGCCCTGGCACCTCTCTAATTGGATGTAATCCATCTGGAGGACCTCAAAGGGGTGGTCGGGGATCCCAAACCCTCCCCGGGGTACCACAGTTCCTTTCCCGGGGTTGTGTTGTAAGCAGATAAGGCACTGCTGGACTAGGCGTTTGGCCGAGTCGGGGATCTTGTTGTTGTGCCAAACTTTGGAAATGAGTTCAATCATGGGGGCAGAGCCTATGTGTGCAGGGGAATGTGCCATTGTCAGTATGGGGATCAAATATGCATCAGGCAGCAACCATTTGTTCGTGTCTTTTGTCCGCCAGCAGCCTTCATCGTCCCTTACACCCACCCGTGCCCACTCAGTCAATTCGTGTGGTGTGCTGGCCGATTGGATGTCCCTGATCGTTTCCCTAGCGTCAGTCCATTTTTCCGCTTGTGACCTGGTCACATACATGCGTGTCGTTGTCCTATTCTCAGCTGTGGTTCGAGCAGTGATGTCGGCTAGTGCGTTTCCCTGTCCAACTAAATCTGTTACCGTCTTGTGTGCCTGGCATTTGATTACTGCTAATCGTTTGGGGAGAAGAACTGCTTCAATCAGGGCGGAGACTAAATCTCCGTGGAGGATGGGCGTACCGTGGGACGTCAGGAATCCCCTTTCCCTCCACAGGAGCCCAAAATGATGAACCACCCCGAAGGCGTACTGGCTGTCCGTGTAAATGTTTGCCGTGGTTCCTGCTGCTATGATACATGCTCGTGTGAGGGCAATTAGTTCTGCTGCCTGTGCGGATCGTTGTGTGATGCGAGCGGTTTCAACTACTGTTCGAGCTGTTGTCACCGCATAGGCAGCAGAAGTGGTGCCGTCTGGGAGTTTGATACAAGAGCCATCTACCCATAGTTCTCCATCAGGATCTGTAAAAGCAATGTCTCGGAGGTCAACTCTACTCCTGGTCTGTTCGTCCGTGAGGGTCACACAGTCGTGTATAGGGGGCACATCGGGGTCATTTTCGGGCAAGGGTAACAGTGTAGCAGGGTTCAATGTCGTGCATCTCTTCAGGGTGATGTGGGGTGCAAGTAGAGTCAATTCGTACCCTGTTAGTCGTGCGCTAGTCAGATGTTGAGTCTTAGTCTGGTTCAAAAGGGTGTCAACTGCATGGGGCACTAATACCGTGAGGGAGTTTGAAAGCACAATTCCCTCACTCTGGCGGATAGAGACAGCAGCAGCGGCTACTGCTCGAAGGCAGGCAGGTAGAGCTCTGGCGACTGGATCAAGAGTGGCAGAGAAGTAGGCACAAGGGCGTTGTTTGGCGCCGATGGGCTGAGTTAGAACAGACAATGCGCATCCCTCCCTTTCGTGAGTGAAGAGGGAGAAGGTCTTGGAGTAATCTGGTGTTCCTAGAACGGGTGCCGAGCAAAGGGCATCCCGCAACTCCTTAAAGGATGCTTGGCATTCGGGAGTCCACGGGAGTGGGAACGGAACATCTTTGGCCAACAGGGAAAGTAGGGGTTTTATAATGAGACTGAAATTTGGTAACCATTGTCGGCAGAAAGAAGTAAGGCCCACTAATGAACGGACTTGCTTCTGCGTTTTTGGAATGGGGGTGTCTAGGATGGTTTGGATTCGGTCGGGCGTAAGTTTCCTCCCTTCTTTGGACAGGAGGTGCTAGGTATGTTACTTGGGGCTGACAGAACTGCAGTTTCTTTTTGGAGACTTTGTGGCCATTCTCCGCAAGAAAGTGCAAGAGTTGGATAGTGGCTGTGATTGCAAGTGGAGTGGTGTCGGCCGCCAAAAGGATATCGTCAACATATTGGATTAACACCACTCCATCTGGTAGCTGGACAGCGTCCAGATGCCTTTTGAGGGCCTGGCTGTAAATGCTGGGACTTTCAGTGTAGCCCTGGGGAGCTCTACAAAATCGGTACGAACGGTTTTTTAAAGTGAAGCCGAAGAGATAACGGCTGTCTGGATGGATGGGGATAGAGAAAAATGCATTTTTAAGATCAATAACGGTGAAGGTGGTGGCAGTGGACGGGATGAGGGTCAGGATGGTGGCGATGTCTGAGACTACGGGGTACTGTGGCACCACCACTTTGTTGATTTCTCGCAGGTCGATGATGAAGCGGTATGCTTTCTCATCTCCCTCACCTTGTTTCTTGACAATGGGTAGGATAGGGCTATTGCAGACATTACTAACCACTTCCTCTACCACTCCTGCGTCCACCAAGGACTGAATAATCGCTACCAATGCTTTCTCACCTTCGGGCGATATCCGGTACTGTGGGAGTTTCGGGAGTATTGCATCTGGTCGAACAGTTATGTGTACAGGATCGATCATCATTCGTCCTACATCCGAGTCGTTTCTGGCCCATAGGTACAGGGGTAGGGTATCGAGCAAGGATAGGTCAGCATCTGTTATGGCGTACATATGTCGTGCGGGGTAGGGTCTGGACACGCTCGGGTTGTCTTACAGGATGACTCGGACTCCATCCGGGGAACACCTAATAGTAGCTCGGAAATGTTTCAGTAAATCAATACCCATAATGGCGTCAGGGGAGTTGGAGGAGAGCAGAAATGTTGTGTCAGTGGGATTGTTTCCTAGGTCAAAGGAGATAGGTACAGACAGGGGATTAGTGGAGGGCGTTCCATCGAAACCTATCGAGGTAATGTGTGAGCCAGACAAGGGTGCCCTTGGAATCAGTCGCTTTGATAATACACTACGTGTCGCTCCAGTGTCTACCAAAAATGGAGACTTTGTACCCAGGACCTTAGCAGTGACGTAAGGACCTTGCTGGTCAACACAGAGCTTGACTGGATCCCTCCCTTGCCCCTGGCAGTCCTATGCAGAGTCGTGAGCATTGTTGCCATCGGATTGTTGGCACTGATTCTGTCGGGGCGGTCAAATGTGTTTGGTCTGTCAGATCGGTCATTGGTGGTGTCGCGGGTCTGCCCTCGTCCCTGCCCTCCAGTTTTGGAGCCATTTGTCATGTCCCTTGTTTCTTTATTTTTAATCATTTCCCGAAGGGCCAGGCATTGAGACTTCCAATGCCCAAATTCTTTGCAAAATGCACACTGGTTCTCATCGAGGTCGGTTCGTGGAGCGCCAGGTGTGGGGTTGCGGTCTCTAGGGGCCGAATTCCTAGGGGCATTCGACTGGTAGTTTCCCCTATACCGTTCCCTTCCTGTAGTCACTCCCTGCAGTTGAGCAATCATTACTCGTTCCTTTAAGTCCTTTTTCTTTTTCTCAGTTGCCCTTTCGTTCTCGTTCTTTTGATGTTCGTAATACTGAGCCATCTGAAGGATAGCTGCAGGTTTAGAGGCTCCCCAACTACTCTCGCTAGTCTGTAACTTTTGGGAGACCTCTTGCGAAAGCCCCTTTACGTAGTTTTGCACGAATAGGTGTTGTCCGGTTGCGGTGGTCATATCTTGGCCACTGTAGTCGGAGAACACTGTTTCGAATCGTGAGAAGTATTCTGATACATCTTCCTGAGGTTTCTGGCGACAAGCCGTGACTATCGACCAGTCTACCTTCTTTTCTGGGATCAACGTCTTTAGCTTCTGCACTATTTTGTCGGGGAGTTCCAGTATGTCTTTTACAGGTTTCTTTCCGGGCTCTCGTTCTCTATCTAGGTCATCGAGTTGTTTCCAGGTGTGTCCGAACAGGTCCGTGTGGTCGGCTTTCCGGATTTGCTTCCACACATCAGCCGGCAGACACAACCCGAAAAACAAATCAATGTCCGCTAGAGTCATTATGGTTGAGCCCAAGGCGGTGCCTAGTTCTGTATAAAATGCTGTAGGGTTTTTTCGTAAATCGGGCAGGGTTTGCCTAAAAGTTAAAATATCTTGCCGATCCCATGGTTGGTAAACCCAGTTGTACACAACCCTCCCTTTTGCATCTGCGTGGTTGATATCATCGTTTGTTCCCTGACCTCTTGGGGGAACCCAATAGGGGGCGGCTTCTCTGATAGGCATCATCGTGTTGGCTGCTTCTAATGAGGGCTCAATCGTCTCAGGGACTGTGATCTTGACCTCTGGTTTCTGTTCCGCGAGGTGGCGGAAGACCTCAAGCGTTTGCATGAAGAGGTCTGTCACATCGCTCTCAGTTCCATCTCCAATATCGACCCTTCTATATAGAGCCGTCAATTTTGTTGGACCCTTATTCTGGTACCTATCCTCATATGCGTTCAGGGTGTGGTAGCTGAACCGTAAAATGAAATGCCGTCTATGACTACCGGCATGTGAATTGTGCATATTCATCGTATATTCTTCGCTCTCCTTCCGTTCTACCAATGTTTTTGCTATCTTGTCGATTCCATCCCGCTCATCTTTGCTCAACCTATTTGGTCTGGCTGTTAGGTGCCTACTAGTCTCATGTTCATCTGCTGTTGTTACCAATGCGGCTGGTGCGAAGGCGGTAAGAGCCGGGGCACTAGCGCTAGGGTCACCCATACCTGCACTTTGAGCTGGTGAGTGTTGGGCTAGAGGCTGGCTGGGAGCATAAGGAGGAGGCATGTAGATAATTGGAGGTCCGAGCAGTAACTCGTCATTTGCCCGCTGTTTGGAGGGTATCTCCGGGTAGAGCGCAGAGGTGGTCCTGATAGGGCATTGGCCTGCCAGTCCTGATTCTTGCGTTTGTCTAACTTCCTCTCTTCTTCTTATTTCTTCATCTAGTTCTTTTGCGGCCAGATGGGCGTTTTTTCGTAACTCTTTCACTATTTTCGCTTCCTCTCTTTTCCTGCGATGTTCTGCTTCTTTGCGCCACATGCCAATACTATCAAGCATAGTGGGCGTTGCCTTGTTTATTTTTACAGCTGCTTCTAGTGTTTTTATTTTATTTTTATCAAATGAACCTATCAGTGGCCATTGATTTTTAGGATCTTTTTTGTATATTTATGCCATAACTTACTATAAGCTATAGCGACTAGTCCTTGCTTAGTAAACATGTCCTTATTAGGGGTGCCTTCCAGTGGAGCTGGATGGTTCATCTCTAATAAGCGGTCCGGGTTGACCCAACTATGAACCAATGGGGAGAAGATAGGCATGACGGATTACAATGGGGGGGCAAAAGCCTGCACTACCTATCTTTTCACTACTTGCAAAGACTGGACAGAATATTCTATTCTACGCTATTTGCAAATAGAGAATACCTCCGAAAAGAACCAATTCCCAAAACAGTCAATGTTCGGGCAAACAATCAATCAATGAGGAACGACATAGGTACGACGTGTTAAAGGTTTGCGTTACCTACCCTTCACTATCGGCAAAGGGAGAGAGAATATTCCTATTCTTCCCCGTTTGCAGACAGAGAAGATCCTTAAGAGAACCAACTTCGAACAATTCAATGCTCGATTCAATCAATCAATCAATGAGGAGAAAAATAGGCACGACGTGTTAAAGGCTTGCGTTGCCTACCCTTCACTATCTGCAAAGATTAAACAGAGTATGGCGATTCTGTGCTTGTTTGCAAATAGAGAATCTCTCAGAAGCAATCAATAAGTAATACTAGTATTTTCAAACAATCAATCAATCAATTTCGCAATTTGTCGTGTGTCACGACCTTACCCGGACCGCATGGACAGTTTCTCGTCTTCCGCTTCCAGCGCCCGATTGTCCTCTATTCTCTTGTTGCTATCGCGGCACTCCTGGTGGTTCCCAGCCAGGACCGTAGATCACTCAGGAGAGGTCTGCTCGGAATCAGTGAAGTTCAGATGATCGGCTGTCAGACAAGGGTCTATCGGACAGGAGCTCTTCCGATCGTTGCAGTTGTTCACTCTGTCGTCGGGACCTCTCCCACTGGATCCACGTGTCGCTGATGGGCCCCGCGTTTGGGACGCCAATTGATAAAGATCAATTCAAATGGTCAGGCGATTTCAGTAGATGTTTCCTAAGTTAAATTTGCCCGGCGTAAAACGCCTCTAATACCATACGAAGTTATTCAATAAAGAGGCAGGCGCTGGAGACAGGAAGACAGGAAACAAGTTTATTCCGTCGGAGTGGAACACATCAGATCAGACAACAAGGTATCGTCTCGAGGTGCTCCCTCAACCTCTCTGAGACCTGGTCTTTTATACACTGGTTTAAGACATGTGAACGTCCTTTATTACAACAGGGACATTGTGAAGTATGAGAACGACATCACCGTCACCCCCCCAGTTCCGGCCCATTCCAACACATGACAACAGTAGAGGCCCTTTCCCCTCATATGATTGGAAGGGGTTATCACGCAGCTGAGTGTTCTGCCGATTCCTTTGGAATGTGTGCGCCTGATCGAATCTCAGGGGATGGGGAGGTCGTGATCAATAGTGGCTCCTTTCAGGAAAGGCGAGTGAATACAGTAATGGGCAATAAACTGTATCCTCGGGCTAAAGGATGACCAGCGGTTTGTACAGGCAGTCGGGCTCAGAGGAAGGGGTCATCAAAGGAGGGGTATTCATGGACGGAAAGGAGGTGTTGGTCAGGCGCGGGGTGTGATTCCCTGAGACAGAGTCATGGGAGGGGAGGGTTCATGACTTGCGCGTGTGAGTGCGGGGGCAGCCAGGGTGCGCGGGGAAGGCTTGCAAGGTTCAGGGAAGTGTGATGACGGGCGATCGTGAACAGGGAGACCATGGTACCTAAAAATGGCTGTCGTGTATACTCATACGTGAGTCTGCAAGATGGCGTAGATAATGTTTAGTACACGAACTAAAATTCCACAATGGTGTTCACTCTTTTCAAGTGAGTATCCAAGTCATCATCTGTTAGATAGATGTCATCGACATAAGATAATGCCTCATCATCATACATTTGTAGTAACTCTGTTACTCTCGCTGAGAATAATCCTGGGCTGTTCTTGAACCCCTGTGGTAAACGACAGAAATTTTTTTGCGAGCCATTTATTGAGAAAGCGGTCAAATATCTGCTTTCTGGTGCTATATTTTGACAAAAGAATCCATTAGAGATGTCTAATGTTGTTTTGTATTTTTTGCGCACTATGCTATTCATTAGTGCTGCACTGTGTGAGTTTTGTACTGCAAATATTTTACAACATGAGTTAAGGTGTCTGTAGTCCAAAACTAGACGATATGAATCATCTGGCTTGGAGACAGGAAACAAAGGATGGTTCATTTGTGAGGTGCATGTTTCAATCACCCCCTGGTATTCAAGTTGATCTAAGATCTCCCTGACCTGTTTTTTAGCTTCTTGTTTAATTGGGTACTGCCTCTGTGCAGTTGGTTGTGATTGTAACTGGATTTTGTGAGGAGGTGAGTCCTCATCCCATCCTACATGGTTTTTATATTTTATTTATTTATTTATTTATTTATTGAATTTATATTGCGCTCAGCTACCCGTAATGGGTTTCCCGGCGCCAGGGACAGACTAGAGAAGAGAAACAGGTAATTGCTGAGGAAGGGAAGGAGCAAGAACAGTGACCATACTAAAACAGAAAAGTTTTCAACTTCTTGCGGAAAGCAAAAAGATTGGTCTCTGTTTTTAGCGTTAACGGAAGAGCATTCCACATCTTCGGCCCCCAATGGGCGAATGAGCGACCTCCCATTTTTGCCAATCGGATTCTAGGAATTACAAGGTTCGCTTTATTTGATGACCTGAGAGGACGACTGGGCTGATATGGCTGAACAAGATTGTGCAGGTAAGTGGGGGCAGAACCCTGACGGATCTTAAACAGAAGACACAAGTTTTTAAAAGCTACACGGTCAGGGATTTTTAACCAGTGAAGGTCACACAGGGCTTGCGTTGCAGACATTCTTCGTGGAATATTGCACAAAAGGCGGGCAGCTGAGTTCTGTACAACCTGGAGTATATTCATTGTGGCTTTATCGGCTCCTAGATAGAGCACATTGCCGTAGTCGATACGGGACATTACAAGGGCCTGAACAACAGTTCTTCGAGTAGACTCAGGCAACATCCATAGGATCTTCTGCAACCAGCGTAAGGTATTAAAGCAGATTGCAGCAACCTTAGTTGCCTGTTGTCGCATCGAGAGTTTCTCGTCGATTAGAAAACCGAGGTTACGAACAACTGG
Organism: Lissotriton helveticus; assembly: GCF_964261635.1. Classification (NCBI taxonomy): domain Eukaryota; kingdom Metazoa; phylum Chordata; class Amphibia; order Caudata; family Salamandridae; genus Lissotriton; species Lissotriton helveticus. The sequence goes on from NC_136065.1 coordinate 1,053,487,826, forward strand.
CACGGGGGTAGGCAGTGGACCCATATCACTGGGCCAGTGTCTAGGGCCCCACAGATCTTTATGTTTGCCAAGTATAATAACCTCAGTCTTATCACCGTTGAGCTTTAGCAGATTGACTTGCATCCAGGCCGCAACACGAGAAAGGCCGATTTTAAGGGCAGAGGTGTCCTGAACCCTGCTGCCAGACAAGGAAAACACAATCTGCGTGTCGTCTGCATATGAGTATATGGACAGACCGGCGTCCTCTACGATAGTAGCGAGGGGTCTGATGTAGATATTGAACAACAGAGGGCTCAAAATAGACCCCTGAGGGACGCCGTAAGCAGATGAACAGATCGCCGATTCAGCTTTGTTTGAAAATACCTGAAATGTGCGCTCATTAAGAAATGAGGTCACCCAGGCAAGCGCAGATCCAGCAACACCAAGGGAGTGAAGGGACTCCAATAGAATGGAATGCGACACGGTATCGAAAGCCGCGCTTAAATCCAGAAGGATAAGCGCAAAGGTCTCACCACTATCAATACCGTGTCGGAGTCGCTCAGTCACCCCTAGGAGTGCGGATTCGGTGGAATAATTGGCGCGAAAGCCTGATTGGGATGAATGAAAATATCCCGTATTTTCAACAAACTCGTTTAGCTGGATGTTGACATGGCGTTCCAGTATTTTGGAGCAAGCTGGCAGCAAGGATATAGGCCTGAAGTTGGCCAGGTTAGTAATGTCTGCACCAGATTTTTTTAGTAGGGGAACGACCATGGCATGTTTCCAATCCTGTTCAACACGGGATTCACTGAGGGAGATGTTGAGTAACCTCATTAGGAATCTACGTGGTTCAAGGTCAAGTTGTTTCAATATCTTCATAGGGACAGGGTCCCGAGGAGAGCCTGACCTAATGCTTTTTAAGCATGACAGGAAGGACACATCGTCAAATAATTTCCAGTTGTACAGAAACTCAGTGGGAGGGACAGAGGCATTACAGCAAAAGCCAGGTAAGGAAGGGTCAGTAGAAGGTGGAAGGAGGCTAGGGATTGATGGATGCCCTGAACCTTCGATATAAAAAAGTCCGCAATGGCATTGCAATGTATACCATCTAAAGCCGGCAACGCGGGGACAGTGTCAGCACCTGTAAGTTTCTTGACAGTAGCAAAAAGAGTCCGAGGACAGTTCTGCACTGAAGTGATTGTAGAGGTGATGTAAAGAGCTTTGGCACGTTTACAGTTGGCGTGATAAGCTTTTAGCTCATCCTTGTAAATCACTTTAGAGGGAATGGAATAGAACCTTCTCCACTTCCTCTCCAAGGCTTTACATTTAACACGTTGGATTTTTAACTCATCTGAGTACCAAGGTGCTGGGGGACGCAAGGATCGAAATTTACTGCCAGAACGAGGGGCATGAACATATACTGCATCTGTTAGCCACCTAGAGATGGGGGCATTCAAATTTTGCTCAGTGTTAATGAGAGAAGGAATTGTCTCAGTCAGATGCAGATTAAAAGCAGCTAAATCAATCCTGTCCCATCGATAGGAAGGTTTTGTTTCCTCTACATAATCACTAGCTATATGGAGACCGGGCGGTAGCACAAAGTGTACAGCATAATGATCGGACCAAACAAGCGGGCGTGCCAAGTGAGTACAGTCAAATGAAAGAGTGGAAATAACTGGGTCCAAAAGATGACCGGCCAGATGAGTAGCTCCAGTATTACAAAGTTTGAGGTTAAAAACCTCAAGATCAAAAAGAAAAGATTTAGTAAGGGAATTGTTGACATCATCTAGATGAATATTTAAATCACCAAGAATGGTGAAATTCTTTGATTTCAAAAGTATTGCTGATAGACAATCAACAAGTAAGGGAATCCAAGAAGCAGCATTCCCCGGTGGCCGATAAATTAACAGGCCAGAAAGCGTCAGTCGGGGATTAATCGTAAGTTTAAACAATGCAGCTTCACTACCTGGAAGATGTAGTGCTTCCAGTTTACATTGGTAGGTGGATTTAAAAATAATAGCAATTCCACCCCCTTTACCTGAGGGTCTATCCTGATATAGCATAACATAATTGGAGGGAATAGCTGCGGCGATGTCTGGATGTATGTATCCAGGTCTCGGTCAGGAATAGGACATCAGGAGATTCCTCGGTTATGAAATCGTGGATGTCTAATTTATTCTTGGGGAGCGATCTACAGTTTAAGCTCCAAAAATGGAGCAGAGAGGGAGGAGAAATACCACCCTTCGTAGGCTTCCTTTTCCCCCTACAATGCTTAATGTACTGTTGGGTTTTAGAGAGCTGCATTTTGCCGGTAGTGAAACCACAGCCGGAACATGAAAAGTAATGACAGAATACAAGGGGCACAAAAAGTAGGGGCAGAGGGTCGCAGTGAGTGGAGTATCGCGGATGAATAACATACGCGACCATCCCGAGTTAACATACCTGAAGTCACGGTAGTAAAGGGCAGCCCGTCCTGCAGCCCGTCCTCAGCGCGGACGGGCGCAGACGGGCAGGACTCAGGCACGACTCCGGCTAAGCGAGGGCGACCCATCTGCGCGTCCCGCTGCGCGGTAGAGGAGAGCATTAAATAGGCACTCCAGGCCCAGCGCGATCGTGAGGGCGTTCCAAAATGGCGCCCGTCGATGTGGTGAGGAGCCCAAACTAAGATGGCTCCCAGGCAGGGCAGCCCCCGGGACCTGGACTCGCCAAAACGGCGATGTGCTTTCCGTTAAATGCGGTAAGAGGGAGGGAGAGATGTAAGACCCAGCCTGATCCCGCCTAAAAGCAGGGGAAGACGAAAATAAAATAAGCAAAGCAAATATCCAATAGGGTAGGTTTAAAATACAAATAGCGCTAGCAGCAGCGCAAGCGCAATGGCAGCAGTACCTGTCAGGGCAGAGATGGTAAAGAAACCGCCTTAAATAGGCACTCCAGGCCCAGCGCGATATATAATGCAGGAGCTTGGGCTACAGCCCACTTTCTTGCAAGTGTATATTTTTTATGTATTGGAATGTGATTTGAGAAGGCAGGCATAATTATTTCTTCGCCATGAGGGCACTCCCTGACAAACTCTGGTGGCCAGTCTTTTTCAGCTAAAAGGATGTCATAGCCTTTGGAGAGGTTATCCCAAAATAGACCCCTTATTTTCCTAGTCTTATCTCCCTCTATACGTAATGTTATTTCGTATATTTTATGAGGTTTGCAAACTCTGGTGTCTGCAGTTTCCACCTGAATGTATTCATTCGTGTCCACTGTCTCCAGATGATTCATCAGGATCTTGCGAGCTATGCTCACTTCTGCTGCGCTGTCTAGCATTGTCTGAGCCCACTCTCCGTTTTTCAGCTGAGTCCTCAGGATCCTCGGCATGTTTGATTACTTTAATACTGGCTACCTTCTTCTTTGGAAATTGTAACTTTTTACTTTGATGAGCAGGTTCCTTGTCTTTGGACTTGAAGTGCTCTTCCCTTTGTTCTGACCGTCCTCTTCTTTCCGATTTCTGCGAGGAAGTCTGAAAAGATCGAGAGGGACGTGTATCAATATCTTGATATCTGTCAGGTTTCTTCAAATTATCCCTATTTCTAAGGTTGTATTTTTTCTCAGAGGGCTCCCTCTGGGGAGACTTGTGTCCTTGGTCCGGAGATCTCTCTCTCCGCCGAGGAGACTTTCCTCTGGACTGGAATCTTTTTTCTTTGGGAGTGGATTGTTTATTTCCATCCCAGTTCTTTTTTGGAGCTGTTAGATTATTTTTAATAAATACCTTTTCAGGATTTTCGGTTAGTTGGGATTTCACTGGTTTCCCACCCAAACTATCTCTTCCTAGTTCTTCATAGGATTTTTCTATGATTCTGGCAAGTTCAAATGGTTGTTCTGCTATATCTGTTTCTTTCAACTTCTGGCGGATCGCTACAGATGCTGCTTCCCCTTTTATGTTAGATAATAATAAAGCTGAGACCTGCTTGAAGTCTTTCAGTAATTTCATACCCAGAGTTAAAGCAGGTTCTGGACCGTATTCATTTTGAATCTGTCTTAGTACGTCTGGTATTACCGCCATGGACGGAACACCATGTGTTTTTGTGTAAATGGAAGCAAAGACTGTGCCCCAAGTGTCACAGTCCTCCACATGTGGTGCGATCCCCATTGGAAGGCAGATAGTCAGAATTCTGTGTTTCTCAGTAGGGGTAGTATCCGGAAATACTGCCTCTATTTGAGTGATTTTTTGTGCTAACCAGAATGGAATTTGTTCCCGTTTTGCGGGTACTTTACCTAGGCATGACTGTATGTTCTGTGGTGTGATTTTATTTGTGTTCCTCTGATGAGGGGTCAGCTGTGGAATGTTAATAGCTGGTTGGACTGTTGAAGTCCGCATTACATATTGGACTAATTGTCTATGTATTTTAATCAGGTGTTTTAGCTGTGCTAAAAGTTCTGGTATTGACATTTTTTCAATGTCTGGATGTGGTGTGTAGCTGGCTAGAACCGGCCACGTTGCTCCTGGTCTACCTAGTGGACCGAGCCTGGTGATGTGATTATTATGTTTTAGGGCGCCTTTAAACCAGAGCAGGTGCTCTTGGTATTTTAATGGGATTTCCACCTCCTCGAAAGGAGTGTAGTCATCCGGAGGTTCCTCTATTTTATAATAGTGGAACTCTTTTGTGACAGCGTTTGCTGCTGGAAAGTTTATCCATGAATAGAATACCTCTGTCTGCCGATATTCGTGTGCCTCAATTACGAATATGACTGTACCACCTCTTGGTGTTAGTCCATTTTCTATAAGTTTAGTGTTATAGTTTTTCTTATGCTAACCGGGATGAGTATTGCATCCGGGTCTTGCTGTAGGAGACTTGTGTCTTCCGCTAGGAGTTGAGCTGCTATTCTAGCTGTCTCCCTCTCTTCTTCGGTTTCTGACATTTGTACTGACAGAAAGGTTTTTTGTTGCAGATCAGGTTTCCAAGGAAACAAAGATTAGGTGCACAATACTTTGGAACACTGTATCCTTCAACATTGAATAAACCAAAAACCATACATAGAAGTCTCCTCCTACTAAGTTTGGCGGATTTTTAACCTTTGACCCACTCCAGACGTCTTTGGAGTATTTATGGGAGAAAGGGTCGGTGTGAAAAAGCACGACTGAGTTACTCTAATGCCTTGCATTAGATTTATCGCCTTACCAAACGTTGGGCGCCATATAGTGTAGTTCCTATATTCCCAATAGGCTCTGCGCATTGGAATAATATCTTCAGTAGTGTAGACGTAGGACTGAGGTTAACTAGGTCTTTTACTGACGATATTAAACTTAAGTTTTGTGTGCCAGCTAGCTCAGAGTTCACTAGAAACTTTCTTGAATAGGCGAGGAGGATATTAACCTCCCTGGATAGACAAGAAGGGATTTAGTTTCTGACAACCATAGAACATGACAACTTTGCTCTCCCTGATCAAGAGTATATCTCTAGAGTCGTGTGAAAACAAAATACAGCTATTTTACTCAGTCAATACGTGCATACTTAGTTTCACCAGATTGTAGAGAAAAGAAGAGACGGGCGTTTTCAATAAAAGGTGTTATTTATTGATCAGTCTCTTTTCTCATACAAGAGAAATGAATCGCTACAATTGTAATACTGATGGTTAAGTAAAATGCATACAGTAAAAGCAGGATTATAAAATAATACTGTAAAAGCATTGATATGGTTTCTTAGCCATATGTTACTTTAAAATGGATAAAAGATATACATACATATATACATTGACTAATCGTACTCAACTGGTGCTTCTAACTACGCCTACCCCGGTGTACCCGACCTAAGCCTAATACATGGGAGGGAGTAAGTAAGTAGCAGTTTAAGTTAAGTTTGTTTTGCCAAGAGTCTGACTCAAGAATTCTCTGTAAGGGGTTAGTCAGTTCAGTACCTGGGATTTAGAAGGCAGGAGGGCTGGTATCTTTTTCTCAGGACTCGGTATCCCAGTTACCCGCGAGGGCAAGCTGGAAACGCTGGAGGCTGGATTCCTCTGCAAGAGGAAAGGCAGCGTTTTTCCTCAGCGCGTCAAAAGGGGAGGGGCAGCGTCCGTGGGCTCTCGAATCAGCTAGGCTCTCCGGCAAGTAGTCGCTGCTCCAAGCTCATCACCACCGTGTCTTTACTTAGGGCAGTGTCGGTATATTTATACCTGAGAGGTGCCAGGTTTGACGTAAGGATGGACATAAGACGTCAATTAAGAACTGGTCGTTCTTACATTCTTTACAGGAGTTCTCAAACGAAATCAAAACAATAGCAGCGGGGATTTCCCAGGTTTGCTGGAGGCTTGGTTTGTTTAGAGAACTCGGTGTGCTTTCTAGGGGGCTGGAGGAATAGTGCTTGCTTAATGTGACAGCATGCGCTATGACTAATTTATGAAACTGGTTTCTGTGCCGTTGTATGGATATTAGTGATTTATAACCGGACAAGGGTCAGAAATTGGAGTATCGATACAGGTCCCTAGATAAATACACTACAACATGTGCGGAGATTCCTATCATTTCTGCATGGGTCCTAAACTCCACTTCAGACCAGGCTGACGTTTCTAAATCATTGCCAAACAAGCATTCAACAGGGAGGTCTGCATTTACCACAACTTTCTTAAGGCCAGTTACCCCTCCCCAGGAGAAATGAACAACTGCCAGGGCATGGTTGGTCCTGACATTGCTAGCATTGGTCACTTGGTAAAGTTTACCAAGTATGATTTGTCCAGGGTCCTCAAGGTTTTGTGTCACCATAGTGACACTTGCCCCTGTATCCCTGTAGGCCAAAGCCTCTTATCCATTGATCAAAGGCTGCTGTCTGTATTTGCCCAAGTTACTGGGACTCACACAGGAGGACATATCCATGCCTCCATCACAGATCAGAACAGCCTGAGTTTGTACTCTGACTAGGCCAGAGTAATGTAATGTAATGTAATGTAAATGTAGTTGAGCTTATATAGCGCACAGCTACCCGCAGTGGGTGTCCCGGCGCTTGCTTAGGGAACCCTTCCTGGTATTCCCCTGTGAGATAGCAGGGTATCCACAAGGTGAAAGTCAGGCATCCCGCCGCGAGGGGCCGTTGTGGAGATTAAGCAAGCTATTGCCCAGAGTCGCAGAGTGTGAACCCGTGAGTCGAGGAGGCACCGGGGCGAGAATTATCGAGTCCATGGAATTTTTAGCCCAAGACCCCGCCGAGGCGGGGAATTGAACCCTGGTCCAGGACCGATCTCAGCTTCCGGGTCTGCTGCCTCTAACCCCTGAGCCACACTTCTCCACCCTGAGCCACACTTCTCCACTTCTCCAGAGTCCATCTCAGTACACAGGGTTAACCCTACTACACCCTTCTGCTGAGTACCACCACTTGGAACTAGGGGGAACAGTTGCCTTAGGGACAATGGTGGCTGGAGTTGTATCTTTATTAGTGCAATCACTAGTCCAATGGCTGTTCTGCTTACAGATTTTACACCATGGTTTCTTTTGGTCTTTCTTCTTGGAAGATTGGGAATCCCCACCATTAGAAGCTTTTTGGGGGACTTGTGAAGACTTCTGGTCTTTACCCTTCTCCCCACCCTTATTAGGATCTTGCTTTTTCTGGTCACCACCTTGGTTATGTACCTTCTGCTTCACCCTGGTTCTGACCCATTTCTCTGCCTTCTTTCCCAATTCTTGGGGAGAGGTCAAATCAGAGTCTACCAGGTGCTGATGCAACAGCTGAGTCTGACAGTTATTAAGGATATGCTCCCTCATGATCAAATTATACTATCCTGTATAATCACACACTTTACTGCCCAGTAACCAGCCCTCCAGAGCCTTAGTAGCACAATCTACAAAGTTAACCCAGTCCTGAGTCTGTGTATTTTGGGTATCTCTGAACTATATCCTATACTGCTCAGAGGTTAGGCCAAACCCATCTATTAGAGCACTCTTCAGGACTTTGTAATTATCAGCATCCTCTACTCTGACAGTGAGGAGCTTGTCTTTGCCTTTGCCTGCAAAGCATAGCCACAAGATTGCTGCCCAATGTTCCTGGGGTACCTTCTTTGCAGGCCCTTTCCAGTGTAGTTATCCATTTGTGGATGTCATCCCCACTCTAGTAGGGAGGGACAATCTTGCTCAAGTTTTTATGGTCATAAGACCTATCCCTACCACTAGGGATGTTGCTGCCACCATGGGACTCTAGTCCCATCTTTTTTCTTGCTCTTTCAAGATCTAGGGACTCCCTTTCTAAGGCTACTCTTTGTTTCCTTATCTCCAGGTGGGCTTCTTTAAACCTCAGCTGGTTCTCTCTCTTCTCCTGGAAGGTGTCCCTCCTACGAAAAGAGACAGAGGTCCCTACAGATATGTCAGAATGGTCAGATTCCACTGAAGGAGATCTTGGCCTTCTAGGCACACCCCCAACTCTTCCTCGGGGGACAAAGACAGGGCCACCTTGGCCTTCTTCATCTCCAGTTAGAGCTGGATTGTCCAGGTCCAGGTCATTGTCACCTCCCTGGTCAACATCAGAGTCTTAGCCCTGTGGCTTAGTACCACTGGCCTCTTCCCCTTCTGTTGCTTCCACCCCATTGTCTACCCTTTCAGGCTCTGCAGCCGTTCTCTGGTCATCAATCATTAACACCTCTCTGAGATGTTGGGTGGTAGCATTCTTTGGTGTCTTCAGTTTCCTCATAGTCACAGAGCCCTTAATTCTAAAAAAGGGAATGTGTCATACTTGGATGTCTGTAACATACTGACATCTGGCAGGGACACACTGGTTCCTGGCCCTGAAGACATAACTAGTGAGGTTTGGTGTGTGCACTACCTACTCTAGTTGTTTACCTACTAAACTCTCTTGAGTTGTAGAAAGGGTGTGCTTAAGCCCTTGACACACAACTCTAAGTTCAGTAGAACTTACTGTATTTAAGCTTGTATTATATGTACCTCTGGTACCGTTAGTGGTTTTTAAATGATCAATCACTTGAGATTATCTTTTAAAACAATGGCAAGCTGGAATCCTACACGCTGCACACCAATGTGAGAAGTTGGCCTGGCATATGCTGTCCACTAATCTAGTGGACACCTTGCAGCAGTCCAAACGACCCTTATTGATGGTAGGTTTAAAGACAACCTATATAGAAAGCTATCATAGTGGTAGCTGTGGAGAGCAGCCTTCAGGCTAAGTCTTGAAGGAATGTAAAGCAGCTTGTTTTATCAGTCTATAATCTCAAGAATGACCAAATGAAAGGAGAACCGCATCAGGTATACATATATATATAAAATATATGTATTTATTCTAAACACATCCCTCTAGTCTCTTTATGAGGCTATAGGCAAAAGTAGATACAGTAAACATATTTAGCACAGAGTAAATTAGCACAATATACGTTGAGCCCTAGGTGCGTACCAAACCATATAGTAAGAAAGTGGTATAAGAATCACGACTGACATAGATATAAGGCCTAGAGCCTTTAGAACCGCAGGGGCCACCAGGAACCACCCAAGGTAGTTATGTTATGTTATGTTATGTTATAACTACTTATATAGCGCTCAGCTGCCCCAGGGAAGGGGCGTCCCGGCGCTTACAGCAGCGAAAAGTAAAGCACACTACATTGAGACCCAGTAAGACATATTCCCACGAGATTTTTTTTTTTTAAGGGAAAGAGATGAGTCTTAACTGCCTTCCTGAAGGTCAGCAGGTTATCTAGTTCTCGTATGTGGGTCGGTCATGAATTCCACAGTTTTGCTGCCAGATAGCGGAAGGAGCGACCTACCGCTCTACAGCGTTTTATCCGAGGCACCGTAACCAAATGCTGCCCCGTAGAGCGTAATGCACGAGAGGGGCCGTATGGGATCAGCAGGTTATCAAGCATTTTGGCGTGGCCGGTTTCAGAATTTTAAAGGACAGGCTGAGCGTTTTAAACTGAATCCTTTGTGCCATAGGAAGCCAGTGAAGCCTCCGGATACTATCGGCAGCAGAGCAGAACCGTGGAAGGCCAACTAAGGCCCTGGCAGCTGCCTTCTGGATACGCTGTATCCGGGTGATTTTGGCTTGATTTGCCCCCAGAAGCAGGGAGCTAGCGTAATCCAGACGAGAGAAGATAGTAGACTGGATTATCAGCTGTCTAGTGAATGCGTCAAAGAAATTTAGGATAGGTTTAATACCTCGTAAAATGCCGAAACAAGTGGCAGCGGCTTTTTTTGTGTGGCAGCGGAAACTAAGAGAGGAGTCAATCCACACCACCAAGTTCTTAACCTCATTCCTGGGTTCGGGGGCCTTACCTAAGGCAGTGGGCCACCACTGGTCACCCCATAAATCAGTGTTGTTACAGACTATCAAGACTTCGATTTGTTTGCATTCAATTGCAAACAATTAGACGTCATCCAGTCTGCCGCGGCAGCAAGTCCATTTTTAAACTTGAAGACATTCAGACTCGAGCCATCCAAGAGAGCAACCACCAACTGCGTGTCGTCCGCATATGAGACCATGGTGAGGTCCCATTTTCTGGCGACAGCGGTTAGTGGCTGAACATAGAGATTGAACAATGTGGGGCTCAATGCCGAGCCCTGAGGAACGCCCTGCTCAATCGGATGTGCCTGGGATAGGAATGGGGGATTGGAAACACGAAAGGATCTTTCTGTCAGAAAAGATCTGAACCATTCAAGGGCCAGATCTGAGATCCCTACCTCCTCCAGACGGCGGAGCAAAACCTCATGCGAGACCATGTCAAAGGCGCCGTTTGACCAGAGTCAAGAATGTTCCGCAGGTGTTCCGCCATAGCAAGGAGAGCAGTCTCTGTGCTATGACCGGCGCGGAAGCCATATTGAGTTACATTTAGAATGTTGTTAGAGAGCAAGAAGTTGGTAAGTATGCTATTATCATGGACTTCGGCAGCCTTTGCCACCGTAGTGTAGTGACAACGGGGACCCACGGGGGACGCGTGCAGTGTCTAAACACAGCCGCAAATCACCATTAACTTCTGTGGGGAAAGTCGCGGATGGAATTTTAAAGATTAAGGACACTTTGAAGAGGACTTGGAGCAAACCCCTTTAGAACTAGGCATGTTTAGAGTCAATACCTATGGGAGCACTAGAGTACTCGAGTTACCTCACCCAGGGAAGCTGGGTGCATAGGTGTCTTTTGGTGTCAGGTTTCGTCTTCGTTTTCAATGGCGATCTGCTACAAAGTGCTGCTGGTGACCAAGCCGAAAGTGTCAGGGTGGATCCAAGGGTGGATCAAAGATCTTAAGAACCTGAAAGCAGAGGGGACTGAGTCTGGGTCACTTGCCAGTGACCAGAAAGGCGATGAGAAGATGCCAATCGATGTCGGATGATTTCAGGTGAAGAAGGTGAAGCTTGACTCTTCAGCCCCGAGGACCAGAAAGGTATCAATGACAACCAGGAGCTGGATTCGAGCTGTCCCACAAAGGATGTCACGTACTGTGGTGTCGGTATCCAGATTGGACCCAACAAGCCTTGGCAACAGCAACTCACGCAGAAAGCAACGATTGGCTTCGATGCAGACCATCAAGATCTGAGGGACTCACCCTTTGGAGGGGAGTCAGGAGACGTCTGGAGCAACCAGGAAAGCCCAAGAAACAGAAGAGTTACCTTCATGGGGACCCACCAGTCAACGGACCAGGGATCGCAAAGGAGCCTCAAGTGGAAATGCTAGGAGCGGGACCAGGGAACACTCATGGAGTGTAGGCCCACAATCGTCAGTGCAGATGGTGCTTGGGGCTTGCACTACAAGTAGCCCAATGCACAACCTCAGGAAAGCTCGGGAAGTTGATGCACTAGCAAATGTGCAAGGTGTCCAGTAGTTCTGGTCCCATGTCACTCATGAGGGCTGTGGGTCTCAGCTTTGCTGCGATCTCGTGTCGGCCTCTGAGAAGTCTGGAAGTCTATGTCCTGAGTCACAAATCCGTCAGGATCTGGTGGGAGCCTTGGAAATGCAGACCGTCAAGATGCTGGTGCCTGTTTGAACAGGGGAGTCACTCCTTGACCCTAAGGGACATTCTTCCGTCTTCTAGTCAATGTAGAATGTTGAAGTTCCAGGATATATGTTGCAGAGTTTTGTCCAGGTGTAATCTGAAGTCCTAGGGACTGGGTTCCCAAAATTATACTAAGAAAGGGGGTTGGACTTACTCTGGGGACCCACCTATGGGAGGTCAGGGAAGAGGGGTGGTTACACCCATTCCCTTTGTCCAGTTTCTCGCCAGAGCAGGGGCTGAGTGCCCCTGCAACCGGTTTGAACTGGGGTATGCACAGGGACACCAAGTGTTCCCCCAGCACTGTCTGAAAAGTATTCTCTGAATGCATCCACCCAGCCCCAATACACTAAAACCTGTCTGGGAGGTGGTTACACCTCCCTGTGACAAGAAGCCTATTGTCCAGGCCTTCCCTGCCAGAATTCCGTCCAGCAGCAGGAGGCCAGACTCGTGTTAGTGGCTGCAGAATCCATTTTGTGATGTCAGGGCTCTTTAAAACTATTACCGGTTATGTTAGTGTGTACATGCCTCTCTCTCTCGAAGGATGGAATTCTACCCCCGCTGCCAGGACTGGCGGGGGTAGGATTCCAAAGTGTTTGACACCAAACACGACGTGTTTCCATGCAACCATTCCAAAGTTAGCATTTACCGTGAGGTTATAATGCACTTAAGAGTATATGGTCTGGCTGCATCACAGAACAGCCTCAGAGAATATATTACGAAAGCTGCAGAGGGGTCCTGCTCATGCATGGGCACCCTATCACACAAAACCAAGCACTCTGCCTTCAGGATTGATAAGGCCTGCCATAGGAGTGACTTATAGGTTTATATGTGTCAGTGATTAAAGGTAGATATCGGTAACCTATATCTTTGTAAGGGGTGCATGCACCACCCTACCCAGGCTGCAGTAGCAGACCTGTGGTGCCATTTTGGAAGGCATCCCAGGGGTGGCATAATACATGATTCAGCCCCTGGTAGGCCTCTGGGGTACCTTTGCCCTTAGTACCTAAGGTACTGTATACTAGGGACTCACAAGGTTACCCCAGTAACCAATCTGGAGTGTACCTAAAGTAAATGCATTCAATTTAGAGAGGAAGCAGCTAGGCTGGGGTCGAAAAACAGTGAAACGCCAGCAAAAAGTGGGGGTAACCATAGTAAGCAGATCCTACTCTTCTACAATGATCTTTGGCAATCTCTCCCCTGGCTGGTCCCCCCACAGGGTGGCCAGCCAAGTTGGGATCACCTACCTCTCCTGTCACAAAGGTCAGAAACTTGGGTGTTATGTTTGACGACAAGCTGTCTTTCACACACCACGCCAGCGCAGTTGTCTCCTCATCCTTCTACGTCCTCAGGATGATAAAAAAACTCCTACCATTTCTCCCAACCAGCCGGCAGAACTCTTATCAGCACACTGGTAATGTCGAAAGTTGACTACTGAAATGGTCTCCTAATTAATGCCCAGGAAAAGGCCCTTAGTAAGCTGCAACTGGTGTAGAACGCAGGCGCCAGGATTCTGTCAGGCACCCCCAAGTTTAAGCCAATATCCAAGGTGGTGCGACAGCTCCACTGGCTGCCCAGAAGAAGCCAAACCAAATTCAAGGCGCTATGCATCACATACAAGGCAACCCACAACACAGGACCTGAGTTTCTGAAGAAAGCTCTCTGCTCATACATGCCCAGTAGAGCCTTGCGCTCTTCGGCAACCAACCTTCTGACGGTCCCTCGAACCAAGAAAGCCTCATGGGCCTATAGGCGATTCACAGTTGCCACTGCCAGACTGTGGAACATGATCCCCCTTCATATTAAGACCAGTCCCACCCTGCGAGCCTTTAGAAAAAAATGAAAAAGCTGTCTCTTTAACCAATAAGTCACCTGCTCCATGGCCTTTCCTTTCTTTTAGTCTGCAGCGCAAAGACACCCAAGGGTATTTGCGCGCTTTACAAGTTGCTTAAAATAAAATACACCCTTGTGGGACTCAGCACCATGCCATAACATGGCTGCCAAGACTAAATACAAAAAGGTACTGACTGTCCTCATGCAAGTGTATGGTTAAGAAAGTCGGAAACAAGCATCCAGAGAACGGTTTCTGGGTATTTGTGGCTGGGGATGAGTGTCTGAAAAGTTTTAGCTCTCCGTCCATCATCTCCTTGCATTTGCTTTGTTCGCCCTAAGTTGGCAGGGTATGCCAAGACGTGGGTTCCTTGCTCACTTTGCCACTGGATTCAAGCTAGCCTGGCTGATGAAGACTGTTAGCCCAAAACGGTCCCAGGATGCTTGTTTCCCGTCCAGGGAAGATATGGCTTGGCAGTTCGGGCTGGACTGTTCCCATGAGGCACAGGGTCAAGACTGATTTGCATGTAGCTGTGTCTGAACTGGGGTGGCGAAGTGAGCTAAAAAAGGATGATGGAGTCATCCCAGATCTGTGACTGGGGGTGAGTGTCTGAAAAGTTTCAGCACTCCGTCCATCATCTCCTTGTGTTTGCATTGTTCTCACAATAAATTTACCATAGCCTGGAAATGCAGTGCACCTTCTTTCAAAGTGATCTTGTGCCATTGTTTAATCTAAATACAAGTGTTAAGCACTACAACTATTGCCATATAATGACCTGCGGTATCTTTGGGTTGTGCTTATTCTCCCACCCTAATAGGTATCTTTGCCTCTCCCCTTATTAAATCTCCTATAACCTTAAACCATTTAATTTTTCTGGTAAAATGTTAAAAAAAACAATTAGAAGTGCTTGTTTCAAAGCAAGAGCCAATAAATGACTCATAGTTCTCATGCCAAATCAACAACCAATAAAAGTGTGGCATCCCGTGAAATAGACAACTGATCGCAGCTGTGGCTTTACATCAACCGACCAATACCAGAGTGGCACACAGTGACGTCAGTCTGAGTCCTGTACAATTTGTACAAACGCACTCTCTTCAGTGATACACATGCATACAAATACAATACAATGGAAACAAATAACGATTGTCTGCTTCTCTAAAGAAATCGACAGAATTCAATCAACAAAAAGTAATTCAGAACAACGCTTTCCAGTCTACACTGACACACATTCAAATGAAATCTCTGCCTGCCACGGAATCACCCTGATCAGTACAGTGTCCCTCTGCACAAAAGGTCCACCACACTATTTATTTATTTATTTATTTGATATATTTATAAAGCGCATACCTGTCACCCAGAGGGCATCCTGGCGCTTTGATCAAGGAACCATGTACTATGACCGCTATATCCGCTCAAGCATTTTTAGGGAATAGGTAAGTTTTTAAAGCCTTCCTGAACGGAAAATAGTCCTTATGACTCCTCAGAGAAAGAGGGAGGGAGTTCCAAAATTTGGCTGCTGCCACGCTAAAGGAGCAGCCACCCATCCTCACTCTTTGAAACCTTGGCACCACCAAAAGGTGAGCAGATGAAGACCACAGGAGCCGTGGGGCCGAGTACCACGCAAACATATTTTGCAGGGGGATGGGGCCCAAAAGGTGCACAGCTTTAAACACTAAACATGCCGCTTTAAACTGTACCCGCAGACCTACCGGGAGCCAGTGCAGATCTCGAAGAGCAAGAGTGGAAGAGCTAGACCTAGGGCGGGAAAGGGCCAGCTTGGCGGCCATATTCTGCACCCGCTGTAGCTTCCCTATCAGATTCTTTGGGGCCTCCAGAAGAAGTCCGTTGCAATAGTCAAGACGACTTAGTATAGTCCCACGGACTACTTCCGGCCTGGCTTGGGCGGGGAGAAGAGGCAGAACTTTGCGAAGCATGCGTAGCAGCATCATACACGTCGCAGTGGTTTTATTGACGTGCATGTCAAGTTGTAGGTTGGGGCCAAACATTACCCCCAGGTTACGAGCTGATTCCGATGCCAGCACTGGTTCGAGGAAGGTGCTGGGCCAAAAATTCTCAGGGAGTGCCCGCGGAATCCGGTCAGTAGAACAGTGGAGCACCTCCGTCTTCGAGCTATTAAATTGCAGGGAGTTAGCTCGTAGCCAGTCCGCTGTGGCTGCCATGCAGCGATGGAAAGTATCCAGCGAGACCGCATTGTTCCCTTCCAGAGAGAAGACCAGCTGGGTGTCATCGGCATAGTTAAATGCCGAGACACCGAAAGATTTTATTAGCTGGACTAAAGGCCGGAGGTACAGGTTGAACAATATAGGGCTGATGGCCGAGCCCTGTGGAACCCCCTGACCTATACTCCTTGGCTCAGAGCTAAATGGCGGAAGTGAGACCAACTGTTGCCTGCCGCCAAGATAGGATATTAGCCAGTCTCTAGCCCCCTCGGTGACCCCGCACTCCTCCAGCCTCCTGACCAGGGTCCGATGGCAAACCGTGTCGAACGCGGCCGACATGTCGAGCAGCACTAAAAAGGCTGCCCGACCACTGTCGACACGCGAACGAAGATTATCCAACACGGTCACCAGCGCGGACTCCGTCCCGTGTCCAGGGCGGAAGCCAAACTGGGCCTCATCGAACCACCCGATGTTCTCCAGGAAGCCGGAGAGTGAGCGGGTCACCCACTTTTCCAGGATCTTAATCGGAAAAGGGAGCAAAGAGATCGGCCTAAAATTGGAAAGACAGGCCGGATCCAAAGTAGGCTTTTTTAGCAGAGGTGACACTACTGCTAGCTTCCAGCACTCTGGCACCGATGCCGACTCCAAGGATTGGAGACAGATCAAGAACAAAGGCGGAAACAGTTCTACATTATTATTATTATTATTGAATTTTGTACCGCGCACGGTTACCCAGGGGCATCCCAGCGCTTATAGAAACCAAGAGCAAGCTACTAATGGAAGGCAAAGAAGCTGCAGTTATTCTGGAAAGAGATGCGTTTTCAGATGTTTTCGGAATCTGAGAAGATTTGGTTCGGAGCGCAGTGCGAGTGGGAGGGAGTTCCAGGCGCGCGCTGTATGGATAGAAAAACTCCTGCCCCCTGAACGGGCTCTCCTAATTCTCTTTATCTGAAGGAGATATTTGTTGTCGGAGCGTAAAGCTCTTGTGGGCTTATAGGGCCGGATCATGTCCTTCAAAATAGCTGGTCCTTGCCCCTGTATGCTCTTATGGGCGATGCAGAGGGCTTTAAATGTAACTCTCTCTCTGACAGGGAGCCAATGGAGTGCTCTTAAAGCGGGCCTGGCTGACTGCCTGGCCGGAACGTTCCGCAGCAGCCTTCCTGCTGCGTTCTGCACTTGTTGCAGAATCTTAAACGTTGACTCTGGCGCTCCGAGAAAGAGGGCATTACTGTAGTCCAGGCGTGAGATGATTAAGCCTTGGACTAACAGCTTCCGGGAGAGTTCTGGCAGCAGGGGGAGAACCTTGCGGGCCGACCGGAGCATTCCATAACACACGCCAGCGGTCTTCTTGGCGTGTGCCCTAAAGGACAAATCCGGCTCCAGCCAGACCCCCAGGCTCTTAATCTACTTCTTTGGGTCGGGCGGGGTGCCCATACAGTTGGGCCAGCTGCTCGCCGAGAGGGCAAAACTTGACTGGCCCAAGATCATCAGCTCTGTTTTTGATCCGTTCAGTTTGAGCGATGACATGGACATCCAGTCAAACACCTCTCTCAAGCAAGAATGGAGCATCTCAGGCTGTTTCTCCAGCTGTGTCAAACTCACCACAAGCTGGGTGTCATCCGCATAGTTTATGGTCTTAAAGCCAAACGGAGACACCACACCCTCCAGGGGTGCCATGTACACGTTAAATAACGTGGGGCTCAGGGATGAGCCCTGGGGCACCCCGCAATGAAGTGGGAGGGGAGGGGATTTTGCGTTTCCTTCCCAGACCTCGAAGGTACGCCCCTCCAGAAAGGAGGCCAACCATTCCAGGGCCACTCCAGTGACACCCGACTCAGCTAGACGTTGTACCAACACCCCATGGTTGACGGTATCGAAGGCCGCACTAAGGTCCAGGAGGATCACTGCCACTGACCCCCCTGCATCCAAAGTGCTCCTGGTCTCCTCTACCACTGCTAGCAGAGCCGTGTCAGTTCCATGGCCCGGTCGAAATCCCGTCTGGGAGTCCCTCAACCGGCCATTCTCCTCAAGGAAGTTGGATAACCGATGGTTCGCCAGCCTCTCGGCGATCTTACTAACTCCTGGTAACAAGGAGATGGGCCTGAAATTGGCCAGGTCCTGCGGGTCCAAGCCAGGCTTCTTCAGAAGCGCTTTGACAACCGCACTTTTCCACTCCGGCGGCACAGTCCCATGAGAGAACGAGAGATTGACTAGATCGGTCAAGGGCTCTCCTATCGCCAAAGCGGCCTGCTTTAAGTACCGCATTGGGACTGGGTCCCGCGGTGAGCCACTTTTCAGGCTCCCGAGGACCTTCAGTACTTCGCCTGAAGATACAGGGCCAAAAGACGTCAGTAGATTTTCCGACATGCTGAAGTCCTCAGAAGGGGCCGCTGTTCCCATCACCAAAGGGAGAGAACTAGTGATGATATCAATTTTGTTCTTAAAGTAAGTGGCTAATTCCAGACATTTTTCCTGTGGTCTGTCATAGACAGGAGTGGGCTCAGGCGGTTTAAGAAGCTCCTTCATTACAAGGAAGGCTTCCCTGGATGAGGACACAGCATGATTTACTCTCTCCCCATAGAAGGAGGCCTTAGCAGTACGTATAGCACGTTTGTATGTTCTTAATTCCATACGATATTTTTCCCTGTTATCTGTCTCCGGGCTCCTCCTCCATAGTCTCTCTGCGCGTTTACAGTTCTGTCTCAGGGTTCTGAGCTCAGGGGTGTACCATAAGGCAGACCCCATTCTCTTGTCCCTAATAAGCATCTTCTTAAGTGGAAGCACATGGTCCACTGCGTTGGTCAACCAGTTCCTCACTGTAGCGTCTGCGGTTACTGGATCATAACCCTTCTCCGGCTGGGTGCCCTCAAGACGAGCGTTCCAGGCCTCTACAGGGAGCCTTGACCATGCCCTGTGTATTCTAAATTTCCTGAGAGGGAGGGTGCCATCGCACTTAACTTCCCAGTTAGCCCTAATCAAGGAGTGGTCGGACCAGGGAAGAGCGAGGGGAGGCATAGCGGATATACCCGTCATGTTCGTAAAAAAGGGGTCCAGGAGATGACCTTTAACATGTGTGGCCCCAGTATTTATCAATGTCATCTGCAGGGCGCTTAACTCGCTCATCAAGTTAGTTGCCATTGGGTCAGTTGTTTCATCAAAATGGCAATTGAGATCTCCCAGCAGAATGAAATTGGACGAGACCGCAGCCAGGAGGGTGGTAGTTTCCATTAGTGATGATGTAAAATCACCCACACTCCCAGGGGGCCGGTAGACCAAAAGGCCTGTCAGCGTGCAGGTAGGGGAGAATTGAAGCGAGAATTGGCAGCTCTCACAGTCTTTGACCCCTGCCTCACTTGCCTTACAACCCAGTGACTCCCTATATATAATGGCCAGTCCCCCCCCTCTCCCTACGCCTCTGTCAAGATGGTAGATCAGATATCCCGGTGCCAACGCTGTCACTACGTCCGGACCCGAGGTGTCAGATAGCCAAGTCTCAGTAAGGAACAAGGCATCAACCTTGTGGTTCAGTAGTAGGGAGTTAATCTCTGTAGCGTGGCAAGGGAGAGACCTGCAATTAAGCAGGGCGAGCTGGCGCAAGGAAGTGGGGGTGGCTTCTCCTAAATCTGGTTGGCAAACTCTACATCCCCTAAAGCGCTTTCCATCTTTGGCAGTATAGCAGCAGCTGTCATATTTCGGTATTCTATAAGATAAAAGATCATCCTTCGTGTACCTGATCCTAATGGCTTGTAGGGGGCTCGCATCGGGCATAGCAACTGGCCCTGGTCCCGTCTGGGCCCAGACGGGCCCAGACGGGCTTAACTCTGGCGAAACTCCGGCGCTTGTCCGGCGCGTCCGCTGCACGCGTCCGCTGCGCGGAGCCATAAGGGACTGTTTTTATAGGGCGACTAGACCGCTCGGCGAATGTGATCCCACCTAAGATGGCCGCCAAAACCGGATCGAGCCCGGGACCTAGTCGAATACAACACCCAGGGATCGGGGACCGGGGGAAATGCCAAAATGAATTCTCAGCCCAAACGAGGGTAGGAGCGTTCAGTGGCAAATTTCTAAAAGATTCTAAAATAGATTTTAAAAGTTCGGTATCTTAAATCCTAAATGTCGTGCAAATGCAGGGGGGGGATCGGACACAAAGGAAAATTCAATAGCAGTTTTCAACAGGCTAAAACAATGACTGAGCGCTCAACTAGCAGCCTCTCAGTGATTCTATCTCCCGGTCTGGTCGCTAGGCCCTCCTTTTATAGGGCGACTAGACCGCTCGGCGAATGTGATCCCACCTAAGATGGCCGCCAAAACCGGATCGAGCCCGGGACCTAGTCGAATACAACACCCAGGGATCGGGGACTGGGGGAAATGCCAAAATGAATTCTCAGCCCAAACGAGGGTAGGAGCGTTCAGTGGCAAATTTCTAAAAGATTCTAAAATAGATTTTAAAAGTTCGGTATCTTAAATCCTAAATGTCGTGCAAATGCAGGGGGGGGATGGGACACAAAGGAAAATTCAATAGCAGTTTTCAACAGGCTAAAACAATGACTGAGCGCTCAACTAGCAGCCTCTCAGTGATTCTATCACTATACATGAAAGGCCTTCCAGAACTTGGGGGGCAGCGGATCAAGCGGAGACCCTGAGGACACCGAATGAGCCACCTTACAGAATTCCTCAAAGGAAGGAGAGGGAAAAAAGCTCAGCCGAGGTCGACTGGATGAACTGTCCGGGACTCCCGGACCAAGGGCGACGAAACCCGTCTGGGGTCGACTGGGCACATCCACCAGAGCTCCCACACCGATCGGCTGGGGTCGACTGGGTGAGCTGCCCGGAGCTCCCAGATCAAGGGCAGCAATGCCCGACTGGGGTCGACTGGGCTGCTCCACCGGAGCTCCCACACCGATCGGCTGGGGTCGACTGGGTGAACTGCCCGGAGCTCCCAGACCCGGGTCAGCAACACTTGTCCGAGGTCGATTAGGCATGTCAACTGAAGCTCCCAGACTAGAAGCCGCAGGTAAGGGGTGTGTTAAGCCCTCCAGGATCGTAGCGGTCTTCTCCTCGAAAGCAAGTGCCAGCGAGTCACAGAGAGCCTGTGACGCCCGAACCGAGTTAGCCACACAAGCAGGATGTGACAGGTCCTTGACAATTTTGAACAAGGCTTGAGATTTATTAGGCGCCTGCGTCAGGGAGGTTTCTAAGAAGGTCGCCTTAGCCCGCTTGATCTGATCCTTATAACCTCTCAGTGCGAGTCTAAACGAGGCTTTAGCCGAGGAGGAGTACTCCCTTCTCCACCCTCTCTCTGCCCGTTTACAGCTCAGCTTCAGATGTCGTAGCTCCTCCGTATACCAAGGAAAAGCCCGGTTCACCCTCACTCTCGCCCTGCGGAGGGGCACCGTCTTGTCGAGCGTGTCGGTAATGGACCGGCACAAGGAGGAATAGCTTTCTTCCACTGAATTCCTCAAACAGAAATTAGCAGGAATTAAGGAGGGCAAAGGGGATGCGCTGAGCAGTCGGGACCAAGGTCGACCCAATTTCGAGAGTCCCACCCCGGCGGCCTCAGAAGAATAGTCCCCTAAACATAAGGAAAAGACTACGAGCGCGTGGTCGGTCCAGCATTGGGCTAAGATGTCATTAATCACTGCAGAGTGAACGCCAGCGAAAATCAAGTCCAAAACATGACCGCCCCTATGAGTCGCCGAGCAGACCAGTTGCTGCAGTTGGATGTCAGCAAGGGCTTGACAGAGTGAAGTAAACGCTCCGTCTAAAGGACCCCCCTGCCATAGATTAAAGTCACCCAAGACTAGCAGATTCGAGTGAGTGTTTGATAGATCATATACTAAGTCCAGGAATTCTGGCAGAAAGGAGGCCGAACCCGGCGGCCGATAGCACAGCACCCCCGAAATCAGTGTTCTCTCCAGATTTCTGAAGGAAAAACCCATTAGCTCGAAACCCGGGACCTCGCAGATTTTAAGCTGGAAGGCGTCCAGCTGTTCGCGGTAAATGATGCCAATTCCGCCGCCACGATTCTTCGGCCGAGGGGTATGGATGATTTTAAAACCTGAGGGACAGGCCAGGCCTAGTTCAACTAGGCAGTCCTCTCGAGTCCACGTTTCCGTTAAAAACAGCACGTCCAGCCCAGATGAATCAACCAAAAAGGCAATCTCCGTGTGGTGCTTACAGAGCGACCGGACGTTAAGTAGTCCACACGACAGAGATTGGGGCGGAGATGGAACAGTGGGTCTCTGTGTCGAGGGAGCCTGGGACGGTCGCAAAACCAGCAGATCCGTCCGAGAATAAACCAAGCGGGGGGAGTGCGGGTGGCCAGAGGTAGCGGCCCTATGCGCGTCCGTAGCGCGAACGGGCGCAAACGGGCTTACTCTTACCTCTGGCGCACCTCCGGCGCCCCTACGGCGCACCCGCTGCGCACCGTTGCTGCGCACCTGTCTAACGGCCATCTTAAATGGCCTGCGGGGGTATCACGTGGGTCCTGGCAGGGCGAGTGGCTCTCCCTCACCTAAGATGGCGCTCAGTGTGGAAGGACCTTCTCCCCACTCCAAAATGGCGCTCGAAACCGGCGCGAAGCTTGTGCAGTGCCCCCGAGTCCCTTCTATCCCACAAAATGTGGGTGTGCAACACTTTAAATGTGGGTAAGAGCTCCCTAAAATTCCCTCTAAGCGGCGCGGCAAAGTAAAATAAAAGAGCGCGATCGCTCGGCGCAAAACAAGATAAGCTAGTTATTTTAAGAGTTAAAATGCAGAAGGAGCGTTTTACACGCAGCGCTAGTACAAGAGCTTCTAATCAGCCTAAATGAGGTAGGAGGTCCTACTTTTATTACCTCCTCCTCCAATGCGTGGTCCTGGCAGGGCGAGTGGCTCTCCCTCACCTAAGATGGCGCTCAGTGTGGAAGGACCTTCTCCCCACTCCAAAATGGCGCTCGAAACCGGCGCAAAGCTTGTGCAGTGCCCCCGAGTCCCTTCTATCCCACAAAATGTGGGTGTGCAACACTTTAAATGTGGGTAAGAGCTCCCTAAAATTCCCTCTAAGCGGCGCGGCAAAGTAAAATAAAAGAGCGCGATCGCTCGGCGCAAAACAAGATAAGCTAGTTATTTTAAGAGTTAAAATGCAGAAGGAGCGTGTTACACGCAGCGCTAGTACAAGAGCTTCTAATCAGCCTAAATGAGGTAGGAGGTCCTACTTTTATTACCTCCTCCTCCAATGCGTGGTCCTGGCAGGGCGAGTGGCTCTCCCTCACCTAAGATGGCGCTCAGTGTGGAAGGACCTTCTCCCCACTCCAAAATGGCGCTCGAAACCGGCGCGAAGCTTGTGCAGTGCCCCCGAGTCCCTTCTATCCCACAAAATGTGGGTGTGCAACACTTTAAATGTGGGTAAGAGCTCCCTAAAATACTACACTAATCTTACCTCACTTTCACACATAAAGATAACTGTCCCTATCTCAACTGGGCTGTCGACGATGTTTCATGAGACACCACAAAACCTGCATAGACAATTACAATACAGTGTTTTCTACACTTTTTAATATTATCCTGGGATCTTTGGTAATCCTGGATCCGTTAACAACTTAAGTGTAAACACTTTAAACACTACATTCACACAACATTCAAAATACCTCCGCCAAACATGACAAAATTACTATAACATCGCAAGCTAAGCATAAGTCGTATATGTACAAACCTATTAATACCTACTCCTCTACTATTACCACTCTACCACAAACCACTGGAACTCCGCCAATCCTCCGAATCGAAACATGGGCCTTGCGACTGGAACTAGGACTAGTGAAAAAAAAAAGTGAAAAAATCTTTCTTGTTTCAGTTAATAAAAAGCATACAATATCGAAAGTACTTATATTCTCTGTAGCTAAAAAAACATTTTTTGCAAAAGATTTCAAGAAGATTATGAAAAAGTGATTTCATACAAAAGTATACAGTGTTGCTGACTTTCTAACTAAAAACAAAACAAAAATCCTTTTAAAACCTATTAAAACCGGAATACGTAGACCAATTTATAATGGCCAAGAAGCAGGGGTTCCATTGCTACTTATTTTAGTCCCAAAATTATAGTCAATAATGCAGTCCCTACTACCAGATTTGTTCTTTGTTAATGGACAACTTTTTTTGTTGTTTTTGTTTTAATACTTGCCAAACACTACCCCATCAATGGCATGGTCGTTTTGTTATCCTTTTTCATTATTATCTGTTCGTATCGTATCTGAAATGTCATTATCTTACAATTTAAATGGGAATCCGTTGCGTCCAAACCCTTGATTATTGCGGTTCTACAAGACCTAATACTTCTCTCATTAAATGCCTTTTTCAAAAACCACACCTGAGTCAACCTTAAGCCAGGACATATACAAATAAGATGAATGAGGTCTTGCTTCTCAGTGCCACATTGTGTGCATGATGTAGGCCCATTGTATCTCCATTTGGGCTGATCCGCTAAACTTGGTAGTAGCCCAAACCTGGTGGCCATGAGTTTCCGTTTTAGGTAGTATGAATATGTTGTACTCAAATAATCAGCCGGACGTAATTTTGTATAGGACTGTATTACCATCCAGGCGTGAGACCTCTTTGCAAATTTGTTTTTATCCTCTATTAATGGAACTAGGACTAGAATTGTAACTAGTGTCATATAAAGTCTCCTGACTCCCCTTTCTCAGGACCTAACAGTCCTCTGCTACCATCTGCTAACATACTGAATTTGTGCCTCTTTTTCCCTGCTCCCTGCAATGGAACTATCCTAGATGCCTGAGGAATATAAGGAGTTAGGATTAAATACAATATAACAATTACAGTGTAATCCATTAGGCCACACAGTAAAACTCTGAGTCGGAAGATGGGACTAAATATGTATTTATTACAAATTCAAAGCCAAGCTGATATAAATTAGCCACAGAAACATACTGTAAAGATACAGAATCAATAATGGAAAGCTAAAACGTCGGATAGCATTTATCCTCAATAACAGAAAGCGAATGAAGAGTTCCATAGCCTCGATACAGAGGATGAGAAACAAAGTCTAGTGATTAGATTGAAGGTTTTGATCCTCCTGCCTATACATCAGGTTGTCTTAGTATATCTAATAAAATGTATTTAATCCTAGTGATCAGTAAAACCCTACTTAAGTAGGGGAAGCAAGAAAGGTGTCACCATGGCGTTACCTCTGTAGAAGTTCTCTAAAGAAAGAATATTGTGTAGCAGGACATCCTTTATTGTAGGCTTTACAATGGGATTTCTTAACACAAAGACTTTACAACAAAAAATCCTTTACAACAAAAGTCCATTAAAACAAACTTTTTTACAATGAGTATGCCTTTATTATAGATGCCTTTACAACACATTTTGGGCCAGATGTAGGTAAATGTCATTTACCGATTCTTAAATACCGAATTCTACCGAATCGGTATTCAAGAATCGGTAAATGAGATGTAGGGAAAAAAATCGGTATTTTTTACCAAATCGGTATCGGACTTTCGGAATTTACCGAATCGGTATTTACCGATTCGGTAAATGCCGAATCTGTAAATTCCGAATCAGAAAGCAAGCAAAAGTGAAACTTAAAAAAACAGCCAATCAGGTGCTACCACCCTCCCCGTCCCTATCAGGAAGTGGCTACCCAGGCAGCTGCAACTAATTAGAAGGTTCTGGAGAGGCAGTTAGAGCTGAGCAGAATCACAGAGCAGCAGGGAGAGTTCTTTTTGAAACTTTACCAACTGAAAAATGGCAAGCAGCAGTGAAAGCCAGAAGGCAGAAAGAAAGAGGAAAATAAAGTTCAACAGCATGGAGCTGCAGGTACTTGTGGAGGAGGTAGTGAGAGTGCACAACAAACATTTTGGCAGGCACTCCCTCACTGTTCCCGAGTCTGCCAAAAGAAAAATCTGGCAGGCAATATTAGAAAAAGTGAATGCTGTGGGAGTCACTACCAGGAATACTGAGGATATCAAAAAAAGATTCTATGACCTCAGGAGCCTCACCAAAAAAAAGATGGCTGAAATCCACGAGCAGGCAGGCCTAACCGGTGGAGGCAGGAACACAGCGCCCTCCCTGACTGACCTGGAGGAGTGGGTGGCCTCAACCATTGAGGCAGGCAGCGTCTGCGGACTTGGAGATGTGGACAGCTCAGCCAGAGCTGCAACAAAAAAAGGTGGACGCATGCGCTGCATTACACCCCATACCAACCTGCTTCCCTTTACCCTTTGCGGACAAGCAAACCCCAGTCCAGTACTGCTATCACTATCCAGGAGCAATGCATTATGGGAAATGTAGTCAGCAAATGTCAGACCATGTGTAACAGCGCAGACATCAGCAAGTTAGTGAAATGAATGCAGATAAATGAAAGTGAAATGTGTAAAGCATTTATTGTAGTGACTGTGACACAGTAGCACTCAGTTGACCAACGCTTATTTGTGAAGTCAAATAAAGAGGTTGCCAAAACAAATACGGACATAGCAGCAGGGATGCAGCAGATGACCAACTCAATTATGCAGCTATGCTCCAAACTTGATAGTCTGTCACACACAAGGCGCAGGGATGCCCGTGCCCACAATACGGCCATCAATCGTTTGTCCACCGCCACATCCCTGCTATGCAGGAGGGGCGTAAATATGCAGGAGGCTTTGACACAGAATACAGCGGAGGTCACCAGGGGCATGGCCAGAATAACGAGTGCACTAGAGGCAATGCTGATTTCGCAGAAAGCACAGAATCCTGCCCTGGACGTGGCAGAGGCTGATGACACTAGTAGCCGGAGCAGCGTAGCAAGCGCTATTGTGGAGACACGGAGGAGTACCAGGCGCCAAGCTGAGGCTGCAGGGCACGCTGAACAAAGCGAACAACATCCTAGTGGCTCAGGGAAGCGTGGGCGCAAGAGACATTACCGGTCATGGGTGAAGTAACCCGGGACATACAGTCCCCACGTGTATAATGTTTATTCTGTTGCACTTAAGTGCTTGAACATTGTGGCACCATTAAAATACGTTGGTCCCATACACAACCTGTCTGTGTCTCATTACGTACTCAGAAATAGTTGCGTGTAATCTCCTCACGTCTGTATGTGCCATCACTTGGTGTTGCCACTCCAGCAGGTTGTGTTTCAGGCACAGCAGTCTCGTCATCATGATCCTCAAAGTTTGACAACTCCACCTCAGTGCCCTTCTTCACAGCAAGGTTGTGCAACATAGCACAGGCAGCAATGATTTTACAGCAGGTGATGGGGGTATACTGCCGTGCACCTCCACTCTTGTACAGGCACCTGAACCTGCTCTTCCATATACCAAAGGTACGCTCCACAATATTTCTTGTGCTCTTGTGGGCCCTGGTATATCTCCTTTGGCTGGGTGTTGAGGGGTTGAGGTAGGGGGTGAGTATGAAGGAGCGGAGGGCATATGCACTGTCTCCTAAAAGGAAATGGGAATACATTACTCACATGCATACCTGTACTTCTTACTGCAATAGGTGTTAATGGGGTCGCACACTGTGTCTTACCCAGGAGGTATCCTTCACCAAATTCACCTGCTGTCAGCCGTGCATGGATACCGCTGTTTTGAAATATGAAGGAGTCGTGGGTACTTCCAGGAAATTTTGCCACAAGGTCAGTGATGGCGCACTTGGCATTGCAGATCACCTGCACATTGATGGTGTGGGTGGACTTTCTATTCCTATATATGTATTCGGTGCCAGCAGGGGGACAAATGGGAATGTGGGTGCCATCAATGCAGCCAATGATATTGGGGAAATGCGTCATCAGATAAAAGTCCGTTTTTGTTTGGAGCAGTTCTGCATGGGTTGCAGGGAAAATTATATAATGGTCCATCCTCTGTAACATGGCATCAAGGAATTTGTGGAGAAAGCGTGACAGGCTGCTCTGGGTCACCCCACCTACCGCAGCAACCACACTCTGATAGCTCCCAGACGCAAGCAGGTGTAGGCTGCACAGCACCTGCACGTGGGGTGGAATAGCATGTGCCCTTGGGATAGTGTGCTCCAACAGTGGTTGGAGGTCCCTGATGAGGTCCAAGATGGTGTCTGGGTCCAACCTGTACCTCTGGAGTATCTCTGCCTCTGTGAGCATGAACAAGGTGATCCTCTATCTGTAGACCTTCTCCTGTCTCTGCCATTCCCTCTCTCCTTCCTCCCGTAGCCGTAGCCGTAGCCGTCTCGCAATGACATAGAATGCCGCCATTGTGAAAAAAGAATTGCATTTTGGGTCCTTTTTTATAGGCTGCACCTGGTTACCACCTGAGTTCAATCCATGGTAAATACCGACTCTTAAATACCGAATTTCAAGCAAATTCGGTATTTAAGGGCTTACCTACATCTCAATATACAATTTTACCACTTCTTATTTTCCGATTCGGTATTTTACCGATTCGGTAAATTTACCGATTCGGTATATTTACCGAATCCGTAAATTTACCGAATCACAAACCGTTGCGATTCGGTAAAATTACCGATTCGGTAAATTTACCGTTTCGGAAACTTTACCGAGTCGGTAACTTTACCGATTCTGTAAATTTACCGATTCGGAAGATTTTCTTTCCCCTACATCCCAAATGACCAATACCGGTCGGTAACGGCAGAAATTCGGTAATTTCGGCCGTTACCGACCGGTATTGGGCCACCTACATCTGGCCCTTTGTTTGTTGTAAAAGCATGAATGGTGAGGCCATACTTGTGGTAAAAAATGTAAATGTAAGTATTTTGGTAAGTATAAAAGGTAAGCATTAAGTGATTTATATATATACATATATATACATTAATCAAAAAAGGTTCCCCATGTAAGGAAAGCCTCCCAGAGACTTGGCTGACTGCAGTGCGGGCCCCAGCAGCTACGGCTCTCACTTTCTCCTCCATGCGCGGCTCTACGCGTTTCGGGTCTCCGGACTTGCTCACGAGCCATGAGGACTGGAATCACAGCCAGGACTGTGAACACTGGCACCAACCCACTGGGGACAATATCGATTTTTGCCTGCTGTGACCAGAATGCACTGCGTGCATAAACGCTGAGAAGCTAAAGTACACACCCACTAGGGCGGAACTTTTTGATAATAAAGAGCAGGTGTGTAAAATCGTGTGGTTGCTGTGATTCCAGTCAAATGGAATCTTCACTCATGATGCTTTTTGAAAATTCAGCGGTGCCATCTGTGCAGCCACTGAGCAAACCATCTTGTACTACCTGTGGAAGGTGGAAGCTGAAACGTTGTAGTGAAAATATATTTTTGTTCTTTGGTGAGTATATCTGTTTGAGTCACTTCTTATGAAATATATAATAAGGGTTTATACTTACCTGTAAAATACTTACATTTTCATTGTAATGGTATCCATGATAAAGGTATATCCATTTTAAAATAATTCATTGTAAAGGTATTTTGTTAAGCCATTCGTTGTAATGGCTTTCATTGTGCTGTCATACATCCTGTGTAGCATGAAAAAACACAACAGAGATGTCGCAAGAGGTCTTTACCTCTCAACGTCTAAAGGAATCTGTATAAAGCTGAAGTGTGATCATCAATTATAACCACAAATGAACCTTGGAGAATCCCATGTCCCAGGTCTCATTATTTTCCACCTTCAAACAACAAAACTTGGCAACTGCACTTTAAAATCCTTTCCTTTTGTCCACACATCAGAATATCCTTGGATTCCTCCTGTCTCCCACTTCTGTAAACCAGTAGTCCTCCCTCAGTTTATTAAGGCTTCTCGTCCTTGCCAAAAGGTACTGCTTTTGAGCCTCACTCTCTCTCTCACACACACAATGAGCCTTTTCCATTCTTAAGATCATACAACTGCACCTGCAGAGGAGAAAAAAATATTGCAGGCAAAGCAAACGTTCACGGTTAAACATTAAGAAATCCAAATGCTTATTGCGTTTGGCCAAGTTAGTGTGGCAAACATCTCAATACACGTTTGCATGCATGATTCCACATATATATGGTTATAATATAGATATAAGGTACTATTCAAATGGATACATTTTCAGTTATAAAATAAACGCAGAGTATTATTCAAATGAGTACGTAAATATATATGAATTAACAATATTATTCAAACCACACAAATGCAGATACATATTAGAACTGCAATTCGATGTTACTGCAAGGAAAAGGTTAATATGCACACATCTTTAAATGTAGAGATTACACAGTAAATGCACCTTCTGTATTTGTTCAATTGCACCACATTACATTGCTAATGTTACATCAGACAAATACATAAAGCCATGGGTGAATATATATATGTGGCCAAATCAAACAAAAAGGTGGAGCTAAATTATGCTGCTACTCATGCATTTTTAAATGCTGGAATTGTGTTCATCGTCCCCTTGTAATTTCTTCCACGTCAAACGAGACCGCATAGCCACCTTCATTTAGAAGCTTGATTCACTTCCTGGGCGATGGGGTCACTGTCTGGTCTATTGATTTTATATAATGACGAGGGCGTAGTTAAGTCAATGAGTTCATCCAATGAGCAATCCACAGAGAAAGATGACATTGAAATGAAGAGAATGAAGAAAAACAGGTACAAAATTGGTAATGTAATGTTCATGATGTATTGTTTCTTACATCTTAAAAAAGTATCGAGGCTTGCATTTTCTTTTCTCACAATGTGTGTGCAAATGCAGCAGTTCGAAGTGCAAGCTCTCTCCTGAAATGCCGCGGACTAGCTTTTAAAATCTGTTTTAAAATCTCACAAACATTATCAGTCAGGGTCATGTCAATTTGTGGTTTGGAAAAATATTTGCTAATGCGCTGTTCAGCGGAAGGACAGCCAAGATAAAAGAAAAAGAGGCAAGCCCTCCACTAAGTAGTCAGCGCTGCGCACTCATCTAATATAAATGACGCGCTTCATCATGCTGGTGCCAACATCACAGTCTTTAATGCAGGTTTGCAGGCAGTAGCTTCAATCCCTATTGAATTTAATGGGGATGCTTCAAAACTAGACATTAATATCATGTTTGGTTCCATTAAAATTAAACCATTTATCAACAGTGATTTAAGTCAAATTAAGAGCTATACTTGATCACGTCGCAAAAGGAGTATCTCCCTTAACATTAGCTTCGCCAGCGGCGCAAAAACAAAAACAGCATGATGCAAAAAAGGGAATGGCACAAAAAAAGAATGTCATGCTAGTTTCCCCCATGTGAAAACACTATGCAGGCACTTCGTGTTTCTCACAATATTGCCATTTGCCGGTGGTTGCAGGCGGGGTACTGATTTTTAGGGAATCAGCGTTTCTTTTTCTCATCTCCCTTTGACCCAGAGCAAGGCATTCTGGGTGTGTGACACCGCTGACATTCTGTAGCACCAGCCTCTGGTCTCTAAGCAAAAAAAAGTGGGCCCCTGATTCTTAAGCACTTTCTGGAGAAACACTAGAACAATGAAAACCAACAAGCACGACGGGTGCCTATTTATCCTACCTACCCAGGCCAAACCACAGGAGCAAAGACAATAATTGATGGACAGAATGCCGAACAATGTCATACATTCATCCCAGTACAGGGATCTGGGCCTAAATCCATCGTTTTTTTGCACTCCACACCACCCCAGTTCAGACATGGCCATATGCAAATCAGCCTTGACCCTGTGCCTCATGGGAACAGTCCAGCCCGAACTGCCAGGCCATGTCTTACCTGGACCGGAATCAAGCATCCTAGGACCGGTTTCTGGCTATCAGCCTTCATCAGCCAAACCACAGGAGCAGCCCCTCCTCTGTGGAAGGCCCTGCAGTAGTGTACAAACAATGGCTGCCTGTTGTGCGCACATGGTCGTGCACAGTGATAGTTAGATTTATCAACCTTGTTTCACACCACATTACAATCTTGCACAAAAATCGCCCGATGAGTTTAGAGTCTCACGCACATTTTGTGCACCAAATACTTCTTTAAAGTTGTAATTCTACACATAGGCCGGTTTTTGCTTCCAAAGTGCAGAAAGAGACATCTGTATACATCTCGTATTCTCTTTAGATATTATCTCTGATAGCCCATTTTTTAGTAAATACCACACACTGCTCACCCTCACCACTGCTCACCCTCTGCCACTGTGCAAGAGAGTTCTTCCATTACCTTACACGCGAACGCACCTGCACATGGGTGGCCCGCGTTACCTACAGGTGATTGGCACCAGCGTGCTTGGATGGCTCTTGAATCAGGATCTGCTGCTAAGCAACCGGCATATATTATCCCTCACAATACCATGCACCTTTTAGTAGTTTACTTCTGCCAGCAGCTGAGGAACTAGACTCTGCCACGCAGTTAATCTAATCCTAATGGAGGCTTTTGTTAGAAACTATTCTCCAAGTCAGTCTTGTAGCCGAGGAAGTGCCTGACAATAGGCTGTGCTGTCCAAGCAGTAACTGGAGGATCCCAGGATCTCTAGGCATTTGCATGAAATTAGGGCCCTGTGATTTTGAGGCCTTGAGACAAAAAAGACTGCAACCCACAGTGTGTTCAGAGGCATGAAGTCAACACACTGAAAGCGCAGATAGTATTATAATGGGCCAGATGTACGAAAGTTAGGAATAGCAATTTCCTAATTGCGATTATTTGTGGACCATAATTTGGAAATCCCTATTCCTAATGTATGAAACTGATATACGACTATGAGGTTTTTTAGATTGTTCCAAAATTACTGGGCGCACTATCCTGTAATCCGCATGAGTTGTAACAAATGATAGTAATCAGTTGGGCAATGAGGCGAGCGGAAAATACCTCTGAACCGCTCAGCGTGGACTAGCAAGGTAGTCTACTGGACAAAAACAAACTCTGTTGCCTCTGCACTACAACAAGTTAAAGAGAGCTATGTAACAGCAGTGTAAATTTACTATAAGACAAATAATGTATGCATCATTCTTTAAGCAGGTTAAGAAATGCTTTGAAAAAATCACAGATCATTCCGTCGACTGTGCGACAATTAGGAAAGTCTTTTCTTGAAGTCGCACTTCTGTTTATTTGTTCCAAATATCAGCCGACACGTGTTTCATCGCAGGGAACACACACACTGCGAATCTTCAGGGCTTGTTCTAGGATGAGTATCTAACTTTCAATCGTTTGTAGGTCTATTGTCTATCGATCACACCAAATAACTTGCATAACATCCGGTTAGTGGCACTATGAGGTCTTGTGCCCTCGTTGCTGAAAGGTATCAAATAATGATAATGATAGGACACGACCCAGCCGGGTTCGTGTAGTTAGGAGCTTTGCAAGTCGCAATCAAGGCGTAAGAGAATCTTCTTACTCTTGTTAGTGAATCTTTACCGGGAGGAGAACGAGTAATGGAAACGGCGTGTGCGCTGTGTCCAAAACTCAAACCAACTGTTAAAGGTTGAAATTCCCCCTCCGTTATTTCCCGGTCGCCGTGTTCCAATGTCCTATCATTATCATTATTTGATACCTTTCAGCAACGAGGGCACAAGACCTCATAGTGCCACTAACCGGATGTTATGCAAGTTATTTGGTGTGATCGATAGACAATAGACCTACAAACGATTGAAAGTTAGATACTCATCCTAGAACAAGCCCTGAAGATTCGCAGTGTGTGTGTTCCCTGCGATGAAACACGTGTCGGCTGATATTTGGAACAAATAAACAGAAGTGCGACTTCAAGAAAAGACTTTACTAATTGTCGCACAGTCGACGGAATGATCTGTGATTTTTTCAAAGAGTTTCTTAACCTGCTTAAAGAATGATGCATACATTATTTGTCTTATAGTAAATTTACACTGCTGTTACATAGCTCTCTTTAACTTGTTGTAGTGCAGAGGCAACAGAGTTTGTTAATGTATGAAACTCTTTTGAGTTTCATTAGCGATTTGTAGTCGGTTGCAAATTGTCTTACCTCATGAAAATTAATGAGGCAGGTCGCTATTTGTGGCCCTCTACAATTCGCTGACATCACAGGGATGGTGTCCTGCTGGGGTCAGCAGACCACCATGTCTGTGATTGCTTTTAAATAAAGCAATCATTTTTTTTAACGCAACCTGTTTTTCTTAAGTTTATTTTTAAAAAAAGTGAAACTTTGAGGTTTTAATTTTGAAAACTAGGCAGTGGTCCCTTAGACCACTACCTGCTCCTATACATTATTTTTAGAACCATTCTCAAAGGGGAAGGGGTCCGTGGAGGGAGGGGGTGGGGCTTCTCACTTGCGAATGGGTTGGCACCAACTTTTAATTGGCTGTAAATTGCAAATGTTTTGCGATCGCATTTCCGTCTGGAAATATTTGTACATACCAATGCGAATCAGCATTTGGAAGAGAAGCACAACCCTTTCAAATACCGATTCGCAAACCCAAATTGTGATTCGGTAACAGGCTGCCGAATTTCAATTTGGACTTTGTGCATTTGGAAATGCTTTTTGGTGTTTGCAAATGGCCCGATTCTGCAAGTTAGGCCGTTTGCAAAATCAAAAAGGCTTCGTACATCTAACCCATAATGTCGATACAGGTAGAGGGATGCACTTAAATCTCCTAACTGTAACTGTTTACTATGTCCACACAAATTAACTTTTCAGCTACTTTCTGAACTTTCAGAGCAGTTTCGATTCTTCACATTTTTAGGCTCTTGTAGTTCTGACGAGTAGCGCGACAGCCTGCTGGGCTGGCACAGGACGCCCTTGCCTCCACTGCCAGTGGAGAATGTCCTCCCCTGTTGGAGAACAATGGAGCAGGCACCGTTTTGGCAAAGTGGAATATTGAGCAGTATGCCATGTTGTTTTGGTCTGCGCAGCATTCTTTTTACTTTTACAGCAACAAGCCCCCAAAGACGGGTTTTGTTTCTTAAAATGAAAAGATCAATGTTCATGACCCACAGTAAGTTTTTCGCCCTGTGTGACCCTGACATTTTTCTATTTTCCAGCCTACGATGTCATGCCTTATATTACAAACCCCAGCAGGAATAATCATTGGCAGATGGAAGATCATGTGGTGAAACTGAAATAAAGTTATTGAGCACATGCCGGATCTGAAGTCATGGGAGAGTGTGCAAACCACCTTCTAAACATCATTGGCAGATGCCCCACCATGAAGATGCTGGATCATCAGTCATTGTGACTTGAGAGCCCTGTACTGGATGGGCCACGGTATCAACAGTTTCTGACAGTAGAGCCAGCTAAGACTGAACCTCAAAAATCCAGTTGTTTTCCAAGCTCTAAATCTGGAAGTTGAATCAATGTTACAGAAATGTTACAGATACAGAAATATACATTTTCTGTGCTGAGCAGGCCCTTCGGGAATTTTCTGCATCACATTCCAGGCACGAGAGCAGCGTTTGCAACGCTAGGCACAGGCACAACTTGGAGAAAGAGTTAGCACTGACTAGAAAAATGGCTGCAGCAGTTGCAGTTGTGTTAAGGCAATAGTTCTGATTTCAAAATCACTCCCTTTTTCATAAGTGTATTGTGCATTCCTCAAAGCAAATCAATTGTCATTAATCAATTTACTTTTTGAGAAACATCATCACTACCATATTAAAGTGAACTACATGATAATTTTCATCTGTATCATAAGCAGTTTCCAGTATGTTAAGGGAGAACAAAGGAGATGATTTTTGTTTTCAGGGAGGGGATTAATGGAACGCATAGGGACTACAAAAATAATATAAAGGTAATGTGAGAATGACAAAAACTACTAGAATGTTTTCTATCATTGTCGTTCTCAACCCACCAAATGTGCCTTTTAGCCATGTGTAGCTCCTTAGCACGACCCGGAATCTGATCATGTATGTTTAACTAAACATTTGGTATAACTGAACAACATTCTGTGCCTGCAATGGCATGGACTGCACTCTTAGCAGCCATGACAACATGAAAAGTTATTCAGTTTTAGAAAAGGACAGTTTTAGCTTTGAGTTGGTCAGATGATATCCCTAAAGGCAAAGCAGAAGAGTTTGCAACCTCTTATTAAACCTTGGCTACAATTCGGATTTCCTTTATTGACAGTCCTATCCATATATGAAAAACAGAAGAGCATGGCTGGGCTCTGAGTTAGATAACATCTACTATGGCCCCACTATGGCTGTTTAGGTTGACACTAGCTATTTTACATAAATAACAGGGTCTGGTGTGCTGGTTAGCAAAATTGAAACCCCAAGTAAAGAAGTGTTGTTGTAAACGTATCTAGGACCCTATTTAAATATTCCCGATTCATGCCCTTATGTGGTTATAACAAATCATATCCTTATAAAGGCATAAGAATCATATCCATATTTAGTCATAGCCAATGCAGCTCAAATACGGCAAGGCTACTCCCATAGACTCCTAGAAACTACAACGCGCTCTTTAAACAAACTTAGCCTCCAGCAGCCCGGTAATTCCTCCAGCTTTTGTTTGATTTGTCCAACTCCTGGAGTCCAGAAAGAACTGTAAGTCTTATGTCCAACCTTACGTCAAACTTGGCACCTTCCAGGTATAAATATACCAGCGTTGCCTTAAGCAAACACACAGTGGTTTGGAGCAGATTGGCTATCTACTTACCCGAAGCCCAGCTGTAATGAGAGCCGAAGGAAGCCGACCCTCCCTTTGACGCACTGAGAGAGACGCTGTCTTTTCTCCTGTCGAGAAATCCAGCACCAGTGTTTCCAGTCACCCTTGCGGGTTGCTGGGCGATCGAGTCCTGAGAGAGAGATACAAGACCTCCTTCATTCTATACCCAAGGTACGGAGCTGATTAGATCCTTAGAGAATTCTTGATTCAGATTCTTGGCAAAGACCAACTTAACTTAAACTGCAACTTACTTACTCCTTCCCACGTATTAGGCTTAGGTCAGGTACACCGGGGTAGGCGTATCTTAGAAGCACCAGTTGAGTACGTTTAGTCAATGATTTTATGTATGTTATATTTTATCTGTTTTAAGTATCATATGGCTCAGAAACCATATCAATGCTTTTACAGTATTATTTTATAATACTCCTTTTACTGTACGCACTTTACTTTATGACAATTATTGCAATTGTGGCAATTCACTTCTCTTGCACGAGAAAGAGGACTGCTCAATAAATAACAACTTTTATTGAAAACGCCCGTCTCTCTATTTCTCTGCACTCCTGGTGAAACTAAGCATGCACGATTGACTGAGTGAAATAGCTGTCTATTGTTTTCCGCGACTCTGGAGATATACTCCCTATTCTGGGGGGAGCAAAGTTGTCATGTTTATGCGGTTGTCAGAAACTAATCCCTTCTTCTCTATTCAGGAAAGTTAACTCCTTCCTGTTCACTGGAGAAAGTTTCTAGTGACCTCTGAGCTAGCTGGCAAACCTAATTAAGTCTAGCATATTCAATAGAGACCTAGTTGACCTAAGTCCTACGTCTAAACTATCGTTTATGTTATTCCAATGCGCAGAGCCTATTGGGAATATAGGAACTACACTACATGGCGTCCAACGTTTGGTAAGGCGATAATCTAACGCTAGATACTAGAGTAACTCAGTCGTGCTTTTCACACAGACCCCTTTTCCCGTAAAAACTCCAATAGACGTCTGGAGTGGTTAAAGGGTTAATATCTGCCGGAACATAGTAGGAAGAGATTCCTATGTATTAGTTTTTGGTTTAGTCAACGTTGAAGGATACAGTGTTCCAAAATATTGCGCACCTAATCTTTGTTTCCTTGAAACTTGCTCTGCAACAAAAAACTTTCTGTCAGTAAAATGGGGGAAAGTGAAGATGAAAGGGAGAGAGCTAGAATAGTGGCTCAACTTCTAGCGGATGACACAAGTCTCCAAAATGAAGACCCGAATGTTATAATCATTCCGGTAAATGTAAGAAAAACTATAACTATGTAACTTATAGAAAATGGAGTATCATCAAGAGGTGGTACAGTCATATTTGTGGTAGAGGCCCATGAATATCGGCAGACAGAGGTATTCTATTCATGGATACATTTTCCTGAAGCAAATCCAGTAACACACAACTTCCACTATTACAAAATAGAGGAATCTCCAGAGGAATACGCCCCTTTCGAGGACGTTGAAATTCCACTAACATACCAAGAGCACCTGCTCTGGTTTAATGGCGCCCTAAAACATCAAAATCACATCACCAGGCTCGGTCCACTAAGTAGACCAGGAGCGACATGGCCGGTTCTAGCCAGCTATACACCACATCCCGGCATTGAAAAAATGTCAGACCAAGAACTTTTAGTTAAGCTAAAAGAATTAACAAAGGCATATAGAGATTTAGTTCAATTGACAATTGACGGTACAAACTGCCGCCAGAAATTGAAAGAAACAGATATAGCAGAACAACCGTTTGAACTTGCCAGAATCATAGAAAAATCCTATGAAGAACTAGGTAGAGATAGTTTGGGTGGGAAACCACTAAAACCCCAACTAACTGAAAATCCTGAAAAAACCTTTATTAAAAATAATCTCAATACTCCAAAAAAGAGGTGGGAGGGTAATAAAAAACTACTCCCAGAGAAAAACAGTTTCAGTCCAGAGGAAGGTCTCCTCAACGGAGAGATAGATCTCCAGAAAGAGTAGGCAAGTCTCCCCACAGGGAACCCTCTGAAAAAAGATACAACCGTAGAAATAGGGATAATCTGAGAAAACCTGACAGATATCAAGATATTGATACATGTCCCTCTCGATCTTTTCAGACTTCCTCACAGAAATCGGAAAGAAGAGGACGGTCAGAACACAAAGAGGAGCACGTCAAGTCCAAAGACAAGGAACCTGCTCTTCAAAGTAAAAAATTACAATATCCAAAAAAGAAGGTAGCTAGTATTAAAGTAAAACATGCCGAGGATTCTGAGGACACAACTGAAAAACGGAGAATGGGCCCAGACAATGCTAGACAGTGCAGCAGAAGTGACCATAGCTCGCAAGATCCTGATGAATCTTCTGGAGACAGTGGACACGAATGAATACATTCAGGTGGAAACTGCAGACACCAGAGTTAGCGTGCCCCATAAATTATACGAAATAACATTACGTATAGAGGGGGACAAAACTAGGAAAATAAGGGGTCTCTTTTGGGATAACCTTCTAGCAGAAAAAGACTGGCCACCAGAGTTTGTCAGGGAGTGCCCACAGGGCGAAGAAATGATTATGCCTGCCTTCTCAAATCACATTCCAATTCATAAAAAATACACATTTGCTAGAAAATGGGCAGTGGCCCAAGCTCCTGCATTATATAAAAATCATGTAGGATGGGATGAGGATTCTCCTCACCATAAAATTCAGTTAAAAAATCAACCTACTGCACAAAGGCAGTATCCTGTTAAGCAAGAAGCTAAAAAACAAGTCAGGGAGATCTTAGATCAACTTGAATATCAGGGGGTGATTGAAACATGCACCTCACAAATGAACAATCCTTTGTTTCCTGTCTCCAAGCCAGATGATTCATATTGTCTAGTTTTGGACTACAGACACTTAAACTCCTGCTGCAAAACATTTGCAGTACAAAACTCACACAGTGCAGCACTAATGAATAACATTGTGCGTAAAAAATATAAAAACGACATTAGATATTTCAAATGGTTTCTTTTGTCAAAACATTACACCTGAAAGCAGGTATTTGACCGCTTTCTCAACAATGGGGGCGCAAAAACAATTTTGCCATCTCCCACAGGGATTCAAGAATAGCCCAGGATTATTCTCAGCAAGGGTAACAGAGTTACTACAAATGTATGATGATGAGGCATTATCTTATGTCGATGACATCTATCTTACAAACGACGACCTGGAGACACACTTGAAAAGAGTGAACACCATAATACTTGGGTTCGCAGATGAAGGGTACAAATTCAACTTTAAAAAGTCACGAATTGCCCACCATACTGTCCTGTTTTTAGGATATGAATTATCAAGTGAAGGCAAAAGTCTAGAAGACAACTTCTTAGAGAAGTGTGCAGTACTCCAAGCACCAAAAACGCTGAAGAACTTACAATCAATACTAGGTTTCCTGAATTTCAGAAGAACATACATTCTAAATTATGCAGAGAGGGTTAAACCTCTCTACGAATTAATAAAACCTGATTTCAAACCAATTAATTGGACTCAGAAACACACAGAAATTTTAAGATCATTGCAAACAGACATGTTAACTAAAACAAAACTGCAAACACGCGTAAACATATGAAACGGTACCAATAGCTTATAAATCACACTTGTATACACAAGCTGAAATGAAATTCAGTTCAACTGAAAAAATTCTGACTGCGGTTCAAACTACTGTAGCAAAAGAAAGAGCCCTAGCCCAAGGCAAGAGCATATCTGTTTTAACAGCAGTATCAGCCCTTGAGGCAGTAACAAGACCACGCATTCCAAATGCTGTGGCATTAGATCCAAAATGGATACAATGGGAAAATTCTCTTGCTGCAGAAGACGTGAAACACGCTTTTGATACGAAAATGAAAAAACTAGAAGATCTAGAATACGAACACGAATATCCTCTGCCAATCGAAATTCTGCCTCTCGAACAGTACACTTGTGTAATCTATACAGACAGATTTGCACAACACTACGTTGTGGGAAAACAAACTTACAATGCAGCGTGCGCGATTGTCAAAGGTCGCTGGCGCTTAGGTAAATTCAGACCGATAATCACCAAAACGTAATCACTCAGAAACTGTACAGCTCTTTAAAGATGGCGCTTGAAAATGCCGATTGCGATTTCCCCACACTAATAGTGTGCGATTCACATTATTGCGTCCAATCTTACAATAAGGACATGCAGACATGGATCAAAAAGGTTACAAAGATGAGACTGGTGCCACAATAAAGCATAAAAAACTTTGGGAACAGGTAGTTCTTTTGCAGAAAAAACTACGAAAGACTCACGTGATATATACACTGAGTGATCAACGTGATGGCGTTCACGTTGCGGGGAATTCATTGGCTAACAGAGCCACAGCGGCAGCTGCTCAATCGGCTTCCGTAGCTACAAAAAAGCGTACTAAAAAACAAATAGACGGTGAAACGCTACTAGCAGTAAAAGCCTCAATGAAAGGCAACAATGCGGCGTTACCTCTAAATTATCCACTCGGAAATAAATACATAATTGATGCGAACTCCGTTCCTTTTGCTCAAATTCCTGGAGTGGGGGATAGAGTAATTCCAAACACGAACCGGAGGGCTTACTTGATTCAAGAAGCACACATGGGAATGGGTCTGAGGCACCAAGAGATCTTGAAATCTCTAATAGAATTACAATCAGAATACTGGTGGCCGGGGATGAGTGTGCAAATTTATAACTTTGCAATGGATTGTCAAAACTGCAATAGGAATCGCAGTTGTGAACCAGACCAGATAATTGCCAGGACACCTTTATTAGAAAGCATTAGGCTATCTATACGTAGAAATCCAGACGGAGAAATGCGATCCCATAATGGAGAACTGGGCCTTATGGGCCGAGCGGCGCAGGGCTCGCCTAAAATCTCCGGGTTCACCTGCCTTGTCAGACAGAGACACGAGACACTCTGTTAGGCGTAGAAAATCAGGTTTATTAGCTGCAGCTAAGCACAGTGGTCCTAGAAGTACACCAGTGGTAAGTTCTCAGGAGACTGCCACTTAATTCCATGGCGCACAGTCTTATATAGGACACATATTTAGAATATCGACTCCCAAAGCATACAAAACTGACAAATGAGAAAAGTTTGAACACAAGCTATTGAGTTTCTCGAATACGCCCTTCTTTCAGACCCCGTGTTCTCCCCTCCCCTCAAGTTAATCAATGCTAGTGCATGTAATTCAATTTGCAGGTGACAGGACGTATTTGTGTGCCTCAAAGGATAGATGTGTAATAGGAGAATACAAGGAGAGAATAGCGAAGGCCAGTCAAACAAGATAAAGAGAGGGAAGAATGGTGGGACCCACACAGTCAACTAAGACAAGGATCAATCAGTCTAGACATGGATTAACAAACTCAGGCAGACCCTGACATCGGTTTCGTAAACAAGGACCAAGGGTTACTTTTTAACAGAGGAGACGCATAGCAGCTGGAAATGCAAAAACACTATGTTCGCCGTGTAGCCTGAGTAAAGGCAACACAAAATGGCGGCTATCACAAAATGGCGGCTAGATACGGAACGAAGTCGAAAACCACAGACCCTCAGACCCTCCTTTTGCCATTACTCAGGCAAAACACAAAGGACTCAAGTTAGTCTGAGTCAATGTCAATGGTCATGAGGTCATTGAGCTGTTGCTGCAACATAATTTTGATGTTCTCTGTTTGCTGTGACACAGGCTTTGGGACACACAAGGTGGCACAAAGACCACAGATGGCGGGGCCACACAGCAAACAGAGACAGCAAGAGAAAATGATGGCCAGAATCATTCCAAGGAACGTTAACACTTTCCATCCCCATGTGGACAGTAGTCCCCAAAACCATCCCATCACAGACCAATCTCCTGTGTCCCGATCAATAGACTCGGAAATCACGTGTAACTTAGAAATGGCTTTGTATACTGTAGGGGCGTTATCAGGAATGTAAATGCAGCAACTAGACTCAATCAATTTACAGACTCCTCCTCTATATGCAAGGACAATGTCTAAAACCATTCGGTTTTGCAAAGTCATAAGGCGATCCGCCTGGGGTTCGGCTGTCAAATTTTTTAAGGCTCCGGAAGTTACATTTATCGTAGCCTCAACAACACGAACTAGCTGTCTAATGTTTCTGCTATTGGCCATTGGGCCCCAAAAGGGAAGAAACCCTTTAATAAAGTCTCCTCCCTCTTGTCCAGCTGTGTCTCCAGAATCAATAACCCCTCTGCCATATCTCTTTCTGTGATGACCTGAGGGAGCAGTATATGTAAGAGGAAGGAGGAAAGCCACATAACATGTTCCTGAAAAATAGGCGGGAAGCCATATATAGGCTCTATCATGACAAACAAAATATGTACCTTGAGATGGTACTAGCGGTGAAGAAACCAAGGGTGAATAGATGTATGTATGGGAACAAACGCTCCTTTCCTGTTTGTTCTTATTATTCTGACCATTTATCTGCAGACATAAGTTACCTTTACGAGGTACGGTCCAAATTGGCAAAGATCTTCTATATCTAGCCTTATCAGTAAGGCTAGTAACGTAACAAGTCACATTCCAACCATCATATGCTCGCTTCTCATCTACAGGAATCTTACCAATGTAGGCAATTTTAGCCATAGTCACTATTCCCTTTATCAAAGGACTATGACTAAAATTCGCTCCACCATTTTATGGACCATCAGGAGGATATCGAAGTTGATTCTGGTATGCATTGGAAAACATAGTCAAATAAGCCTAAGCAGAACCTTCATAGGAAAATGGAAGGACTAAATATGGCATCCCTTTCTCAGCATTATGGGGCATGAGCCCACAAACCCAACAGTCAGTAGTGTTGACTACCAGTTGATGCTGATGTAACAACTGGATAAATGATTTGTTGAAGTATTCTGTCCGCCTACTTTACTCATGATCTGGGAGTGTATAGAACTTATGCGCGGAGATAGTAGTAGGAAAAGACAAGGAAACAGAAGTTGGAGCAGGTGTTTGCTGCATAGTGTGGGCAATCCAACCCACACAGGCTAATAAAATACATAAACATACTAGAATACACAATGCTACGCCACATCGATTAAACAATAATTTCTTATACTTATTTCTCTTTACAATCTTAATATCATTCCCTTCCACTTTATTATCCATTCTCTAAAGGTGTTGCTCACGGTAATCTTCCTGGATCACTTAGTTGTGGTTATTAGCCGTCCTATGACACTGCAAGTCCTGCTGACCTAAGTCACTACTCAGGTCACAGCCTAAGACTCATACCGTGACCCTGCAACTTGATGGATAGTGGACAAGGAAATGTCTTTCAACAAGAGTAATCAAAAAGAAAAAGGAAAACACAAAAAGTTCAGTTGTCCTTTAACAACCTAGGTCTTAGGTTGTACCGTGTCTTGCCAGGTATCGTTTGGTCTCGAAACAAAGTTTCTGGATTCGTTGTGTTCA
Source organism: Lissotriton helveticus (assembly GCF_964261635.1). Lineage (NCBI taxonomy): Eukaryota > Metazoa > Chordata > Amphibia > Caudata > Salamandridae > Lissotriton > Lissotriton helveticus. The sequence continues at coordinate 1,053,531,708 of NC_136065.1, forward strand.
GTCTCTTATGTGATGGTACAGCCTCTTGCAACACGTCGTGGTCCTCTTTCTCAGAACTTGTCCAGTCCAGGCGTGCACTACTGAAAGGTACAAACCGGGGTACTTTTTCACTTTCACTGTCAGCTATGCCTTCTTGGACCCACTGGTCATAAGGTAAAGGCAAAGGTACCCTCTTACAGTGCACGCCGTGGACCCAGTTTTTCTTCCCGACGACTTTCACAGCTGTACGTGTCGTCAGAAGCACTTGTCGCGGCAGCCCCCGAGGTTCCAGATTCTTTTTCCTCAGGAAGTTCTTCAAACAGACGTAGTCACCAGGTTGGATGGAATGACCTGGATCTGAGGAAGCCTCCGGCAAAGCGTTTTGGACCTGTTGATGAATAACACGTAATTTAGTGGTGAGGTCATGTAAGTAATCAATCAATAATGGGTATAATATATCGGAATACTTTTTAGGTCGAGGGACTCCCCAGACATTGGCTGGACGCCCAAAGACAACCTCATAAGGGCTAAGTCCTAAACGAGAATGTACAGCTGTTCTTGTAGAGAGAAGTGCCAAAGGTAAGGCATCGGGCCAAGCGAGGCCCGTGCTGGCCTGAATCTTTGCTAATTTGAGCTTGAGAGTGCCATTATAGCACTCTACCAAACCCGCTGACTGAGGATGGTTTGCCGCATGGAATTTCTGCCTAATACCAAGACCCGCACACACCTTCTGCATAATTTGACCAACAAATTCGCTTCCATTGTCACTCCAGACAATGCGCGGCAAACCAAACCTCGGGAAGAATTCCTTCAAAAGGACTTTGGCAGTGGACAAAGCAGTATTATCCTTTAGGGGGTAGGCCTCTATCCATCTGGAAAAGGCACAAACCACCACCAGGACATACTTGAGGTTGTTGGAACGTTCCATATGAATGTAATCAATTTGTAATACCTCAAAAGGATACATAGGGGGAGCAAAATGACCTGCCGGAGTTGGGATTCCCTTTCCTGGATTATGCATCAAACAAACAATGCAGTGCTTTACCACGTTCTCCGCACATTTGGGGATACCGTCATTCTGCCATACTGGAGCCAAAAGTTTACATATCCCTTTCGCACTGATATGAGCTGGACCATGAGCCATAGTAACTACAGGTAGTACATAGGCATCTGTAACAACCAACGTTGGTGTTCTGACAACTCCGTCAAACATCCTGTCGCATCCAACATTCCCGTACTCTCTCTCCACTTACTCAATTCCTTCTCTGTTGCTTCTTCTTGGATCATTTTCACACTGTCTACTGTGTCCTCACACATACCTACTTCTCTGACCCATCTTGCAGGACCTGCAACATACATACGACTCTTGACATCTTTCACTGTTTCTTTCGCTACCTCATCTGCAAAAGCATTCCCACGACCCACATCATCAGTGATCTTTTTATGTGCACTGCACTTCACAATCGCTATTTGAATAGGCAAGACAAGTGCTTAGAGAAGGTCAGTCACCAACTGACCATGCTGTATTTTGGTCCCATGGGAAGTAAAGAATCCTCTTTCCTTCCACAAACGACCAAGACTATGAGCCACGCCAAAGGCGTATTGGCTATCGCTGTAAACAGTCACTCTCTTTCCCTTAGCCAACACACACGCTCTCGTCAGTGCAATCAACTCAGCTGCTTGCTCTGAATTCTGTGTAATGTGTGCAGTTTCTACTACTGTATACAAAGTAGTAACAGCATAAGCTGCAGTCGTCTCACCATTAGGAAGTTTGAAACAAGACCCATCTACCCATAGGATCCCATCCGGGTCCATGAGTGGTGTATCTTTCAAATCTATTCTGCCTTTAGTTTCCTCCTCTGTACGAAGAAAACAATCATGCTGTTCTTGTGTATTTTTCTCTTCTGGAATAGGTAACAGTGTTGCTGGATTTAAAACATTACATCGCTTGATATGTATGTGACTAGCCAAAAGCGTCAACTCATACCCAGACAAGCGAGCACTCGTGAGATGTTGCGTTTTCGTTCTGTTCAAGAGAGTATCCACTGCATGTGGTACCATAACAACAAGAGTGTGATCCAATACCAATCCAGCAGATTGGCGAATGGAGATCGTTGCTGCTGCTGTTGCTCTGAGACAACTAGGCAATGCCTTGGCTACAGGATCCAATGTAGCCGAAAAATAGGCACACAGCCTTTGTTTGTTTGTCTCCAAATTGCTGTGTCAAGACTGACAACACGCAACCTTCTCTTTCGTGAATGTAGAGTGTGAAAGGCTTACTATAATCAGGAGTACCCAACACAGGAGCAGAACACAAAGCAGTACGTAAATCTGAAAAACTCTTCTGACATTCATCAGTCCAAGGAAGAGGTTGGGGTGTGTCTTTCAGAGTAAGTGTTAATTTATTATCTCCGTGCACACCTTGTTTTAGCTTATAGTTTTATAGCAGTTAGTTTTGGCGCTGTCCTTGTCACGCTGTGTCTCTCAGTGCCTTCATAACTCTACTAATGTCATCTACGCAATCAAATGCCCGTGCGGCAAGATTTACGTTGGACAGACAGAACGTAAAATTAAAGTGATAATATCAGAACATAAAAGTAACAATAAATCTACCATAGCTATGCATTGGCTGGAAGCTCACCATCAAATCTCAAGGTTGAGATTTACAATACTTGAGATACTCCCACATTGCTGCGATATGGATCCTGTCAAACAACGTCTTAAATCAGAATTCTTTTGGATCAAAAAAATTAAATTCTTTACAGCCCGCAGGGAGAATGACCGAATAGAATTTTCGTGTTTTCTATGATACCCTCACCAATTCAACACAGAGCACCACAGCTCAAACTCAAAACTCTTCTCAACCCACCCATTAATGTCGGACTATTTGAATAAATTGATGTATAGTACCACCACCATGAACTATAGTATTAACCTTGATTCAGTCATACGATCGATGTATAGTCAAGTTTACTTTACTAGTACTGTTATTTTACTTTATTTTAATTTATTGTATTTTTGATATTAGAAGTCATGTAAACACACAAACATTACACTGTATTTAGTTACTTCAGAGATTCATTAGATCTGATAGTTAACTTAACTTTATTCAACTGTATCCAACTTTATTATTCATTCAGATTGTCAACACACAACACCACGTAATCGGAACTCTACCCAATCAGAGCACGTCTCTCTGACTCGCGCAACTATAGCGATTTATACACATCACATCAGCGTGATTAGTTTTTTCAGTTTTTACTCATTTTTCATATTCGCTCTCTAATAATCCTTGAAACGCTGATATAGTTTTTAATTTAGTACCATTCACATTATTTCTACACACGTTATTAATCACGTGACACCCAACATGATCTACAAGAAGCACTCCTCGCGGAAGCAGCCAACTTGAAACCCGGAAACCCACCACGTGTTTCTAACAGTAAGTTTTTCCGCGTGAACTTTAATTTATGTAGCGGTTTAATATATCACTAGTCACCGGTAACATCATTCAGAGTGACATATGGAGTTTTCTTGGCTCCGACTTTCCCAGATTCCGATCCTGAACGAAATATGATGCTTTTCATCATGGTAATCGGACAGATAGGGTAGCTTTGAATGCAGCATCGGACGCTCGTACAGAGCCATTATCCTTTAGCATTTTTCTTTAGGCTGAATATATCGATCTCCATTGAGATCATTTTGAGAACAACACACAGTTTTTTGTTGAAGATTCACTCTACCCAACATCAATATTCTGGCTATACTTGTTCATAATATTTCTCTGAATACTTATGTAGTTAAATTTTTGAATATACATGTTATGGATTCGATGCACTCATTGCGCAAGTACTCCAGTCTTATGTCTTATGCTATTGATTTTTCTTGTATCGCATTACAGCTTCTTGTTTTACATCGAATGACTAAATTTAGGAAGTAGATAAGGACTGTATAATAATTTTGTTTGAACAAGATTCTGGTGTTCTGTTCTGAATACTAAGGTCCTGTATGGTTTTTTTTCACAGACCCCTGACGTAGGGTTAGTTTGATAACCCGAAATGCATTGGGTATAATGAAACGTGATTCTTATTCATGACTACAATGAATTTTTGGAAAACTATGGATTTGATGAATACCAAGTGTTTTAATAAAGAAAGAATGATATAACATTAAACGTTCTTTGGAATAAATCAATATACACCATTAAGAAAACCAAAGAAACAATTTTGTTTCATGTTAAAGGAGCGCGCCCTGCGTGATAATATTATCACATTTCACAGCTCTTTCAGAGTAAGTGCCAACAAGGGTTTAGCCAACAAAGAAAAATTCTGAATCCACTGCCTACAATAAGAGGTAATGCCCAAAAAGGCACGCACCTCCCTTTGTGTGGATGGCACAGACATTCGTGCAATTGCATGAATATGTTCTGGGGTCAATCGCCTTCCCTCCTTCGACAAGAGATGACCTAAATAGGTAGCCTCTTGGCGGCAATATTGTAATTTAGAAGGTGACACCTTATGATGTAAATCAGACAAATGGTACAAAAGCGAAACAGTCGCATTTTTACAAACATCCTCTGAATCGGCAGCCACTAATAGATCGTCCACATACTGAATAAGAGTAGCACCTGGAGGCAAAGAGAAAGGATCAAGCTGGGATTTCAAAGCCTGACTATAAATGGAGGGGCTCTAACAATAGCCTTGAGGTGCACGCTTAAATCGAAAACTTCGGCCTCCGAGAGAGAAACCAAAGAGATCTCTACTCTCCTCAGTAATAGGAATGCTAAAGAAAACATTTTTGAGATTAATAACTGAGAACCAAACAGCCGAAGCAGGGATCATTGTAAGCAAGGCAGTAATATCTGGGACAACAGGAAACTGAGGGACAACAATTTTGTTGACTTCTCGGTGATTAATCACAAAACGGTATATAGGAGGCTTAGAAGGATCAGTACGTTTAAGAACAGGCAAAACAGGACTATTGCAAACATTTCCTCTCGTTTCTTCAACCACACCCTTCTGGACTAAATCATGAACAATAGCCAACAAAGCTCTTTCGCCGTCGTTAGAAATCTTATACTGAGGAATGAGAGGCAATTTAACATCAGGCTTGACAGTGATCACGTAAGGTGAAATTTTGAGCAAACCAACATCATTCGGACCTGTGGCCCAAAGTCTAGCAGGAAGTTAACGCAATTCAAGCGGCAGATGATCTTTAGACAAATACATAGGAGAAACCAATTTTTCACCCAAAGTAAGATGTACACCAGAGGGGGAACAATACAGCGTGGCATGTAGACGTTTCAATAAATCCAAACCCAACAAATTCTCACCGCAACCAGTCGTTAAAATGAGCGGGGCTTCCAAATCATAAGGACCAATGGAAATAGGCAGAGGGCAAGAAACCGGGTTGCGAACTGGGGTGCCAGCAAATCCTACAGAAACATTCGTTAAGCCAGACAAAGGTGCCCCAGGAAGTTTGGAGTGAATAATAGAACTCCTCATTGCACCAGTATCCAAAAGAAATGGCTCTGAAACACCCAATGCAACAACGTTAATATAAGGCCCATTCTGATCAACTGGAACTGATACCACTCCCTTGCTTTGTCCAAGGCTGTCCTAGCTAGTATGAAAATCAGTATTTTTGTTTTCAGTACAATAATCGTCATTGTAATATTGTGCGGACTGGGAATTCTGCTGATCGAAATAATTCATAGTATTTTGAGGGGGAAGGGAACGCTGTTCCTGAGACAACGCACCTCGCCCTCTACCCCTAGGTGCTGACTGAAAACCACCACGGCCTCGTGGCCCTGGCAGTCCACCATTACGCTGCAATAAAATCGGACAACTACTCTTAAAATGACCTTCCTCTTTACAATAGGCACATTGATTAGGACCCAGCAAAGGTCGTGGAACAAAAGGTGTAGGTTTCTGCAACAATCTTTGAAACTGTGGAGGCTGTTGCAATTGACACTGAACAGAACGAGGGGGATAAGCTTGTTGCAAAAGAACCTTCGTTTTCAGTTCTTTAGTCTTTTTCTCCGCTCTATCCTTTTCTTCCGTATCCCTATTTTCGTAGTACTGAGCAGTAGCTAATATCTGGGCGGACGAAGAAACGGCCCACGTACTCTCAGAATCTTTCAATTTATGCGATAATTCTGGAAGTAAATTAAACACAAATCTATCCACAAATAATCGCTGTCCACCTTCAGTACTCTTATCTTGGCCACTATGGTCGATGAACGTCTCCTCGAAACGGGTAAAGAAATCTGAGACACTCTCATCTTTCTTCTGTTTACACGCAGCTAACTTATCCCAATTAACGCGTAATACAGGCATCATCGTTTTCATTAGAGTGATGATTCTACCAGGCAATTCTGTAATCAAAACATCAGGTTTAGCACCACCTACTTGTGCTGCATCTGTGGCAACAATAGCAGCCCAATTACCACCTAAAGCTTGATCGTGATCTTCCCTACGAATCCGAGCCCATAATGCTTGAGGGACTACATTTCCCATCAGCAAATCAATATCTGCTAGATTCATAATGCACGCATCAACAGTCTGGGACAGCACTTTATAATACCCAGCAGGATTCTTACGAGGGTCCGGTAAAGACTGTTTAAGCGCCAAAACTTCCGATCTTTTCCAAGGGACATGTACCCATATACGTTGAAAATGAGCTGGCACACCCTGAATAGCACCGGCCTGTGGAACCGCATCTCTCCATATCGGAGGAACTTCTCGCATAGGATAGTGTTTCATTTTACGCCGAACCGCAGGATCAGGTTCAAGAGAAGCTTAAGAGAAAAAGGAAGACCTAAGATTGGCAAGTGTCTGGACGGCATCCTCAACATCGGGACCCACAATAAGTCCTTTATCAAATGTATCCTGTATGTCAAACAAACCCTGAGGAGGTAAATCCAAATCCATATCTTCCCATCCTTTAAGAAGCGTATTACACATAACATTAAAAGCATATCTCTGTGTAGGCGCATTCCACTGAAGAAAAGTGTCCAAGATATCGTGCACACTGTACTGTGGACCACTCATGATCCAATTTTCGAGCGAGAGAGTCTAACCTAACTCGTTCGTCAGAATCTGGAATTTGACTACGAGATTGTCTTTGAGACAAAACAGGAGTAAAATTAAGAGACCCAAAGAAGGGTGATAAAAGACCAGAAACAGTATCGACTAGTCATTTACGAGCTGTAGGGGAATCTGACAATAAAACAGGAGACAATATATTAGGCACGGCAGAAGAAGGGCTAGTAGTTAGAAGAGAAACTGCAGGTAAAGGAGACTGAGGTACAGAAGTCGGCGGCAAAGGAGGTGGAGGTGGAATTACTGGAAGAGGCAATTGTGGAAGATTCGGAGCAACCGGTTGAGCAACAGGTGGCTGACCAACAGGTTGTAATGGGGGTGCGTTAGCACCTAATAAATAAGGTGGAGGTAATCTCAACAAATGAGACATTTAGGGATCTTCGTCAAGATCTTTAGCATGTGGGGATGTAGGCAACGCGGGATAACATCTATCTATTGCCACACGATGCTGTCGTTCTGAGACTTCAATCATCTGATCAATCTCATTATTCTTAAACTGTTGAGCAGCCTGTAGAATCGTCATATCTTGCGTTTTCTTATCTCTTTTTGCCTGTTTAATTTCTTTCTGTTTGGCTTCCTTACGCCATAGGCGGAAAGAGTCAAACATTGCCAGCCGGGCTTTTCCCTTAAACAAAATTGATTCTAAGTTATCTAAGATATCAGACTCAAAGCTACCATTTTGTGGCCATTGCAGAACACCATCTTTCTTCGTATATCGGATCCATGTGTCATTAAAAATAATGGGACCAAGATCATGTTTCGAATAGAGCTCATAAGTGGGAGTTCCAACCGGAGGAATCGGACAAGAATCCTCTAGCGGGAATCCCTAGTACAATCAAAACAGCAGAACTTCCTAAACTTACTAAGCCCAGGCATTTTGTAACGAACTGGACTATTCACAAACTTCAAGGGGGTTAAAAGCAATGATCACAGTACAAACGTACTTACCCCTTGGCTTCGACTAATGCATTTGTCGAATAACAAAAACAAGACAAAAGAGTGGGCGCTACCCACGAATACTTAACTAAATGTTTTCGTATGCCAACAGGTGTCCGTCTAACGTCTCGCGATACCAATCATCACCAGAGCGCCAAGGCAGGGCGACAGTCAGGGCAGCAGTCGTCAGCAGCCGTCGGAAAGGAGTAGCCGCGCTTCAAAAGACTTTCGGCCCACTTCGCCATACAGGGGTCGCTTGACGTGGTTCGCGATTCCTTCAGAATTTTCTTGCGATGCTCCTCTCGATCCTTGGGCTGAACCGCTACCACTGAAGCCGCCCACACGTTGGGACGCCAATTGGAGAACTGGACCTTATGGGCCGAGTGGCGCAGGGCACGCCTAAAATCTCCGGGTTCACCTGCCTTGTCAGCCAGAGACACGAGACACTCTGTTAGGCGTAGAAAATCAGGTTTATTAGCTGCAGCTAAGCACAGTGGTCCTAGAAGTACACCATTGGTAAGTTCACAGGAGACTGCCACTTAATTCCGTGGTGCACAGTCTTATATAGGACACATATTTACAATATCGACTCCCAAAGCATACAAAACTGACAAATGAGAAAACTTTAAAAACAAGCTATCGAGTATCTCAAATATGCCCTTCTTTCAGACCCCGTGTTCTCCCCTCAAAGTAATCAATGCTAGTGCATGTAATTCAATTTGCAGGTGACAGGACGTATTTGTGTGCCTCAAATGATAGTTGTGTAATAGGAGAATACAAGGAGAGAATAGTGAAGGCCAGTCAAACAAGATGAAGAGAGGGAAGAATGGTGGGACCCACACAGTCAACTAAGACAAGGATCAATCAGTCTAGACAAGGATTAACGAACTCGGGCAGACCCTGACATCGGTTTCGTAAACAAGGACCAAGGGTTACTTTTTAACAGAGGAGATGCATAGCAGCTGGAAATGCAAAAACACTATGTTCGCCGTGTAGCCTGAGTAAAGGCAACACAAAATGGTGGCTATCACAAAATGGCGGCTAGATACTGAACGAAGTCGAAAACCACAGAACCTCAATAATTATTAAGACGAGATTCATTTGGATGTGGCCCCAGCGCTCGGCTGACGCCAGAACTGTTATAAAAGATTTGCGAGTCTTTATCGGCACATACACAATTGGCATGCTACATTATGACCAAGTTCCTGCGTTTAGCTCTCTGGCTTACAAGGAGGCCATGACCAGCATGGGCATTGCATTGCGGTACTCTAGTCCATTCCATCCCGAGGGAAATGCGGTAGTGGAGAGAAAAAAACGTGACATAAAGCAATCTATAACAGCGAGGGTATTAGGTTTGGGTGACGGGTGGGTCAAACATCTAACAAGTGTCCAACGTAGTCTTAATAATCTGGCAAGAAATTCTCTAGGAGGTATCACTCCGTACGAACTTTTGTTTGGTACTAGAATGATCATCAGGATCTAGATTGTCACACTTCAGTGGTGAAACAAAAAACCTTTGATATCAAAGATCGTTTGGCTGTTTTACAGGACTTAAATGAAACAAGAAGAAGTCTAAGTAACATAAAGCTAAAGCCAACAACCACTGAAGAAAAACCACCTGTCCCAGCAAGACCTGTCTGGATTCCAAAGATTGGGGATCTGGTCAGAGAAAAGATCGCGGTGAAGAAGGAATTTGGGCCTTCTTACAGAAAAGTAGTACCTGTCTTAGCTGTCAGCGGAACAAGATCAGTAGTACTACCGCCCCTTGCTGGTGAAAAGGAGAACAGAGTTGTATCAATCAACCATGTAAAACCACAATCATGTGGCCAATAATAAGTAGTAGGCCCAGTGGACTCCCAAGAAATAGCAGAAGACTAAATCTTGCTACAATACAAGAGGTTCAAACTGAAAGACTAATCACATTTGATAAACCTTCAGTGAATAAAAAAGGACTATGCAACAAAGCCATGGAACTTGTCCCTCTTGAAACCCAAATTGCAACAGTTCATCAAGAAACGCCTGGCTACAACGATGTAGCCTCAGACTGTGCTAATGAAACAAAGAAAGATCCAAAGACAAATGAAAATCCGGAAGCAATTCCAACAATTGACAGAACTGCATCTGGCTACTTCATCAATTTCGATGACTTTTCTGATGATCCAAGTAAACACGAAGAAACGCCAGCAACAAAAACTTTTAAACAAAAAATGACTGAACTCTTTCATCAACTCAAAGAAACATATCTGATTTCACCATGGATTGAATTATGGATTGTGTTAGGTGTACTTTTCCTCCTACTTTGGCTCATCTTGGTTTTATGTTTGGGCAGATTTATTGATGGAAAATATAGTACAATGGACACAGCAAGTCAGAACATCAACTTGGTCCTAAAGCCTCCAGAGATCCTCTCACATCGAAAAAAGAGAACTGTCATCAGTGAACATCACAGCCAATCCTATACCTGGTGGTGTAGCATGGGACAAAACTGATTACGAAATCTATGGCCCGATTGAGCTCTTGAAATATCCACACCAGTTCAAGGTTTCATTAAGTGACTTTGTGACACCAAGTACTTTCTCTGATGATTGGGACTTTGAAAATATTAATCATATGATGTCAGATTTACAAATGTCAGCAAAATTTACAGAACATGATTATTTGCAGGGTTCATCAAATTATGAAGAAATGTACTGTTTTAGTCATTATGGGCATCACTATTTGCATAAATCTGCTCAACCTAGAAATGTTTTTACTTATAACTAATGGGAACATTGTCCAACACCGCCAAAAGGCAGTTCGAAAACATTTTATAAGACATTCCCACACTTCTCAGGGTTTAACAACACTGATCCAGAAACGTTTTATTTCAAAATGTTAAATAAGACAGGAATGAAAAACATGTTGACAAATACTAAATTGATTTATTCTGAAAAATTTTATGAAAAAATGTCTACACTTGGTTTTGAATTTTGGAAAAACAATATTGAGACAAAAACCATCTGGGGTACAAAATACTGGCAGGTACAAGGTTTAGAATCACTATTTAGAGCCTGCATGATCCCAGAACAGATAATATTCCTGAATGACACCATTTAACAAACAACCTGTCTTGGCTTAGCCAAGATAAAAGAGTTAAACAAACCGTCTATTCCAAAGCCCCTACCTGATAGTAATAGCACTACAGATGTGGAGATAGACGTACCCCATATTTTACACCAAAACAGAACAAATCCTGATTGGAAAAAATGGTTGATCTGGCCCACAGACACTAATAACTGTCAAGATAGATTCCTGAACAAAACACAGGGGTTCAAACAGACCAGGCCAGACCCAAGATATTCCCAGAGACAACATCCAGGGATAGTTACAACATATAGTGTAGGAAAACTATGCCTTGAGTGGCTACAGAAATCCACACTGCCTGAAATTAAGCAACACTTGGCTTTACTTAAAGAAGGTGCTGACTTGCGAGATTTCATATTGGGACCTCGCAAACAGCGTCAAAAACGTTTCATATACGCCGGTATATACGCTGCTTACAACGAAGCTTGGAAAGTGACACAAATTGAAACTGCTGAAAAAATACGAGAAATTGATTGTATAAATTTAGAAAAATCACTGTCTGTAGTGGACAATAGGTTAACGACTCTGTCCTCCAGAATTTTTTCACTGGACAGCATTGTATCATCTGCTATTGATATAATAGAGCAGGACTTGCTAATGTTACAACATGGCCAGTCCCAATTGCGTTCTATTGTACAGCTAGGCTGGACGTTGCAAAACCTGCGTTCAGGCTACGTGCCATGGCGTCTAATCAACATAACGTCATTATTTTCTATCTTTAACCTTACTGATAAACAAATCAGTTTGGCACAAGAAGGAGCAGACTATACGATTCTGAGCACTGAAAAATGTGAGAGATTACCATTGACAATGTCAGAGAGACCTGTCATTAAATGGATAATACATGATACAATTACAATTCCGATAACAACTTTTCAGTTTCAATATTGCAAAAGTATATACCAGCAGGCCTGTATGAAAGGTTGGGTAAAGGATACATCAAGTCAACCTGGAATTTACCTTATACACATAGATGTTATATTGAAGGGAAAAAAGAGGTATTTCTTAGTGGTAATAACTATAAAAATTCACCAAGCGGTACACTTCTGTGGCAAGGTATTAACTTGCAGGGAGCCTGCAAAGGTTCATCAAATAACCTTTCATGTCACCTGCATGGCACCCCTGCAGCACAGATACAGCCTTTTTTCAGACAGCTTTCCAACGGCAGCTACGTTATAATAAGTGACCACAGCTGTTGTGGCATGGTGCCAGGAATAGCCTATCTCGTGAGCGTTACTTCCAGGGTCATTTACTGTATGCAAGTATTGTATCCAAACAGCAAACCAGAAAAGGAGGCAGCAATATGTCCTTCTCTGAATATCTCTTCTATTCGAATTGATACTTTAAGCAGAATGAAGTCTATTCTTTTACAGACAACTGTGCCTTTAACCTCGTCCAAAGAGACGTATGATCTGCAAGTTGCAAGGACAGCGGCAGAGATACATACCCTATTATCGACAAATTGCCCCGTGCATTTCGTAGAAATGTTAAGCCAAATCTTAAACATGTCTGATACCAGTGGCATCGCACATGTATTTAAGACAATTTTTTCCGGACTGTTAGCACCCTTTGAAACAGTTCTTGGCATCTTCCCGAATTTTGTGCATTCTGTATTCGGCGGCCTGCCTCTTCTTTTGGGACTCGTAGCAATAATTTAATTTTTGTTCCTTCTGCTCCGATATGGCAAGCCAAGTCACAGACAAAACTCAGGCTACAATGGAAGAAACGATCCTGGCTATACGATACCGAGAACGGATCACTAAAGTCCTCGGCTTTGCCCGGCTAAGAGATCTGAGTACTACCTGGTTTCTTTCATTCAGACCAATCTGGCAAGATTGCATCTTACCTGTGCTTCGATGTCTGCTATGCGGAGAAGAATGCATGTTGGACATCTGTCTTACACTACCATTAGCAGTACCAATGGATATCGATACTTTGCTTGGTTCGGTAATGGCTCATGCAACGTGTTGTCTCCAGTGGCTACCTATTCTGATGAGGGCATTCGTTGAGGCTTCACCATTACGATTAGGTGGCGGTGAAGTACGAGATGAAAGCAGCACCACACAGGTACAACCTTCTGTGAGCATTGCTGATCCAGACATCGATGATGGCAATGATTCTCACATTTGCACTATTTCAGCTTTTTCGAACTTGGTCGAACTTTCACCTACTGTTGTAGACCAATTTTTCGCAACCCTGTCTGATTTGATGTTCTCTCCTAACAACGAGAATAACTTTTGAAACAGCGAGCACACAGCGTACCCTGAACTCTGAATTCGGCCTTCAGTTTTTGATAAACAACACTACTGAAAACAATTGGAACTATTTTTTCCCATGAAAGCGAAATTATTTTTCCATTCCCAAAATATTTACCTTTTTTCTGACACATGGTACTCTGCTTAAAGTAGAACTTTTCTTAGAGAACAGAACTTCTATTTTTAGAAACTCTAGAGACAATAAAAATGGTCTCGACCTTCTCTTCTGTATTAAGAGCCATTTCATAAATGTAATTTGCGCAATTCATTCAGCCTATATTTATATATGCATTATCTGAATGATACCACTGCTTGAAAAAACATACAGTATAAATACTCATTTTCGTGTACATACCATTTCAAATGCATTTTATGTATTTTGGGCCGGGTTGGTAAACACATGCATAATTATATGTTTAGTATTGCTTAGTATTTAGTAATGATGGACATTATACGTCGAGTGGGTGTTGTAAACGTATCTAGGACCCTATTTAAATATTCCCGATTCATGCCCTTATGTGGTTATAACAAATCATATCCTTATAAAGGCATAAGAATCATATCCATATTTAGTCATAGCCAATGCAGTCCAAATACGGCAAGGCTACTCCCATAGACTCCTAGAAAGTACAAGGCGTTCTTTAAACAAACAAAGCCACCAGCAGCCCGGGAATTCCCCCTGCTTTTGTTTTGATTTGTCCAAGAACTCCTGGAGTCCAGAAATAACTGTAAGTTCTTAGTGGCGTTGTAATGTCCAACCTTACGTCAAACTCTGCACCTTCCAGGTATAAATATACCAGCGTTGCCTTAAGCAAACACACAGTGGTTTGGAGCAGATCGGCTATCTACTTACCCGAAGCCCAGCTGTAACGAGAGCCGAAGGAAGCCGACCCTCCCTTTGACGCACGGAGAGAGACGCTGTCTTTTCTCCTGCCGAGAAATCCAGCTCCAGTGTTTCCAGTCACCCTTGCGGGTTGCTGGGAGATTGAGTCCAGAGAGAGAGATACAAGATCTCCTTCATTCTATACCCAAGGTACGGAGCTGATTAGATCCTTAGAGAATTCTTGATTCAGATTCTTGGCAAAGACCAACTTAACTTAAACTGCAACTTACTTACTCCTTCCCACGTATTAGGCTTAGGTCAGGTACACCGGGGTAGGCGTATCTTAGAAGCACCTAGTGAGTACGTTTAGTCAATGATTTTATGTATGTATATATTTTATCAGTTTTAAGTATCATATGGCTCAGAAACCATATCAATGCTTTTACAGTATAATTTTATAATACTCCTTTTACTGTACGCACTTTACTTTATGACCAGCATTGCAATTGTGGCAATTCACTTCTCTTACACGAGAAAGAGGACCGCTCAATAAATAACAACTTTTATTGAAAACGCCCGTCTCTCTATATCTCTGCACTCCTGGTGAAACTAAGCATGCACGATTGACTGAGTGAAATAGCTGTCTATTGTTTTCTGCAACTCTGGAGATATACTCCTTATTCTGGGGGGAGCAAAGTTGTCATGTTTATGCGGTTGTCAGAAACTAATCCCTTCTTGTCTATTCAGGAAAGTTAACTCCTTCCTGTTCACTCGAGAAAGTTTCTAGTGACCTCTGAGCTAGCTGGCAAACCTAATTAAGTCTAACATATTCAGTAGAGACCTAGTCGACCTCAGTCCTACGTCTAAACTATCGTTATGTTATTCCAATGTCCCTATTGGGAATATAGGAACTACACTACAGTCTAAAGGACAGACACAATTTCACATTCATCAGAAAAGTGCCCATCCAAGTACAGTGAAGAAACAGTGACCATAGGCATACCCCCCTCGGTTTTAAGTGAGCAAGTGGGGACAGACACAGCAAGAAGAGAGGTCACAACGTTGTTGGTACTTCTCCCGGTTGTTCAAAAAGGTGTGTTTTCACTGCACCAAGATATTCGATCTCAAAGGTTGGTGGCAGGTAGGCTGCAGTTGATTTGCGTAAACTGCCCACCTGTTGCTTCTAGGCCGACTGACACTGTGAGCCAAACAGGAAACAGGCACTACAACGCAGCTGTTTCTACAAATAACATTAACCACGCATGCATTACAACACATGCATGGTTACCACGCATAGCCTTTACCACACATATCTTTACAACAAATTAAGTTATAAAGGTATGTGTGTGATGGGTAAACACCGTTACCACTCACAGCCTTTATCACGCATGCCATTACAACGAGACATGTAGTAAAGGCAAGAGTGTGGTACGGGTGGTGGAGGCTATCGGTGTTGTTAGAGGAAATGGAAAGACTCTTCCGCTTCCTCTTTGCGATGTGCACCGCGCCTCAGAAGAACTTGGAGAGGAGACGTTGTGGAGAGGTAAGGGGGATTTCACTTTATAGATAAATTAATATGTGACTAAATAAAGGGCTGAGGAGGAGTATTTGGTAGAAGGGTTTGGGGGTGGGGGAATCGTGCAGAGGTCCATTTATTAGTGTTCAGGGAAGGGGTGGAGTATTTGTTAGAAGAAGGGTTTGGGGTGGGGAAATAAGACAGGGGTGGGGTATTTGTTTGAAGGTTTGGAGGTGGGGGAATTGCGCTGGGGTACATTTTTAGGGTTGAGGGCAGGGGAGGAGTATTACTTAGAAGGAATGGGGGCCGGATGAGGGGGTGGTTGGGGGTCACGCCGAAGTACAGGGTAGGGGTATTTTAAAAAAAGTATCTGAGGGCTGGAGGTGCGGAGGGGGGGGGGGGGGTGCGCAAGGGACCAGTTATAGAACTTGGGGCAGAGGTCTGAGATAACCATTATCATGAATATGTCTTTACCATGCATGGTTTTACAATGAAATTCGTTGTAAAGGTCTGCGTGGTTAAGACTTATTCATGGTAAAGGTTATGCGTGGTGGTGGCATTCACTTTGTGATGCATGCGTGGTAAAGGCATGCGTTGCAAAGGAATGCATTGCAACGTCATACAATCGAGCCAAACAACAAGACTAACAGCAAGGAATACCAGCCACACACATCAGGGATCAAGTACTTGGTAGACTTCCCACTACCTAGGCAATACATGGCACCTGTGGATAGGAGGAGGGTCTGCACCATGAAGAGAGTGCGGCTAGTGTATGTTGGCAGTAGGATTTCCTCCCAATGCTGAGGAAGCACAGTTGTCCACTGGAACGAGGACAGAATGAATTGTAATTGTATTTGCATTTATATAGCGCTTGCTACCCCAGATGAGGTGTCAAAGTGCTTTTCGGGGAGCAGCACGCTACTCCGAAAACAAAAGCATTAGTGGTGAATGAGTATAGTGAAATATAAGTTAGTTTGAGCTGTGAACATGTGAGTCTGTTAGTTGGTATGAAAATAATAATGGAGGGATAGAAGAGGGAAGGGCATAGAAAGTGTTCATTTGGAGATCATATCAGCAGGAGGAGGTTTAGGATGAGTAAATGAGAGATGGAGGGGGAAGAGTCTGGAGTAAAGAAAAGAGGTCTTGGATGAGTCTAAGGAGTAATACATGAAAGGGTTCAGAAAAGGTTGTTTGCGAGATCTGAATAGTAAACTGATGTTTGAGGTGATGCATGGAGAGCTAGATGAGAGAGGAGTCTAGAAAGGGTTATTTTGGAGATTATAGTAGTAGAGTGAGGTTTGTGTTGTAATTCTTTATTAACATTTTCCAAGAGATTTAATCTTGAAAACAATAGCATCGGCTCACACTTACAATGGCCGGGTAAATAGTTTAATGAGAAACTTGTGCGACGTGTGCCTCTTAGGGGCTGAGAAAAGCTTATATTGGTATTTGTCGAGGTGGGGAGCGAGAGGGGCATGGGGGGGGTAAGAGGGATCCAGTGGCCTGGTAGGCGTGCTGGTGGTAGCAGATCTAGTGTTGGCCTAATGAGTGGAGCCCTACGAGTGGTGATTTTGATTATCGAATTGGATTCTGCACATGTTTCAGGTGCCATCTATTAATCGGCCATAACAACTTGTGACTCTAGTGAGTGCTCTCCCTATTCCTGGGTGTCGCTACTATGCCAGGTGGGATAGTGGGGCCAGGATCTGTAGGGAGGGATACTATGCACCTCCTACTGCAGGTTCTCTTCTCAGCGTCTATTGGGAGGGTGGTCGCAGAGTTTCCATGTTGCTGCATTACTGCAGTGCTGCGCTGCGGTGACAGGGGGAAAGGGTATGGGGGAAGGGCAAGGGGGAGGAATTAGGTGAGCGGGGGAGCAGGGAAGGAGGAGACAAAAGCTTGTGGAGTGATGGGGGACAGGACATCAGAATACGCAGCTGAGGCCACAAGGTGGCTGGGGATGTCGAGGAAGCAGAATGGGTGTTGTAGAGCAGACCTGGTGTGTCAATATGAAGGAGAGGGAGAGTGGGGATTTGAGGTACATGTAAGGCTGCATGAGCACTGATGGGGACTGGTGAGGAGGGGGGGTGACCTCTTAAGCATGGGGTCGCAGCTCTTGTTTTGGTTTAGGGGGCGTCAGCTGATGTCATCGCCGCTGTGTGAGTCGGGATGTTTTTTTTCTGTGGGCTCTCAACAGTGCCGCTCTCTGCGTGCAGGAAAGGTGCCCAAACCTAAAGAAACAGGTCAGCCTGGTCCTGAAGGTTGAAAATGACTCCCTCTTGGGAGGCTGTGTGCATCATGGCCACCAACCATGCCTCTTGCTATGGTGGGGTTGGTGATCTCCACTGTCGCAGTATGCAAATTTTGGCTGTGGCTAGTGCTGTGTGGAGAAGGCAGCGTTGTGGCTCTGAAAGCTCTGGGGAGTACCACAGATCATGCAGAAGAATAGTGGCTGGTATAAGTGGGAGGTGCAGAGCCATTGTAGTGCGAAGGATATGGCCCACGTAGGCCCAGAAGGTTTGCACTGTTGGGCATTTGCATATAATGTGGTTGTGTCGCAGCCGATGTCAGCGCATCTCTAGCAGTTGGCATGTGGGAGTAGTCCTGCCTTGTGCAGTTTTATCGGTGACCAATGCCAGTCATAGAGAATTTTGAATAAACAGAATTTCAGTCTTGCCTCCCGGGTGCCCCTGTCCGGGTCGTCTAGTATCTCTACGCACTCGTCGTCCTCATAGGCGACGAATAGCCGGATTTGCCATCTGTTGCAGTGGTCTCATGACAGGGGCTGCAAAAATAAATGTGATGTGAGTACTCTGTACCGGCCCCTTGTGCTTCCCCCATGTGTACAGATAAAATACTACTGGCGAGGCCTGTAATGACCAAGGACGCGGTCCCAAACTTTTCTTCAGGCAGTGCAGAAGTTGCATGTGCCTCCAGGATTGATGCACCAAGGGGCCAAACTCCTCCTTTTATTGTGCAAATGTTTTGAGGTCACTGTCGTTGAGGAGCTGGTCCAGGGTGTGGGTGCCTGCTGCCATCCACAAGGGCCAGGACAGTGTTTGCCCATTAATGCCTATGCCTGTATTACCCCACATGGGGGCTTTCTCATGGATTTGTGGATTCGAACCCAACAATCGGTACGCCCGTTGCCAGTCCTTGAGCATGGCTTATAGTATCGGATTAGTGAGGTCGTGGTGGCTTGTTCCTGTACCATATAGAGTTGAGATGCCTACCTCTGTGGACAGCAAGTGCCTTTCTATATGTACCCATTGTGGCATGTCAGGAGTTCCTGTTAGTATGTACGCCACTTGGGATAGTTGCAGCCCGAGGGCGAAGTGTTCCACCGACGGGAGGCTCAATCCTCCATAAGAGCGGTGTGCTTTCAGTTTCAGCGCGGCCAGACGAGGCCTTGCCGAACCCCACACAAAGGATTTTATCTTAGAGTCTATTAAGCGTAGCTTGGACAGGGGGACCTGAAGGGGGAGCATGCCAAGGGTCTATACGAAGCGCGTGAGGGTGACCATGCGCACAGCTTGCACTCTAACCCACACAGAGTGTCCCAGCGCCTTCCATTTTTCAAAGTTGCGCTGCATCTGAATGAGCAGGGGGCTTAAGTTATCTGCAAACATCCCCTCCATCCCCTTGTTCACCAAAACGCCCAGGCATTTACGACGCAAGGGTTGTCAGTGAAAGGGGAACCCACATATAGCCGCTTTTGGGATCCCGTCTGAGATGGGCAGTGCTTTGCTTTTGTCCCAGTTTATTTTGTAGCTGAAAAAGGAGGAGAAGTCATCTATAATTTGGAGCGGGGTAGATCCGTGAGAGTAAACATGTCATCTGCTTACAGGTAAAGTTTCGATTCTCCACTCAGGAGGCGTATGCCCATGATGTTTGCCACTTGGCGTATTGTGGCTGCTAGGGGCTCCGTAGCTAAGTGGAAGAGGAGTGGGGATAGGGGGCACCCTTGACGTGTTCCCCTGTGGATCGGGAACGGATGCGATACAAAGCCCCCGCAGTTTACTTGTGCAGTGGGATTATCATGTAGCAGTCGAATTTTGGCTATGAATTGGTCCCCCAGCGAGGTTTGGGCTAAGTCAGAAAATATAGGTAGAGGATATATTCAGAGAGGTTTTGGGTGAGAAAGAGGGTAGGTCAAATGAGGGGGCTCAATTAAATAAATATATATATATATATATATATATATATATATATATATACATTTTATATTTTTATTTTTACAGAAGGAGTACACTACTAAGTATGAGTACATAGAAGGTATATATGTATAATGGAGGTAATATATCAGGATTTGAGTTGTATTCAATAAACTCTGACTTTCAAGTATTGCTGTACATCAAAGCTAATGTTTTTTATTTAAAAGAACGATTTTCTTAATGCAATGATGAAGCAAGTGTAGAAACAAGGTTATGATCTATATATTATGATTGATAAAAAATGGAGAGCCATAAGCATCTAATCAAATAACTTGGGATTGAGGAGAGACACTGCTCGCCACGGCCCATCCGTGGGCTTGAAAGGGACAGGAATTAGTGCTACCATCGAGGGATGTAAATGCCGGGACCTCAGTTCCCATAATGCAGCAGTAAATAGACTGGCCAATTGAGGGCGTAATTATAGCATTAAAGGGGCTGTAACCGGACGCACGCATTCAATTCTGAGAAACCTCTGAAGAAGAAAGAGTGGACTTTCGAAACGCGTCAGGCGGAGGAATTGACTGTCATATGTAAGCGGAGAACAGAAGTCCCTCCATACCCGGATTAAAGGCTTACCACCTTATGTTTGTGGTCGTGTGCTGACTCACCGAGTGGGAACTGGTAGTTTGGAGCATAGAATATTGGACGGCTGCCCAGCCGCCGAGTCGCGCACTGCCCCAGAACAAGAGGGACACACAGCCAGGAATATTCCATGCTGAAATGTGGGCCACAGACAAGGGATTGAGGAGAGACACTGCTCGCCACGGCCCATCCGTGGGCTTGAAAGGGACAGGAATTAGTGCTACCATCGAGGGATGTAAATGCCGGGACCTCAGTTCCCATAATGCAGCAGTAAATAGACTGGCCAATTGAGGGCGTAATTATAGCATTAAAGGGGCTGTAACCGGACGCACGTATTCAATTCTGAGAAGCCTCTGAAGAAGAAAGAGTGGACTTTCGAAACGCGTCAGGCGGAGGAATTGACTGTCATATGTAAGCGGAGAACAGAAGTCCCTCCATACCCGGATTAAAGGCTTACCACCTTATGTTTGTGGTCGTGTGCTGACTCACCGAGTGGGAACTGGTAGTTTGGAGCATAGAATATTGGACGGCTGCCCAGCCGCCGAGTCGCGCACTGCCCCAGAACAAGAGGGACACACAGCCAGGAATATTCCATGCTGAAATGTGGGCCACAGACAAGGGATTGAGGAGAGACACTGCTCGCCACGGCCCATCCGTGGGCTTGAAAGGGACAGGAATTAGTGCTACCATCGAGGGATGTAAATGCCGGGACCTCAGTTCCCATAATGCAGCAGTAAATAGACTGGCCAATTGAAGGCGTAATTATAGCATTAAAGGGGCTGTAACCGGACGCACGCATTCAATTCTGAGAAGCCTCTGAAGAAGAAAGAGTGGACTTTCGAAACGCGTCAGGCGGAGGAATTGACTGTCATATGTAAGCGGAGAACAGAAGTCCCTCCATACCCGGATTAAAGGCTTACCACCTTATGTTTGTGGTCGTGTGCTGACTCACCGAGTGGGAACTGGTAGTTTGGAGCATAGAATATTGGACGGCTGCCCAGCCGCCGAGTCGCGCACTGCCCCAGAACAAGAGGGACACACAGCCAGGAATATTCCCTGCTGAAATGTGGGCCACAGACAAGGGATTGAGGAGAGACACTGCTCGCCACGGCCCATCCGTGGGCTTGAAAGGGACAGGAATTAGTGCTACCATCGAGGGATGTAAATGCCGGGACCTCAGTTCCCATAATGCAGCAGTAAATAGACTGGCCAATTGAGGGCGTAATTATAGCATTAAAGGGGCTGTAACCGGACGCACGCATTCAATTCTGAGAAGCCTCTGAAGAAGAAAGAGTGGACTTTCGAAACGCGTCAGGCGGAGGAATTGACTGTCATATGTAAGCGGAGAACAGAAGTCCCTCCATACCCGGATTAAAGGCTTACCACCTTATGTTTGTGGTCGTGTGCTGACTCACCGAGTGGGAACTGGTAGTTTGGAGCATAGAATATTGGACGGCTGCCCAGCCGCCGAGTCGCGCACTGCCCCAGAACAAGAGGGACACACAGCCAGGAATATTCCATGCTGAAATGTGGGCCACAGACAAGGGATTGAGGAGAGACACTGCTCGCCACGGCCCATCCGTGGGCTTGAAAGGGACAGGAATTAGTGCTACCATCGAGGGATGTAAATGCCGGGACCTCAGTTCCCATAATGCAGCAGTAAATAGACTGGCCAATTGAGGGCGTAATTATAGCATTAAAGGGGCTGTAACCGGACGCACGTATTCAATTCTGAGAAGCCTCTGAAGAAGAAAGAGTGGACTTTCGAAACGCGTCAGGCGGAGGAATTGACTGTCATATGTAAGCGGAGAACAGAAGTCCCTCCATACCCGGATTAAAGGCTTACCACCTTATGTTTGTGGTCGTGTGCTGACTCACCGAGTGGGAACTGGTAGTTTGGAGCATAGAATATTGGACGGCTGCCCAGCCGCCGAGTCGCGCACTGCCCCAGAACAAGAGGGACACACAGCCAGGAATATTCCATGCTGAAATGTGGGCCACAGACAAGGGATTGAGGAGAGACACTGCTCGCCACGGCCCATCCGTGGGCTTGAAAGGGACAGGAATTAGTGCTACCATCGAGGGATGTAAATGCCGGGACCTCAGTTCCCATAATGCAGCAGTAAATAGACTGGCCAATTGAAGGCGTAATTATAGCATTAAAGGGGCTGTAACCGGACGCACGCATTCAATTCTGAGAAGCCTCTGAAGAAGAAAGAGTGGACTTTCGAAACACGTCAGGCGGAGGAATTGACTGTCATATGTAAGCGGAGAACAGAAGTCCCTCCATACCCGGATTAAAGGCTTACCACCTTATGTTTGTGGTCGTGTGCTGACTCACCGAGTGGGAACTGGTAGTTTGGAGCATAGAATATTGGACGGCTGCCCAGCCGCCGAGTCGCGCACTGCCCCAGAACAAGAGGGACACACAGCCAGGAATATTCCCTGCTGAAATGTGGGCCACAGACAAGGGATTGAGGAGAGACACTGCTCGCCACGGCCCATCCGTGGGCTTGAAAGGGACAGGAATTAGTGCTACCATCGAGGGATGTAAATGCCGGGACCTCAGTTCCCATAATGCAGCAGTAAATAGACTGGCCAATTGAGGGCGTAATTATAGCATTAAAGGGGCTGTAACCGGACGCACGCATTCAATTCTGAGAAGCCTCTGAAGAAGAAAGAGTGGACTTTCGAAACGCGTCAGGCGGAGGAATTGACTGTCATATGTAAGCGGAGAACAGAAGTCCCTCCATACCCGGATTAAAGGCTTACCACCTTATGTTTGTGGTCGTGTGCTGACTCACCGAGTGGGAACTGGTAGTTTGGAGCATAGAATATATATATATATATATATATATATATATATATATATATATATATATATATATATATATATATATATATATATATACATTTTATATTTTTATTTTTACAGTAGGAGTACACTACTAAGTATGAGTACATAGAAGGTATATATGTATAATGGAGGTAATATATCAGGATTTGAGTTGTATTCAATAAACTCTGACTTTCAAGTATTGCTGTACATCAAAGCTAATGTTTTTTATTTAAAAGAACGATTTTCTTAATGCAATGATGAAGCAAGTGTAGAAACAAGGTTATGATCTATATATTATGATTGATAAAAAATGGAGAGCCATAAGCATCTAATCAAATAACTTTTATGCAAACTATGCAGTGAGCTATATAAATGTTAAGCATAGAGTGATATATAACCATGAGTAATATGTATATTTGTTAAACAGACCTAAAGAATGTCCATATATTCAGAAACATAACTATTATACACAAAAGACTGCACATATGTCATATGTAGATACACACACACACATATATACACACACACATATATATATATATATATTCACTGAAAAAACCATAGGTTATAGACCATATATAGTTAGGAATTAGCATTTACAAAACCTTATTTTACTCACACAAAACCATTGAAATTCCATATATAGTTAGTTGCACTAACTATATATCGCGCACCCGCAATCCACTGCTGATGATGTCACATATTACATCATTCATGACATGGTCAGTGACATCACTGATGACATCACTGATGACATCTCAAATGACATCACTGATGACATCACTGACGACATCTCAAATGACATCACTGATAACATCTCAAATGACATCACTGATGACATCACTGATGACATCTCAAATGACATCACTGATGACATCACTGATGACATCATCCAGTGACTGTGTGGTTCTGTAAAGTTAAAATGTGTCTTACATATTGAAGAATGAGTGGAAGTATAAGTGTCTGGACAAAGGATTTAGTAGGTGCATGACTGAATGTATGAGTGAGTGATTAAATGTGTCTCACTGAGTGCATGGGTTAGTGACTAAACTGTCTTAATTTGTGCATCATTATGTCTGTTGTTCTGTAAACTGCTGCATGTGTTGATCAGTAGCTATATGATTAACTATATGGGTTACTGATTGATTGTCCAAGTATTTGTATGGGAGACTGAGTGTGTGTGTGGCTGGCTGGCTGGGAGGTGTGTGACTCTGTGCAGATCAATGTGTACTTGTATCAATGATTCTATAAGAAGGTAAGTATGTGTTAGTATATGTTTGAAAATGTAAGGTGCTCTATGTTTAACTGTATAGACAAGAAAATGGAAGTGTCATTGATTCTTTAACAGGACTGACTACGTGTGTGAGTAACTCCATGGATGAGTGGCAGACTGTGAGTGTCTGTATAGGTGTATGAGTGCATATGATAGTGTTGTAAAGATGAGTGATTGTATGTATGAATGATTGTATGGGTGAATGAGTGAATGTGTGTGTAGACATAGCAATCAGTGAGTGCGTATGTAGTAACTAGTATTGGTGTGTCAATGGTTTCAAAAATTATACTCTGTATTTAACACTGGGTGAAACAGAGGTTATATTAAAATGTGAGGAGATGCATTGTATTGTCACATGAATGATATCATCAGTGATGTGGTCATTGATGTCAAATCAGATGTCATCAGTGATGTCATCAGTGATGTCATTTGAGATGTCATCAGTGATGTCATCAGTGATGTCACTGACCATGTCATGAATGATGTAATATGTGACATCATCAGCAGTGGATTGCGGGTGCGTGATATATAGTTAGTGCAACTAACTATATATGGAATTTCAATGGTTTTGTGTGAGTAAAATAAGGTTTTGTAAATGCTAATTCCTAACTATATATGGTCTATAACCTATGGTTTTTTCAGTGAATTTTCAAGGTTTTGTAAATGCTAATTCCTAAATATATATGGTCTATAACCTATGGTTTTTTCAGTGAATTTCATTGGTTTTTTAACAGCTAATATCTGTAGCTGTAAAATGTATTCTTCTTTAAATCCAAAAGTATATTTTATATGTTTATGAATAATTTTTTTTTAAAATATTTTTTTTTCTTCGTTCCCGCTTCGCGAATCGGGAAGCTTCCCGTTAGCTGACCTTGATGCCGCGAAATAGACCGCGAGCCGGTAAACGTTTCTTTACCGCAACTGCCGCGTTAGAAAACAACATCGTGACGCCTCCCGTCCGCATGACGTTTCACGTTGTCGCGTGATACGTCATATGACGTGCTACGTTAGCGAACTGGTACGCGAAGCGAGTCGCAAAGCGCAGGTTTCTGGAAGCAAACCGGGAGGCCCTGCAAAGCGCTTAACGTAAACACAGCAGGTCATGTGACTTGGTAATAACACTTTTCATTGGTTCATTTCACTTTTGGTTTCCTAATGATGTAAGACTAGGTCATATAATCTAAAATGAACACTTTTCATTGGTTGAGAACTCTTGTTTTTCCCAAATGATGAAAATCCCTCCTTCTTTCCTCACTCTGACTTTCATCATTGTGAGAGAAAGACCCTTTGTGATCACTGAGCAATGGCTTCTTTAGTAGCTTCAGCTGGTGCTTCCCCACCACCTCCACCACATCCAAGGAAGAGTGGACCACCTGCTCAAGTTATAATTCAACAAGAAGAGGAAGAAGAGGAACAGAACGACGAGCACGAAGAGAGGCAGTTTTTGCCTGAGGAGCCCAGGACGTCTCACCGGAAAGAAAACTTCATTTGGCAATTTTTAAAAATTCCCAAAGGTCAGAAAAAAGTAAATGCAAGATACGTAACTTGCCTTATATGTCAAGATAGACTGTCCAGAGGAACCGAGAAAAAATACAGTTTCGGAAACTACACAATGCATCGCCATATGACTAGGTGGCATCCTAACAACTACAGTGCTGCACAGTTTCGGAACGACCTAGATAATCTCCCTATTATGGCCAGAAGATCTGTTGTACCGGAAGTAACGGGACCAGAGGGCAGGGAGATGGTGCCAAATATACAAATGAGATTTGGTGAAGTAAAACACATCTGCGTATATTGCGATGGATTCATTTGCTACGGAGAAAGAAGCATCACTCTGATCAACAGAGCTATTGACTATCATATGCAAGTTTGTACGAAACGCCCAAAATACTAAATACTTTTTTTTTGTTTTGTTGCTCCTGTTGAGCCCTTTACAATGAATCGTTTTCATTGCACCCTCCAAGAAAAACCCAAAAAAATATAAAACTGTTCAGAAAAATTCAAAAAAAGTAAAAAAATGTTCCGAAAAATAATAAAACAAATATAAAACAACAAAAACAATTAAAAAAAAAGTTCTTTTCAGAACTACCTCCCCGTTATTAAAAAATTGGTACAATATTTGGAACTGTGCCAACCTCTATTTCTCTTAGTTCGCTTCCCAGTTCGCTCGCCGGTACGCGAACCGGAAGCGAACCAAAAACAGTAAGTATAAGGGAAGGAAACAGACACTTATGTTAAAAGAAAGACAGCTATAGGGGAGTAAACTAGAGATACTATTACCCGTAATCCACTGCTGATGATGTCACATATTACATCATTCATGACATGCTCAGTGACATCATCAGCAGAGGATTGCGGGTTTTTTGGCAACGTGCCTTATCCACGGTTTAATAACGCTGCCTTTTGCTTTATATAAGTTTTCAAATTGTATGAAATATATACCAATAGGTCGTTATGAACCTTTAGGTAGTGCTTTTCTTCATGAGCTCTGGTCGCTTCCATACACATACAGATGTTTCAAAGATGATCAAGAAGTTTTACTTGCATTACCAGCGGACGCTCTTGTGCTTTTTTACATTTTTAAATATGGATGTTCCTCCTATGCAACCTCCCGCCCTGCAGCTGCTGACACTGTTCTGCAATCGCATGCTAGAATATTATGGCACAATGCCGTTGGCGATATTAAGCACGGCATATGGATTATCTTTTCGATTCTCCTACTTCACCTGTGTCCAGCCTGTATTTCACTGCCTGACCTGTGATTTCGATTGGGCCATTGATTTGTGTCTCTGCGGACCGGTTTCTCCTGACGTCGACTTTAATCAGCTGATGACTCCTATCATTATTCACGAGTTGGTTTGTCCTGGCGAAAGGATTATGGCTGTGGCATTGATGCATGAACTAATTGGTCCCTGGAATTTACTGGCGGCAACACAGTCTTTCTTGGAACAGAGCTTTCTTGAAAACCCACCGAGCTGTCCTCTGATGGTGATAGAGGATCCGGTGCTGGGAGAGCACGTATGTTCTTTTCTGCTTTTAAATTGGATGGCTGAACTCTTTTCGGATGAAGACGGTGACTTCCTATTGGAGGCTGTTGCAGCTTATTTTGCATACACAGTTATGTCATAGACCTTTTTCATTTTTGATATGCTGAGTACTAGCATTTCATTGACAATTCATTGACTTATTTGTCAAGTTTTTATTATTTAGCTTGCCTATTGGCTTAAGACTCGATAAAGTACTTGGCTCTTTTATTTTTCTTTAGCATTAAATTTTCCTAGTTTTTAATATTTTACCTTGCGGACCGTCCACATATAAAGTTGCAATCTGCTCTCATGAGATGGCACTTCTATTATCTTATTCAGTTTGTTTCCGGATCATGGGGAGGTGTCATCTAGGTCCTGGATATCTTTACACCGTGTTAAGTTAGCATGGGCTCATTACCGGTTTAAACGCCATTTTTCCTTTTTTGCAACTTCTGGACACGACACTTAGTTGTTGCTTTAGCTTTCAACCTAATAGTTCATCGTGATTTACATGAGAATAATATGTTATTGCTCTACTATCTGCTTTGCTTGTTAAACTATATCTGTACAGCGAGTGCTGAAGTTTCAAGAACAACACGATACAGAATTGTTATGAGGTCTGATCTCCACGACTTCATACTCATAACATAAGTGCAGCTTCTGCCAATTCTGGGCATGAGGCGGGTTTTATATTGCTTTGCCGAACACACATACACAACACTTGATGCGGTTCACATGAAGAGAGAGCTGGTGTATGCTGATGTGATTCCTTCAAATCTAAGACACTAAAGTATGGGCACGCCCTAAACCAACACAAAGAGACCTTCTTAGCAAATAATATAATATGTGTATTAGGGAGGGAGAGATATAAGCAGCCGCGGGCCGTGGAGGGAGTTACGATGGGGCAGGGAGGCGGGGAGGGGGAGGGGGAGGGGCAGGGTGGAGCCCTCTCCACCCTGCCCCTCCCCCTCCCCGCCTCCCTGCCCCACCGTAACTCCCTCCACGGCCCGTGGCTGCTTATAAGTGTTGATAACTCTTATTCATTTACAGCATGTTAACATACTGTCACCATTCGCTTTTTATGTACTAGTAACTATGCTGGTAATTTTGCTACTGATAATATGTGTACTTGTATTATCTAAGATACTACGCCTGAGAAGACGGCATTAGTAAATAAACATTTCAAATACACATGTGTTCTTCTTAACTCCATGTTCTGGTTTCTAAGAAATATATAACGACCGACTGTTCATGAGTTCCACGTATCCTGAGGTACTATAAGTTCATATTCTGGATTGTCTAAACATTGAGAGTTTGTTATATCCAATGTGACACTGTACCTAGCTTGCTAAGGGGTTTTTGAGTACTAAGGTGAGTTTTGGGGCACCCTAATTCGCCGAGGTTCCAATCCTCTGTCCACAGTTCTGTGTGAGAACAGAAACCCTGCAACAGGGGCACCCCCGACCCTTCCTGGAGCTTCATCACACTTGCGATACAACTCCAGCAATGCGCCACCTTTACGGCACAGTTACATCACGCATCTGTGCTGTTTTTGCCCCATGATGCGCCGCATTGTAAATGCAGCACACCATAGGTGACGGAACAGCGGCACAGAATGACTAACACATCCCTGGTGATGCGCCAGTCATCATAAATCTATCCCTATGCTTCTTATCTTGTTCGAGATGAACCGCCATATGTATCATCAAAGTTTTTTGCATTTCCTAAATAGCGAACTTTAAGGAATAAATAGCGATTCTTTACCATTCCTAGTTTGCGATTAGCTATTTGCTAATTACAAATTACCCATTCATTTCCTTCATTCCATAGGGCGGTTGGACTCACTTTTAGCTCGAACGGCTGAATGGATTTCCACGAAACATGGCAAAATTGTAGGGACTGGTAGCCCGATGTGCCTTTGCTATGTCTCAAGATATATGCTCCAGTGGTTTTTACGAAAATTAACTTTGAAAAATATATATTGGGCTACATTGGCCTATATATATGTTGGAGCCCAAATGTAGCCCAATGTAGCCCAATGAAGCCCAATGAAGCCCAATGTAGCCCAATGTAGCCCAAAGATGGCCGCCAGAGACAAAAAAAACAAATGTAGCCCAAATATCAGCCAGATGTAGCCCAACTATAGCCCAGTGACAGAATGACCAATCAGCTTCGCAAACCTCCGTTACGCGAAGCGGAGCGCTGTTACAGATATATATCTTTTTTTGAACGTTAATTTCTCAAAATCCACTAGAGCACATATATTGAGACCTAGCAAAGGCACATCGGGCTACCAGTCCCTAATATTTTACCAAGTTTCGTGAAAATCCATTCAGCCGTTCGATTATTATTATTATTTTTTTTTTTTGCCCCGCGGGGCCCTTTTAAAACCTCCACATCAAACCTAGGGGGTCAGCGAGGATCTACTATTCCCCCTTATGGTCATTTGCCCCTTCGCTTTGGCCTCCTCTTGTCTCTCGATCCTACCGAGAGACAAGATGGCGGCCGCTACGGACTGTTTGGAATGTTGACGCCGGAGAACCAATCAGCTTCGCTTCACAAAGCTCCGTTGCGCGAAAAGTACGCGTCCTGGAGCGCTGCCCGGTCCGCTGTTACAGATATATATCTTTTTTTAAACGTTAATTTCTCAAAATCCACTGTAGCACATGTATTGAGACCTACAAAAGGCACATCGGGCTACCAGTCCCTACAATTTTGCCAAGTTTCGTGCAAATCCATTCAGCCGTTCGGGCTAAAAGTGAGGCCAACCGCCCTATGGAAAACTCAATGTTAAAAACACGTTTTGGGACCCCCCTTTTTTCTCGGCCCCCCCTTGACGAACCCCCCCCAAATTTTCAAGGGCTGCTCAGAAACAAAATGTGCCATTTTCCTGAACATTTCAGCCAATTCCGTCCACAAACTCCAAAGTTATTAGACATAGAATTTTCAAAAATCCCATAGAGAAAAAATCCTAACTATATATACCTACTGGCGACCGCCAGTAGGTAATATATAAATATATATATATATATATATATATATATATATATATATATATATATATATATATATATATATATATATATATAAATATATAACAGCAACCGCGCCTCCAAACATACGAAGGACAGCAAAGGACTGCACACAGTACTCTTCAATCATGAAAATGATGGCGGCAACGCGTTTCAACCTGAGTAGGTCTTCGTCACGGCCAGTTTTATAGATATATATATTTAGAAAATCAAAATAAATGCTTATATTTATGTTTGAGTATGGTGGTTATATGGGGAAGAGCCAAGTCTTGAGTTTTTTTCTGACAGTGAGATAATTATCTGTTGAGCTGCTAGAACAAAGAAGGATGTGCTACTTATGTTTTTTTATTGTATGGTGGGATTTTAAGGCAGATTGCCAATCTGGAGCATAGGTTCCTTTGTTCAATATATTTGGTGATTTTACTCCTGATGAAGAGCAGTCCTGTTCCAAGTATTGCTCTGACGGTGATACAAAGCAGCTTGTATGTGGATCTTCCCACAACCGTTAACCAATATAGGGCCCTCAAGGCAGGGGAGATCAGGGCTTGTAGCTATACATGTAGGTGTAGTCTGGCAGCAGAGTTCTGAATCTGTTGTAGTTGTCTCACGGCTGATAAAGAGGAACCTTGGTAGAAGCCATTGAAGTAATCAAGTTTAGACAGTACAAGACAAATAGTACCCTGGACCTTGGGTGAAAATCTCAGGTGGGGTAAGATGCATCGCAGAGTTTTCATAGTAATGAAGCTAGATCTTGCTAATTTGTCCATTTGGGTATTCATTGATAGCTGGGAGTCCATTGTAATTCCAAGGTTTCTTACTTCTGTATATACTTTAGGAGGTGTTCGCAGATCGTCTGGCCTGGTGGCGATTGGGTCATCGTTTTTCCAATCACCACATGTGATCATTTCCGTTTGGAAGCATTCAATTTTAGATGGCTCCATGATATCCACTGGTCAATGGCTCTAAGGCAACTGCAAATTTGTGATTTTCCAATGTCTTTGGGGTTTTCTAGTTTAAGGAATATGGGGCACATGCATCATTGAAAATTGCATTTGCAAATGGTGCGAATTGCAAAAATCGTCCGTTTGCGAATGCAATTTGAACTTTTGGGATGCATCAAATTTTCTTTACTTTTCGCAATTTAAGAAATCGCAAAATTGTGATTTCTTAAATTGCGATTGCATTTAAGGAGTCTCAAATTGAGATTCCTTAAATGCAATGCATCAAACTTAAAAAATTTGCGATTTCGCTAATAAGGGGAGAAAATTACCATGAAGTTGACCTTCATGGCAATTTGCGAAAACGTAGAAAAATGCACTAAAGTGCATTTTTCAAAGTTCCATTTTACACACACACATTGTGCGTGCAAGATGTACTAATAGGCAGATTTCAGGGGTGCAACAAGGTGTCCTTTTGACACCCTTGCACCCTTGAAATTGCATTCTCAATTTGCGATTCTCTAATTGAGAATCACAAATTGAGAATTGCGATTCTCAATTAGAGAATCGCAATTAAGGAATATTAAGAAATCACAATTTTTTTAGCGATTTCTTGATGCATTGCATTTTGCAATTCCTTATTTGCGATTCCTTATTTTTCGCAATTAAGGAATCGCAAAAAGCAATTTTGATGCATGTGCCCCTATGTGTGTTTAATTTGCATAGTTATAGCATGTGAGGTAAAATTCCTTAATCACTGCCGGTAATGACTTCATGTAGATGTTGAAAAGCATGGGTGAGATGATAGAGCCTTGAGGCTTTAGTGAACTATGGTTTGGGATGAGAAAGGGGGAGAATGGATTACGTGGAGAGGTGTGGCTCACTGGTTAGAGGCGGCAGACCTGTAAGCAGAGAACGGCCCGGGACCAGGGTTCAATTCCCGACGCGGCAGGGTCTTGGACCAGGGTCAACGGACTCGATAATTCTCGCCTCAGTGCCTACTCTAACCAGGGAACACACTCGGTAACTCTGGGCATTAAGCTTGCCTCATCTCTACAACGGCCCCCCACAGACGCCAGGGATGCCTGGTTTCACCCTGGAGATACCCAGAAAGGGACCATCTCACAGGGAAAACCAGGACGGGTTCCCCAGCGGTCTACAGCGCCAGGACACTCGGGTAGAGTAACAGTGCGCTTTACAAGTATCCCACATTTACATTACATTTGTTTTGTTTCAAAGATAGGATGTAATCCAGTCAAGAACAGTCCCCTCTATGCCGGCTTCATAGAAACTTTGAATTAGAGAGTCATTTTCAACTGTGTCAAAGGCAGTTGAGAGGTCCAGGAGAAGTAGTACAGCAACCTCATTTAGGTCTACTGTAATTTTAAGGACATCCCAGATGGCGATGAGGGTAGATTCTGTGCCTCTTCCAGACTGGACTACACTACCATTTGGTAGTCTGAAAGTATGATGGTACCTTAAAGAAATTGTGACATCTGGGTGAATGCAGATTTTTCTATCAGTTTACCCAGCAAAGGTCCATTTGTGATTGGTCTGTAGTTGACCAAGTCAAGCGGGTCCAGGTTAGTTTTCTTTAATAATGGGCATACGTATGCCTTTTTTAGGTCTTCTGGAAAAATTCCAGTAGTTAAGGAATTATTGATTCTTCTTCTTACTGGTGTGGCAGCAGAGGTAGATAGAAGAATGTTCTTGAGTTTTGTAGTGGGTGCAGGTCAGAAGGGCTGCCAGCAGGCCCGCTTGCTTTGACCAAATCCAGAAATAGAAATTATGTTGCTCAGAGGCAGTAATAGGGTTGCAATTCCTTTGTTCGGTGGTCTGTTTAGAGTGGGTGGCATGCAGCCAGGCTGGTACTCCATGGCTCATCACAGCAGTGTTTGTGGTGAGCCAATCTTGGAAGGAACCTTGCCTATTATGGCATTAGGACTGACTTTCGCTCATGAACTTTCACATGAACTCAGTCTCCAGGCTTCAAGTTGTGGCAGGCGCCAGTAGGACAGGCAGGTAAGGTGGCTCAAACCTGAGAACGGAAACTGTGGAGACTCCCAATAAGCAGGGCCACTCAAATTATGTGAGAGGGAAGGATCAAATAAGGCAGCAGATTTCTCTAAATTATACGTTATGAAAAGGCAAATTATGTGGCATAATGCAGCGCTTTATGTGGTAGTATTACTGAATTATTTATCCATAATTATGCAGAATATGCTGTTGTCATATAATCGCTTAACTCCAGTGGCCCGGCCACAAGGTGCTTGCATTATTAATGGGCCATATCATCATTTAAGTGTAAATCAAAGAAAGCTCAAGACACATGGGGGTTTGATGAAGGATTCATGGACCACCCCATTACTTTCTCATGTGTATTTAGCTCAGTCTTCCGGCTAGGGGTGGCTCTAAATGACCAGAGAGAAGGGCAGGGCATCAGGCCACTTGAGTCCCCTTACAGTGCAAATCTTAATGATTTTGTTATTCAGGATACAGCAGAAATGCTCCACTTAGCCAGAGGGTTTGGGTAGTATTCATAGTGAAAGTGCTGTTTTATTCCTAAAGCATTGCACAGTTTCTGAACTACAACTACACAAAGTGGATACCGTTGTCAGTTCATATCTGAAGGGAGTCCCAAACCCAGAAAAAATCCCTGATTAGCATTTTCACAGCTGTAATCATCCCAGCATGAGCACATGTGTAATTTCTAATCCAGTCACAATACCTACATACTAGAATAAGAACATACATGTAGGTACAGTATATATTGATTTGGATGAAGTCCACATGAATATATAGAAATCGGCTCATCAATGAGGGTTAATGTGGGATGGCTTTTATTCCTTTTCTAATACTGTAACTTTGGCAAGTCGTAAAGTACCAATATTTCTGGCCAACAGAAGAGAAAAAGGGAGCAAACCAGTGGCTACTTGAAGCACAAATCATACTGTCACTACTGACATGGGCAATTTGTTATAGGATTGGCCAAAGTTATGGGGGAGGAAGTTTGGGATAACCATCCTCCTGGTGCTGTGCCTCCACACTCCATTGAGACTGCTTTCCAATTCTGTTTCATCCAACCCTGCTTCTCTGTCTCCAAGGCACACTCCTGTAATTCAGACAAATCGTCTAATGTATGCCTAAGAGATCCAACAGTTTGAGAGACATACATTTTTTTGAAGGTAATAAGAGTGCATAATGTAATTCTTTGACATTACTCCCTCTCTCGATTGAGGTCCCCGCAGACATTAGTAAACCCTGTTGCATCCAGAGGAGCTCACAATTATGGCACACTCCAAAAGCATACTTTAAGTCTGCAAATATAGTAACAATCATTTGAGCATCAAGAATGCAGGCGTGTGTGACAGCTATTAATTCAGCCACTTGAGTGGAGTGAACTTGAAGAAAACATTGGCTTTCAACCACTTCATAGAGAGAATATATTAAATATCTGGCCACTAGTGACCCAAAGTTATTTCCCAGCAAAAGTGATCAAAATAGTACAAAGCATCAAAACTAGCTTTTGGTGCATGTTAGACCTGACAGCTTTATGGTGGTCTTCCCCTCAACTTATTTCCGACTTCCTCCACTTATCTGACATTTTTGCTGGCTGTAGGTCTCTGTGTTCTTTACTACTGCTAACTAGTGCTAAAGTGCTTGTGTTCTCACCCGTAAACGTGGTAACATTGGTTCGTCCCCAATTGGCTTATTTAATTTAATTATAAGTATCTAGTAAAGTGGCACCCCTTGTAACCAGGGAATGTAAATTGAATGCTACTAGTGGGCATGCAGCACTGATTGTGCCACCCACTGAAGTAGCCCTTTCACCATGCCTCAGTCCTGTTACAGGAGAACCTGTGTGTGCAGTTAATGCTGCAATGTTGACATGGCAAAATACACATTTACTTTTTATACAGATATGGCACCCATTAGGTAGGCACTGGACAACACAGAGGGCAGGGTGCAATGTATTTTAATGGCAGGACATGTACTTTTAAGTGTTACATGTCTTGGCAGTGAAAAAAAACCAAAGTCGTTTTTTCACTGCTGCAAGGCCTGTCTCTTCCGTAGGATGACATTGGGATTACCTTATTACATTTTATAAGTGTAATTTCCAATTGGGAAGAAACATGACCCCCAAGTCTGGTGTCTCTAAAATCCTTATTTAAAATCCTAACTTATGGTGAAGTAGTATTTTATATCACAAATCATGGAATGCCACTTTTAGAAAGTTGGCATTTTCTTGCTTCAGTCAATTGGTGCCGGCAGCCTATCTCTGGTCACATAACTGGGTGTAGTTAGCAGTTGGGCTTTGTGTATTCCTCCTAGACAGCCACACAAAATGGGAGCTTAGGTGTGACTGAGTGGGCGATCACTGGCAGGATGGGAGGATGGAGCTTGGCCTAGTCTCACCCGTACCTGAATAAGCCATATCTTGTCTCCACACAAAGGGCTGCATACCGCCCTGTAGTGAATTTGGATCCAGGGCTGGAAGGGAGGACCTCTGTGCACTTCAAAGACCTGTCTTTGAAGTCTCCCCCAGTTCAAATGCCCAACTGAGTATAAGTATTGCTTTTACTACACCTCTGGACCTGTAAAGACTCTGCCAGGAGGAAGGACTGGTGTGCTCTGAAGGACTGCCACTCACTGGACTGCTGCTTTTCTGCACTCCTATCTTGCTGTTCTACCCTGAAGCCTACTGTTCCCCTGCCTGGATAAGAAGAACTGGACCTGCTTCACTTGAGCCCAGAGTGACTCCAAGGACTAGCAAGCTTGCCTCCTGATGTGAAGTCTCATGGACACAAATGAATCCCAATGTACCTGTTTTTGAATCTGGACTCTTCCATCTGTAAATCTGCCCTCCCAAGTGTTTCAAGCACAGTTGTGGACCCTTGGAAAGATACTAGAATGCTTCACAGAATACTATACTAAGTTGTATACTCCTGAATCCTCTCCTTCAAGTGATCAAATTGATGCCTATTTTCAATCCATTCCCAGACCCCCAGAGACGTTGGTTGACTTGTCTTCTCTCGATAGTCCAATTACGGAACAAGAAATTTCTAATGCCATTCTTCACCTTCTTCATTTCAAACACGTTAGATCATACGTTATTGCTTCTTATTAACCATTTTCTTAATTTTGGGAAAAACTCAAGGCTCCTTTACTCAGGCCATGCTTTGTCTATTATTGGCTCTTTGCATCAATCTATTCATTACTGAATTGGTTGAGAAACATCAGTCAGGGTTTGTAAAAGGTTGTTCTACTGCGGAAAAATCTAGAACTTTTCTTGATATAATTCATTTGGCTTCCAAGTTGAACTCACCAGTTGCTGCCATAACTCTAGATGGGGAGAAGGCATTCAATAGAGTGTGCTGGGAGTTCATCTTTGGAGCACTAAAATGGCACGGCTTCAGCCCCCACATTATTCATTATATCCAGTTATTATACCCTGCTCCCTCCACTTCTATTTGGGATAACGGTCATCAATCTAATTATTTTTCCCTCCAAAGAGGTACTAGACAAGGTTGGCCTTTGGCTCCACTTCTATTTATTTTAGCTTTAGAACCCTTCTTGGTAAAAAATTGCCATTCTCCACTGTTTACCGGTTTTCAATGTAAAAATATTTACATCAAATTTACAGCATAAGGGGATGACATCCTATTATATCTCTCTAATCCAAACAAGTCTGTACCGGCATTTCTCTCCTTATTAAACAAATACCCTATAGTCACTAGATATAAACTTAATATAGATAAATAGAAAGTCCTGCCCCTAAATAAATACTGCCTCCCTGAAATGTTTAAAGACACGGGGTTTACATGGAACTCAAAATATATTAAGTGTTTAGGTGTCATATATACTAATAACAGTAAAGGAATCATTGGACTGAACCTCAAAGAGTTCATCACGAAAATCAGGGGTTAAAGGAAGGCTGGTCTCCATTATTTCTGTCTTGGTGGGGTAGATTAGCAACGATTAAAATGATGCTACTACCAATTATCAATTTCTACTTATCCATGCTATCACTTACCCTCTCACTCTCTTTTTTAAAACCATCAACCGTTCTTTAATCAGTTTCTTGTGGAATAAGCGCATGCCTAGAATCTCGCTATATCGCCTTCAGCAACCCAAAGACTCTGGTGGGGTAAATTTTCCTAACCTTCGGCGTTACCATTCCGCTTTTACTCTGAAACAGCTCTGCATTTCCATTTCCCTTTCGACTAACCCTCATAAAATGCTCACCACCTGGGGTCTATTGGAGCAGGCCCAACTTACTCCTTTTTCTTTAAATGAGGCGGTTCGTATTTCTCAACCCCCAGGACCTTTTTCTCTCCTACACTTGCTCATTCTAGGGCAGTTGCGAGACCTTAAATTGCTTCTTCTAATTCTCATATAGATATTATCTCACAATCACCTATCCAGTACAATAGATACTAAATAATAGAGTTATTTTTTGTAAAGAAAAGATCGACAAAGGTATTATAACCATCGGCAATATACTTACAGACAGCTCTTATTGGACTTTTCAGAGATTCAAAGAAAATATCTTATATTCTGTCAGCACGCCACACAATTTCTACATCTTAAAATTACCCTTCTCCTCCTCCTCAAACAGGATTTTTCGGCGGTTCCACAGAGTCAGCCTCCCTCTCACACTTTAGAGTTCTCCTCTCAAATAAAAGCATCTTGCATTTATAAAATGTTGTCCCGTCCTTCAGATTTGAGAACAAAATCCAAGGTGGAGCTCTTGTGGGAAAGGGATCTTCATCAGGAGTTCTCCTTTCAGACCTGGAGCTTCATACGGACTAAGATCCATGCTTCCTCTCATTCGGCAAGCACAACACAAACGTATTATTTTTATGACAGGCTTTTCTTGACCCCAGAAGACCTTCATAAGTTCCAGCTGATTTACAACGCAAAATGCTGGTCTTGTTCTCATGATAAAAGTGACATTTTGCAAATGTTTTTTCTTTGTCCTTTGGTTAATAGGCTCTGGTGGCTCATTTGGAGGAAGCTGAATGAAATTTTGTCCACTGCTTTCTCTTTTGATATTTCACATATATGTTTAGGCAGTTCTTCCACCCTGTACTGTTCTCAAGTGAATATAGGAACGTTTATTGATTTGACTATAGCTATTGCCCTGCAGACTATCACCACAAATTGGAAAGATACCACTAAAATTAATTTTAAGGGGGCGTAGCGACGAGAGGCCTTGAACATTTCGACATACTGCGCAGCCTGCTCGCTGCTACTCTGCTACCCTGATGACCCGGACCGGTTTCGGAGCTTGAGCAGATGCCCCCGCCAGCGGTGAGTGCTCCGGACGTGGGACTCCTTAGCAACCCTCCCCCCTGCGTCATTACTCCTTTTTGTGCCTGCATTCTTCCTAAGGCCATGCGGGGAAAGGCCCCGTGTACGAGCCTGGGAGGTGTCCGATCGGCCGGTTGCAGGCGTGGCAGCGGGGGAGTGGTAATAGTTGTCCCATCGCTCCCTGCGCCCGGTAGCCCCTGCAGCACCTCTGGTGCCATTGCTCTCCCGGCGTGTGGCCCATGATCAGGACACTTCTACACTTTGGCCGAGTCTCACTCTTTGCCTCCCCGGACCAGCTGCCCAGTGATGCCCTGCAGCTCTCTGAGCGCCAGCGGCTGCCTCTTCAAGACCGTGGCCCGAGACGGGCCCTCCGCTCTGCCCCACAGCAGTCCTTGCACCACTGCAGAGGGGAGTTCAGGGAGAGTGCAACCCAGGCGCACACACTTTGGTCGGCGTGATGGCCGGTCACCAGGCTCTGCTTGGAATCTCAGCGTTGGCCCTCGGTCCCTCTTGGGCCCCTTTCATATTCGTTTACTCCCCGCAAGGAGTTCACTTCTCCTCTGCTGCTGCCTTGCTTCCCTGCAGTGCTCTCTACTTGGTGATTGACTCCTGTTGCTGGATGCCCAATCTCTACGTCCCATGACAACCACAGAGAAGAACTTAATTGAGTTAGATGCCACTAGTTCCTCTTTAACGCAGACCGTCCTTCAGACCGTAAATTCACTCAGGGAGGAGGTTGGGTCCTTGAAGGCAATGATTGAGGAGCTTGTGGCCTAACAATATATTGCATACATCAGTTTCTCCTGTACCTTCAAACTGACACCAGGTAGTATTGCCAGGAAACCAGATAGATAGCGCCCAGTTATCAGCTCCCACAGTTCAATCTGGACGAGCCTCTATGGTTTTGCCAGCTAAGCTGGCAGGTCCTCCTGGAATTCTGCCCCCCAATATTCTGCAAAATCAACTCTTCTCTAAAGTTACTGTGAATTGTAGAAGGCCAAATGATGTTCTGCCTGTTTCACTTCTGGGCATAAATGTACCCTCACAATATAGTAAACAACTTCCCTGCACCACAGCACAAGCACAAACAGTTTTTATGGTCAACGTGCCTAAGATTAGTTCAAGAGGCAGATATGAGAATGAGGACTCCCTGATAAATAAGTCCATACATTGGTTACGCCACGTCAGGGGTTGCCGCTTGTTGGTCAGGGAAGACATATACAGGGCACGGAGATGCACATCCACCAGTCAACTCACGGACAGCATCGAACTTACTCTGACTAACCCTGATCTGGCGGAAAACCTCTTCGCATTAGAATATAGGACCTGCTTTCCCCGATTCCTCATCTATACAGGTTAGGCGTTTCCCCACAAATACTGTAGTGAGGGCTCACGACAGTGCAAAGTTACTACTCCCATTAAGAGGGTCCCCGCTTGAGGCTGTGAATTGACTATATTAGGTCGACCGGCCTCGGCAGGAATTACAACTCACCCGATCCACTAATATTCAAATTGTTCCTAGTAATATCCGATCAGTTACCATCTCTGATGAATCCCCACCCCTGCTAAAATTCAACAGCCATAGCGTTCACCTAGCAGTAATTTGAGGGACCAGGGTACCATAGTAGCCACTAATATCTCTGCTTCACTTCCCCTCCCACTGTGTTTGATGCAACAAACCCCTCTAAACAATGGAATCCTAACATCCCAGCTCAAAATTCTTTCGTGGAATATTGCAGGCCTTCATAGCAAAATGTGGTTGCCCGATTGGAACAACCTGATGGAGAACCATCACATTTGCATATTCTAAGAAACCTGGAGTTTAGTCCTATTACATAAATCTGGTTATACTTGCTTTTTTAAACCTGCTACCTCTATGGGGAGGGGGTGGCCATCTGGAGATCTTATTGTTTGGGTTAAGATCGATTTAGGCTGCCATATCACCGAACATCACTGTGACAGCTCAGATATTATGTGGCTCTCGATTAAGGGAAGCATATGTGGAAAGACCCTTGACTTGTTTAACGTTTATGTAAGGGGAACACCAGGGGGCAAATAGTCAAACGTTGTCCTGTCTTTAGAACAGGAATTATCCAACTGCCCACCAAATTCTCACGTAATGGTTGCAGAAGATTTTAACTGCACTTTCGAGCCACTGGGCTCTGAAGACTTGTTAGGGACAGACGAAGATGACATCAGGTGGGGTGTACCATTGTTAAATATCCCTCCCATTAGGAAATAATCTCAAGTAGTAATACAGATTAGCGCACTTGCCCTAGAAACCGGCCTAAGGGCTGTGAATGGCAGAACCGCCTTTGACCTCACAGGAGCTAATACATATAACAGAGTCAATTGCCCCTCACAAATTGATTATATACTAGCAGATGTGAGACTCTGGAAAATGATAATAGGCATGGAAGTGATCTCTTCTTCTGACACAATACACTAACTTTGAGCATGGAAACCCCCTGGGCTCTTCCTTCTTTCCTAACCCAGGTTCCAGGGTCCCGTATGTTAACTAAAAAAGTGATCCCTTCAAACTGTAGAAGGACCCTTAAATGGTCTAGAGTCGCTGCCCAAGAATCCCAAATGGCTGGCATTAGTCATGCCTTGAGCGAAAATACACTTGCATTAAGAGAGGCTTACAATGAATTAGACGGCCAGGTCAAGATACCAGAATTATATGACAGAATGATAGCTCAGACCGGGGCGTTCTTTATAGTGGATAGTGCTGGAAAACCAAGTAGTGGCGTTAAAAAGTGCCGCACCTGGTTCACCGGGGATTGTAGACAGAAAAAGAGGGCCTTGGTCTTAGCAATAAAAAGCAAAAACTGCTCACTAATTAGAGACTCAAGAAAGAACTATGAAGTTGCTGTCCATCGTGCTAAGCTTGAGTGGGATGAATCCCATTGGCAGAACCTAAAAAATGTAAGTTCAGCTAAAGATCCCAACCTCTTCTGGAACTTGGTTAGGAGGTCTGGTAATAAAGATCCAGAC
Organism: Lissotriton helveticus; assembly: GCF_964261635.1. NCBI lineage: Eukaryota > Metazoa > Chordata > Amphibia > Caudata > Salamandridae > Lissotriton > Lissotriton helveticus. The sequence goes on from NC_136065.1 coordinate 1,053,573,661, forward strand.
CTAATTCCTAACCATGTTACAAGCCAGGATTGGTATAATCATTTTGGAAGCCTTTATTCAGGGACTAATTCAACCCCCCAAGTAGGATCACACGGTCAACCAAATACTAACCCCACATTCAATATCATTGACGTCTTTACATTAGAAGAAGTGGAGGTGGCCATAATGAAAATAGTTCCAGCAAATGCCCTGGGACCCGACGGCCTCACAGGAGATCTTTTCCTTGCGGAACCCCGTAATTGGGCAAATTATATTATGCTTCTAATTAATTCCATCGCAAAGGGTAGTGCAGTACCAGAGTCATGGAAGGGCGCTGAGGTGGTACCTATTTTTTAAAAGGTGCTAGGGAAGACCCTGCCAACTACCTTCCAATTAGCCTGATCGATGCCATGCAGAAAGTAGCTGGCAGGGTGCTACTGCAGAGAATTCACCACTGGGTGGATGAAGAAAATATCCTCTCCCAATATCAAGCGGGATTTAGGGCCTGCAGAGGGACAGTAGATCAAGCATTTAGGCTACTTTTAATTTACTGGGCGGTGGTCCTAATTGGCAAAGGCAGTCTTTATGTGGCATTTATAGTTCTAAGGACTGCCTTTGACCTGGTCCCTCATGAGCAGTTGTGGCATCTGCTGGGTGAAATGGGAATTCCATCTTTCTTGCTGAACTTGTTAACTCGCCTGCATGAGGGCAATTATGCTCAAGTGAGGTGGGGGTCCCAAGGCCAGGAAACAGATAGGATCCCAGTCAATGGAGGAGTACGCGAGGGCTGTGTCTTGGCGCCCACCCTGTTCTCTTTATATATGAACGGGGTGGTTAGCTTTCTCAAGAAGTTTCTATCTGACGCCCCAGCCCTGGCAGGTGATAGGGTCCCCACCCTTCTCTTGGCAGAGAAAACACTTCTTAACACCGGTAGGGCTGCAAAAGCTTCTAGAAAGATACCACCTATTTTGTGATGCTAGGAGATTGATTATTAACATCTCCAAGACCAAATTTATTAACCCCCATAGGTCATATAGAGGCAATCTCACTCAAGATGGAATCCGCTAGGAAAAAGTCGCAACCTTTGATTACCTAGGAATAAGGCTAGCTGAGAAAATGCAGTGGAGATACCACATAGACAAAATGCTCCCAAATCATAAACGTGTTGCAGGAGCATTAGCGAGAGAACACCGCTTTTCGCAGAGCAGACTTGTGGCCCCTGCTCTTACAATTTATGCAGCAAAAGCGGTTAGCTCAGCACTCTATGGTGCTGAATTGTGGGGTTTTGAGAATGTGGATAGTATTGACAGATCAGAACACAAGTTTTAAAGAGATGTAGTGATGCTTCCCGGCAATGTGCCACTCAAACCATTGATGAGCGACATGGGTAGGCGCTCTTTTAAAGATGTAGCTAGGTTGCGGCCTTTGTTATTTTGTGGCCGTTTGTGCCGGACTCTTGAGCTTACCAACCATGCCTTCGCACTCACAGAAGTCATGGCCCTTGATGGTAACCAAAGGATTAGCTGGGTATCTAACTAAATGCTGTTTGCACTAGGCCTTAAGGAGTCATGGGATACGTAAACCCCACCCAGTAAAGCCGAGCTCAAAAGGCACTATTGGGCCTGGGTTGAAGCCCAGGAGTACAGCAAATCAAGAATAGGAAGGCTCACGGAAGAATTTTATCTTCATAAGCAGCATATCCTTCTAGAACCATACCTAGATTTTATCCAGACACTACGAGATAGAGCACTGTATATACAGTTCAGGGTAGGTTCACTACTGGTCCGTGAGCTAACTGTAAAATGGAGCACCCCACACCAAACATTAGCGGGGTGTCCCTGCTGCAAAGAGTCGACTGGGAGTGTGGCCCACCTTATGTTCGCCTGCCCAGCCTACAAAAGCCCGAGAATGAGATGGTTAAAGCCCATCTGCAGGCAATCGGGCACATATGAACATGACACTGTCAGATGCACGGACCCTTTTTGCCTGTGGTGTGGCCAAGTACCTCGGTTGTGTTTGGATAATAAGGTTCAAATTTCTGCGAGGAGCTTCCCAATGAATTTACATGTTTTTATGCTATTTTTTAGCCTAATATTTTCTACAGTCCATACTGGACTGTTATTTCTACATTACAGCATTTCTCTTATAAAGCAAAAACAAAATACAGAAAATTTTTGTATCATGCGGGGAGGACTGGAATTGTTTTTAATTTGAGCAGTGTCACAAGTTTTATCCGCTACAGTCTGTTTTCACCATTTACGGGCAATGAGATTCCAACGAATTCAATGAACTGAAGGATTTTTATACTCTTAACTGATGCTTTTTGATAACTCGTATTGCTTTTATATATTGATGAATGTAAGATTGTTAATGCTTTTAAGATACCTGTTATCGAATAAAGCTATTTTTGATTGATTGAATTTTATTGCCTGGTGGAATCTTTTAAGTCATCATCACAGACTGCATTGCGCACATGCCACTCACAACATTCCTATCCAGACAAGCTGTTCTCTCAAAATCTACCGTTATTAGTTATGAACTTCCATAAATGTTGGTAAATCTTCATTATTGCAAAGCTTTTATTGCTTATCATTTGCTTTCCCTATTCTCCTCTCACTCCCACCCTTCCTTTCTTTCTTTCTTTCTTTCTTTCTTTTTCCTTCTCTCTCTTCTCTTACAAATTTAAAAGAAAATGCATATTGTTCAGTAAATAGTTTATATTTTTCCATTCGAGTTCTGGTATATTGCACTGTTAAGCTTGCATATCTCTTCTTTTATTCACCATGCTTGAATTGAACTGTTTTGAATATTGTGTACACTTTATATTTATTTCTCCATGTAACTTTAAGAAAGCATTTTAAACTTTAAAAGGTAGGGTTTTGATTTTGGTACGTTTTGGTGAAGCTAGGTTGTTTGTTCTGGTTGTGTACTAGGGGTAAGTTGTGACAGACCAGTTTTCAATGTCCCAGCAGTCCACAATTAAAACATGAACAGCCACAAAAAGGAGCTCAATCACCAGGATCACTTTCATTTGCTTAGCAACATCCTCCCAGTTCCCTGTCCACCGACATTGGGTCCTTGTCCACCTATTTTGTGTTACCATTCCTCTCTGGCTCGTTTTCTAGCAGATTGTTGAAATGACTGCATTTGTAAAGACGTTTTCTTTTCCTACACTAGGAGTTGTACAAGAAACGAACTCTGCAATGACTTTCTTTGCCACCCAATGTATATAGTGTAAAGTAGTTCCTGTACCTTGGGCGGCAAACACTGAAGAAAAGCAACGTCAACAGCTTTCTGCACATTTTCTGAGGGCCAGACTCAGCCACACTCTACAGGTTGGAATGGATGCACACTGGTTAGAAAACTGCAGACCTGCTCTGCAGATCATCACCACATTCCTTTAATGTCAGATTAAGTGGCACTTTTCTCTAGAAGCAAGTGTATATCAGCTGCACCTGGCTCTGGGTTTTGTTGGACCAGTGTTAAGTAACACAGATAAACAACTTTGGTCTTTTAGAGCATACTGCAATTTCTCTACAACCATCAGTATGCATAATAAATCCAAGCAGATATATCATTACCTTAGACTAAAACATAATTCAAAACTACAAAAAAGTGATATCAATTAATGGAAGCATAACATAATCACAAACATACCACGTGTAAGACTCTTAATGACACTTATTCAAAGAATAATTAGCAGATAGTTCAGAGAGTAAAAATAACTTGTAACTACCGGGCTTTAAACAGAAGGGTGTTAAGACAAATCAGGACTAAAATAAGCTTTTCAAACATTGCAAACAATCCCCCACATGCATCAACCTATTTAGGAAGTGCAAACGGTGCGAATCGGTAAATTCGGCCGTTTGCACTTCCTAAATACGTTTTTGGGATGCATCAAACAGAGTGCCATATTTCGCTATTTTTTGCATTTCTTAAAAATGCAAATGCAATTAAGGAGTCGCATTTGTGCGATTCCTTAATTGCAATGCATCATTTATTTTTAAATTGCGATTTTTGAAATTGGAAGTGCAAATTAACACGAGGTTGACCCTCGTGTTAATTTGCGAAAATTTATAAAAAAGGAAAAAAATGAATTTTTTAAACTTGCATGTTACAGACACACATGTCCTTAGGACATGTGTGTGTGAAACATGCACTTGAAAATACATTTCAGGGGTGCAGGGGGGGGGTCCTTTGGACCCCCCTCTGCACCCTTGCAATGCATCAACAAATTGCGAGTGCAAAAAAATAAAATGCAAAACGGCATTGATTCCTATGGGCCTCTAGGCCCATAGGAATCAATGGCCCACATGCATCATTGTGTCTTTTTGCATTTCTTAATTTGCGAAAAATAAGGAATCGCAAATTAAGAAATGCAAAATGATATGCATCAATATTTTCGGTATTCTTGTGGGATTCGGTAAAAATCGAATTTTTTACCGAATCCCAAAGAAATACCGATTTCTTAACTTAATTTTCGCAATTCCCATTGATTCCTATGGGCCAAAAGGCCCATAGGAGTCAATGGAAATTGCGAGTGGCACTTAGAAAATTTCATGGGTGCAGGGGGGGGTCCAAAGGACCCCCCCATGCACCCCTGAAATGTACTTTTCAGCATAAGTTACATACACACATGTCCTAAGGACATGTGTGTGTGTAACTTTACAGTTTAAAAAATGCATTTTTGTGCATTTTGAATCAATTTCGCAATTTACCACGAAGTTGAACTTCGTGGTAAATTGCACTTCCAATTTAAAAAAACGCATATTTTTCTATAATGATGCATAGCATTTAAGAAATCGCACAATTGCGATTTCTTAAATGCTAACGCAATTTTAGAAATCGTAAAAAAGATGCGAATTCTAAAATGGCATGATGCATCCCAACAAGCACTTTTGCATTCGCAAACGGCCGATTTTAAGGAATCACACCGTCTGCGAATGCAAAAATGCTTGATGCATGTGGGCCAATGTAATGCCATTCCTTAATTGCGATTCGCAATTAAGGAATCGCAATTTCCGAAAATTAAGAAATCCTAAAAACTTTTAGGATTTCTTGATGCATAGGATTTTGCATTTCCTAAATAGCGATTCCTTAATTTTCGCTATTTAGGAAATGCAAAATCCTAGATTGATGCATGTGGGGGAATATTACAAGAATGGAGAGTGAGCTGATTTTAGAGCATTGCTGACGTGTGATTTCGGACTTTAATACTGTGGTGCCTGATACACACAACCCTTTTATTTTGAGCTGCATACAACACAATGACATAACACAAAATGACGGAGGATCTTGGCAAAATCATTTAGGGAATATACAGGCATATGCATCAGAGTAAATACCGGTCGCAAATGGGCAGATTATCAGAATCTGCCCCTTTACGATCGGTATTTGTGCATTTGGGATGCATCATCCCAAATGCAAAAATCGCAATTTAAGGAATCTCTAAATTGAGATTCCTTAAATTGCGAATGCATTTAAGGAATCCCAAATTGATATTCCTTAAATGCAATGCATGAAAGTCAAAAAAATAGCGAATTCGCTAATAGGAGTAGCAAATTACCATGAAGTTGAACTTCATGGTAATTTGCTAAAACTTTGAAAAAAGCACTTCTGTGCATTTTTCAAAGCTTCATGTTGCGCACACACATGCCCTTAGGGCATGTGTGTGTGCAACATATGTGCAGAGATCAATTTTAGGGGTGCAACAGGGTGTCATTTTGACACCCTTGCACCCTTGAAATTGCATGAGGTGTTTTGCGGACAGAAAAATCTTGAAAATGTTGTTCTTTTTTAGGATCCCCATCCCCGGGGAAATCGGAAGGATGCCCCGTGCTGTCATCCCTGCACACCTGTAAGGTAGGATGACTTGGAGTCAGCAGACCCAGGGGTCTCTTCCAAGTGCTGCTTCTTCCAAGTGAAACATGAACAGAAGCAAGGCGGTGGTTGCACCACCATGCTGATGAATGCCAATGGCCTTGCATTCTCCCACCATTTCAAAGCCACTCATGTAAACGAGGGGAATTACTGCTGGCCACAACAAGGTCAGTTGAATAGAGGGGTACAGGTGCTGCATCCAGTACTTAATTTGTGAAGGGATGAGTACTGGTGTCCAAAGCTTTGCTCAGAAGCCCTCAGCCAGAGCAATTAGATGTCAGTGCAATAAATACCCAGTCGGGTAGTCTTAATTTCCACATCATGCCTCTTTAATCAACAATCAGACACGCCCAGCCCATTTATCTCTCTCATGCTGCTTCCTGATTTTTCCCTTTGTGATGGCTTTTCCACCTTTCTCTTCCTCTGTCTTTCTGCTTTATGTGTATTTCCCTCTGTTGCTCTAGGCAAATGTCTAATATTGACAAATAAGTACAAGTCTCCAGAAGTGAGTGCCAGTGGCTCACACCAGCTCAAATTAAACACTGGCTGCATCTGCCGAGGTCTAAATTAGGGCCTAGGCATCTGGTCTTTTTACATAGCACAAAATGGTGAGATAGGAGGGTGCTCACTGATGGAGGACTTAATGCACAAGGTTTAGAGTCAGCCCTTTGTTCCATCAGAGCTTGGGGTCTGACAAAAGAGATAGTGTGATGTGGCCTATGCACGTTAGAGATAGGATGGGAAAAGCTGCAGGATTTTGTATTCTTTGGAGCTTAGTCATCATTTAAGCTGGAAAGTTCCCAGAAATCCCGTTGCTGTAGTTGATCCAGGTAATTTCAAATGCGATCACAAAGGCATTTCTTGTGTTAGAAAGAGCGGGAACAGAATTTTATGACATACATGAAGGTGCTAAACTGCGTTTTATTGTTCCATTGACCATCTCTAGACTCACTGAGAAGTTTGAATCTAGAGTAACAGCCTCTAGACTCAATGAGAAGTTTAAATCTAGAGTAACAGCCTTTAGAATCAATGAGTAGTTTTAAACTACAGTAAGAGCTTCTAGAATCAATGAGAAGTTTGAATCTAGAGTAACAGCCTCTAGACTCAATGAGAAGTTTGAATCTAGAGTAACAGCTTATAGAATCAATGAGAAGTATGAATTTAGAGTAACAGCCTCTAGACTCAATGAGAAGTTTGAATCTAGAGTAACAGCTTTTAGAAACAATGAGATGTGTGAATGTAGTGTAACAGCCACTAGACTCAATGAGAAGTTTGAATCTAGAGTAACAGCCTTTAGAATCAATGAGAAGTTTGAATCTACAGTAACAGCATCTAGAATCAACGAGAAGTTTGAATCTAGAGTAACAGCCTCTAGGACCAATGAGAAGTTTGAATCTAGAGTAACAGCTTTTAGAATCAATGAGATGTGTGAATGTAGTGTAACAGACACTAGACTCAATGAGAAGTTTGAATCTAGTGTAACAGCCTTTAGACTCAATGAGAATTTTAAATATAGAGTAACAGCCTTTAGAATCAATGAGTAGTTTGAATCTAGAGTAACAGCCTCTAGACTCAATGAGAAGTTTGAATCTAGAGTAACAGCTTTTAGAATCAATGAGATGTGTGAATGTAGTGAAACAGACACTAGACTCAATGAGAAGTTTGAATCTAGAGTAATAGCCTTTAGAATCAATGAGAAGTTTGAATCTACAGTAACAGCATCTAGAATCAACGAGAAGTTTGAATCTAGAGTAACAGCCTCTAGGACCAATGAGAAGTTTGAATCTAGAGTATCAGCCTGTAGAACCAATGAAACGTTTGAATCTAGAGTAACAACCTCTAGAATCAATGAGAAGTTTGAATCTACAGTAACAGCCTTTAGAATCAATTAGAAGCTTGAATCTACAGTGACAGCCTCTAGAATCAATGAGAAGTTTGAATCTATAGTAACAGCCTCTAGAATCAATGAGAAGTGTTAATCTAGAGTAGCTGGGAACAGGAAATCGGAGGGGGAGGTGGTGGTGGGTCCACAGAGGAAGGCCAGTGAAATGAAAGATTGCTCATGGGCGACAGGCATGCACTGCACATTAAAAATATCAACAACTTACAAGAATTCTGGACTGTCCAACCCTCTCCCAAAGGCTGTCAGTAAGGCTTCTGCTGAGTTGACAATATGTAGCTATGCGTAGCTGCACCTTAGCCTGTCTCTCCCTCAAGTGTCGGGAAGGCCAGAGGCACTCTCTGCTTACACACACGTGCATGCATTCTTTTTACAGCACCTGTAGGGAGGCTGGGCATTTTCTTAGTAATAGTTAGAGTACCTTAGTGCACAGGCGAAGCTACTGGTGCGTTCACCTTTTGTAATGTTTCCTCTAATACGTTGGTTGTGAATCAGATCATGACAGATGCCACAACCGAGGTGTCTCAAGCGTTTTCCCTGACTAAAGATTTTTGGGCATTGATATATATTTTGTTGTTGTAAATTACTAATTCCATGAATGTTAAATTATGCTATGTTATGTTTTGTTATGCTATGTGAATATTTTATTTATTTAGAACGTTTTGTATAGCACAAACATGACCCAGGAGGGTATGAGAATTTTTCACAGCTGGGGTAGGTAGGTTACAAAAAGTGGGACAAGAGCAATCGATACACATAGGTTCAAGACGTGAGCAATATAACTGCGTGATTCAGAGCACATAGGCCCACATGCATCAATATCGGCTTTTGCGAGTTCTAAATTGCGAAAAATAACGATTCGCAATTTAGAAATCGCAAAAGCCTATGCATGAATATTTTTGCTTTTTTTTTGCAATTCGGTAAAAATCGCTATTTTTACCGATTTGCAAAAAAAATGCAAATTTTCAATTGCGAATTCACAATTCCCATTCATTCCTATGGGCCAAAATGCCCATAGGAATGAACGGGAATTGCGAATTCACAATGTGCAATTGCAATTCATCAATGCATTTCAAGGGTGGAGAGGGGGGTCAAAATGACCCCCCCTGCACCCATGAAATGTACTTTTCAGCATAAGTTACATGCACACATGTCCTAAGGACATGTGTGTCTGTAGCTTAACAGTTTAAAAAAAGCATTTTAGTGCATTTTTAAACAATTTCGCAAATTACCATGAAGTTGAACTTCGTGGTAATTTGCACTTCCAATTTTAAAAATCGCACATTTTTCTGTAATGATGCATAGCATTTAAGAAATCGCACAATTGTGATTTCTTATATGCTAACGCAATTTTAGAAATCGTAAAAAAGATGCGACTTCTAAAATGGCATGATGCATCCCAACCAGCACTTTTGCATTCGCAAACGGCCGATTTTAAGGAATCGCACCGTTTGCGACTACAAAAATGCTTGATGCATGTGGGCCTTAGAAACAAGTCTGGACGGTACCATTAATTGAGAAGAAAAGGCAATGAAAACAGTAACAGTACGAGCATATCCTGCCAGCACTACTAATCACTGGATTGCACACATGTAAAGAATAACAATCAAGTAAAGGAAGGAAAACATTCTATAAATGCCATACAAAGATGTGTAATGGCCTGCTAATATTGTTAATCCCAGGAGTACAATCGTGTAAAAGACAGTCATAGCAGCAGGGAGGAGGGCAGTATTGAAGCAACTGAGCCAATGACTTCAGCATGAATATTTTTTCACTTGTTTTTTGAAAGAACGGTGGAAGGGATTTGACGTACTGCCGGTGGAAGCGAGTTCCAAATCGTCTGGGCCATGCAAGAGAATGCTCTGTTATTCGTTCCCTTTTTGTGGAAAATCTGTGGTTTCTGGAGTAGTGAGTTTGCACCTCGAGACGGACGACCACCCCCTGATAATTCTAAATTGTGAGCCAGATAGGTGGGGGTCTTGAAGTGCAGGGCTTTGTGAGTCATGCAAGCAATCTTTAGTTGTATTCTAGCTTTGTAAGGTAGCCGGTTTAGGGATTTTTAAGGCTGGGAATATGTGATCATTTATTTTAGTACCAGATGCTGTGTTATGATCACTGAGGTCACTTCACAAATGGTATCCTGGACTCCCTTGTCCGAATATCGATATTTTTTTCAAAAGACCATTTTACGGTCTTTGTCCTAGTGTCGCGAATAAGACTTCAGTAGTCCATGGGCTCCTACGTTTCTACTGCTAAATGGTCCCTGGAAGCGAATATGTAGTGTTATGAATGAAAAGTCCCTCCTTTCGATAAATGACACAAGGCTGCATCCTCATGGTGTGAACCCTTGCTGCGCCCTATTAGGAATGAAGATGATCTTTCATGTTTATTTGAGTTGATAGGGCGCACTTGTTTCCATGCAGATACCCCCCTTCTCCCTCTAAAGCAAGCTGCACCCAAAGCCGCAGTGGCCTGTCGCTTTCCTCATTTATAACGAGTCACATATGCTTCATGCACAATTTGTGTTGCTGGGCAGCCTTTGCCATACTGTCGTTTTCAGCAGCTAACTAATTAAAATATTTTCTGCTTTAGATCACGTACTTCATTTTCTAATATTTTAATTAAATGCCTTGTTCATTCTATCCAACATAGATAATTAATTCTGTCTTTCTTAGTAATACTTATAGACAGCCAGGCAACAGCTTGATCGCAGATACCTAAAGGTATCAACTAATCTGTTTGCTTAAATATGTTTTAAATATTAAGTTGTTCATTTAAACCTGTCACATTAGACTGTTTCCCTATAGCAGAAATAAGCCTTCTACTTGGTTTCTCCTCAATGTACAGACATTTTAGAGTGCATTTTCTAGTATTAGTACCAGTTTTGTTTTCATCTTCTGATATGCTTTACGGTGTCAATGAAACAGTGAAACTGGCAAACAAGCGTGTTTACAGCCAAACCAAAAATATATCACAAAAGGGGGATATTCCTTTTCTGCATGCATTTACTATTTTCACTTTACCACTTTTAAGAGCACTGTCAAGGGTTGGGGCAATGTATTTGCTTTAATGCAATTATTATGAAGGTAATTACAGTATCCTGTCCCGAAAAGCAACTTTTTTGGTCTGTTGGCTATTTTTTCTTCCCCAGAAGCCACCTGAATTCTTCTTTTGTCAACACACGATTCATAGTTGCAAAAGTGTAAAAGATGCTTACCTTAGATACCAGCGACAACAGTGTTGAGTACCATTGTGGTTAAGTAGTAGCAACGAAGGGAGGACATGGACAATGACGTTTAAGAAGGAAGTGGAAAACGGGAAAAAAGGTACATTTCTATGTCATTTTCTTCCATTTCGCCAATTCAAAGTAGGAGTATCCCCGCCAGAGTTACCTCGACGGAAAGGCACATCATGAGTGGCCTGGCAGTAATCATGGCTGGACTCACGCCAACAGCCGTTTGTGCCTATGACGCCATCGACGAGGGTGAAAATTCCTGCCGGAGTCTGCTGCACGTGGGCAGTGTTTTGCCCATGGACCCTCTAGCATCTAAATAGAGCAGGCTGACCACCAAATAGGCAGGCGGTAATAAAGGCGAAAAACTGATGGTGGGACTAGAACAGATAAAATCTAAATCAGGCTCTAATTTATGTGTACAAGCTCAAACAAATGCTACACCTTATTATTGTTTTTTGACTAGTACAGATGGGGTGTTTTGTGGTCATAGGATTCATGACTTTAAAGGCATATGAACTGTTAAGAGGTTGTCATTCCAGGTATTTCCACCTGGCAGCGTATTTATATATGTAAATTAATGCGTAGCATTGAGTAGTCTGTGTGTAACAAAGTATTAGCCATATCATCTCCCTTGAGTAAGCCTTGGACAGCTCTAGCTCACTAACTTGAGAAAGTGTTACAATGTGGTACATGGTACCCAGTGAACAGATGGTTGCAGTCTTATTACTTGAGAAGGACTCACATTCTTCCCAACTAATAACCCACTTTTTTATTCCAATGAATGAAAATCCATTGTGTTCTTCTCAATAAATGTGTGAAGCTGAATCTGTGAGAAGGAGGAGCCAGCCTAAAACACATGTTTATGTGAGGAGGAGGATGGTGAACAGTTGAGGAGTCGGGTGCCTTAGGGACAGTTAAAGCAAGTCTGCGTAAATGTTCTGTTTATTACATTATCCACCTAGGTACACACGCTTGTCCCCACGTCGTCTTGTATCATTTGCATTTCCTCTATTTTTTTAATAGATTACCTATCATTTATCCAGGGGATAACACAGCTGAAGGGAACCGCAGCACTCGAGGAAAGGAGAGAGGACTTAGGGTAGAACATGCTCCCCTGCCAATGGTGACCGTCCTGAGTTTCTCAGAAGCGGCCGCTCCCCTCGCTGCTCCTTGCTCATTCACCTGGTATCGTAGCGCTTACTGCCAGACTGCTCTCTGCCATCTATCACGCATTGCTCGCACTGCTTTAATATTCTGTGATCGTAGCGCTTACTGCCAGACTGCTCTTTGCCATCTATCACGCATTGCTCGCACTGCTTGAATATTCTGTGATCGTAGCGCTTACTGCCAGACTGCTCTTTGCCATCTATCACGCATTGCTCGCACTGCTTGAATATTCTGTGATCGTAGCGCTTTACTGCTAGACTGTGCTGTGATATTTACTGTGCCATTGTGTATTGCCTGACTGTGCTGCCCAGTCATAGCGTTTAATAAGGTCGTGCCCCAATCTCGTCCTGTTTCGCTTTTGGCTCGCTGCCATTTTGTTGTTTGTTGTTGTGTCTCCCAGCCCGGCTCTCCACCCCGCTCCCGCCTCCCAGCTGCTCCTCCCTCCCACAGACAGTATAGGCTCTACCCTCCAGAGCAAGCGCTGTGACCATCCTGAGTTTCTCAGAAGCGGCCGCTCCCCTCGCTGCTCCCTGCTCATTCACCTGGTATCGTAGCGCTTACTGCCAGACTGCTCTTTGCCATCTATCACGCATTGCTCGCACTGCTTGAAAATTCTGTGATCGTAGCGCTTACTGCCAGACTGCTCTTTGCCATCTATCACGCATTGCTCGCACTGCTTGAATATTCTGTGATCGTAGCGCTTACTGCCAGACTGCTCTTTGCCATCTATCACGCATTGCTCGCACTGCTTGAATATTCTGTGATCGTAGCGCTTACTGCCAGACTGCTCTTTGCCATCTATCACGCATTGCTCGCACTGCTTGAATATTCTGTGATCGTAGCGCTTTACTGCTAGACCGTGCTGTGATATTTACTGTGCCATTGTGTATTGCCTGACTGTGCTGCCCAGTCATAGCGTTTAATAAGGTCGTGCCCCAATCTCGTCCTGTTTCGCTTTTGGCTAGCTGCCATTTTGTTGTTTGTTGTTGTGCCTCCCAGCCCGGCTCTCCACCCCACTCCCGCCTCCCAGCTGCTCCTCCCTCGCTCCGCCCCCCTCCACTATCCACTTATGACAGACGCATTTGCGTGCAGCGGACACGCCCCATGCGCGCCGAAGGCGCGCCAAAGCTAAGCCCATCTTCGCCCGTCCGCACCTTGACCGCACCCAGCGCCAGACCCCTGGCCCCCGCAAACCCCACTCCACCGCATAACGTACGATGCCGCAACCCTCTCAGCACTTAACCTCGGCCGACTCCCAAACTGCTACCAAGCCGCCCCAGGACACACACATGGACCCATCACCTGCCACTCCTGCATGTTCGACTGCATCAGGACCCACACCAAATCCACAAACTCCAAACAGAGCTCCGACTCTAACCACCTAAAGTGCATCCTGCTCAACACCCGCTCGGTCCACAGACACGCCATTGAACTCTGGAACCTACTCGACACCACATCACCGGACGTCGCCTTTCTTACAGAAACCTGGATGAACGCCTCATCAGCGCCCGACATCGCCATAGCCATCCCGGACAGCTACAAGATCATCCGAAAGGACCGCATCAACCAAACAGGAGGAGGCATCGCCATCGTCCATAAGAACACCATCCGCATCACAACCAGTTCCGACGATAACCTCGCAGCCGCCGAACACCTTCACTTCCAGATCCACACCGACCCCAAGACCACACTCAGAGGCACCCTCATCTACAGGCCACCAGGACCCCGCACACAATTCAGCGAAGACATCACGGACTTCATCAGCCCACACGCCCTCCCCTCCGAGGACTACATTCTACTGGGAGACCTCAACTTCCACCTGGAAAAGAACAACGACAGCAACACCATCACCCTTCTGGACAACCTCGCCAACCTCGGACTCAAACAACTTGTTGACACCCCCACCCACTATGCCGGGCACACACTCGACCCAATCTTCACCTCTAGCAAGCACATCTCCTTCAACCACACCACAGCTCTCCATTGGACGGACCACTGCTGCGTTCACTTCAACTACAAAAAAACTTCGACCCACAACCACCCACAACCAATTCCCCGCAGAACCTGGAACAAAATTACCACCGACCAGCTCTTCACATCGCTGCACCAAAACCCTCCTGTCAAATCATCGGACCCAAACCAAGCAGCCATCAACCTCACACAATGGATCACCCACAGCGCTGACGAATTAGCTCCCTTGAAAAACCACCAAATCAAACAAGGTAGCAAAAAAGCCCCCTGGTTCAACGATGACCTCAAGAAAACCAAGAAGATCTGTCGCACACTCGAGTAAACCTGGCAAAAAAACACAACCACTGACAACCTGGCCACCTTCAAGAACGCCACCCGCAAACACCACCAACTGATCCGATCCACCAAGAAATCAGCTTTCAAGGATTGACTCGACAACAACGCTCACAACAGCAAGGAACTATTCAACATCGTCAAAGAGTTTACCAACCCCACTGCTGGCACCAACGACATCACTCCCTCCCAAGACCTCTGCGACTCTCTAGCCTCGTTCTTCCACAACAAAATCGCTGACATACATAACAGCTTTGGAGACCAGTCCACCCCACCCACCTCCGAACTAAAACCCTCCTCCAACAACCTCTGCGACTGGAACCCAATCACCACTGAAGACACCATCCGCCTGATGAACTCCATCCACTCAGGATCACCAACCGACCCATGTCCCCACCACATTTTCAACAAAGCAGACTCCATTTTCGCTCCCCATCTCCGAGACGTCATCAACTGCTCCCTCAACTCCTTCCCGGAAAGCTGGAAACACGCCGATCTCAGCGCCCTCCTGAAGAAACCCACAGCAGACCCCACCGAACTTAAGAACTACCGCCCCATTTCGCTCCTCCCATTTCCTGCCAAAGTCATTGAGAAAGCAGTCAACAATCAGCTTGCCGCCTTCCTGGAATCCCAAAAAACCCTCGACCCCTCACAGTCCGGCTTCCGAGCCAAACACAGCACCGAGACCGCCCTCATCGCAGCAACTGACGACATTCGAACTCTACTGGACAACGGAGAAACAGCTGCACTCATCCTACTGGACCTCTCTGCAGCCTTCGACACAGTCTGTCATAACACCCTCATACAACGCCTTAGCAACATCGGATTACAAGGAAAAGCACTGGACTGGATCATCTCGTTCCTCACCGGAAGAACCCAGAGAGTCCGCCTCCCCCTTTCAGATCAGAGGCCACCGAAGTCATCTGCGGCGTACCACAAGGATCATCACTCAGTCCCACCCTCTTCAACGTATACATGAGTCCCCTCGCATCCATCGCGCGCCAACATAACCTCAACATCATCTCCTACGCTGACGACACCCAACTAATTCTCTCCCTCACCAAAGACCCAAACACCGCCAAACCAACCTACACGAAGGGATGAAAGAAGTAGCCGAGTGGATGAAGAACAGCCATTTAAAACTGAACTCGGACAAAACGGAAGTCCTCAGCTTAGGATCATCCCCATCCACCTGGAACGACTCATGGTGGCCACCAACCCTGGGAAACGCACCCATACCAACGGACCACGCACGTAACCTGGGCTTCATCCTAGACTCCTCCCTCTCGATGGCCAGACAAGTCAATGCCGTCTCATCATCATGCTTCAACATCCTACGAATGCTCAAAAAAATCTTCTGCTGGATTCCCACCGAGATGAGAAAGACAGTCACGCATGCACTGGTCACAAGCAGACTGGACTACGGAAACACCCTTTACGCCGGAACCACAGCCAAACTACAGAAAAAACTCCAACGCATCCAAAACGCCTCAGCCAGACTCATCCTAGACATCCCCCGCCAAGCTCACATTTCCGGTCACCTAAAAAACCTCCACTGGCTCCCCGTCAACAAGAGAATAACGTTCCGTCTCTTCACCCACGCACACAAAGCCCTCTAGGACCTAGGACCCGAATACCTCAACACGCGCCTGTCCTTCTACACCCCCACCCGCCAACTATGATCGTCCAATCAAGCCCTCGCCGCGATTCCACGCATCCAAAGATCCACCATGGGGGTAAGATCCTTCTCCTACTTAGCAGCCAAGACCTGGAACTCTCTCCCCACCCACCTCCGCCTCACACAGAACCACCTCTCATTCAGAAAACAACTAAAAACTTGGATATTCGATAAGTAAATACCCCCCCCTCTCCCTCAAGCGCCTTGAGACCCTCTTTGAACTTATACTATACTATTCATGTCCTGTATCCATTGTTCTCCTCTCCATTCAATACTAAACTGGGACTCTCGTTGTGTGTAATGAGGGGGCAGTAGGACTTTAGGGCCCAGATGAAATATCGGCAGGCTGCCACTCACATTTTTGCTGACGTGCCTGGAGGCACCTACATTTTCTGGCTGGAGCTCCCACCTGCTTGGGACACTCTCTGTGTGTAAGGAGAGGCAGGAGGACTTCAGGCCCCAGGTTAATTAGCGGCAGGCTGCCGCCATCTTTGTTGCTAATGCACCTGGAGGGGCCTACATTTTCCGGCTGGATGACTGTTGCAGGACAGGACCAGATTGGTGAAACTCACAACACCTGAGGTTAAAGAGCTGGTAACGGATTAACGAGAAACCACGACAGTGACATTACATCCTCATCTGAACTCCGACAAACCAGGAATAGGAAAAATAAACACTGTGTTGACCAAAGGACCAAAAGATCTCTTCACTCTGCTTACGCTTGTATTCTTACTTTTATAGTTAGGCTTCCTAGTTTGCTACCCCCTATGTCTTATCACCATAATTATACAGTATGGGCAAAAGAAAACTTGATGTAGATGCTGGAAAGCACCAGTCACTGGAAAAAACTCAGACATCTATATTAAACTACATCTCAGGAGCTATGGGGCCATTGAGAAGCAATTTACCTCTGTCGAAGAGTCAATGTTAGTCTGCAGAAACCGTATGTGACAAAAACTCTTCATTGTGAATATACACATATATCCAATGTGCCCGAAGAAAAGGGAAAGGGGTAGGGTAGGTAAGTGGTTTTGTGGTGAGGAATAAGTGAAAAGTTTCAGAGATTCAGTGTGGTCACAGTATCCATAGTTGACATCACACAGGCATATTACTTAGCCACATAGAAAAACAATCGTAACCCTAGCCCATATGGCGGAACACAGTAACAATGATTCTGTTGTTCATGGATAGGAATTGGTGAAAAAAGTCAAAATTTCGACCCCTGACGCACGTAGGTTGAGTTCCACCTTACTGTGGGGTCTTCATCAGGACAAAGATGTGTGGTGGGGGTGAGGGGGGGCACCTAGCATCAATGAAAAAGTATTTAGGCTAAAGAAAAACCACCTACTAAAAAATTAAAAGCGCAAAAACTGCCAATATTTACCAAAGCCGCCATACGCGTGGCGTCGATTCAGAAACAAAGTTGGGCCCGTAGGCTCCTAAAGACATAAGAGAGCGAGATAACACCTGCCATAATCAGGTATATACAAGGGTGATCCTTAATACAGCACTCCTTATCACAAAAGTGTTGGGCCAATGACCATTCTGATATTGTGGCCCACGGGGGGGAAAAAAAGAATCTATTGTTAATTAATTTGTTGCCAGTGAGTAGGACACTCACCACCGGCGTCAGACAAAGGCATGTAAGGCACATCCATCAATTATTCAGCAAGACTAATTAATCAGGGCCCATGTCATTCTTAAGTGTAGGAAGTTAAACACACATTGTCCCAAGTTAAAGCAAACAGTTTCCTTTGTTAGCTTAATAAAAATGGCTGGTCATTAATTTGGAAGGTAAATTATCCAGTCAGCGCAAGACATGTAAACTCCAGACACAATACAATAAACGAAAATCGATAAATACCTCTCATTAAAAATGTGCGTAAAAGATGTTATTCTGCAAAAGGAGAAAGCAAGGGAAGAGTCAAAACTACTACCCGTACGGATCTGGGTGAAAATGAAAGCCACAATTGCTCGAGCCAAACAAACAAACTCACCAAGCCTCGTTGTTCTCATCAAAGTCAAATTTAAGGATGTGACAACCCGTGCGTTAATCTGTAACGATTAACAAAAAAAAGTCTTTCAGCACAATGAAATATAGCCAGATAAATGGGCATTGAAATACAGTGAAAAAGTCACAACGCTTACCGCGGGGGAAGTTGTCCTATCTCAGGAGTGAATCCAAAAGAATGAACGCGCACTGCCAAAGCTCTTTAACCCCTTCGCTGCTAGGCCTTTTCCCCTCCTGTGCTAAGCCTTTTTTTGGCGTTTTGGGGTAGTGCAGACTTTTTGACCACATAAGGTATCCACGCCAAATTTGCGTCCTTTTCTTCCAACATCATGTGCATTCTAAAGGCGCCCAGGGTTTGTGGATTTCCTTGGAGGGGTCCCAGAAATTAACCAAAATATAGTGAAATTTTTGTTTTTTTCAGAAAAATGGGAAAAACGGGCTGCAAATGAATGCCTCTAGGTTTTTCCCTGAAAATGTTATCAAAAAAGGGTTTGTGGGGCTGAAATCTCCATTTTCTCAGCTTTTAGGGAATGGCAGTCTTTTGTCAGAGAACCTTCCTTGGAAGCCCCCGGGTGTCTACTTTTCAGAAATGTGCGGTTTTGGTAGGTTTCCCTAGATGGCCGTCTAGCACGGGGCCAAAAACCCAGGTAACCCTCTTGCAAAAGCTGGTGGATTTGACAACGGTGACAATGTCAAGTTCACCAGCTTTTGCAAGAGGGGTTACCTGGGTTTTTGGCCCCGTGCTAGATGGCCATCTAGGGAAACCTACCAAACCCACACATTTCTGAAAAGTAGACACCCGGGGGCTTCCAAGGAGGTATGGCTTGCGTGGATCCTCCAACGTTCCTTTACCCAGAATCCCTTGCAAACCTCAATTTTAGCTGAAAAAAAACAGTTTTTTCACACTTTTTTGTGTGGGAAAGCGTGGCAACACTGGGCTCACACAAATTACCTCCCACCCAGCCTTCCCCCAGGTCTCCCGAAAAAATGGTATCTCACTTGTGTGGGTAGGCATAGTGGCTGCAACAGGAAAAGGTCCAAATTGTACGGTGGTGAATTTAAAATACCATGAAGCAAAATAACCTTGATTTTTGGGGGGGGGCACCTGAGTTTTTGGCCCGGGGCTCGGTGGTATTCTTTAAAAACTACCAAAACCGAACAGTTCTGAAAACTAGACACCCGGGGGAGTCCAGGGAGGTATGGCATGCGTGGGTCCCCCAATGTTTTCCTACCCAGAATTCCTTGCAAACCTTTAAATTAGGTAAAAATATCACTTTTCCAAACTTTTTTTGCGTGGGATCTCCGTGCCGGCAAAAATGTCCTACCACCCAGCGTTCCCCTTGTTCTCCCGAGTAAAAGGATACCTCACTTGTGTGGGTGCCCCAAAGCAGAACAGGCTAAAAATTAATTTTTAAAAAAGTCCTATTTAAGTTTGACAAATTAAGCCCCCCTACCTTAGCCACAGGCCTTTGGCCCACCCACACAAGTGAGGTATCATTTTACTCGGGAGAACAAGGAGAACACTGGGTGGTAGGACATTTGTGCCGGCAGGGAGATCCCACCCAGAAATGTATGGAAAAGTGGTTTTTTAACCTAAATTTAAGGTTTGCAGGGGTTTCTGGGTAGGAAAACATTGGGGGACCCACGCATGCCATACCTCCCTGGACTCCCCCGGGTGTCTAGTTTTCAGAACTGTTTGGGTTTGGTAGTTTCCAAAGATGCCCGCCAAGCCCCGGGCCAAAAACTCATGGGAACCCCCTTGCAAAACCAAATTGTTTTGAATGAATTAAGTTTTCAGTTGGAGAACGTGCGATTCAGGGGACAATATCGCATGAAAATTGTGACAGATAATTTCAAGTTTGCAAGAGATTGTGGACAAAAAACAACAATAGAATTCACCAGAAAGACATGACCATATACTACCATGAATTAACAATGATATCTAAATTTAGAAAGTTATTTATAGCTATAATATACACTATAACTGAGTTACTCAAAAGACAAAGAATCAAGCACGGCTATCTATTCCTCAAAGACACACACATACAGGTTGGATTTGGCACGAAGGCGAGTGATGGTTCAGTACATAATATTTTATTAACATGATATTTCAAAAAAATTAAATGCTCTGTTAATAAGTAAATGCGTAAAAACCGAACCAGTGACTCGCAACTCGTGAGCTGTAAAGCCACGACAAGGCACCAACCGTTTTACAGGCCATTCACGCACCTTTCATACCTGATACAAACCAGACCACTGACACCATCTGGAAGGAAAAACAACACATTACAACAATCACAATAAGGGGCAAGGTACACCCTACTGATTAAAGAGAAAAATAACAAATATTACTGCACAGCCATCTAATCCGCAAGCACACACACATACTGGTTGGATTTGGCACGAGGGTGAGTGATGATTCAGTACATACAATTGTATTCGCAAGTAATTTCACAAAAAATGAAATACACAGCGCATAATTGAAAGTATGATTAACTGAACCACTGACTCACAGCTCGTGAGCTGTAAAGCCACATCAAGGCACCAACCTCTTTACAGGCCATTCATACACCTTTCGTACGTGTGACACATTCAAAACATTCACACCGCCAGCCGCGGACCCATCACATTTCAACACTCACACCAGCAAACAGCGCCATTCAAGGGCCCATCACTTTCACACGCCCACATTTCTGACACTGCAACTACACAAAATGATGGACTGCGTGGAGTGTCACTCAACTAGCAGTGTGTGTAGTGACCAACAGAAAGTAACTACTCACACACCGCCAGCCGAGCGCCAGTCCCCCCACACCACCATCCAAGCACCAGACCATGCACACCGCCAGCCAAACACCACTCAGCGCACACCGACAGCCAACTCCGTGCACAGACAGCCAAGTACCACTCCACACATACCACCAGCCAAGCGCCACTCCACACACACCGCCAGCCAAGCACCACTCCGTGCACAGACAGCCAAGCACCGCTCCACGCACACCATCCAGCCAAGTACCACTCCACACACACCACCAGCCAAACACCACTCCACACACACCACCAGCCAAACACCACTCCATGCACAGACAGCCAAGTACCACTCCACGAACACCACCAGCCAAGCGCCACTCCACACACACCGCCAGCCAAGCACCACTCCGTGCACAGACAGCCAAGAACCACTCCACAAACACCACCAGCCAAGCGCCACTCCACACACACCGCCAGCCAAGCACCACTCCGTGCACAGACAGCCAAGTACCACTCCACACACACCACCAGCCAAGCGCCACTCCACACACACCACCAGCCAAGCACCACTCCATGCCTAGACAGCCAAGTACCCCTCCACGCACACCACCAGCCAAGCGCAACTCCACATACACCGCCAGCCAAACACCAGCCGGCACACACCACAAACACATTTAGAATTCTTTTTTTCAAAATAACACTAAACAAATGGAAATACCTACAAATCAGCTAACACAAATTCTTAAACTAAACACTTTGCACTAATGTCAATCCTTGAAACAAACTAAACATTTTTACAGAATGCAGACCAGGCAATTCACTTTACAGCTCATTAAACCTCCCAAAACTTATTTTGCGTGTGGTACGATTTAAAACAAGCTGACAGACACAATCCAGGCTTAGAAGGACAGTCAGGACAGTATATACGAGATTCCTTCCGCACGCCTCTTCGCCAACAGACTCTGCATCTTCTAGTCGGAAAGTCTCTTGCGGTAGTGGAAGGAATAGATTCAGGAAAGTGGCGATCTTTCAATCTAGCCACTTCCTCCACCACTCCAAATCTAGGAACACTTGCCTGCTCCACAAGTACAAGGCTGCCTATTATAGACTCCTGAAACTTAACAAAAGGCATCTTCGTCTCAGGACAAGACTTCTGGTACACAACAAAAGCATTAAAGGATGCCAAGTGGAACAGATGGATAGCCAACTTCTTGTACCAAACGTAAGCCTTTCGAAGAGCAGCATAAGGTTCCAACCTCTGATCTACTCTGTCAACACCACCCATGAACTTATTGTAAGCTAAAATGCACACAGGTTTGCGCACTTCAGCATCCTGACCCCAAACAGGCACAGGTTCTGTACTTTCATCGTGGATAGTAGTCAGCATGTACACATCTCTTTTGTCTGAAAACTTCACAGCTAGAAGCTCCCCACATCGCAATGCACTAGACTGTCCCCGCACAAGCCTTTTGCAAACAAGTTCCTTTGGGAAACCTTTACGGTTACTGCGCATTGTGCCACAAGCAACAGTGCCCACTTTGGCCAACTCCTTGAACAACCGCACACCAGTGTAGAAGTTATCTACATATAAATGATGGCCTTTGTTAAATAATCCTCTACCTAGTTCCCACACAATTTTCTCAGTCACTCCAAAAGTAGAAGGACAACCAGGAGGGTTAATGCTGGACTCCTTACCAGTGTACACCCTGAAATTGTAGACATATCCAGTCTCACTGTCACACAGCATATACAGTTTGATTCCATAGCGTGCCCTCTTACTAGGAATGTATTGCCTAAAAACCAAGCGGCCCTTGAACAACAGCAAAGACTCATCCACTGCAATTTCTTTACCAGGGGCAAAGATCTCAGAAAAACGATCAACAAAGTGATCAAGGACAGGCCGAATTTTAAACAAACGGTCACAATCAGGGTGATCGCGTGACAACGCTAAACCATTATCAACAAAATGCATCATCCGAAGAAGAAGCATATACCGATCACGACTTATGACTGCTGGAAATATAGCTGTTGCCATCAAGGGACTAGTGGACCAATATGAAGACATTGATGGCTTCCCTAGCAAGCCCATCAAAAAAGTTATTCCCAAAAACTTCTTCATCTCTTCAACATTTGTGGGAGTACACCGGATTGCTCTAGCATAGGGCTTAAGGCGGGCACTGTTGGCCCTCAAAAACTGTTCTGCATACAAATTAGTTTGATCAACAATCTCTTGCAAAAACACATCATCAAAAAACAACTGAAAAAAATGTATTGACAGAAAATTCTCAGTATTCACTCTACACCCAGGAACACCAGTGAACTCTGGCAATGCCGGCTGCACCATGCCAGGGGGAACCCAGAGGCCATCCCTATCAATGGGGGGAGCAGCCACCCCAGCCTGCAGCCCAGAAGCCTCTTGCTGCGTGCCACCAACGGGAAGCCTAACAGCCACAGATACTTCTGGCTGCACAACACCAACAGAAGACATAGCATCCCCAGAGGGCTCTTCCTGCACTACACCAACGGGAAGCCCAGTAGCCTGAGATGCTTCTTGCTGCAACACACCACCGGGAAACCAAGCAGGCCCAGATGCCTCTTGCCGCTCTACACCAATAGGAAGCCTAACAGCCCCAGATGCCTCTTGCTGCACTACACCAGCAGGAAGACGAAAAGCACCAGATGCCTCTTTGCGCACCACAGCAATGTGAAGCCTTTTGGGCGCAGGCTCCAGCCCACATGCCTCTTGCCGACGTAAAAAGAAAGGAAACCTTGCGGCCCTAGGCAGCAGCACAGATGCCTCTTGGCCCACTACCGGCACATCAATGTCCTCCTCTACCATAGGCCCTTCATCAGCACTAGAAGAAGATTCATCATCCGATGATGATGAATCCAAGCGAAGAGAAAACTCACTGCCTGAATCTTCTGCCCCTACCTCTGAGTCCGAATCGGACTCAGTCTCTGAACCATGGTCAGAGGAAGACTCAAAAAGCAAACCAAGAACCTGCTGAGCAGTAATCCTGCGACTAGCCATTATCCTTACAAAGCAAGATGACTGCACACACAAGTGAACAACAACCTACACTGTGCAAAGTAAAAAGTAAACAAGGTAAGGCTTTCACAAAAAGATAAATACAATCCAAAACAATTTCACTCTTACCAAATATAGCTACACTCACCAGCACCTACTCTGCTGAGACACAGCAAAAAGAAATGATATCCCACTAGAAAGAAAAAAAGAAATGACAGATTAGAAAACAAAGTGCACATCAAACACTAATGCTGAAAGAAAAAAAACAGAGCCACACAAACTGCTATAAGTACAACCTTTTTCAAAAAGACAAACATCAAGGGAAAGTAGTACAAAATACATTCACTTACCAAGCACAAGCAACTACACAAGCTGCAAACAGACCCGCAACCTACAACAATCCAAACAGCAAAAGCCTGGAACAAGACAAAAATAGAGAAGAAAAAAAAATTACTACCACATTTCACGAACAATTAAAACAACAACACACAAATTTGCCCCCCAAATTTACATTCGCCCAGATGGGCCATCAAATAGGGCTTAGACCAATTGGGATTAGATGAGGTTTAACATCAAGACACTGGTTAATTTTTTTGCCTGACCCCTTTGGTGCCAGTCGGTCTTTTGCTCCTACCAGTACCCCCATCACACAGGGGCAGTAAGGACATTCATACACCTTTCGTACGTGTGACACATACAAAACATTCACACCGCCAGCGCCATTCAAGGGCCCATCACTTTCACACGCCAACATATCTGACACAGCAACTACAGAAAATGATGGACTGCGTAGAGTGTCACTCAACTAGCAGTGTGTGTAGTGACCAACAGAAGGTAACTACTCACACACCGCCAGCCGAGCACCAGTCCACCCACACCACCATCCAAGCACCAGACCATGCACACCGCCAGCCAAACACCACTCAGCGCACACCGACAGCCAAGTACCACTCCACACACACCGCCAGCCAAGCACCACTCCACGCACACAGCAAGCCAAGCACCACACACCGCAAGCCAAGCACCACTCACCGCCAGCCAAGCACCGCTCCACGCACACCATCCAGCCAATTACCACTCCACACACACCGCCAGCCAAACACCACTCCACACACACCACCAGCCAAACACCACTCCGTGCACAGACAAGCAAGTACCACTCCATGCACACCATCCAGCCAAGCGCCACTCCACACACACCGCCAGCCAAGCAGCACTCCGTGTACAGACAGCCAAGTACCACTGCACACACACCACCCAGCCAAGCGCAACTCCACACACACCAACAGCCAAGCACCACTCCACGCACACCGCAATCCAAGCACCACTCCACACACACCGCCAGCCAAGCACCACTCCGTGCACAGACAGTCAAGTACCACTCCACGCACACCACCAGCCAAGCGCCACTCCACACACACCGCCAGCCAAGCACCACTCCACACACACCGCCAGCCAAGCACCACTCCACGCACACCGCAAGCCAAGCACCACTCACCGCCAGCCAAGCACCGCTCCACGCACACCATCCAGCCAATTACCACTCCACACACACCGCCAGCCAAACACCACTCCACACACACCACCAGCCAAACACCACTCCGTGCACAGACAACCAAGTACCACTCCACGCACACCATCCAGCCAAGCGCTACTCCACACACACCGCCAGCCAAGCAGCACTCCGTGTACAGACAGCCAAGTACCACTGCACGCACACCTTCCAGCCAAGCGCAACTCCACGCACACCGCAAGCCAAGCGCCACTCCACACACACCGCCAGCCAAGCACCACTCCGTGCACAGACAGCCAAGTACCACTCCACGCACACCACCAGCCAAGCGCCACTCCACACACACCGCCAGCCAAGCACCACTCCACACACACCGCCAGCCAAGGCAGTAAGGACAAAAAAAGACCAACTGGCACCAAGGGAGGCGGACAGTAAAAAACAACCAAAATTTTAACCACCATTGGAACAAAACTCAAATCCTAGGGCCTAGTGGGCCAAAAAACAGGAGGCAAAACGTCAAAAAAAGGGCCGATTTGCCCCAAGGGGGGTAGAAATTCAAAAACATAATTACTTGCCACCAGGAAGCGACCCTTGCCCAAGGGGTCGCTTCCTAAAAACTAAATTTAAATTCCCTGGTGCTAGTGGGAATTTTCTGCTCCCCCTGGGGGCAAAACGGCAAAAAAAAGGGCCGATTTGCCCCCAGGGTGGACAGAAAAACAAAAACACAATCATGGCCACCTGGAAGCGACCCTTACCCAAGGGGTCGCTTCCCAAAACAAACACATTGCCCCAACAAAAATCCCTGGTGCTAGTGGGAAATTTCTGCCCCCCCTGGGGGCAAAATGGGCGAAAAACTGATCAATTTGCTCCCAGGGGGGGCAGAAAAACAAAAAATTCATGTAAGGCCACCTGGAAGCGACCCGTGCCCAAGGGGTCGCTTCCTAAAAGCTAAAAACAAAATCCCTGGTGCTAGTGGGCATTTTCTGCCCCCCCTGGGGGCAAAACGGCAAAAAAACGGGCCGATTTGCCTCCAGGGGGGACAGAAAAACGTAAACATTCAACATGGCCACCATATTGCGACCAAAAAACAACCCTGGTGCTAGTGGTGAATTTCTACCCCCCCCCCTGGGGGAAAACGGCCGAAAAAAAGGGCCGATTTGCCCCCAGGGGGGGGCAGAAAAACGAAAAGATAATTACAGGCCGCCTGGAAGCGACCCTTGCCCAAGGGGTCGCTTCCTGTAAACTAAATTTAAATCCCTGGTGCTAGTGGGGGCATTTCCGCCGCACGATCGCGACGCTGTGCGCGATCGTGAGGCAGAAATGCCCTGCAAAGAGACATCGGGGAGAGGAAAATCTCTTTCCTCTCCCCTGATGCCTCTTTGCGGCCCCAAACCCCCGCCGGAGTCCAGAAAACCTACCTTGCTGCACCTCGCTCAGGAAGCAAATGGCTTCCCGAGCGCTGGGAATCCCTGATGATGTCAGCGCGCGCTGTGCGCGCTGACGTCATCAGGGATTCCCATGGGGAGTGGCGGGGGCGGCAGCGGAAACTCTTCCGCTGCTGCCCCCAGCAAAACGAGCGCAATCAGAGACCCTCGGGGGAGCGCCAGCGCTTCCCCCGAGGGTGGGGCTGATGACGAGCTGGCCTTGTCATCCGCGCACGACCGGTGTGCGCCATGACGAGCCCAGCTCGTCATCAGCCCCGAAGGGGTTAAAAACACGTACTGCGCGTGTCCCTCCAGCCGCTAGATGCTGACAGGGCACCGCATCACCGCGTCCCGGTGGTAAAAAACTGAAGACAGACTATGCCAGGGTCACGGACGGAAAATCATAAAAGATAAAAAAGCTAAAGAAACTTTTTATTATTATCACTCCTCATTGTCAGCAAAAGGAGGGCTGTGAATCAGCTTTAACAATGGCCAAAGGATATTTATATGAATGACGGTAAAAATGAAGAGGTTGCAAAAATGCTGACCCAAAAATCAGATGCATAGTATAGAAGCTCCATACCTATACTGGATATATTGATACATTCTCAATTATGTACAAAGGCATATAGGAAATATGCAATTTACCAATGATTGATGTGTAGCAAACATTTAGTATACAAGTAGTGTAACCTGAGAGGGCATCATAGATGTTCACATTCCAAGATTGGGCAGCGAATGACAACAAATGAAAAAGCCTCTACCTGTGCTATAAGAAGGTATAGTGGCATTAACAACATATACAGATTGGTAGTTGTCTTGTTTTGCAGACTTGGTTCACCTGTAAAGGGATACAGTAGTATACATACAAATGCAGACAGGCATATACTCATTGTACTAAAAAAGGCAGGCTAGCTGGGCATAACTAGCATCTTGTTCATTAAGCCCATTAATGATTGAATCAAAACGGCTCATCCATTTGCTTTCCCTGATATTTAGGATGGAACATATGTTGCCTCTACTGTGTTCCGCCATATGGGCTAGGATTACGATTGTTATTCTATGTGGCTTAGTAATATGCCTGTGTGGTTTCAACTATGAATACTGTAACCACACTGAATCTCTGAAACTTTTCACTTATTCCTCTCCACAAAACCACTTACCTACCCTACCCCTTTCCCTTTTCTTCGGGTACATTGTATATATGTGTATATTCACAATGAAGAGTTGTTGTCACATTTATGCTTTGATGAGGATATGATTAAATAACATCTCTCATTAACCATCAGAAGATTTGTTTGTTCTTTCTCATGATTTGCTATTCAGAATTATCTGTTTTTTCTAAATGCATGTACTGGGACCACTTTCCCTGCATCATTGCAGTATTAAAGCATACGACCTTCAGTAGTGCAGCTGTGCGTCATGTTATGTCTAGGTGCTAGGGACTGACCAGAACAGAAAAACAAGGGGCATTGTTTATCGACCTTGTACATGGTGTGCAGACTAAACCTCAGAGCACAGCAGAGATCGCGAAAAGCAGACAGTTCTCATGTGAAAAGGGCACAAACAATGGGGCATATTTTCAAGACTGGGCGATAAAATTATCGCCGCTTTATCGACATTAAACTGCCGCTAAAAGGGCGATAAGGGGCTTGATAATATGCCGTAGAAAATTCCCATAGAAGCCCAGGTTAAATGTCTAACCTGGGTTTCTATTGGAATTCTATAGAGCATATTATGAAGCCCCTTATCGCCACTTTAGCGGCAGTTTCCTGCCGATAAAGCGGCGATAATTTTATCGCCCAGTCTTGATAATATGGCCCAAAGTCTTTCAAAACAAAGGCATGTAGTATTGTGCGCAAAAAGCAGCCTCATGGCAGCGAAGCTCATGCTAACTTAGCAATGTTGACAATGAACCCTCCATCCATACTACAGGGGACAATGGGTGCATTCAGTATACATCTAAAACAGTTAATACTTTTAAAACTGATTCTCCTCAACTGCATAAACGCATAAAAAAGCCCAAACAATGCTAATAATAATAATCCACATTTGTATAGCGCACAATCACCCGTTAGGGTCTCTAGGCGCTGGGGGCCGTCGGGAAGATTAAGCAAGCTATTGCCCAGAGTCGCATGGTGCTGGGCTAACCTGCCGCTGGAGCCGAGGATCGAACCCTGATCCCCAGATTCCAGCGTCAGTCGCCCTGGCCGCGGCGCCACACCTCTCCCTAGATATAATGCTGTATAACTGTTGACCCAAACAGTAAGGAATCCCAGAATAAATGGAAAAAGCCCCCATATAACTTCTATAACAGGTCAGTGGTGATAAGTGCTGAAGTTACCAGGTCCCTAGCAATTTTAATAACTTACCATGTAAGGCTGTAAAATCCATAGTTCAACTTGAGAAAGGCACACAGAGTCTAAGTAGTTATGGTTATTCAAACTAGCAAAGGGGGTAAATTGGCAGGGCCAGATGGCATTACAATGGAGTTGTATAAAATCTTAGCAGAGGTGGTATCCCCTCTCTTGACATTAGTGATGAGTGAGGTATTAGGTCAGTGAATACAACTACCGAATTCGTGGAATGAGGCCACGATTACCCTTATCTTGAAACCCGGTAAAGATCCAGCATTTTGTGAATCGTATAGACAAATATCTCTTTTAAACTCAGACTATAAAATCTTTACAAAAATGTTATCCGGTAGGCTGGCTAAAATTGCGGGCTGTATAATACACGAAGATCAGAGTGGCTTTGTGAAAGGGAGATACCTAAATGAGCTCACCTACAAGCTTATTGGGGCTATCGATTTCGCTACAACTTTTGACACACCTTTAGCTATAACAACATTGGATGCCTCTAAAGCATTTGAGAAGGTGAAATGGGCCTATCTATTCTCAGTATTAAAGTGATATAATCTGGGAGACAATTTCTGTTGAGCTTTAAAGCTAATATGCAAAGAACCTGTAGCAAGAGTCCTTGAGAACGGAAAATTATCCTCACCGCTCAAAATTCTTAGGGGTACAATACAGGACTGCCCTCTCTCAATCCATCTGTTTAATTTTTACACGGAGCCCTTGGCCTTTAGAACTAGACACTCAACTGACATTCCACCTTTAATTGCCAGGGAAATTGGGTTAAGATAGTCGCGCTGTATGCAGACGATCTCATGATATATTCATCTAATTTGGACGCTGCACTACCAATAATTTTACGTATAGTAGCAGAATTTGGAGAAGTGTGGGGGTACTCAGTGAATGAGCTCAAGACTGAAGCGATGACATGGAATCAAGTAAGCAGTAACCGATTAATTAAAAAGGAGATGCGATATCTTGGTTTAAGAATAGTCCAAGATATCAACGTAATTGCAGAAATTAACTTAAGGAGGGTGTTTAAAGAGATCGTCCTATTAATGAAGAGCTGGGTACACCTCCCGTTAACGATCCTAGGGAGAGTTAGCTTGATCAAGATGACCATCCTGCCAAAGATTACTTTCATATTTAATTCATTACCACTACACTTCGACAAAACCACCATATACAGCATACAGCAGGCAATAAATTAATTTATCTGGGCTAATACAGGGGTTAGCGTCTCTTGGAAGAAGCTACGAAGAAGAAGGGAGAAGGGAGGCCTATCCTTGCCAGACAAACAATATTATGAGTGGGCTTTCCAATAAAAAAATTCTAGAATGCTCATAAAGATTCCCGATGGATCCATAATAGGTTTAATGTACTCAGTAATGTTAAAAGAGTGTCAAATAAATTCAGATGGAGATCCCAAATAAAAAAAAATACATTGAAGGTGCTACAGTCGATGGCAATAATGTGGTATCACATAAGACGCCTTTCGAAATTAGATTTTTATTCCCACTTTGCCCCGATGTGGGATTTCCCTGGAACCCCAGAGTGTCTCAACGACAATCTGGTGATACCAATCAGAGATGCCGACCTAAAAGTCTGGGGGTATTTGACTAGATAAGGAAGCCTATTACCCTGTTACGATCTAAATGGACTGATGGAGGGTACCCTTTCAAAGTTTAAATATCTACAAATTAAAAGTTGGGCGCAAAGCAGAGAATCGACATTGGGTGCTGGCAATATTTTAGAAGATCAATTGGTAACCAACCTACCATGAAACAAAGAAGTAGCACTCTGGTACTGGCATCTTCAGGATACCATGGATGGAGAATTCACTCTGGCGGAGGAGCTGTGGGGAAACTACTTGCCAAGGGAGCAGTTGCAGAATATTTGGCAAGTATCTATGCGTACACTTTACATCATAGTCAAACCTGCTTTTTTAAGAAGAAACCACCTTTTTACACTTCATAGGGCATATATATCACCCGAAAAACTATCTAAGATGGGGAAAGGGAACCGAACCAGCTGTGCTAAATGTGGGTTGGAAAAGGCGACAGACATCCATATGTTCTTTCAATGCCCCACAATCAGCGAGTTCTGGAAGAAAGTACAAACAACAATGTCTGATATTTTGGGTCAGCAAGTAAAGGTAAGCCTTTCATTGGTTATCTTTGGGGTGGTTGACGAACTTGTAGGTAACATTAGAGATTTGTTGTTTTATGCAGTGCCTCTGGCAAGACGAGAAGTATGTCGTAAATGGGTGCGCAGTATACATCCACAGCACTCGGAATGGTTGGAATCCTTCATATATATGTCTAAGATGGATCTATCAGGGAAAAAGTCTAAGAAGAAAGCTTTCTGGAACCCCCTATTTGTATGGTTGGAGAGCCCGGAAGGGTTGCAGTAAAGCTTTGAGGGTAAATTGCTGATACAAGATTATAATCATGTCCAATGATTACATCGGCTAACACTCCTGGACTGCTATAGGGTCCCTACACACTTCGAAAATCTAAGCAGTATCGTGTTACACCGTGTGAGAGAAACAGCCGCAGAAAGGTTGGTGCCTATTGTAGTATGCCCGTTAGTGGTCAGTATCTCTCTCGATAATAAGGGCAGAAAAAATTGACATCTTTCTTTTTTCTAAGGTGAATAAAAAAAATAAAGAATAATTAAGGAGACAGACAGCCCTTACTACCAAATAATTGTTTGTGAAGGCATCTGTGCTGTATGGTTAGTAGTAATACATTTTTATAACAATGTCACAACATGTGATAATATAGCAATTCTGTGAAAACTGGATGACGATTTGGACTGCCTTGATAAATGTAGCAGTAAGAACTAGTTAATGTTCTGGGGGTGCAACTTCAGTGCATGAGTGTGTAATAAGCTATATGTAAAAATATATGGTTTGGCCAATTTAGATGATATTGGTCAAATACTTGTTACCCATGATTGGTATGGGGCCAAGTTAAATTAAATAATATTTAAATTTGACCTGGCATTCTCCAATGAAATTACATCCCTCTATGCCCCTTTTAGGTGTATTTTTAATGGGAGAAATGCCAACAGCACTTTTGACTATAGTTTAATATATAATAAATGTGCCACCCATGTTTTTAATTTTAATACGCAGTCTATTTCATTAAGTGATAATTTCCGCCAGTCTATGTAAATTTCATTTGCTTCTCTTTTTAATCAGCAGCAGAGTCGTATTACCTACCAGACCGAAGATCTTGAGTTAACGACTCACAATGGATTTTCTCTGCGGTGGTCACAGATTATCCCTGAAAGGGTTCTTAACACAATTAATCAGCAGCAAAGTGGTAGCTTTTGAGACCTGCCTAGACGAAACCTCACACCCAAACGTTTTCTTAATGCTTTACTGGAAATCACACAGGGGGGTAAGGAGTAACTTTATGCACCAAAGGGAAAAAAAAGACGAGAGGAAAGGATGGTTCGGCCCATCCTGCACCAAGGCACATAAGAGGATCAAGGAAGCACTACACAAAACCCCCAGAAGTAGACTTGAGGTTAAACAAAGGAAATTACGAGTATGCGAGAAAGCATGGGAAGCTCTACATGCAGCAAGTATCAACAAAGATAACAATGAGTTCTGGACGGTAGTTCATTCTGTACCATTGAGAATAGACAACGGCCCTGAAATCAGGATCGCAATACCGGAAGATGACTGGATAAAGAATTTTTCTGGCATTTACTCCCTCCCTACATCAGAAAAAAGCCAGGCATATAAATACAATGAAACTAAAGCCCCAACCCAAACTTCCTCAATTGTTCTGTTTAGCTTGAAGGAAGTCAACATAGCAATAGAATTAAGCAAAGGCGGAAAAGCACCAGGCCTGACGCTATCCCAGTGGATCTGTACAAGGCCAACACTACTCTTAAGGGGCCCTTAGTAACTGTGGTATGAAGGACCTGTTGTAATCCAGGTTTTCTTCCCGCATGGGCTGAAGAAATAATCGTTCTGATTTACAAAAAGTAAGATCGGTATAACCCCATTTGTTATAGGCCGATCTCCCTGCTCAACTCCCTAGTGAAGATAGTGGGTAAAATTATATTGAACAGGCTACAAGGGTGGGCAGAAACAAACTATATCCTGACAGATCTACAGTATGGATTTCGCACTGGGATTGGGAAAATAGAGCAGGGTCTTAATTTAAGTATACTAATTGGTAAATATACTAAGATCAAGGGAGGGAACATATGTTTGCCATTTGTTGACTTGTCCTCGGCCTTTGACTGCATCATCCACTCTAAGCTATAGGCAATCATGACCCACTTGGGGGTGGAGACCACAATTATTATTGGCTTCCTGAGAGAATTGTATTCAGGATCCAAAGCCAGGGTCAGATATGGCATTCGAGGAGAATGTACACAGCCTTTCTGTGTGGAGAGAGGGGTAAGACAGGTTGTGTCCTAGCACTATTCCTTCTCTCATTATATATAAATAACGTGGGGGTGGTGCTGACCTCACATTCTAAAGTCCTTCCACAGGTGGTACACAGCCCTATTCCAGCCTTCCTCTACGCTGATGATGCTGTTCTCATTGCCCGCACTCTCCCCGGTCTACAGTCTCTACTCAAACATTTTGTCGAGTTCATGTAAGGCCTAGAGCTGTTAATTAACCAATCAAAAGATTTTGTAATGAAGTATGGCAGGAGAACAGCCACCTGTAGAGACATACAAATTAAGGATACCAACATAGATTTCACAAACTGTTTTTCATACCTAGGCATCCTGCTTGACAGAGAAGGTACATGGAATTATGCTATTTCTACTAGGGACCTACTATTCAAAGAAGTGTGCATGGCCCTATAACTATAAAACTTCGCTAGATGGGTGGGCCGAATCCCCCCTCAGAGATGATAACGATTTACAAGGCCAAATGCATCAGTGTAACACTATATGGGGTAGGGATCTGGGGGCATACCAAATGCACAGCCCAACAAATGGTAGAAAATTAGTTTCTGAGGTATTTGGTTCATGTCGCCAAGGGTGCACCCACGTATTGCTATCACGCCAAGCTGGGGGTCTCGTTCCTTACAGCCCAAATAATGATTCAACCCATATTATTGTGGCACAAAGTCTGGTCATCACAACATACCACCCTAAATCGTTCAATCATTGGGACTGTCTTAAATCGAGTTTGCTAACACGTATGCCGTGGTTGATGTATATCCAGCATTTTTGTAGTAACTTGGGACACCTAGATTACTTGGAGAATCCTGAATCCCTCAAAGCTATTAGTAGACCAAAACTGAAAAATGAATGCATCACACATCTAGAGAATTTAAGTTTGACTGTTGAAATATCAAAATCCTCTGTTTTAAAAAAGCTAATTATTTTAACTACTTACGAAATGCAACCATGCCTGAAAGTCATATCTAATTCTAGACATAGCTTGGTCCTTACTTGTTTTAGAATAGACACTTCCCATCGTTTGATTAGCTTTACTGAAATGATGACTGGTCATCAAATTTAGGAAACTGTTCTTGTGATAGTATGATGGCACAGAGCAGAATGCATGTTGTACCTTTCTGTAAATTATATTGTAAGTGGAGGAGCGGTTACATTTTATCTTTATAAGATCACAACAGTTTATGCAATGCTGCCCTGCTTATCAATTCTTACAATCACTGCCTTCTGTTGAGATTTGCTGAGGAATGTCAAGCTTTTTGTGGGCTGCTTTCTATGCAATAAAGAAAGATTTTTTTGTCTTCATGATTAGTTCTGTGTAATACCATACACATGATTAACTAATTAACTTACGATGCACTATTAATTCCTTTGTAAAACAATTGTTATAATACATATTATAAAATGTATAATTCAGTTCTTCCTTCAAATGGTATATGAAACTGTACAGAAGGATGAATTAAATCAATAAGATGTCCGGTAGGATTGCAAAGCAGACCCTTAGTTGAGGATTTTGTCTTTCCTCCCTTCTACTTTTCCCTAGTTTTTACCTGAGCATGTAATACTATTGTGTGGATGTTAAATATCGGTTGTGAAAGGGTTTGATGATTGCCTTGATGAACTGTTTTTAAATGCATTGTTAAAGATTTTGTTAGATATTTGTGGTATTTTCAGGTGCTTTTTGTTATTTTTTTTATTGTGTTATCTATGTAGATCAAATAAAGTTGGTACTACTACTACTACTGCTACTACGTTATCTTATATTTTCCAACTCGTTTGGGCTCAGGAGACAAACACAATTAAACACATATATTTTGAAATATTTAGGGAAATTATACAACAGTATTGACTGATAATTTTTTATTGGTGAACAAGAGGAATAAAATAAACATTTGTAGAATTTCTATTGCTTTTTATAACATCTTTTTTAAAACAGTATCAAACTTCATATATTAAAAACAAAACTATTCTGTGCCCCCTTCCACTTCAACCTAAAATCTGACAAACTATTCAGTATTTGGTGAGTACCGAATATACTATTTGGTGTACCCCTAACATTTTGTGAAACAAACTTTTCTCTATTGTTATAAGAATTGAGATACAATGACATACCTGAACTCTGTGGTTCGTTACCCCTACTTAGTTATATAATGAACTTTCAGCTACATTATCCTTTGTACTATCATTACAGCCTAATTGACAATATTTTTTTCAAGCAGCACATCAGCAACAACATGCATTCAAAAGATGTTTGATATGCCGCTGTCTCTTATTACAGCTGGTAAGGCCCCCTACAATAAACATCCTTAGCTGATATGCCTTCTGTTGTTCTTACCAGTCATGTTGTATGCCTGCTCAAGAATAAAACTTTGCTTGTTGTCCCATTCCCTTGCCAGTATGCATGCCATTCGCAGCTGTCTGCTGAAAACTGGTTCTGGTTCTGTTGTAATTCCTCATGCAGGCATGGTAATACTACCCAAAGAGGCTGTATGCAGCATGTGGTGTACATAAGTAAGTCTGAAAACTAGTAATTTCTACCACTTCCTGAAGATACAACAGGACAGACTAACGGCTGACCAGGAAAGGTGCACTTCACTGCTGTGTTCCTTTTATAATAGTTTGTTGGATGGTCTAAAAACGTGTGCACATACAACTCCTGCACCTGCCGTTGTTGGGTGCAAACTGCGAAGCAGATCAGAAAATGGATGATTGTGGAGAGGTGCACCACTAATTGTCTTTTCCAATTATATAGACTGACAAAATTCCTAACATAGGCTCCATCCAATGCGTTTCGTTCAATAAAGATTGAACTTCATCAGGGCTGAACTAGTATAAAAGAACATAAATATGCATGTACCCTGAAGTAGACACAATGTGACAATATACATGACATAAAAGACATGTGATGTGAAAGAAGACACAATACAATCATGCAATGATCATTTGGATAACAGAAATAAAGAACTGGCTGCAAGAGAAAACGAAGACAGAAATAACTATGGTCACAAATAACATTCACTGAAAATAACATATAATAAAAAATCATTCATGTGTTGTGCTACACATAAATATTTACAACACCAGTACAGTAATACACAAACCAGTGAAATTGTCGTAACTACATTTAACAGTTATGGATGAATGAAGGGCATGAAAAATGGAACATATATATATATATATATATATATATATATACGTCAAATTTCGTAATATTGTACGCTCTCAGTAAAAACGTCGCTCATCCGCAATCTATGTTCCAAGGGTGTTTATTTCAAGAAACAACATGTTTCGACTTGCCTCGAAGCCTTGTTCACGTTAAATGAAAACAGTGCATGAACAGACTAATAAAGCATTCGGCAAGTTGAAAACAGCATGGTACAAAGCATGAACATCAAAACTGGACTGCAATGGTCTCTTACAATACCTCTAAGCATAGCGGCCATCTTGGCATGTAAAATTTCATACTGTGTACTTCGATAGACATAATGTATTAAGACACAAAAGAAACAATAATCATAATTACGCATCCGCCTTATTCAACATTACTGAACCCAAAATGTAAACATAAATTGTTGCATGTGTCCGCAGTTCAAAAATTAAATAAACTGGCTAATTCTATATAGCCAAAATTTATACACGAGTCATGACGCGTGCTCGATGCTGTTAAGAATGTATTTAGCGCGTCAACACTCTAAAAGACATTAGGACTTAACCGCCATCTGTCTACTTGTAGATACAAGCAGATCATTGGCTGCTGATGTCGCCGTTCACGCCAATTGGACCTTTGGCTGAAAATACTAGCTGTCAGTCACTCAATGTGGTGTTCTCAGTGTTGGGAACCCCTTCCGTTGATACATCTGATTCGGTTTCACTTGTGACTGAGGGAGTAGTCTGGCGAGTTGGATGGTCGTCTTCATATTCTATTGTTCCTATTTCTTTGGTGGCATAAAGATAGTCATATTTTCGACTGAAAGTCAATATCCTCCCACTCTCATTGTCATTGTAGATGCTCGCATTGCTAGGGCGTGCATCTATCAATCAGACACCCACAAAATCGTAGCGCATCTGTAAAAGCGCAATCGATATTGTTTTTAGATATGTAATAAATATCCTACTACAGGATAATAACATATCATCATGGTATCTGTTTTTAGAAATCTCCCCACATTATTGTCCAATTCAAAACGAGAAATACAAAGTAAAAATGTTGTAAAACTTCACAAAAAACCACAATGCCCATAATGCATCACCATTGAAAGTAAATGGATGAGATTATAAAAAGTGGAAATGGAGAAGGGACTAATTGTAGAACACTGCCGTGACCAAGAACGTTTGTTCGAAACGCGTAGGAGCTTTGCTAAAGACCTGTGAAAATAAATCGTGAATCTACCAAGAAATGTGCCGCGGAACCGCCCGGAATGGAGGTGTAGAGAACGCGGAGAAACACGGAATGAAACGCCATGGTAGCTGGAAACAGACTGTGACGGTTCAGTGGAGAACAGTGGCACTATTGATTCCCTGATGAAGGGCGACATTATTTTGCCCGAAATGCATTGGAGTAAAAAGGAATGATGTCACTGATGTGGATATGATGAGAAAGTTATTTTGGAATATTTACAAGATATGTTCAATGAAAATATAAATCATCAAAAAAACTAAAATAAAAGAAAAATGTTTACCAAGGAATAACGAAATGTGTGGAATCCTCTGAATTACAAGGGAGGAAAATAAGGTGTGCCCAAGGGGATGTCCTTAATGTTCCATTAGGGACACACCATAGAGTCTGTCAATCAGGCGCCCAGGGACGTTGGCCGCCCCCTACGGAGCACCCAAAAATAAAAATAACTGCTAAAAATAAGTTGTGCACTCATCCTACTTTTCAAAACACATCAAAGAACATGAAGGTAAAACATGGCAGGATATAAAATATCTGGGACTAGCAACAATCCCCAAACAAGAACGTGGGGGGGATAGACTACTAAAGTTGAGAAGACTAGAGTCCAAATTGATAATAAAATTCAAAACAAAACACCCAAAAGGTTTGAATGCAGATGAAGAGATGCATGTCCATTTGTAAAGGAATTGAAAAATGCACAAAATGAAATCATGCATGGTATGTTTTTGATCAGAGTATGAAGCACTGATGTTGGTAAATGTACTTTAATAATGAGAAGGAGGGCTTGTGATAGCGAAAAAAGTATTTTTGATTAGGACCCAATGTGGGGCAAAGGGCACTCGGCCCTAGCAATGCGTGCATCTATCAATCAGACACCCACAAAATCGTAGCGCATCTGTAAAAGCGCAATCAATATTGTTTTCTAGATATGTAATAAATATCCTACTACAGGATAATAACATATCATCAGGGTATCTGTTTTTAGAAATCTCCCCACATTATTGTCCAATTCAAAACGAGAAATACAAAGTAAAAATGTTGTAAAACTTCACAAAAAACCACAATGCCCATAATGCATCACCATTGAAAGTAAATGGATGAGA
The DNA here is from genome assembly GCF_964261635.1 of Lissotriton helveticus. Lineage (NCBI taxonomy): Eukaryota > Metazoa > Chordata > Amphibia > Caudata > Salamandridae > Lissotriton > Lissotriton helveticus. The sequence goes on from NC_136065.1 coordinate 1,053,612,824, forward strand.
TTATAAAAAGTGGAAATGGAGAAGGGACTAATTGTAGAACACTGCCGTGACCAAGAACGTTTGTTCGAAGCGCGTAGGAGTTTTGCTAAAGACCTGTGAAAATAAATCGTGAATCTACCAAAAAGTGTGCCGCGTGATCTGTTTGTTTCGAAAATTAAACAAGACACGCTCTCGGTCTTGGACGCGGGCACCAACACAAGTGTTCCCTCTGCTACGGGGACAATTGAGAGGAATATATATATATATATATATATATATATATATATATATATATATATATATTACCTACTGGCGGTCGCCAGTAGGTATATATAGTTAGGATTTTTTCTCTATGGGATTTTTGAAAATTCTATGTCTAATAACTTTGGCGTTTGTGGACGGAATTGGCTGAAATTTTCAGGGAAATGGCACATTTTGTTTCTGAGCAGCCCTTGAAAATTTGGGGGGGGTTCGTCAAGGGGGGGCCGAGAAAAAAGGGGGGTCCCAAAACGTGTTTTTAACATTGAGTTTTCCATAGGGCGGTTGGCCTCACTTTTAGCCCGAACGGCTGAATGGATTTGCACGAAACTTGGCAAAATTGTAGGGACTGGTAGCCCGATGTGCCTTTTGTAGGTTTCAATATATGTGCTCCAGTGGATTTTGAGAAATTAACGTTTAAAAAAAGATATATATCTGTAACAGCGGACCGGGCAGCGGCCCAGGACGCGTACTTTTCGCGCAACGGAGCTTTGTGAAGCGAAGCTGATTGGTTCTCTGGCGTCTGTCAACATTCCAAACAGTCCGTAGCGGCCGCCATCTTGTCTCTCGGTAGGATCGAGAGACAAGAGGAGGCCAAAGCGAAGGGGCAAATGACCATAAGGGGGCATAGTAGATCCTCGCTGACCCCCTAGGTTTGATGTGGAGGTTTTAAAAGGGCCCCGCGGGGCAAAAAAAAAAAATAATAATAATAATCGAACGGCTGAATGGATTTGCACGAAACTTGGTAAAATATTAGGGACTGGTAGCCCGATGTGCCTTTGCTAGGTCTCAATATATGTGCTCCAGTGGATTTTGAGAAATTAACGTTCAAAAAAAGATATATATCTGTAACAGCGCTCCGCGTACTTTTCGCGTTACGGAGCTTTGCGAAGCTGATTGGTTCTCCGGCGTCTGTCAACATTCCAAACAGTCCGTAGCGGCCGCCATCTTGTCTCTCGGTAGGATTGAGAGACAAGAGGAGGTCAAAGCGAAGGGGGAAATGACCATAAGGGGGCATAGTAGATCCTTCCTGACCTCTTAGGTTTGATGTACCATTTTGCCAAGTTTGGTGTAATTCCGTTCAGCCATTCAGGCTGTAGACGTATGTAAATGTCCTATGGAAAATTGCATGGGGAAAACACATTTGAAAGTGTTGAAATTTAGAGCCAATTAAAATGTTACTTTGGTTTGTATTTGTGTGTGATGAAAGTTAATTGGTTATGTATATATGTCAAATGAGAGGAAACCACAGCCATTTTGTGATACTACTGTCTGAGGTACATTTGTGAGGAATTTTTGGTGGTGAATTTCTGGTGTTTGATTTACACAGTACTAACACTTTTCCTACTTTTAAAAAGGTGAGTTGTTAATTTGTAAGGGGAACTATGTTGTACACTTGAAGATAATTTGAAAAATGTTTTCTGTTATTTATTTGCAGTCCTTCTGTTATACTAAATACTTGATAACGTTAGTTTTATATTATGTATTACTAAAAACGATAAATGAAAGTGATTATTTTTTTCTGCAATTTACAGCAAGCAATTTCAAAATAAAATGGCTCACAATGAAGAGACCGTGGCAATTTCTTTTGAATTGTCCACTACATTGATTGAAATTGAGAGCACCAATAATGAAATATTGTCACAAGGAGGACATGACTTGTATGATTCCATTAGATTGATTGAAATGGACAGCACCAAGAATGAAATATTGTCACAAGGAGATGACTTGAATGATTCCACTACGTTGATTGAAATTGAGAGCAGCAATAATGAAATATTGTCACAAGGAGGAGATGACTTGTATGATTCCATTAGATTGATTGAAATGGACAGCACCAATAATGAAATATTGTCACAAGGAGGAGATGACTTGAATGATTCCACTACATTGATTGAAATTGAGAGCACCAATAATGAAATATTGTCACGAGGAGATGACTTGAATGATTCCACTACATTGATTGAAATTGACAGCACCAATAATGAAATATTGTCAGAAGGAGGAGATGACTTGAATGATTTTTTTGATCAATCTCTTGATGGCGAATTTATCGAGTGTTTGGAGACCATAGAGTTACAAGAATCATTATTGGAGACTTTTCATGAGGACATTGCTGATGAGGACATGTTACTAGTTCTTTCAAATTTAGAAAATTCTGAAGAATAAATGTATATTTAGAAATCAAAAATTGTTTGAGACATTATTCATTTTTATTTTTAATTTATGAGGTTGTAGCGAAGTGATTGTAGTATAAAATGAGACTTATAGTATAGAGTGCAACATTTTTATGTTACATGGTAAGTTTACTCATATTTACTTCCCTTCTGCCACTATATTATCGCCAATGTGTATTTGACATCTCTTCTTCATCTCCGGCCTCCTTTCTCTCACTGTGTGTCTCCGATGCATCTTATCGCTGCTATTTTGTGTAATTACAGAAGAGAGTAAAATAAAATAGTTCGGAACGTGAAAAGGGGGCAAAGTAGAGTACTCCTCACCCCCTAGGCCTTTTTAGGCGGTCCCAAAAGGATCAGTTTCTGCTTTCCTGAGAGATTATGGTATGAGTTCCATATACCACAATAACTTGCATTACAACATGCAAGATATCTATCTCCTATTACCAACTTTTGGAGATATTCGCGCTAAGCGCGAATATCTCCAAAAAGTAACACCTGCCCTGAGCAGTTCTTAGCCATGTTATCCAATGGGAGGTGGATAACATGGCTAAGAGCATTAGCTCGGTAATGTATGAATATCGCTGAGTTTTTAGCGATATTCATGCATTGCGGCCGTTTATTATCGCATTTGTGATAAACCTTGATAATAGCAAGGTTTATCTTCGATAATTTCTGATGATGCTTAGCGGTAAAAAATTCGTTGGTAAGCATCGTTAGCGATAAATATCGCTTAACTTTGGTAATATGCCCCAACGTCTGTTAACGTTCGATTCGAAGGAAATGAGGAAGTGTTGAAAAACATTGTCTGCGCCATCTTGCCTTTTTTGAAATGCCACACTTTTGTCGTGCACGGCAGCCATTTTAGATGTCTTGACCAGACCCACTCTCTGCACGCTGTCGATTCGTAGCATGGCTCCTCACCCTCGCAAGCATCTTCCCCAGGCACTGGTCACCCCCGCTCTCTGTCTTATGCATGGGCAATAAACCTCCCCCCATCTGCGCTGCTCTTCCCTGAGAATCACACTGTGCCCGCCCGACACCTCCCTTTCGCCCTATTCACTACCGCACCCTCTGACACTCCTCTTCCTCTGTGTCCGATTGTCCAGGCTATCAGCTAGCCCTGCAGATGTAGTTTATGGCCCCAGCTGTAAAGAATCACCCCTCTTCAAAGGAGTTATAGTAGATCAAGGCCCACACCCGATGAGATCCGTCACACCACACGTGTTCCTACTATCTGAAAACTATCCTGTATTGTGATTGGGGAGGGGACAGAGCCTGAAGCGGAAGATTCCAGGAATGACTCTTTGTACATCAAAGTTTTTACAATTATGTGTCACATTAAAAATATATAGCACTCCAACAAAGTAGTAGGAATATAAAACTTTAATAACATATAAATATATACAACAAAACAAAAACAGTAAAAACATTTAAACAACGAAGAGACCGTGGCAATTTCTTTTGAATTATCCAATAGATTTATTGAAATTGACAGCACCAATAATGAAATATTGTTGTCAGTAGCGGTCTGTTGTGCGAATAGTTCCAAGGCAGCAGAACGCGCTGAAATCTAGATGGCACGAAAGTGATGTCTAGCAAGTTGCCGCCCAGCAAATAACGGCGTGGGGCGCCGCGGGGGTGAGTGAGTCCAGTAGGCACCACAGCTATTCTTAGCGGCATTGCAGAATTACTGCTGGGGACAATGCCTGTGCTGTAGCAGGGTCACAGCAGAAACAAAAAGGATTCTGTTGAAGATGTTGTTGGTTTTCAATTTGAAAACAGTTCTGGTGTCAACTGCTATGCTATTGTAGTGGTTAATGTTTTGTTTTCTCTAGAAAATGTAAAAGAGGGGGAGGCAGTCCAAAGTTCCGTTAAAAGGGCAAAGGAAAGGATCGGTGGTTTGAACTATCAGTCAAAAAGGGGAGGGGGTGCAACAATTTTTCCTACCGGGTCACACTGTGCTTTCACCGGAAGTGAGGTCTGCAGGATTCTAGTAATTCAAAGTGAGGCTGGCGCCGACGTCCCGCGGATACAGTTTCGTCACTCCACGGGTGATCATGGCAGTCATTCCCCATCGGGGGTCGGAGACTCCCGCGGCTCCTCTAGAATTTTCAAGGTCGTGGAGGACTACGGTGGTGGAGTCAACCAGTGACCGGGCCATTTCTTTATGCTGGGCCCGCTCTTGCCAGGTCGACCGCCATTTTGAGAGTTCGGTAGCTACTGGCGATCGCGGGGTCAAATGAGCGGATGGGCTCCACCCTGCCGGGCGAGACGTTGCAGCATAGCCACAGTGGAAGAACCCTTTTCCGGGCGCCTGGAGCGCTGAGGGTGCAGCTGGGAAGCCTCCACCTGGGGAGGCGGGAGAGGCCTGTTCGCACCGTCTCTCCCTCCCAGTGCACCCCACGGCGTCTCGCTTGAGATTTGTTATGGCCGGACCAGGCGATGAGGACGAGGGGGGGGGGGTCGGAGGCATGTGCAAGACATCCCCCCCCCAGTGTTGTCGCAGCCATTTTTCAAGAAAGAAGAAGTGTCCCGTCCGTCTTCGGGCCGGGCTTCCGGTAGATGTCGGCCGGACGCCCCTGGCTCTGGCCCCATTAACGGGTTTCTTGGTTTATTGGCTGCAGCCGGATCCCGTCGGCCTCGGCCCCCCGACCGTTGGTGGCCGGACCGGAAGAGCATGTGGCGGGACTACCTGCAACTCTCAAGGGCCACCGCGGCCGGACTGGGAGAGAGAGGGGAGGGTCGAGGAGACATTCCCCCCCCCCCTGCAACTGTTCAGCGTTGTAAAGGCAATCCCCTGGCCGGGTCCCGCTGGTCTCGGCCTCTCCTCCGGCTACACCCTACGTTAGGATCTCCTGGCCGAGGCGTGGCAGCAGGACCTGCTTTATATGGGCTGCTCCCGGCTGGGCGTAGCCGGAACCCTGCCCCACCTTGGAAGTTTCCAGAGTGGGGGCGGATGTTCTACTGACTTGCATTTTCCCTAGTCTATCGATTTTTTGGGCGTGGCAGGCGGTGGGACAGCGAGGGGTGATTTGGTTTCTCTTACTGTTTTTCTGGTCTCTCACCACTGGCATATTTCTAACGTTTTCTTGTTTCTAGGACATTAATAGGTTTTATCATTACGTTATGTTATCGTTTCTTTGTTCGTTGTTTAATAAAAGTTCATGTTCATCAGTGGCCTACTGATTTTCGATTTCCTATTCTTTTCTTTCCAGGTTGTTTCATGCTAAAGTTTCTGTTAACAGGATACAGTGATCACTTCGTTATTATTGCATATGTCTTTTTCACTAGGGGTGCTCTCTGGTCGGGCCAGATGACGTATGTCTAGTAAATGGTCCGGGTGAAACAGGTGCATCAATCAGTGGGGAGTAGATAGGCATGACAGATTACAACGGGGGAGAAAGGTCCGCATTACGTACCCTTTCACTACTTGCAAAGATTTTCCTACGTTTATTTGCAAACAGGGAATACCTCCAAAAAGAACTAATTCCCAAACAGTCAATGTTCGGACAATCAATCAATCAATGAGGAATGAAATAGGTACGACGTGTTAAAGGCTTGCGTTACCTACCCTTCACTATCTGCAAAGGGAGAGAGAATATTCCTATTCTTCCTCGTTTGCAGGCAGAGAAGATCCTTAAGAGAACCAACTTCGAACAATTCAATGCTCGATTCAAACAATCAACAAGGGGTACTGTGAACACAAATGAACGCCGCTTATGTACATACGCATTGCTATTTTCAACAGGTTGTTCCTAATGTTTCTATTTTAGCGAGGTCAAAAAGAGATCCCATTAGTGGCCTACTGATTTTGCTCGATTCCTTTTGTTTTTTTACACGGTTTTTCGCTATCTGCAAAGACTAAACAGAGTATTTTGACTCTGTGCTTGTTTGTAAATAGAGAATGAACCAAAGAGAACAATCAATCAAATGGAGAGAGAAGCAGGCACGACGGATTACAAAGGGGGCAAAGGGCTGCGTTAACTACCCTTCACTATCTGCAAAGAGAGAGTACTCCTAATAGAAATGAGGGGTGGGGGGTAGCATTCAAAGCAGATCAGTGTGCATAAACACGAAAATGTTTTTACTTACCACGTACTTGACATTCGACAGCTTATGATATTTGCTATTAAAAAACCATTGAAATTCACTGAAAAAACCATAGGTTATAGACCATATATAGTTAGGAATTAGCATTTACAAAACCTTGAAAATTCACTGAAAAAACCATAGGTTATAGACCATATATAGTTAGGAATTAGCATTTAAAAAACCTTATTTTACTCACACAAAACCATTGAAATTCCATATATAGTTAGTTGCACTAACTATATATCGCGCACCCGCAATCCACTGCTGATGATGTCACATATTACATCATTCATGACATGGTCAGTGACATCACTGATGACATCACTGATGACATCTCAAATGACATCACTGATGATATCTCATTTGACATCAATGGTCACATCAATGATGATATCATTAATGTGACAATACAATGCATCTCCTCACACTTTAATATAACCTCTGTTACACCCAGTGTTAAATACAGAGTATAATTTTTGAAACCATTGACACACCAATACTAGTTACTACATACGCACTCACTGATTCCTACGTCTACACACACATTCACTCATTCACCCATACAATCATTCATACATACAATCACTCATCTTTACAACACTATCATATGCACTCATACACCTATACAGACACTCACACTCTGCCACTCATCCATGGAGTTACTCACACACCTAGTCAGTCCTGTAAAGAATCAATCACAGTTCCATTTTCTAATCTACACAGTTAAACATAGAGTACCTTACATTTTAAAACATATACTAACACATACTTACTCTCTTATAGAATCACTGATACAAGTACACATTGATCTGCACAGAGTCACACACCTCCCAGCCAGCCATACACACACTCAGTCTCCCATACAAATACTTGTGCAACCAATCAATAACCCATATAGCTACTTATATAGCTACTGATCAACACATGCAGCAGCTTGCACAACAACAGACATGCTGATGCACACTTTCAGACAGTTTAGTCACTAACCCGTGCATTTAGTAAGACGCATTTAATCACTCACTCATACAGTCAATCACGCACCTACTAAAACCTTCATTCAGACACTTATACATCCACTCATTCTTCAATATGTAAAACATATTTAAACTTTACAGAAACACATAATCACTGGATGTTGTCATCAGTGATGTCATTTGAGATATCATCAGTGATGTCATCAGTGATGTCATTTGAGATGTCATCAGTGATGTCATCAGTGATGTCACTGACCATGTCATGAATGATGTAATATGTGACATCATCAGCAGTGGATTGCGGGTGCGCGATATATAGTTAGTGCAACTAACTATATATGGAATTTCAATGGTTTTGTGTGAGTAAAATAAGGTTTTTTAAATGCTAATTCCTAACTATATATGGTCTATAACCTATGGTTTTTTCAGTGAATTTTCAAGGTTTTGTAAATGCTAATTCCTAACTATATATGGTCTATAACCTATGGTTTTTTCAGTGAATATATATATATATATACAAATACATATATATATATATATATATATATATATATATATATATATATATATATATATATATATACATATATATACATATATACATATATATACACATAAAAACATATATTATACACATAAAAACATAAACAGTATCGGGTGGGTGCTCATAAAAATAAGCAAGCGAATGTCAAACACATCCACCCTCCTTATCTAGTCAGTATATTTTTAATACAAGAACAGAAATATAGCATACCTTTTATATTGTGTGGACAGAAAATTATCAAATGAAGGGGTGTGGTAGTAGATCGGCAATTAAGAGTGCAATGCGGAATGCAATAATGTCCCAGTGTTTCATGTGAGGGACCCAGTGTTAATCAATGCGCTTGCTGGAGGTGTATCATGCTAGGGCTCCCTGATAAGGGCCCGGCATTCGTACCTAAGTCTCAGGAAATGAAGGATAATTAAAAAGATGTGTTGAGCCACACTAAGGAAAGTGGAAAAAATTGCAAATAAACAGAGGGCCTGAAGTCAAAGGCCTCCCGCACAGTCTGTCTGAGACGACCAAGGGGCGGGCAGTCAAAATGAGATAGGAAAATAGTAAGTAGCGGGAGCAGGGCTCGAGTCGGGGTACCACGCGGGTGGACTGCGTCCCCCAACTTATTTTACCGGGGGGACGCCGTCCCCCTTGCCAAACAGCTGGACTTCACTCTTGGCCTCTCTGGGACGAGGAGCTTGGCACCTTTCGTGACGTCACTTCCTGTTGTGACGTCACTTCCGGGGACAGTGTCCCCCCACTTCCTTTTTTATGACTTGTGCCCTGAGCGGGAGTCTATGCAAGGTCATTGATATATGAAAATGGTGGATCTAAATAAGCATGCCGGAAGTATAAATAAGCAACAATCCCAATGGGCCAGCCCGCAGCCAGGGTATTAATCATAAAATTAATCATAAAAGTGCAAATGACGCAAAGAAATGTCTGCAAAATGCAAAACTACGAATAGTGCTCCCATGTGTCAGGATGTTAACTGGATGGTCGCGCAGCTAAACAGGGGAGACATTACCCCTGTGTGTTTGCCCCTATATATACGCACGGTCTTCGCTAATACGTTGCTATAGAATAAGCATGAAAAACAGGCGTTTGAGCATAGTAGTTAATTCAAAGTATGAGAGGCACTGTAAAAGACATAAAGTAGGCACGGAACACTAAATAACATTTACATAAATAGATGCTCGGGTGGCCAAGTGATGGTAGGTTTAGACCCTAAATACAAACCTACATGCCCCTACATTTGAAAGGAAAATGGGACTGCCTACATGTCAGGGAGGGATGGCGTAAGGAGCACAGGCCATGTATGGAATATCTCAAGCCCATAAGGCATGAAGATAATGCCTGAAGCTTAACGCAAATACCGGATATACTAAAAACAGAGAAGAAACTAACCCCACAACGGTGGGTACATGCATGTTTATGCCGCACATAGAAAGAATAGCGAAGGCATTTTAAAGCATTTGAAAAATGCCGGAACTGCATGCGAGGTCAGAAACGACACGAAAAGAAAAGGAAAATGACCCAATAGCAATAAATAATTACAAGCAGTTGAAGCACATAATCGAGACAGTGGAAAGACCCGCCAGTCTCGTGTAGTAGCAATTACCTTCGATGCGTGAGATGGGGGGTCTAATCTCAGGACTGGATTCAAAAACAAATGTTCTGAGTACCAACAACTTGGACCAGGAGTGGTATAGTCCCTAAATAATTTTGGCGCTCCCCGATGGACCCGTATGTACTTTGTTAAATCTCACACATTCGGATGAAGCTGTAAACATTCTCAAAAAAGAAGGACAGACAATGGCTAACTTTTAAAAGTTTATTTAAAGAATATAAGTGTCAATCAATTAAGCAAACAGCATATAAATGATAAAGTAGAAAATTAACTTCGTAAAGTTCTAAGGAAAATCCAACCTAGATTTGCCTTATACGAAACTTATAGAATGGGAAAAAGTGAGAGCTCACAAGCAGAATGAGTAGGTCCATTTATAGTACTTAAAACTAAGGGTTTAATACATTCACTACACCAATACATAGTTACCAGGGTATGCATCAATGGGAAACAAGCAAGAAGAAACATTTTATGACAGAATATTTTTGGAGATTCTCTCACAATTCTACCACATTAGGTTCAGATATTCCCAGTGTCTATTCAGGTGATATGGCTAGTTACATTGTATGCTGTTCTGTCTGGGACAGCTAGGTTGTCCTTGTTTAGGCACATCATGTTTTATGTGACTCGGAGAGTCTCATTCCTTCAGTGTAAAGCCCACTCCTTTAATACAGCAGAAAAACAACAGCAGCAGTGATAATGTGATACAGTACCATGTCACTTCGAGAGTGGAAGAAAGCACAAAAAATGTCTTAAGTTATTGGCTTAATTTCTTTTGCATTAAACAAAAAAGATCTCACAACCCCCCTTTGATGATTTCAGAATCATCACATGCATGCATTTATTACAACCTAGTTGTCATAATTTTAGTATTCTTTCACTTGGATCCTTACAGTTCCTTCTTGGTTTCATAAAGTTCGCTCTGCATCTCTTCGACCTTTTATGTCAACTCTGTTTCTCTGTCACCTACTCTTTGCTGGCAGCTTATTTATCCCACAATTGAACTCACCATTGATGAAATTCCTTTGCAACTTGTTAGGGAAAAAAGCACATATGCAATTCTAATTAGTATTGCCGAAATAGAGGTCAAAAGCAATTCCATCACCTACACATCGTATCTTGGCAAATCGGTTTTCAGAAGACCCTAATATGGAACCTATTGCTTCCCGGGCATTTGTTTAATCAAATTCAGTTAGTTCATAGGTAATATTAGTAATCTTAATGACACAACTATTGAGCTGATATTTATTTTAGGAATGTAAGCACAATATTCTCTAGCATTAATTACCTTGCTGACTCCACCTTCCTTGGCGAGAAGCATGACTAAAGTGAGCTGAGTTTGTATTATCATGACCCTCACAGCAAGCAGTTCTTTATTAATAACTTTTAAGGCCCCATGCTTATTAGTAGCAAGCCTTTTCACTAGGTTTAACACACAACGATCCGGCACTCCATTTAGTGATAAGAATATTTATAAACACACAAATTTTTCAAAAACAGAAGGAGCAGGTCATAGTATGACTTCTTTATTCAAAATTCTTATTTTTTATAAAAAATACGAAGTAGCCAAACATGAGGTAGCCTACGCGTTTCGTCCTTGCGGACTTCTTCAGGTCTACAAACAAAATCATACAAACAAATTTTAGTTTAGACATTATGTACAGCACATCATATATACACAATATATACATTTATACAGAAATATACATTTTAAAATTTGAAAAAAGTATTTAAAAAGAAGGTCTGCTCTACAGGATTATATAAAGGCTGTGCATTTCGATCGTTTATTTATAAACAAATACATTTTCTTTCCATAGAGACTGTGGCAAATTGTGTAAGCCACGAGAAACCAAATATGTTCCTACTAGCAAATATATTTATACCCAATTTGGACCTGCTAATTCAGAATAATATTGATTACATTTTCATTTAGAGCATGAAAGGAGAAAAGAAAGGAGAAAAAAAAGAAGAGAGGGTCAAGGAACCAAATATCAAATGTTATTATGATTTCATTCATATCAATTTCACAGAATTTCATTAAAAGACAACTTTTTAGGGAGGATAATTCCTAATGATAAAGTTAGAAAGCTGTATCTTGAAGTACCCTGGGAGAAACTTCTATTGACACCAATTCACAACACCTGACTAAAAATCTCCATATTTGATGGACTACAGATAAGCGCTTACCAAATTTTTGTTCTTCAAATACCTTCTCTACAATTGTTAGATATGATGATTTCCACATGAAAAGCGGTGAATGTATATATATTTCCAATAGTTTCCTACGAGACAAATGTCAATCATGTACTATATATCAAATTTTTCTCCGTTTTTTAAGCAACTAAGAATAGTTGTTAATGGGCCGGCATAAAGAAATGTACATACCTCAGTGCAATAAATAAGAAGCCTTGTGTTGATCGTCTTTGGACTTCACACGTTCTTCCTTGTGTTCTGACCATCCTCTTTCCGATTTCTGTGAGGAACTCTGAAAGGTACGAGAGGAACGTGTATCAGTATCTTGATATCTATCAGGTTTTCTCAAATTATCCCTGTTCCTGGGGTTATACCTCTTTTCAGAGGGCTCCCTTTGAGGAGACCTACCTCTGGATTGAGAACGCTTCTCTTTATGAAGTGTCTGTCTAGTATTTTCCCACTTCTTTTTAGGAGTAGGGAGAGTGTTTTTAATAAAAACCTTTTCAGGATTTTCTGTTAGTTGGGGCTTTACTGGGATCCCACCCAAACTATCTCTACCTAGTTCTTCACAGGATTTTTCAATTATTCTGGCCAATTCATATGGTTGCTCAGTTACATCAAGTTCTTTTAATTTTTGGCGGCTCGCCACGGATGTTGCTTCACCTTTAATATTAGCTAATATTATAGCTGAGACCTGTTTGAAATCTTTAAGTAATTTCATACCCAGATTTAAAGCAGGCTCTGACCCATATACATTTTGAATTTGTTTCAGGACGTCTGGTATTACCGCCTTAGACGGGACACCATGTGTTTTTTGTAGATTGCAGCAAAGACTGTACCCCATGTGTCGCAGTCTTCCAGGTGTGGTGCGATCCCCATCGGTAAACAGATTGTTAAAATTCTGTGTTTCTCATGAGGTGTACTGTCAGGAAATACTGCCTCGATTTGAGTGATTTTTTGAGCTAACCAGAATGAAATTTGTTCCCGTTTTTGCGGGTAATTTACCAATGACTGATTGTATGGACTGTGGTGTAATTTTATTTGTGTTCCCCATGATGAGGGGTTTGCTGTGGAATCCTGATAGCAGGTTGGACTGTTAGAGTGCGCATGACATATTGAACCAATTGTCTATGTATTCTGATTAATTGTTTTAGTTGAAGTAATAGTTCTTCACTTGACATTTCTTCAATGTCAGGATGTGATGTATAGCTGGCTAGGACCGGACATGTTGCTCCTGGTCTACCTAGTGGACCGAGCCTGGCAATGTGATTTTGATGTTGTAGATAGCCTTTAAACCAGAGCGTATGCTCTTGGTATGTTAATGGAATTTCAAAGTCCTCAAAAGGAATCTATTCCGTTGGAGGTTCCTCTACTTTGTAGAAGTGGATGGAACACATGTGTTACTGGATTTGCTTCAGGGAAGACAATCCATGAATAGAATACCTCTGTCTGCCGATATTCATGTGCCTCTATGACAAAAAGTACCCTACCACCTCTTGATGATAGGCCATTTGTTATTAGCTTTATAATGATGGTCTTCCTTTAGTTTTCCGAGATCATTATTGCATCCGGGTCATTTTGTTGGAAACCTGTAACATCTAAACCCGGTTGGGCTGCAGCTCTTGCAGCTCCACCGTTCTCGTTGTCACTCATTTTGTTGACTGAAAGTTTTGCAGAGCAAGTTTCAAGGAAACAAGGATAAGGTGCACAATATTTTGGAACACTGTATCCTTCAACGTTGAACAAACCAAAAAACTAATACATAGGATTTTCATTCTACTCAGTAATGGCCGATTTTTTATCCTTTAACCCACTCCATATGTCTATTGGAGTATTTTACGGGAAAAAGGGGTCTTTGTGAAAAGCACGACTGAGTTACTCTAGTATATAGCGTTAAATTAGTTTCTTACCAAATGTTGGACGCCATGTAGTGTAGTTCCTACATTCCCAATAGGCTCTGCGCATTGGAAAAATATATCCTGCAGATGTGACATCGGACTGAAGTCGACTAGGTCTCTGTCGAATATATTAGACTTAATTGTGAGGGCCAGCTAGCTCAGAGGTCACTAGAAACTTTCTCGAATACACAAGAAGGGATTCGTTTCTGACAACCGCATAAACATGACAACTTTGTTTCCCCAAGATAAAACTGATGTTCAGAGTCGTGGAAACAATAGATAGATATTTTACCCAGTCAATCGTGCATGCTTCATTTCACCAGAGGTGCAGAGAAATAGAGAGATGGGCGTTTTCAATAAAAGTATTTATTGAACAGTCTTCTTTCTCATGTAAAAGAAATGAACTTCTACAATCATAATACTGGCTGTAAAGTATAATGCGTACAGAAAGAAGAGTATTATAAAATAATACTGTAAAAGCATGGTATGGTTTCTAAGCCATAAAATACAAACATAAATAACAAAGACTAAAAGTACTCAACTGGTGCTTCTAAAATACGCCTACCCCGATGTTGCTAACCTAAGTCTAGTACGAGGGAAGAAGTAAGTGAGGTGTAGCATAAGTTTAGTATTCTTTGCCAAGAATCTATTGAAGATTTCTCTTAGGGTCTAATCAGCTCCGTACCTTGGTTTTAGAATGAGGCAGGTCTGGTATCTCTGTCTCCGGACTCCATTTCCCAACACCCCGCAAGGGGAGCTTGGAAACACTGGAGCTTGCTTCTCAGCGAGAGAAAGGCAGCCTCTCTGTCAGTGTGTCAGCTGGAGGGTCGGCTTCCTTCGGTACTTGCTATAGCGAGATGCGTCGAGCAAGTAGATAGTCGGACTGTTCCAAACCACAGTGTGTTTGCTAGGGTAAGTGTAGGCATATTTATAACTTGAAGGTGCCTGGATTGATGTAAGGTCGGACATAATAACGTCACCAAAGAACAGTAGGTATTTGGACTGGATGGGGTATGTCTAAATATGGGTATGATTTTTATGCCTATATAAGGGTAATGTGAATTATACCTATATAAGGGCATGAATCGGTAAAATTACACTAGGGTCCTAAAACGCTATACAACAGGAATGGTGCAGGGATCTTCCGACCCAGCGAGGCGGGATAGGTGCAGAATAGCCCAGCTAGGTCCCAGGGAAGTGAGAGGGTTGTAGGGCCTCACGTCCTATCTACAGGAAGGAGTGAGATGGGAGGTGTCCCGAGGTGACCCAACCGCAGGCTCAGGGCCTGGAGAGTTCCATATGGGAACCCCAGGTTGGGAGCCAATGCAGTCCTAATAGGCCATCCATTGAAGGGACGCCCCTAGGGTCAGGAGAACCTGGGGCATCTGTCAACGGAGCTCCAGTGATTCGGCGGTCTGCTCAGTCACAGGCTTCAGATCCTGGGCTGGGATGCCAGGTTCAGGGGTTGCCTAACCTGGAGGGAGGGGTACCTGTAATCAAGGTCCCTACTGGGTTGACTTCCAGGGGTACTTCTCCAGGTGGGAGGGTGTGGAACTCTGGAAGGGGGTGCAGAAGGAGGAAGGTCTCACATCTGGCACCAGCTCAGCCACAGGGCTTAGATCCTGGGTTGAGAGGCCAGGGACAGGTACTGCCTGACCTGGCAGGTGGGACATCTGTAAGCAGTGTCCCCCCGGAATTGTCTTCCAGGGGTGCTACTCCAGTTGGAGGGTGCGGAACTCTGGGCGGGGGTGCAGGGGGAGGGAAGACTAGCCCCTGGCACCGGTGCAGCTTAAGGGTTTAGACCCTGGGCTGGTGGAGCAGTTGGAGGGCCACGGTCCTGGACGAGTGAGAGAGTGGTGGTCTGAGGGTGCCCCGCATAGGAGGAGAGGGCGGAACCCCAGAAGGAGAGGGTGGGGGTAGGAGAGCCTCACCCCTGATTGCTGGTCAGCCTGAGGGTGCAGACCCCAGGTGGGAGGACCGGCGGCAGTTTGGAACTGCACAGGGGAGTAGGAGAGTGGTAAACGGGTACTATGGGCCTGAGAGAGCAATGGCCAGAGACACCCTGCATCAGGAAATCACTTTGGGGGTACTGCCCAGGGGAAGAGAGGAGCTGGTGTGTGCAGTGCAGTCCTGGGAAGGAATCCCAGCATGTGGGACCCCCCTCCTGTGTTCAGGAGAAAAGCGGGTGCCTACTCCGCGTGTGCGCCGCCTCTGGACACTTCGAAAGCCCGTGGGTGCCTACCCCGTGTGGGAAAAACTGCCTGCGTGTGAATACAGCGGGTGCCTACCCTGCTTCATGCATAGTTAATGGGCGGGGGCCCACCCCGCAGATTGCGACAAAAATCACCGCCGTGTCCCAGGAGAACGCTGTCTATTTCTAAACTACGGTGGGTGCCCACCCCACCATCCACTTCAAAGTAAGAGGGAGCCTACCCTTCGTTGCCGCCTGGAATCACCGCTGCGGCCCGGGAGGAATTCGTGCCACAGACGTGACGCGGACGTCAGGCAGCCGACCGGGACAGGTACGGAGCTTCGCCGAGGTCCGGCCGGAACAGGAGAGCTGCGCAGCGATTGGCGCCGACTGCCGCGCTGCAGGAAGTCCCGCCCTGTCCGAGCGGAAGCAGGAAGAAGCTGACTTAAGCCCTGGGTACCAGGAGTGGGCCCGGGTGAAGACCGGAGAAGTGCTGGTGTTGGTGGAGCTCTCGTGAGGAGAGGAGAGCCCCGCGGGGGTAGTAACGACTGCCTGGAGCCACGAGAGAGAGCTGCACAATGCCTGCAGGGCTCCATGTGGTGAGTGAGCCCTGCAGCTATTACAAAGACTGGCCGAGCCCGCCCACACGGAGAGGAGCAGCGGAAGAGGGGAACCGGTTGCGGCAGATACCCCGGACTGCCGGTGAGTGGGCCTGGACGGCTAGTGCTGCGGGGGCAGATTTGGGAGAAGAGGAGGGGGGCCGCCTTCCATGTGTTGTGTGCCAGTGCCCCCTTCATGGTTACATCTTTGGGCATACTTGAAGTGAGTTCCGGAGTGGGGCCCAGTCATCCCCTGGTTGGGGGGGGGCATGTCGGGGCATATGGTCGGTGCCCGCCCCCTGTGCCAGTATTCTGTTGGGGGCCCCTTTTGACGCCTAGCTGGGACCAGTGCTGACTGAACTTAACTCAATACCCCGCCGGACAGGGAGCTTAGCGACGTTGTGGGCAAAGTCTCTTTGGGGAGCCCCAGGGTGGTAGTGTTATATGCATAGGTCATTTACCCTGATGATGAAGCCTTGTGGCCCGCAGGTTTAGGTACAGGGCGATTCCTGCTCAAGTGATTGTGGACCCTGCTGATGGTTTTCTGCCTGATGTTCTAGGCCTTATGGGTTTTTATGCAGGATGTGATTCATGCCCAGGATGTATGTTAATGTACTGATGTGATTTATGCTCGCAAGTCTATGCCTACGCCAAATAAGGTTCTGAGGCCAGTGATATTGCCTAAATGTTGACACACTTGCTAAATTGTGTGTTATGCCCCTGTTGATGCCTAGCGCATAGGTGTGTGGCCACTGTGTTTTCACGCCCTAGGAGGTGCGTTGACCCTGAATAAAGTCACACTAGGATGATCCCAGGTAGTTCATGCCTTACCTAAGGTGGTTAGGCCCTATTCTAAAGTGAGTTATGCAAATGGGTTTATTCCCCTAGTGACGATGCTAGAAGGTATACCTAATGTAATGATGCCTGGTTCCGCTTTATTGCCTCACGCTGAGGCTCTTATGCCTAAATATAAATCATGTTAATGCTTTTACGCCTAGTGCAGTGTGCAGATGTCCACTGCTAGTGTATGCCCCATCTTATCCTGCCTGACTCCAAGCCTATGGTGAATGTCATGCTATGAGGTTAGATTACAGATGTTCCTGCCTAATGTGTTATGCCACTGTGATTTACTCCAAAGGTTCCTAGGCCGACTACTACTGTAATGCAATGATGTTTCCAGTGCAGCTGTTCCAGCCTAATGCTTAATTTCACCCCCTGATGTTTTTGTTGCAAGATTGAGACTGATGGACTTACCTTTTTCTCTTTTTCTTTGTCCTTCGCAATGGTTCTGGCAGTTGCCCGATTGGCCCTGCCGTTTACATAATACCCCTGTACATATTGCCTTGGTGCCAGTTGACGCAGTGTAAAGATTACTGTGATTATTATCCTGTGTTTGACAATACAAACATTATTCTTACCTAACCTGTGTGATCTCTTTTTGTGGTGTGCCTTGTGTGTCGCCTGTGTGTGCTGTGTGGATGCTTTGCACATGTCCTCTGGAGTTTGGCCGACCCGCTCTGCACTACGCTACCCATTTTTAACACTTGGTTTATCTAGCTGCTGGCTGAGCTAGGGGCCAGAATCAACAGCTACCCACCTTGCAAAAACTGGGTTAGTATTGAGTGGAAAAATGTGATGTATCCATGTTGAGTTTTGGGCCATTTTCTGTCACAGGTGCTAGGCCTACCCACACAAGTGAGGTACCATTTCTTTGGAACATTTAGGGTAATGCTGGGTGGGAGTAACCCGTCCTCCAAGATCTAAATTAGGCCCTTAGTATCTTCGGGAAAACCTTGAAGGATCGACACATATGAACCCTTTCTGAATTTGTAATTTTATCCACTTTTTAGAAATATATAGCTTTCCCTGATCACCCATGGGTTTCACACTGGTTTCCACCACAAACTGGAAACAAGTTGAAAGCACAAATAGGAAAAATGGGCTACCTCTTTCAAAAATGCCATAAGTGTGGTAAACAAATAGTTTTTTTGATTTAGCTCTGCATGCTCCTGAAAGCTGGAAAGATGGTGACTTTAGCACAGCAAATCGTTTGTTGATGCAATTTTTATGAAAAATACAGTTTTATCCAGAACACTTTTTTCCTATTTTTTGCCAAATACTCAAAATGTTGCTATATTTTGGCTGATTTCTCGGTTCCCTCCTGCGGAATCCTCAAACCCTGGGCACCTTTAGCATTACGAGGATGTTGACTAAAATAGTGAGTAGAAAATAAAGTCCTTTGGACAAAATAATATTATCCCCACGTCATACAATCTGCACACTACATACAAACCGAATATCTCACGAATCCAACTCACTCACCCATAATAAAGAAGATTGAACCATATGGGCCAGGGAAATAAATAATGTAAATAAAATTATAAAAATTACAAATTCATTTATTAATCATAAAAGGTCACAGATAAAATCAAGCAGACAACCAATTAGCATGATCCCTTGCAATACATAAAAACAACAGTGTTTGCTACAAAACTGTTACATGAAACCAACACAATAAAAAGAGAGTAAAGATAACATAGACAAACACAATATGTCTTTGAACTTCACACACCCATCATATAAAAATGTCTGAGGTGTGGAACCTAGTATTTTATAGTTGGTACCAATGTTCCCTCTAGTTTTTTTCCTCTGTGTGCGGCAGTGTAAGGTCTTTGTGCGCCGCAACCTAAGCTATGTGCGCCAATAACCAGGCACGTGTGTGGGTGCAGTGCGAATATCACTCCAAAATTTTCCTCAAAAAAGTGAAAAGACGGTGCATTTCCTCACATACAGATCCACGTGAACGGTGTTAAAGGCAGGTTTGAAACCATCCCACATAGCAATTTGAAACCTACGAGCTATGTTGCTGCATTTTTTTTAATAGAGCTGTGCTGCGGGGTGATTGTGTGCATTTGTTCAAGTTTTCATGTTAATTTCAGCTCATGATGGGTGCTGCGATTAACATGAAAACTTTAACAAATGCTCTCTTTGAGCAGGAAAAATAAAATCATAATAACGTTATTAAAATTGTACTTTTCGCAGTTCCAGGGCTGGGTTAGGGTAGGGCCGCATCAGGCTTTCGACTAACACATTTTAATGCTAATGTCCGCATCACCGCATTAAAATGCATTAGTCGCGCATTCTAGCGCCCCTCTGACAATACTGCAATTGAGGCCAATGAGGCAGCACCAGCATGCTAAAAATGTCTAACATATGAGAGCATGCAACTGTGCCTTCAAATTTAAAATTCTATGCGTCAGAGATATAATATTCATGAACAGCGCTGAGCAGGCAGGCCAGAATTTAACAGATCAATTAGCCGTGCCCCCACCAACCTTCCTGTGAGTCTACTCTGGGGGTACCAGCCATCACGAGGGTGATGGAGCGAGTCTTGCCTGCTATTTTCCTACAATCACACCACCCTTTTGGTGACCAGAAGCACACACATGCTTCGAAGATTAGACACACCGGCGGGTGGTAGCTTTGTTTTTCCTTTTCGCACCCCCCAGCTGAGAAGTCACATTACCTGAGCCTCTTGCGCAGGAAGTTATAGTTTTACAGCCTGCTGGGCCCATTCCTTCCTAAGCCCCCGCATCAGCCTGGACAGAGATTGTTGACAAAACAGTCAACTTCTCAACCCCTGCTGTGCCCTCTGAACATGTGTACTTTCCTGAACCGGAGGCACATTATTGGTCTTGTCACTTGATCCTAGGACTTGATTGTCAACAGAGCGGCACACAAGTATTTAAGTGTGACCGGCAGAGGTAGGAGGCGTTTTTAAAAACAAGCTTATAATCCATATTTTCAGACATTCTGTTTGTATGATCTGGGTTTAAAGCAATAATCGTTTATATACTTCAAAACACTTTGTTTTGGAAATAATCTGCTTTGCCACACTTTTCGACTCATCGTCGTTTAACTAGTCTCACCATCAATGAACCTTGCATTACCTCTCAAAAAGGAAAATACTTCTTGGAAAATGGACTTTGGGAGATTCAGGTCATTACCCAACCCGTACCTCAGCTACCACCTTCTCCACAAGGATGGGGAGCCGCAGTCTTACTGCTTTGTCACACGGTAACTGCTGCAGAGGGTACATCATTTCAGGGGTCAAAAATTAGGTTTTCAAGGAAAGGGAATGGGATTGGTAACTCCAAGTGCACGTGATTCAGGACCCCAAGAGATAAAAGTAGAGCTTTCATTAGAATACTCTGCATGCTGTATGGAGAAGGGAATTAAACATCTTTCAGCAATAGAAGCCTTCAAGACCAGTCCACCAGACCACTCTCCTGAGGGAGCACATTCCCTTGCTAGACCTTAGAAGCCCTGGTGTCTTTGCACCATCATGTGTACCCTAACAGTGGCAACTGTGGGTTAACCTTAACGGCCTGTCAAGCACAATCCATACCGAAGATCACCTCCAGTTTTGCGGGCAGGCCTATGAAGCAGCACACCCTAGCTCGACATTCACTGAGGTCACAGGACACTTGAGCACGGTGGCTCTAAGGTGGTGCGATCGCACCGGGCGCTGACTTCGGGTGGGGTGACATGCTTGCAAGTATATTATGTTTCTAAAAGCACTTGCTGCCTCCTTCCTGGCCTCCAGCAATTTTAGGCAATAATAAAAATGGAATGATAACTCTGGTGATTAATGTTCTTCCTGAGAGAGATGGTGTGTCAAGTGGAAGGTCTGACTCAATAAAAGGTAGCGCAGAGGGCTACTTTGCCTGCTATAAAGAACATGTACCACCCAGATCACAAAGTGCACATAATGTAAATGGGTCAATGGGTTACTGCTTTTGTCAGTGAGATCCTTTTGGTACTTACAGTTTATAAGTCAAAATCCTAACATAGAACGGTGAGCTATTAACTGTCATCTAAGAGCTGCGCGTTTATCCCCAGTCTGATTATCCTAATGTTGCAAAAAGGTTTCATTTGAATAGAAATCAAATCTGGTTCTTAAAGAGAACCCCTAATCATGGTATTACTTTCTAAATTCAGTGTGTTTCTCCAGACCAATAACTATTAAACTATACTGCCTAATAGTATGGATGTCATGTGACTCCTACACCTTGTAGTCCTATGTCTTATGGTATGTAACGTTTACAACGACATTTTTACAATGCACTACCATTACAACGCAGGCATTACCACGCATACCATTACAAAGCATTGCGCTGGGGGGCGCTCTAGGATAGGGAATAAGTTTGATTTTCTATCCAACACCTTCCCTAGTGTCCACGGGGACTGGAGTTGGAATAGAAAATTATACTTACCACTATCCAGCACCTCTAAGCGCTATGCGTTGTAATGGTATGCGTGGTAAAAACCGCCTTGTAAAGGTATGCGTGGTAAAAGTATGCGATGTAACGTCATACATCCATGTCTTATGTAACATTTCCTATACAGAGATTTACACACATATGATTAATATTGTCTCTGTGTAATCAGTGTGATGTAAAGTGCTCTGACACCCTACACTGGTATCAGTGGTGCTGTAAATCAAGTTATATTCATCTGAGCGAGAGTATTGCTATGAAGACTTGAGGGGCACTGTTAAAGGGTGGTAGTGAGGGAATCAGTGGCGGAAGGCATCATTGGGGGGCACTAACAAACATTGTCGCACAGGGCTCCACCAGCGCCAAATACTGGCCCTGCCCTTGAGGCCAGTCCGTCTCACCCATTGGAACCTCCATTGGCCTTGTTTCAGCCCTAGTAGCTGTAACTCACCAGGGGTCAGCAATGCAGGATTTGAAAGCACACCAAACTAAGTTCACAAACTTCACGTTCTCTCTGCTTCAGGCACAAGCACTTTTAACATGTGCTGCCTGCTTTGGGGCCACTGGAATTATGAAGCAATGGAGGAAAAAATTATACCACAGTGTTGACTAAATTATGCAGCAAAAGGAAGGCTACAGCGTAATGCAGTATATTTTCGGAATTCTTTATTATTTTTACAGATGGTAACAGTCTCTGGAAAAAGTTTGCCTTATTAGTACTAGTGTAACATACAAATCCAGCAGTGAAAAAGGTGATCAGACAGCCTTTGCAAAGGGCCGTCCATTTCGCAGAAACACTAGTCACATTTTTTAGTAACATTTGATACGTTTGTGCTACAAACAATTTTTTAGTTAAAATCATTAATTCATGCAGCATATGATGCATTATGCGGTAAATATTGCAGAACCAGAATTATATAGAAAACATTTGCAAACTAGCATATTTTACCATTCATACTTGAACTGCTCTTGTTAAAAAAGGAAGGAGAAGTGCTGATGACAGAAACTGCAAGGCTCGGAGACAAATGATTTGTGCTTCCACTTTTAAGCTTATGTCACCTGGACAGAGACATTTTAAGGCATGGGCAAAGTGGGCTCGGGGCCTATGATAGAGCCAGCTCTGTTCTGCAAGGCTTGCACTGATGACCTTGAATAATTCATTGACGACCTTGAATAATTCATCGACAGATTGTTTTAAATACTGTTTCCCTTTAATTTAGTTGTGATGTGAGTAGTGCGTAAAAGTCTATTACAAAGATTTTGCAACAAAATGTATAATCTCCCTTCATTGGTGCAACAAGCATGTAGCGAGAGCTGGGATTCATATTAGAACGTGAGGAACACGTTTCCCTTTGGCATACCTAGTGTGCAGGGAGAGCTGCTGGTTCCCCCAACACACAGCGGGGGTCCAGTGCTATTGACCACATAAGTTCGGGGAAATCAAGTAGCGTGTGGTGAGCGCTATGGCCCCACAAAGCTCGGTGGTTGCAGTTGCGCTGGGTCTCTGATGAGCAGGAGCCGAACCAGCAACAGTTTCCCAGGAATCCCCTCCATGTGCCCTCTCCCCCTTCAACCCCCCCACCCCACCAGCAAAGAGGAGGCGACAGACTTTGTCGACAGGAGCGAGGTGCCATTCCATGAAATCCTCTTCTGGCCAGTAATTGTAACGACCCTTGGGAGCACCCCTGTTCTACCTAGCTGGGGCCTGATGGGCCCCAGAGGGCTTCAGACTCACCTGAATGTAGGGTGAGTCATTCTACTGTTTGCAGCTGCACTGCACGCTGGTGGGAAGCTGCGTTGGGGCACCAAGCGAATGGGGGGTCCCAGCGAGGTCTCTCCCAGATCGGTGCCGTTCCCCCCAGGAGTTCAGAGGCTTGACCAGGGGGTCCTGTTGTTGTGAGCTCCTTCTTGGGGGAAAGTTTGTGTGCCCTACCTAACTGCTCCCTATTCATGCCCTGACGATTGTGGTGTAAGCTTACAAACACAGCGTGTGCTTTTAAGTGATTCTAAAAGCACATGCTGTGCTTGGTGCTGCATTTCTTTTGTTTCCTAAAGCGTGGCTGCGGGCAGATTTGTGCTCCCACAGCCGCACTCTAGAAAACAAAAGATATTTAGCAAGTGGGAACACTTGCTAAATGCAGCAGCGGTGCGAATGCTCTTGGTGATATGTGCGCGCCACAGACACAGGAGTGCGCGCTCCGTGGCATGGAGGTGCGCAGGCGCACACCTTCGTGGGAACACAGGTTGGTACTCATAAACCATGCCTGTGTTGACGGATTGTGTACTAGATTGGGGGTCGACGCGTTTCGATGGGTGAATTATATATCCATCTTTCTCAAGACCAGTGGATTAACTCTCTTTGATTTTTAGTAGGATTTATAAAAATGACCTATAAAAACCTGTATGATAAGACACAATAGTAATAGGTTATTCCTGATCGAAAACAAAATTCAAAAAATTACAAAAAGTTACAAACAAATCAATACAAATTGATTTCATTAGTTAAAATAAAGACAAACAATGAGAATTTTTTTTAAATGGCTTTAGGTCTCAAGTGTATTCTAGAACATGCTCTTCACTGTAAACATACCCTCTCTCCACCCTATGGTATTTGTATAGGCAACATATGAACAGGAGACTTAACAAAGACATCATACTTGGTCCTCCATATGTGGACCGGTTCTATAAAAACTCCCGCTCAATATGGCACAATCTTCTCTCTATACATGCAAACTGTCATGGAGTGTCCACGACTCATTACATTCTGCTGACATTCCAATAAAGTTCATCCCAACAGTCTTCAATATTCTTCAAAAGAAACCAAATACATCTCACCTATTTATGTTAATGGATCACACGATCCAAGCTCTGGTCCGACGTTAGTTCTATAAGTCGGAAAAAGCCTCCCAAAATCAATAAGAATATCCCTGCTGTGGATCTGTAGGTGAATAAGGATACAGTGATTATAATTTATCTGTCCACAGTAGATTCCAAATACTGACTAAGAACCAATTGAGGCAATCTGGGCCTCACCTTCGGTATTTCTTTAAGTGGTATATGTCTACTGGTCAATCAATAATTGTAGTGTGCAGATTGTATGACGTGGGGATAATATTATTTTGTCCAAAGGACTTTATTATCTACTCACTGTATAGTGCCCTACTCCTTTGGCGTAAAGGGGCCCCTCTCTCTTTGCCAGTGTTGACTAAAATAGGACATAAGTTTGCTATGGATACCTTATGTGGGCAAAAAGTTATGGAGGCCTAAGAACAGCCTTTCCCAAATAGCCAAAGAAGGGCTCAGCACTTGGGGAGGGTGGGGGCCAGCAGTTAAGGGGTTAATTGTTTGTGGCTCATAAGGTTTATCAGCATCAGTTAAATGCTTGTAAGATTCAATGCCAATCCTGGTGAAGTTTGTCCAATCAGCGCTGAATATTTGTTACTAGCCTTTCTTTCCCTTCTGGACCTTCCCTTCTCACCATTATCTTGTCCTTCTGGATGTTTTTTTCCTCTAACATACTAACTTCTTTTATAGCTTCCAGTCACTTAGTAGTTGTCAACAGTCCCTTTCATCTGAATCTAGTTTTTGGCCAACCTTCCTCCATTGAGGCCCGATTTTCAGATGTACTTGTGATCTATGACTCGGATGAAGCTGATTCATTTTCCAAGGTGGAGATTTCTCTGTCAAAACCACCTCACTCTGTTTCTGGGGTACTTGTTTCAGAAAGATTCTACTCTGCTCTCCACGAGTTCCTACTGTCTCTGTGAATGCTCACTCTCTATCTAGAGTCAGCAGGGTTTTCAATCTCAGGAGCTGTATGCTTCAATTCCCATAACTCACAGAAAGTTTTCACACTGTTTAACAGCATGATTGAAATGGGTTCTCCCATGGCACTGCATGGCTCCTCTATGTGGAAGGTGCTGGACTCAAGAGCACAATCTCAAGCAATATCATCCACATAGTGGTTGCCTCTTGTGACAAAGTTATCACCACTCTTGTGCGCTGCACACTTCTCTACTCTATTTTCTTTGCGAAACTGAAGAGCTTCTAATAGATTCTAGACATACAATCTATTATTAATGGGAGAGCCAGCAGAGGTCATAAATCCTCTCTGTGACCACAATTGACAAAGTCATGAACAACACCAAATCCATACTAATTATCAGTGTCAATGGTGACTCATGAGCCTACTGAAGTGCAACTGGCCATGTTAAGGTATAATCTGACTGCAGATTTTAGTGCTACAATTTTTCGTAATAGAGCCACCATTCTGTGGAATTCTCTGCTGGCCCATACTCGAGGGCTCACCAACTATCTTCACTTCAGGAAAGCTATTAAAGCATTTCTTTTCCCTTCTCTGTAGGCCTCCTGTGCTATCGGTGTGCTATTTTGTTGTTGCTTAGCTCCGGGACGCCTCTTAGCTGGGGCAGCTGTTGCGCTTTACACATTTTGTTAACATAGCTTAGCGTCAGCTGCTTGAGTTTCCAATCCTGCTCCATCTTTTATTCAATATATAACACAATTAAGCTTCCAGATTAGGTCCCTCCCTAACATATTTACTGGGCTCAAATTGCATATGGCAAACTGATGATGTCCTTTGACAACCTCAATTTCACTGGGAACAGGGCTGTGACCTGATTTGTACGCTGCTTATTTCTAATGACAACCACTTGCACTTCTTTTCCCTAGAGGGGTAGGATTGGGACCTCATCCATTTTAACAGTTGAAAGAGTGGCTCCCCCGTTTAGCAGAAAAGGCATGGGGTGTCCATTGACCTCTCCATCAATATATGGCAACTCTGAACCACTTCTAAGACTGTGCCAAGCATGCACTCTTCTGCCTCCCCCATCATTGGGCTGTTTGACTTCTGTGGAGTCTCCAAACATTATGGGAATCCGAGCAGTCTGGGATGTGAATGAGTTGTGCTGATCTCAAGTAGTGGGCTGGAAATTGGGGTTTCCTTCATGCATCTGTATGGGCACAAGAGGATTTTGTGGCAAACCTGATTTCTAAATTATTTGAAGTTGTCATAGTGGGTTTTGGTACAGGGAGAAGTTCTCCATGCATTGTGACATTTGAGGCATCGCATCAATCATCACTCAGTCAGAATTATGGTGACAGTCCCTCTTCCAGTGGGCAAGATTGTTGCAAATGTGACAAGAAGTAACCTTCTATAAAGTACTTATGTTGGTTCCAGACATACTTCCCCATTCCCTTCCCATTCCTTGTGCATTTCCTCCATAAGACATGTACACTTCCTGCCTATTTAACCCTACACTGGGATCAAGGTCTAACCCTGGACTAGACATTTGTAACCCTTTCATACCTCCATTCTATGCACACTGGGTTTGTAGCACCATAAACATTCCTGCAGCCTCTTTGTTTAGCATCTAAACAAAGATGCTTAACAGTCACTAAACAGTCACTTTAATATTTTGCATACTGCAAAATTTCGTCTACAGGCTTGCTTTGCCAGCAGAGGACACCTTGTATGATCTGGTTGCTGATTTCAGATTGTAGTCCTTCCACAAAGGAGACAAGGAAACCTCCATGTTGTGTCCAAGTGAGTGATTCATACCTCTATGCTCTCTAAACACCTGCACCAATCTCTCAAAGTATGCATTCACAGATTCTTTGGGGTCTTGGGATGCTCAAAAAATATTGGGTCAATTCATTTCCTTTTGTGCAACCTTAGTCTTAAAGTAAACACTCACTGAGTCATATTTAGTTTTAATCAGTGGCAATGGTGCATTTGTGTTTTCTACTCTAGTGGATTCCTGTGTTGGTCAGTCTAGAGGTCTCTACCACAAATACTTTGGGGGCAGCTACTTTGAAAAGTACATTCAAATCCTTCCAGAAGACCTTTAAAATTGTCACTATCTGCTATATCTGAGTCCACCACTCTTCGGGACTTTCCCTCAATCTGGGGCAAGAATTTGCGAAATGGAAAAGACTTGTTCGAGACCAGGAGACAAGTACATATTCTTTTACTGGGGCTCCCTCAGAGAATAGTCTTTTAGTACTCTCTTTGTGACCTCTCCCTCATCATCCCCTGTAAATTCTTTCTAACATTTTATCTTTGACTTTCATTCTTAGACAGTATCTCCCTGAATTTCTCCACATAGCTCCACTGCCTAATGCTCTTCATCACTTCCTTCATGTGCATCTTCAATTCCTTCCGTTTTAACAATCTCAGTTCCTTGTCACCCATCATCATCCTGAGGTTTCTTTGTGTCAGGTAAAATCTGCATTCGCCTGCCACTTTCTCCATGCTTCTTGTGCCAAGCTCGCGGCCTCTTCACGCAGGTAAAGCAATTTGTTCTCATTATAATTTCCCAGGAAATCCAATCCTATATTGCCCTTTCTGATCTGTTCAATCTCAGTCTTCAGTTTGGTTAAAATAAGTCTCTGAGGGGGTCTGAATTTTATGTTGCGGGGTAATTTGTGAAGTGCCATCATCATAGTGCTTCCTGTAATAGGGGGTTCCTAAGGGCTCTCCCTATGAAGTCCCGGAATCTAGGATACTGGATAAATCTATTGAATTTGATGGGATACTCGGTAAGGTATAAGCCTGTGATGTGCTAGGGATTGTTGTAATGAGGGAGATACTTGGGTTATCTGATGATTGTGTCTGACCTAACGCAATAGGTGTTGAGGTCTGGACAGGGGCTGACAGTAGTCTCACTATAACTTGGAGGTGGAAAAGCTTCCTGAGTGGTCATGGTCACCGAACTGGTATCAGAGGTTGTCGAGCTATAGTACCTGGTGCTGCATTATGCGGGGCTGGTCTTATTGTGAGGAGTTTGTCTATGAATGTGTCCTCCTCCTCCCTATCTACTTCTGTCGCATCCCTTGGTTTCTTTTTGTCAATATGTTTTTCCTACTCCATTTCCTCACTGTCCATTAAAGGGTAAGCTCCTATAGTTTCAATCACTACCTCCCTCCAACTCTACTGACTCTCATCACTTTGTGCATTTATCCATGAATAAGCCTTAATACGGACCTTTAATACAAATTTATTTTGCTTCTTTTTGTTTGCAACTAGCTCCCAGAGATTCAGGGTAGAAAATTGTGTGGGTCTAGGCTGGGATCTTAAGTCATAAATTCTTCTTCTAAAGTTTTCTATTCTTGGTATGTGGAAAGTGCCAGTTAGCGGAAACCATAATTTCCCATCCTTCATTGTGTCTTTTAAACCATTGGCTGAGCCACATGCACATGCGTAACCCTTTCTTTGCCACTATTTCCCTAGCTGGTGTATCTTCTGATGGAAATTATTCTTCCATATTCCAATCTTTTTCCTTTTCCCAAAAAGAATTTCCTATTCTGTCAATGTTCTCAGTCAGTGCTTGTTCCAACTCAAGCACTCTCTACACTGCTGAATTCACAATTTTCCTACCAATACCAGCGTGTCTTAGTTAAAAGCCACCCAATCACAGCAATCTCTGCCTGGCATGTTATGTTATAACCATCTGTATGCCGCTACGTTTTCCTGAACTCTTCCTTGTTTCCTCACTATTAGTGTTTTCTTCTAAACAGAAATCTTTACAACATAGACGATATTATTTACTTACACATAGTAGCAAACTCCCAAACCTGGGGGAGTCTACCATACCCAGCACAATCACTCCAATGCCTAGAGGAATGCAAAACAACTGAGTTCCTTTAGTACATTTGCCCAACAGAAATGTTACGTCCCTATTCTGGTGTGATTGATAGCACCTCACCTTAGCCACAAATTCAACAACTCAACAAATCTAACTGCGGTACCTCACCACAACTTTATACCATACACATAATCAATTGATAGGTTGTCATTTTCAAGTTGAACACCATAGCAAAAAATAGAATAATTGCCATCCCTATATGTCCAATTACTAATGCCACAGAATAGGAAGGTTCAAAGTCCATCCACCACGTTTCACCACAACATTTCAAATTGCAAATCCCAACATGCACTGCTTTGTCTTTCTTCTTGTTCAGCTTCCACACACATATAAATGCTTATTGATACTTATGTTGTTCTTTTCGGTTTATCGAAACAGCTACCTCATCTTCTCGTGATTTTCAGGAAACAGGATGGGGTCGGGGCTAAGTCAATATGAATCTCAGGGCAAAACTGCCTGAACCGTGAAGGTGCAGCAATTGGTTCTATGGTCAATTCGCCTTATCCGACTAGGTCCAATCGATACTTGACAGAGCAACTCGGAACCATCACATTTGCTACCAGATCTCTTGGTGCGCATACCTGTGTCTCATATACTTGCCAACTAATTGGACAAGAAGTGGTGTGGTCCCTAACGGACTTTGGCGCTCCCTGATCGACCCGCCTGTACTTTGTTAAATCTCACACATTAGGATGAAGCTGTAAGTGAGTTTTGGACACTCCGCGTTACCCATGTAACACAATGTTCCAGCCAAATTCTGCCAACCGCCACATGAGAGAGCTTTTTCTCATGTGCGGCTCACCATCAGTAAGTATTGGTGTCCATAAGCATGATTTTCAGGTGCTAGGGGGGCACCAAGCAAGTTTTTCCCAACACGGGCGGTCGCGGTGTGTGAGCTGCCGCACAAGTAGAAAATCCACTCAAGCGGCAGCAAAACCAACTCAAGAAGCAGCACCCTCAGGCATACCACATACTGCCAGTTGCACAGAGTTGTCAGTGTGGAACAAGCTCCTTGCACTAAAAATCAGCACAAGCAGGGCGACATGCCGATTTCCGCCCATTTGCTGAACTCTGTAGCATCTCGTGGAGTTTTCATGTAACTCCACGGAATTCCACAGAGTAAACCTCCACTAGTTCTGCCCACCCCTACTTATTATACTCCAGGTCTCATCTATAGTTTAGAGGAAAGGGACACAGCCATCAATTGGTGGTACTCCCACCCACTGAACTTGCAGAACATGCACCTCATTTAGAGTCAGAGTTTCTGACTGCAGCTTCTCAGAAAGCTCAGTCATGTAAAACCCTTTACCTGGCAGCCTATCCATCACTGGTTCATTGGGACACTATAGAGATTTAGGCAAGCTAGCCGTCATTTATGTTTTTCTTCCATTAAAGCCATGTGATGTTATTCTCAGGAATGAAAAGGTAAAATGGTCCTGATTCACAGGAGGAAACCTCCCTGCGCATCAGCATTATGTCTTTTGCCTTTCAGCAACAAATCCATGCATTTTGGGCTTGTTCCTGGACAGCAGGAGAATGCCAAGAAGGCCAAACAAAGTTGGCTGCCTGTCCATCATTCAAATAGGATGAAAGTGTTTCCATTGCACCAACAGGTACACTTTCATCACAGAGCTCATCACCAAGCAAGCATGCATCTCCAAAAGTTAAAGGTGGGTGCCTGCCACATGACCACAGGGCGAGGTAGTGGGCACCCACCAAAAGATAAATGCCCTGCTGATTTATCCTGACAGCATAATGGTGGTGTTCACACTTCTCTTTCCTTGTTTTCACGAGTTTATGGCATTATAGAATTTTATGCATGTAATAAAGAATGTTAAGTGTGTAATGGTTGGGACATGTAGAACAAGTGGTAACCAGGACAGAGTGTCAGTGTATGCCTCTGCCTGCCAGCTGATGAATGGGATCTTCTTTGTAAAGAATAAAACTACCATATCTGCCTTCCTGTTTCCAGTCTTTCAATTCTGGAATACTTCACTGGCGTAGTCGGCAGGATACAGTGGAAGATCCTAACACAAAGAGTTGGTGAGGGATAACCTGTTTATTTTTAAAGAATTATCCTCAAATTGGGACTTAAATGTACTGTTACAGATTCATCAAAGGATTTGGGTGTTAATGAAAATATAATATAATATTGATGGAGTTTTGGTGAAGTATTGTTAATTACAAGTTTGTGAGCGTCGTGGGAGTTGCGATTTGAGCCTGGGGTTGGAAGCATCGCCACATATTTCTTCTCATATTTACTGTACGATTAGAGAGATTTGGTTGTTGATGCGGGCTCATCCCGTGTGAGGCTTGCCACTCGATAAAATTTTGAACTAGTGTTTGGTTTGTTTGAATTGAACCTAGTTACCTGTTCAGAATTTTTAAAAAACTAGTTGTGTCCGGCAACTTTGAGAACGTGAATCTTACTTGGTTCTCAGCTCGCTCTGCTCTTTCATTCCATGTCTTCTGTGGAAGGTGGTATCGTCATCAGTGCATGTCTGTGTGTAGCCTGTGCGAGGCGGACATTTTGGATTTGTTCTTTGTTGTTTGGTGACAGATTGCTTCAGAGTAGCATCTCCTGGCAACTTTGGAGACACTGCGTGTTAATTCAGTGACACGCATACTAGCTTTGAATTCAAAGGCTCCCTATGAAGTGCTTGTTTCTCTTTTGCTTTTCTGAACGTCAAGGACGCTGCGTGTTGCTTCAGTGAAGTGCACACTAGTTTCAATTAAAGACTTTGTCTTTATTCAGCTATGCACACCCTGTTTTTCGTTAAGGAATTCGTCCTCATCCAGTGATGAGCACACTGTTATTCATTTTATTTTCATCCTGGCAATTGTTTCAGACAATGTTCAAGACTGCACGTTATTTCAGTGACATGCACACTATATTTATATTATAAAGTCATCGTGGTCCAGTGATGATTTTGATGTCATTTCTTTAGTTATTAAAGATTATTTACGTGGAGTGCTCATCATAAAGGATGTATTAATCCACTGTTTAATTTAAATTTTATACTACTCAGGGTTGCACAAAACAGTGATTTCTTGTACATTACTAGTTTCCTTAAAGCTTTATTGTTGACAGTCTTTTGGTTACAATCTACATGTTTCTTTATTTCATCAGAAACATGCTGAACATTCTTTGAATGTTTGGAAGAAGTTACAATACAATTCTTGGATTTATGTCATCTTTGTTGTTGAGGTATTTTGTACAAGTTTTACAACATGCAAAATGTACCTGCTGCCCCTTTCTTCTTATCAAGTCCAGGAGTTCCTCCTATACAATGGAAAAATGGAAAGTAGTATTTGAAAGATATGCTAGAGTCTGTGGTCCCTCTTTAATTGCAGAGAGAAAATCTTCTTTGCTTCTTCATTGTCTAGGATCAGAGGGGCAAGACGTTTTTGATCATTTACCAGATCATTCTCCAGTGGAGGCTAGAGATCTTAATGATTATGAAATCTGCATAAAGAAGCTTGATAAACACTTTTTGCCTAAGGTGAGCACTATCCTGGAAATGTACCAATTTGCAAAAAGGATGCAAGGAGATGAAGAAACTGTTGGGAGATATGTGACACATTTAAGGAAACTCGCCTCTTCATGCAAGTTTGATATTTTGTCTGATGAATGCATTTGTGATCAGTTCATGTTTGGATGCAATATGGAGAAGGTTAGAGAGGAACTTTGGTTGTGTGATGAACCTACTCTTGATGAGGTTTTCACTGTAGCTAAAAGTATTTAACACTCTTTGAAATATGTTGCGGTCATAAAAATGACAGTGAGAAGGATTCTATGATTCATATTGTTAAAAATAAAAAACAGAAATCAATTGCAAAAAGTAATAAAAAAATAGTACTTCTGTTGGTAGAGAAGAATTTAAAGGAAAACTGGTGGAGAGAAGATGCTACAGGTGGGGTAAATTGGATAATCTCGCAAATGACAAGAAATGTCCAGCATTGAATCAAACCTGTACTAGATGCAAAAGAAAAGGTCATTCTGCTACAATGTGCAAAAGCAAACAACTGTCTAGAGTTAAAAAGGTGGAAGTGTAGGAAGGAGATATTGCAGAAACTAGTGCTGATGATTTTGAGTGTGGACAAATTGTTGTTCAAGTTCAAAGAGGTCCTTGCAAGAAATCTTGTCCTTTTGATTGCATTACTGTCGAAGGGGAAAGCACAAGGGTTTTGTTTGATTCCGGTGCCAAGATAACTATTGTTTCTAATGAATTTGATCTAAAAAAAAAAAAAATAATAATCACTGATTAAACTTGATATTATACCCTTAGCATATGGGGGTGAACCCGTCAAATTACATGGGTATTTTGTTGGACTCATTGAATACAAAAACAGGTTAGTATCAGGGAAGATTTATGTTTCCAAGAAGGAGGATAGTATTATTAGTTGGACTCAACAGGGAGATCTAGGAGTGTTTCTTGATCCCAATGCTGACCCTCCCATTCAAGTTAGAGATAATGTGTGCACAGTGGCCAATTTTGGAAATAACATATTTATTCTTAATGTAAAGATGGAATTTCCCAGTGTTTTCAGGAAAGAGTTGGGATGCTTGAAAGGATATCAACATAAAATAAAATTGAAGGATAATTCTATACCTGTATGTTGCAAAGTGAGAAGTATACCTCTGTCAGTGAGGGATGATCTGGAAAAAGAGATTAAGAAATTAAAAGATTGGGGAATCATTGAGTAAGTGGAAGGCACAGAATAGTTGGCCCCGGTAGTTGCCACAAGAAAATCCAATGGTGATTTACGCTTATGCATCGACTTGAGGCAACTAAACAAGTGTGTGGTAGTGGATCGCTATTCATTACCAAACATTACGGAATTATTTGTTCTTGTAGGTGGGGCTAAGGTATTTAGCACACTTGACTTCATTTATGCCTTTCATCAGATTGAGCAGGAGGAATCGTGTAGGGATTTCACATCATTCATAATGCTGTTTGGTACATTTAGATTTATTCGGATGCCATTTGGGTTGATTTCGGCCTCTTCTGATTTCCAACGAGTCATGGAAAGTGTCCTCAAAGATCTTACAGGAGTGTGCGTTTATCAAGATGATATTTTTGTGTTTGGTGACAATGATGAAGAACATAATGCTAGATTGAGATTAGTTTAAAAAAAATTGTGTGAAAATAATCTCACTATAAAATTGAAAACAATTTAAATTTAGGGCTGAGTCCATAAATTATTTGGGTCACAATATAACGGGTGATGGTGTCAGACCCAAAAGTGACTTGGTTAATACTATTAAAAATATGAGTTCTCCCACAAACAAAAATGAATTGATGACATTTTTAGGAATGATAGACTATTACGCTAAATTTGTGAAAGGATTTGCAGATTCTACTGTGAGCATTAGGGGTCTGTTACGCATAGGGGTTGATTTTGTGTGGGCGTAATTTTGTGAAAGCAAATTCAATATTATTAAGGAAATGTTGAATGATGCTCCTTCTCTTAGGAGGTACGATCCCAATATCAAACCTATTCTTATCACTGATGCTAGTGAAAAAGGTTTGGGTGCAGTTGGCAGCAAAATGGTCCATCTGGTTTGAGAACTGTTATGTTTTTGTCTCACCGTTTGATGGATGCTAAAACACGTTATTCTGTTGTGGAAAGAGAATCCCTTGCAGCATTTTGGGCGATTAAAAAATTGAAGACATATTTGTGGGGAGTCAACTTTGAGGTACGTACTGATCGTAAGCCTTTGGTTGAAATATTTTTAAAAAAGGGACTTGATCTAATTTCAAGTGGAATCACGAAGTGGGTCATTGCTCTTCAAGAGTATTCTTTTCCTCAACTATAATCCGAGAGTTGACAATGGAGTGGCTGATGTGTTGTCGAGGCGTGTCCCTAGAGAAGTTATTCAAGATGAGGAGTTTGAAACAGGTGATGAAGAACTTTATGAATGGGTGTGTGTGGTTGACCATGATGTAATTTCTGAAAAGAGTTGGAGTGAGGAGTTAGCTATTGACTCTACATTGACAGAGGTAATCTCATTGGTTCAAAAGGGTTGGACAAACAGTAAGGTTGGTTCTGAACATACTAAGCCATTTTGGAAAATGAGGAATGAATTGTCTGTTGTAAATGGTTTGATGTATAGAGGTACAAGATTGATTCCTCCAAGCAGTCTCAGAGGAGAATTGGTAGATTTGGTTCACTCTGCTCATACAGGTCTTACTAAAAATAAAGAGAGACTGCAAATGTCATACTGGTGGCCTGGCATGGACAAGTTTGTTGAGCGTGTGGTGCAGGATTGTGTTCCTCGCTAATTGAGTGTTAAATCTAAGTGTTCTCGGGTGCAACCTAAGAAGAAGTCATTTGAGTCCTTGGCAGGATATTGCGTTGGATATTCTTAGACCTATACACAATAATGGTTCACAGATATTTCTCTTGGTCATAACTGATATGTATTCTCGCTGGCCTGAAGTTTTTTTCTCATCTGTGAGAGATTCTGCACATGTCATTAAATGTTTGAGGGAGTGATTTGCCAAAGAAGGTATGCCTGAGTCTATTTTGACTTGATAATGGGGTTCAACTAACTTCAAAGGAAATGGAAGAGTTTTTATCTTCAAGAGGTATTGTGCATAAGACTTGTGCGCTTTATTATCCTGAAACAAATGTTATGGTTGAGAGATTCAACAGAGTA
Source organism: Lissotriton helveticus (assembly GCF_964261635.1). NCBI lineage: Eukaryota > Metazoa > Chordata > Amphibia > Caudata > Salamandridae > Lissotriton > Lissotriton helveticus. The sequence continues at coordinate 1,053,648,957 of NC_136065.1, forward strand.
CGTAAGGAAACAATTACTTTGGCAAAGTGATTGTCTTTGGATTGGAAAAATTCAGTTATCAAAAAAGTGGAGGAGTACAGATTATCCCCTCATGGCACCACTGGCAAAACTCCTTTTATATTATTCAGGGGTAGAGTGCCGAATACATGTTTAGAACCATCCTGGGACAACAAATATGAACTGGCTAGGGGAAAGGAAAGCAAGTGCAATAGTAGTGAAATGCAAAAGAGGGAAGAGATAAAAGCCAATAAAAGGAAAAAATACTTTGATTCGAAGAAAGCTGTTAAAAGAATTGGAGTAAAGGTTGGTGATTGGGTCATGATTAAACATCCCGGTGTTTGCAGCAATTCTATCCCCAAAATTATGAAACCCACTATGGTTATTAAAGTTTTTAAAAACGCTATTAAAACGCAAGATCATCCAATTTGGAATTTAAGTAGAGTTGTTATTGTTAAAGGAAAGACTCATGGAAGTTTAAATGCAAGTTTTAGTGACGTTGATAAACCACTTGTTTCTCCTTCTTCGAGAATGGAGGAAGAAACTAATATTCGGCGTTCTTCTAGAATTGTTAAGCGCCCTTCACATTTTAATGATTATATTTGATGTGTTTATTTTTTTAAGTTATTTGTTAAGGAAGGGAGGTGTGTGGTGTTCCCACTTCTCTTTCATTGTTTTCATGAGTTTATGTCATTATAGAATTTTATGCATGTAATAAAGAATGTGAAGTATGTAATGGTTGGGACATGTAGAACAATTGGTAAACAGGATAGAGTGTCCGTTGATACGCTGTGTTCGTTTATAGATTCCGAATGAATTTCCCGATTCATGCCCTTATATAGGTACAATTTGCGTTGCCCTTATATAGGCATAGAAATCCAGTCGTTATTTAGGCATAGCCCATGCTACCCAAATACAGGCATGGCTACTTCCATCCGTTCATCTATGTCACAACGATTTCTTGGAAAACCAGACTCTTAAGCAGAAGGGACTTCCCCTAGCCTGGATATTTATTTCTCCAAGAAACTCATTATTATGCATGAACAACTAATCTTTAGGGGGTCATCCATGATGTTGATATGCCCGACTTTACGTCAAAGCTGGCATTCCTAAACACCTTCAAGGTATAAATATACCTTTACTTGCTATAACAAAGCACGGTGTGTTTCGGTGCAGTTCGACTACCTACTTGCCCAACGCAGTTCGCTACAGAAAGTGGCAAAGGAAGCCGACTCTCCAGCTAACGCGCTGACAAAGAAGCTGTCATCCTCCTGCAGAGAATCCAGGTTCAGTGTTTCTGACTCCCCTTGCAGGGTGTTGGGAAATCGAGTCCCGATACAGAGATACCAACCTCTTTCATTCTAAGGTATGGAGCTGATTAGAACCTAGAGAAACCTTTGGCAGTTCTTGGCAGAACTAAAACTTATGCTAAGCAGCACCTACTTCTTCCCTGATACTAGACCTAGGTTAGGTATATTGGGGTAGGCGTATTTTAGAACCACCAGTTGGGTATTTTAGCCTGTGTTATTTATGTATGTATTTTTACATGTCATAGCAACAGACAATGCTATTACAGTATTATTTCATATTACTGTTCTCGCAATATACTTTGCATTCTATCTAATAATTTTAGCAGTTCACCTCTCTTGCATGAGAAAGAAGACTGTTCAATATATCCCTTCTATTGAAACGCCTGTCTCTCTATTTCTGTGCAACTCTGTAGAAACGAAGCATGCACGATTGACTGAGTAAAGTAGTTATCTATAGGTCCATGACTCTGAAGATATTTGTTCCAGTCCTAGGGAAACAAAGTTGTCATGTTTATGCGGTTGTCAGGAACTAATCCCTTCTTGTTTATTCGAGAAAGTTTCTAGTGACCTATGAGTTAGTCGGCACACACAATTAAGTTTAATATACTCGATAGAGACATACTGACCTCAGTCCTATGTCAAATCTATAGTATATATTATCCCAATGTGCAGACCCTATTGGGTATATAGGAACTACACTACATCACGCCCAATGGTTTGGTAAGGCACTCATTTAACGCTAGAAACTAAAGTAACTCAGTCGTGCTTTTCTCAGAGACCCTTTTTCCCATAAATACTTCAATAGGCGTCTGGAGTGGGTAAAAGGATAATATCCGCCATAGCTGAGTAGGACGAAAATCCTATGTATTAGTTTTTGGTTTGTTCAACGTTGAAGGACACAGTGTTCCAAAACATTGTGCACCTTATCTTTGTTTCCTTGAAACTTGCTCTGCAAACTTTCAGTGAACAAAATGTCAAATAACTGTAGTGTAGTTCCTATATTCCCAATAGGCTCTGCGCATTGGAATAATATACCCTGCAGCTTAGACGTAGGACTGAGGTCTACTAGGTCTCTGCCGAATATATTAGACTTAATTGTGAGTGCCAGCTAGCTCAGAGGTCACTAGAAACGTTCTCGAATAAACAAGAAGGGATAAGTTTCTGACAACCATATAACATGACAACTTTGTTTCCCCAGAATGAAACGTATCTCTAGAGTCTCGGAAACAATAGATGACTATTTCACTCAGTCAGAGGTGCATGCTTCATTTCACCAGAGTTGCTTTAGAAATAGAGAGACGGGCGTTTTCAATAAAAGTATTTATTGAACAGTCTTATTTCTTAAGCATAAGAAATGCACTGCTACATTTGAAATGCTAGTTAAGAAGTACAATGCATATAATACGAATAGTATTATAAAATAGTACTTTAAAAGCATGATATGGTTTCTAAGCCATAAACATAGAATACATAAAATGCATAAAATACATACACTTATAAAATAGTGGCTAAAAGTACTCAACTGGTGCTTCTAACATACGCCTACCCCGGTGTACCTAACCTAACCCTAGTACGAGGGAGAAATAAGTGAGGAGTAGTTTAGATTGTAGTATCTCTCTGCCAAGAATCTGTTCAAGAATTCTCTAGGGATCTAATCATCTCCATACCTTGGTTTTTAGAATGATAGAGGTCTTGTATCTCTCTCTCGGGACTCGATCTCCCAGCAACCCGCAAGGGTAGCCTGGAAACACTGGAGCTGGATTTCTCGGCAGGAGAAAAGACAGCGTCTTTTCAGTGCGTCAGTTGGAGGGTCGGCTTCCTTCAGCACTTGCAGCAGCAGGGCGTCAGGCAAGTAGTTAGTCGATCTGCTCCGGAACCACCATGTGTTTGACTGGGCAAATGTAGGCCTATTTATACCCCTGAAGGTGCCGAGTCTGACGTAAGATTGGACATAATATTGTCACTAGTGCCTTAGTTCCTTGAAAACCCCCGTATTTCTTGGATAAATTAGTATTCAAGCAGGGGGAGGTTCCTGACTTTTGAAGGTTGGTTTTACCATGAAATCAATGTGGATTCTCGGAGTTTAGTGGATGTAGCCATGCCGTATTAGGGCTGCGCAGGTTATAACTAAATAAGGCAATGATTCTTTATGCCTATATAAGGACTGAATGGTTTACACCTATATATGGGCATGAATCGGGAAAAATTACACTAGGGTCCTAGATTCCCACATAACACCCACTCCACGAATGTTAAGTTCAATAAGTCATAAGCACTGAACATATTACAAAGCAAAAGTGTTTACAATCCCACCCCAAAATACAACATGCATTTGTGAATAGGCTTGTTCGCATGAAGGGAGTATACATCATGTAAAAATCATAGGCATCATGAAATCAAATACAAACTATGAGCATATATCTTCATATCATATAAATGAAAGTACAGTCATTAATCAATACCTGAGATCAATCCCATAGCATAATTGTTTAACTATCCTGGTACTCGAGGTTGAAGCCAAATATTGTTATTTAGGAAGTTCAAACACGAAATCTTGTTCTCTAAGAATAGTTTTACTTAAAGCAGATTACTCTGTGCCAAAGTTCTATTTGGAAAAAGTTCAAATTAGTGGAAAGTTTTGAAAAATGAAGGCCGAATTGCAGAGTTCCGGGAACACTGTGTCAAATATTCAAAAATTATTCTCAGGAGTGTCAGAAGAGTCGGGAGAAAACGTCATATTGTCAAGGCTCGCAAAGAAACCGTCCACCGTAGTAGGTGAAAGTAGAACCACTTCAGTTAGCAGATCAAAAGTGCAGAAGTGGGGATCATCGCCGTCAGCGTTTGATGCATTAGCAATGTCCGTAGTGGATGGTACCTGTAGGCCTGTAGTTTCTCGTATCTCACCTTCAGTTAGACTTGCTGGTGAGACTTCAATGAATGCCGTCATCAGAATTGGCAGCCGTTGGGGGCAACACGATGCATGAGCCGTTACAGGACCTAGCAAAGCGTCGACATCCGATGGCAGTACTGATGGGAGTGTAAGACAAATGTCCAACATGCATTCCTGTCCGCAAAGCAGGCATCGAAGAACAGGTAAGATGCAATCTTGCCAGATTGTTCTGAACGATAGAAACCAGGTCGTGTTCAGATCTCTTAAATGAGCCAAGCCAAGAATCTGTGAAATCCTTTCACGATATCTCATTGCAAGGAGGCATTGTTCCATGGTAGTTTCAGTGTTGCTGGTGACCGGACTTGCCATATCGCAGCGGAAGGAATAAAAATAGAATTCCTGCTACTAGTCTCAAGATGAGAGGCAGGCCGCCGAACACAGAGTGCATGAAATTAGGAAAAATGCAGAGGACTGCTTCAAACGGTGTTAACAGTCGTGAAAAAATTGTCTTAAATACATGTGCGATGCAGTTGGTATCTTACATGTTTAAGATTTGGCTTAACATTTCTGCGAAATGCACTGGGCAGTTTGTTGATAATAATGCATGTATCTCTGCTGAAGACCTTGCTACTTGCAGATCATACGTTTCTCTAGACGAGGTCAGTGGCACATTTTTTTGTAAAAGAATGGCTTTCATTCGGCTTAAGGTATCAATTCGTATAGAAGAGATATTCAGTGAAGGCCATATAGCAGTCTCCCTTTCTGTCTCTGTTTTTGGATACAATACTTGCATACAACAAGTGACCGTGGACGACACAGTTATGAGATAACTTTTTCCTGGCAACATGCCACAACAGCTGTGATCATTTAACATAACGTAACTGCCATTGGATAGCTGCCTGAAAACCGGTATTATCATAGGAGAGGGTGAAACGTGCAGGTGGCATGAAAGGTTATTTGCAGAATCATCACAAGTTCCATGCAAATTAACTTCATCGCACAGAAGTGTACCACTTAGTGAATTATTGTAATTATTGCCACTAAGGAAAACTTCATGTCCCCTATTCCGACATTTGTGTGTATATGGTAAAACCCAGGTTGACTTAATATATTCATTACCCAACCTTTCATACAGGCCCGCTGGTATATGCTCTAAACAATACTGAAAGTGGAATGTTGTGACTGGAATTGAAATGGAGCCATGAATTATCCACTCAATCACAGGTTTATCGGAAACTGTCAATTGTAATCTATCTAGCTTTTCAATGCTCAGCACCGTATAGTCTGCTCCTTTTTGTGCCAAAGAGATTTGTTTATCTGTAAGGTTAAATACAGCAAACAATGACGTTGTATTGATTAGATGCCATGGCACATAGCCAGAACGCAGATTTTGCAACGTCCAGCCTAAAAGCATGATAGAATGCAATTGAGACTGACCATGTTGTAATTTTAGTAAGTCTTGTTCTATGATGTCTATAGCAGATGACACGATGCTGTCCATAGAATATATTTTGGAGGACAGAGTCGTTAACCCATTGTCCACTACAGCAAGTGCTTTCTCCAAATTAATACGATCAATTTCTCGTATTTTTTCTGCAGTTTCTATTTGCGTCACTTTCCAAGATTCGTTGTAAGCCGCATATATACCGGCGTATATGAAACATTTTTGCCTTGGCTTGCGAGGTCCCATTAAGAAATCTCGAAAATCATTGCTTTCTTTAAGTAAAGACAAGTGTTGTTTTATTTCTGGAAGTGTAGATTTTTGAAGCCATTCAAGGCAAAGCTTCTCTACACTGTAAGTAGTTACCATCCCTGGATGTTGTCTCTGGGAATATCTTGGATCGGGCCTATTCCATCTGAATCCGTGTGATTTGTTCAGGAATCTTTCATGACAGTTATTAGTGTCTGTTTGCCAGATTAACCATTTTTTCCACTTAAGATCAGTTCTGTTCTGTTTCAATATATAAGTTACGTCCACCTCCTCATCAGAATCGTTATTACTGTCAGGTGCAGGCTTTGGTAAAGACGGTTTATTTAAATCTTTTATCATAGCTAAGCCAAGACAAGAGGTTTGCTGAACAGTGTCATTCAAAATCAAAATTTGTTCTTGTATAATGCAGGCTCTGCCAATCTTTCGTGCCCCAGACAGTTTTTGTCTCTATGTTGTCTTTCCAGTAGTCAAACCCTAAAGTAGACAGTTGAGCATAAAAGTTTGCAGAATAAATTTGTTTGGTATTGGTCAACATTGTTTTCATTCCTGTGTTATTTATATTTTTAAAATAAAACATTTCTGGATTTGTAACATTAAACCCTGTAAAGCATGGACATTTTTCAAAGAATTTTCTCGAACTGCCTTTTGGCGGTGTTGGACAATGTTCCCATTGATTGAAATAACAAATAAATTTCTAGGGCTTGCAGATTTATGCAAATAATGGTGACCATAATGATTAAAACAATACATCTGGTCATAATCTGATGACCCTTCTAAGTAGTCATGTTCTGTAAATTTAGCTGATATTTCAAAAAATTTTATCATGTTGTTAATAGTCTCAAAGTCCCAATGATCAGAAAATTCACTGGGTGCGACAAAGTCACTCAAAGAAACCTTAAATTGGTGTGGAAACTTCAGTAGTTCAACCAGACCATAGATGCCATAATCAGTTCTGTCCCAAGCTATACCCCCAGGTATAGGAACGGCTGTGATGTTCACTGCTGACAGTCCTCTTTTTTCACGATGAGATGACTTGTAAGGTTTCAGGACCAAGTTGATTTTCTTACTTGCTGTGTCCATAGTACTGTATTTGCCATCAATCATCCTTCCCAAGCTCAATACTAGCACGAACCAGAGCAGGAGGAAAAGTACACCTAATCCAATCCAAAATTCCACCCATGGTGAAACCAGATATGTTTTTCTAGTAGATGAAGGAGCTCTGTTACTTTTTCCTTCAGAGCTTTGTTTGCTGGCCCATTTTCAGGTTCACTGGGATCCTCAGAAAAGTTATCGAAGTTGATAAAGTAGCCAGAAGCAGTTCTGTCAATTGTTGGGATTGCATCAGGATTACTTGAAATCACTGGAGCTGTCTCTTTCCTTGTCATATTTGTATACTCAGACGGTACATCATTGTAGACAGGTGTTTCTTGACGAACTGTTATTTGGGTTTCCAGAGGTACAAGTTCCATGGCTTTGTTACATAGTCCTTCTTTTCGTACTGCAGGTTTATCAAAGGTGATAAGTCTTTCAGTCTGAACCTCTTGGATTGTAGCAAGGTGTGGTTGTCTGCTACTTCTCGGGAGTCCACTGGGCTTACTACTTATTATTGGCCACATGATTGTGGTTTGACCAGGTCGATAGATACAACTCTGTTCTCCCTTTTACCAGCAAGGGGCGGTAGTACTACTGGTCTTGTTCCTTGGATGGCTAAGACAGGTACTGCTTTTCTGTAAGAAGGCCCAATTTCCTTCTTTACCGCAATTTTCTCCCTGACCAGATCCCCAATCTTTGGAATCCAGACAGGCCTTGCTGGGACAGGTGGTTTTTATTCAGTGGGCGTTTGCTTCTGTATTGTATTACTCAGACTTCTTCTTGTTTCATTTAAGTCCTGTAAAACAGGCAAACGATCTTTGACATCAAAGGGTTTTTATTTCACCACTGAAGTCTGACTATCGAGGTCTTCGATTATCTAGTACCAAACATTAATTCATACGGAGTGACTCCACCCAGAGAATTTCTTGGCAGATTGTTAAGACTACGTTGGACTCTTATTAGATGTTTGACACACCCATCACCCGAACCTAATACCTTAGCTGTTATGGATTGCTTTATGTCACGTTTTTTTCTTTCCACTACCGCATTACCCTCAGGATGGAAGGGACTAGAATACCGCAATGCAACGCCCAAGCTAGCCATGGCCTCCTTGTAAGCTCGAGAGCTAAACGCAGGACCCTGGTCAGACTGTAGCGTGCCAATTGCGTATGTGTCGATAAAGACTCGCACATCCTTTATAACAGTTTTGGCGTCCGCCGAGCGCTGTGGCCACATCCAAATGAGTCCACTGCGACCATGATATATTTATAGTTCCCATCCCTTTGTAAGGGACCGCAGTGGACCAGGTAAACACACACTAGTGGTTTATCTGAAATCAGGAGGGGCGTCTGTACAGGATGTTTCACTGTTGACACTTTTATTTTCTGGCAGATTTCACATTCTAGAACATAGTTCCTAGTTTGTTTCCTCATGCGTGGCCAACAATATCTTTGTTTTAATAATGATACTGTGGCGGAAATACCTGCGTGTGAAGATGCCAGTCCCTCATGTGCTGCTAAGATCAGTCCTAACCTATATTCCATGTTTGGAATTGCCCTATCCCCCACTCCAGGGATTCGAGCAAAAGGAACATTATCCGCATCAGTTATATATGAGTACTTTACTGGAAAGCCTTTCAGGAGTGTCTTACCACTGTCTTTAACTCAAGCAGTGACAGCTTGCATTATTTCTCTGTCTATTTTTGTTTTTGATCGAGTAATCGCAGCTACGGAAGCCGTTTGCACAGCTGCCTTCGCGGCTTTATCTGCCAACGAATTCCCTGCAACGTGAACGCCATCACGCTGATGACTCAGTGTATGAATCATGTGAATCTTTTGTAGTTCTTTCTGTAAAAGAACTACTTGTTCCCAAAGCGTTTTATGCTTAATTGTGCCACCTTTCGCGTCTTTGAAACCATTTTGAACCCAGTTCTGTAGATATTCATTGTAAGATTGAACGCAGTAATAGGAATCGCACACTATTAGTGTGGGGAATTCGCGATCCGTATTTTCAAGCGCCATCTTGAAAGCCTGTAGTTCAGCTCACTGAGCTGTACAGTCTCCGAGTGATTGAGTTTTAGTGACCATAGGTCTGAATTTACCTTCGCGCCAACAACCTTTAACGATCACGCACGCAGCACTAAAGGCTTGCTTGCCCCCAATTGCGGGCTGTGCTGATCCGTCAGTATATATTATACATCCGTAATGTTCTAGAGGCAGAATTTCGCTCAGCATAGGACATTCGTATTCGTATTGTAGGAATTCTTGTGTCTTTAAATTAGGGTCAATGACATATTCAACATCTGTCGCAGCAAGATAATTAACCCATTGTATCCATCTTGGATGTAAAGCCTTAGCATTAGGAATGCTTGCCTGTTACTGCCTCTAAGGTAGGTATAGGTGTAACGATCAATATGCGTTTACCCTGTGCCAGAGTTCTTTCTTTTGCTACTGCAGTTTGAACCGCTGTCAGAATTTTTTCTGTTGAAGTGAACTTCATTTCTGTTTGTGTGTACAAGTGCGATTTGAATGCAATTGGTACCTTTTCTCCTTCATTAAAGGTCAGGTATGTAAATCCGCATCTCCCTGGGATGACACGGATCACGAGATTTCGCACATTATTGCGTGTATCTAATTTTGTTTTAGTCAACATGTCTGTTTGTACTGAACGTAAAATTTCTGTATGTTTTTGAGTCCAATTAGTTGGTTTGAAATCAGGTTTATTAATTCGTCGAGAGGTTTAACCCTTTCTGCGTAGTTTAGAACATATGTTCTTCCAAAATTCAAGAAACCTAGAATTGACTGTAGGTTTTTCAGCGTTTTTGGAGGTTGGAGCAGCGCACATTTCTCTAGAAAGTTTGCTGCCAGGATCTTGCCTTCACTTGACAACTCGTATCCTAAGAATAGGACGTTGAGGTGGGCAATACGTGATTTCTTAAAATTGAATTTATACCCTTCAGATGCAAACCTAAGTATTATGGTGTTCACTCTTTTCAAGTGTACGTCCAAATCATCATCTGTAAGATAGATTTCATCGACATAAGATAATGCCTCATCTCCGTACATTTGTAGTATTTCTGCTTCTCTGGCTGAAAATAACCCTGGACTATTTTTGAATCTCTGGGGGAGACGGCAAAATTGCCCCTGTGACCCCAAGATTGAGAAAGCGGTCAAATGCCTGATTTCTGGTGCAATGTTTTGACAGAAAAACCCATTTGAAATGTCTAATGTGGTTTTATATTTTTTGCGCACAATGTTATTCATCAGTGCTGCACTATGTGAATTTTGTACTGCAAAAGTTTTGCAACAAGAGTTTAGGTGTCTGTAATCCAAAACTAGACGATATGTATTGTCTGGCTTGGAGACAGGAAACAAAGGATTGTTCATAGATGAGGTGCATGTTTCAATCACCCCTTGATATTCAAGTTGATCTAAGATCTCCCTGACTTGTTTTTTAGCTTCTTGCTTGACTGGATACTGCCTCTGTGCAGTAGGTTGATATTTTTTAACTGGATTTTGTGGTGAGAAGAGTCCTCATCCCATCCTACATGATTTTTATATAGTGCTGGAGCTTGGGCCACAGCCCATTTCCTGGCATATGTATATTTTCTAAGAATTGGAAAGTGATCTGAGAAGGCTGGCATAATTATTTCTTCGCCGTGTGGGCACTCCCTAACAACTGCAGGTGGCCAGTCTCGTTCAGCTAGAAGAATGTCATAACCCTTAAAGAGCTTCTCCCAAAAGAGTGCTCTTATTTTTCTAGTTATGTCCCCCTCCATCCGGAGTGTCACTTCATATAACTTGCGGGGTACGCTAACCCTGGTGTCTGCAGTTTCAACTTGAATGTTTTCATTCAAGTCCACTGTCTCCAGATGATCCTTCAGGATCTTGCGAACTATGGTTACTTCTGCTGCGCTGTCTAGCATTGTCTGGTCCCACTCCTCGTTCTTGAGTTGTGTCCTCAGAATCCTCGGCATGTCTGACTTTTATGCTTGCTACCTTCTTCTTTGAAAATTGAGCTTTTTTACTTTGATGAACGGGTTCTTTGTCTTTGGACTTGACGCGTTCTCCTTTGTGTTCTGACCGTCCTCTTCTTTCCGATTTCTGCGAGGAAGTCTGAAAAGATCGAGAGGGATGTGTGTCATTATCTTGATATCTATCAGGTTTACTTAAAGTATCCCTATTTCTAAGGTTGTATCTTTTTTCAGAGGGTTCCCGTTGGGGAGACCTACCTCCTCGTTGAGGAGATCTTCCTCTGGACTGAGCATATTTCTCTTTAGGAGGTGTCTGTTTATTGTTCTTCCACTTTTGTTTAGGAGCAGTGAGATTATTTTTAATAAAAGTTTTTTCAGGATTCTCTGTTAGTTGTGGTTTTAGTGGTTTTCCACCCAAACTATCTCTACCTAATTCTTCATAGGATTTTTCAATAATTCTGGCAAGCTCATAAGGTTGCTCAGTAATGTCTGTTTCTTTTAATTTCTGGTGGATTGCCACTGATGCTGCTGCTCCTCTAATGTTGGCTAATAGTATAGCCGAGACCTGTTTGAAATCTTTCAGTAATTTCATACCTATATTTAACGCCGCTTCTGGACCGTATTCATCTGTCTTAGAACATCCGGTATCACCGCCATAGACGGAACACCATGTATTTTAGTGTAGATTGAAGCAAAGACTGTGCCCCAAGTGTCACAATCCTCTACGTGTGGTGCAATCCCCATAGGTAAACAGATTGTCAGAATCCTGTGTTTCTCATGAGGTGTACTATCAGGAAATACTGCCTCTATTTGAGTAATTTTTTGTGCTAACCAGAACGGAATCTGTTCTCGTTTTGCTGGTAGTTTACCAATGACTGACTGTATAGTCTGTGGTGTATTTTTCTTTGTGTTCCCCTGGTGAGGGGTGTGCTGTGGAATTCTTACAGCTGGTTGGACTGTTAACTTCCGCATGACATATTGAACCAATTGTCTATGTATCTTAAATAATTGTTTTAGCTGAGCTAATAATTCTACATCTGACATCCTTTCAATGTCTGGATGAGGTGTATAGCTGGCTAGTACCGGCCATGTAGCTCCTGGTCTACCTAGTGGACCTAGCCTGGTAATGTTATTTTGATGTTTTAGCGCACCTTTAAACCAGAGCTGATGCTCTTGGTAAGTTAATGGAATTTCAACGTCCTCGAAAGGAACGTATTCCTCTGGAGGTTCCTCTGCCTTGTAGTAGTGGAACTCTCGTGTTCCCGCATTTGCTGCTGGAAACTGAATCCATGAATAGAATACCTCTGTCTGCCGATATTCATGTGCCTCTATGACAAAGATTACTCTGCCACCTTTTGATGATACTCCATTATTTATGAGTCTGTAAGTTATACTTTTTCTTACATTTACCGGGAGCAGTATAGCATCCCTGTCATTTTCTAAGATAGCAGCGTCATCTAAAGCCGCTTGAGCTGCTGCTGCAGCTCTCTCTATTTCGGTATCACTATCCAACATTTTAGTCGGCTGAGAGTTTGCAGAATAAGTTTCAAGGAAACAAAGATTAGGTGCACAATATTTTGAAACACTGTATCCTTCAACGTTGAATAAACCGAAAACTAATACATAGGAGTTTTTGTCCTACTCAGTTTCGGCGGGTATTGAGCCTTTCATCCACTCCAGACGTCTATTGGAGTTTTTACGGGAAAAGGGGGTCTGTGTGAAAAGCACGACGGAGTTACTCTAGTATCTAGCGTTAAATTATCGCCTTACCAAAGTTGGGCGCCATGTAGTGTAGTTCCTATATTTCCAATGGGCTCTGCGCATTAGAATAATATACCCTGCAGCTTAGACGAGGTCTGAGGTCTACTAGGTCTCTGCCGAATATATTAGACTTAATTGTGAGTGCCAGCTAGCTAAGAGGTCACTAGAAACGTTCTCGAATAAACAAGAAGGGATTAGTTTCTGACAACCATATAACATGACAACTTTGTTTCCCAGAATGAAACGTATCTCTAGAGTTGCGGAAACAATAGATGACTATTTCACTCAGTCAGAGGTGCATGCTTCGTTTCACCAGAGATGCTTTAGAAATAGAGAGACGGGCGTTTTCAATAAAAGTATTTATTGAACAGTCTTATTTCTTAAGCATAGGAAATGCACTGCTACAATTGAAATGCTAGTTAAGAAGTACAATGCATAAAATACGAATAGTATTATAAAATAGTACTGTAAAAGCATGATATGGTTTCTAAGCCATAAACATAGAATACATAAAATACATAAAATACATACACTTATAAAATAGTGGCTAAAAGTACTCAACTGGTGCTTCTAACAAATGCCTACCCCGGTATACCTAACCTAAGCCTAGTACGAGGGAGGAATAAGTGAGGAGTAGTTTAGAATTTAGTATCTCTCTGCCAAGAATCTGTTCAAGAATTCTCTAGGGATCTAATCATCTCCGTACCTTGGGTTTTAGAATGATAGAGGTCTTGTATCTCTCTCTCGGGACTCGATCTCCCAGCAACCCACAAGGGTAGCCAGGAAACACTGGAGCTGGATTTCTCGGCAGGAGAAAAGACAGCGTCTTTTTAGTGTGTCAGTTGGAGGGTCGGCTTCCTTCAGCACTTGCAGCAGCAGGGCGTCGGGCAAGTAGTTAGTCGATCTGCTCCGGAACCACTGTGTGTTTGACTGGAGAAATGTAGGCATATTTATACCCCTGAAGGTGCCGGGTCTGACGTAAGATTGGACATAATATCGTCACTAGTGCCTTAGTTCCTTGAAAACTCCCAGATTTCTTGGATAAATTAGTATTCAAGCAGGGAGAGGTTCCTGACTGCTGAAGGCTGGTTTTACCACGAAATCAATGTGGATTCTCGGAGTTTAGTGGAAGTAGCCATGCTGTATTAGGGCTGCGCAGGCTATAACTAAATAAGGCAATGATTCTTTATGCCTATATAAGGAATGGATGGTTTACACCTATATATGGACATGAATCGGGAAAAATTACACTAGGGTCCTAGATTCGCACAAAACATAACGACAACAAAACCAAAGCCGGTGGAGCTGTGGCTGATCCAGACGATGCAGCTTTTAACATCACAGGTTTCCAAGAAACCGACGAGGATGCTATAAGCATTCATCTAAATTTAAGGAAAGCCATCACTATAAAACTTATAAAACATGGCCTAACATCGAGAGGTGGTAGGGCAGTTTTTGTGATAGAGGCACATGAATATCACCAGACAGAGGTATTCTATTCTTGGATAGTCTTCCCTGAAGCAAATGCAGTGACACATGTGTTTCACTTCTACAAAGAAGATGAACCACCAGAGGAATACATTCCTTTCGTGGATATTGAAATTCCACTCACTTACCAGGAGCATGAGCTCTGGTTTAAAGGCACCCTAAACCATTTAAATCACATTACCAGGCTCAGTCCACTAGGTAGACCAGGAGCAACATGGTCGGCCATAGCCGGCCACACACCTGACCCTGACATTGAAGCAATGTCGGATGATGAATTACTTAGTAATATACAAAGATTAGTAGAATTTTACAGTTAAAACACAACTGTCTGAAAGTCCTGAAAAGGTCTTTACTAAAACACTCCTACTCCTTCTGAAAAGAAGTGGAAAAACACTAAACAAACTTCTAAAGAGAAACGTTCTTATTCCAGAGGTAGGTCTCCTCAAAAGGAGCACTCTGAAAGGAGGTATACCCTCAGGAATAGGGACAATTTGAGAAAACCTGATAAATATCAAGACACTGATACACATTCCTCTCGTACCTTTCAGACTTTGTCACAAAAATCCGAAAGAAGAGGACGATAAGAAAACAAAGAAGAACGCGGGAAGTCCAATGACGATCAACACGTTCAGAAAAGCAAGAAACCTCAATACACCAAAAAGTAGCAGGTCTAAAAATCAGACATGTCGAGGATCTTGAGGACACAACTCAAGAACGGAGAATGGGCTCAGTCAATGTTGGACAGCGCAGCAGAAGTCACCATAGCTCGCCAGAACATGAAGGATCATCTGGAGACAGTGGACTTGAATGAATTCATTCAAGTAAGTGAAACTGCTGATACCAGGGTTAGTTCTCCACATAGGTTATATGAAATAACACTCCGGATGAAAAGAGACATACCAAGAAAAGTGAGAGCACTCTTTTGGGAGCAATTTTCTATGGGTTATGACATTCTTCTAGCTGAAAAAGACTGGCAACCATCCCACAGGGAAAGCCAGGACGGGTTCCCCAGAGTTATAGAGCGCCGGGACGCCCCGTTGTTGGGGCAGCTGTGCGCTTTACAAGTATACTACATTTACATTTTACATTTACATTTGTCAGGGAGCGCCCACATGGCGAATACATCATTATGCCAGCCTTCTCTAATCATATTCCAATTCATTTAAAGTATACATATGCCAGAAAATGGGCAGTGGCCCAAGCTCCAGCATTATACAACAATCATATAGGATGGGCTGAGGACTCGCCTCGCCATAAAATGCAACAGAAAAATCAACCAACTGCACAAAGTCAGTACCCAGTTAAGTAAGAAGCTAAAAAACAGGTCAGGGAGATATTAGATCAACTTGAATACCAGGGGGTGATTGAAACATGCACCTCGTCAATAAACAATCCTTTGTTTCCTGTATCCAAACCAGACAATACATATCGTCTAGTATTGGATTACAGACATCTAAATTCTTGTTGCAAAACATTTGCAGTGCAAAATGCACACAGTATAGCATTAATGAATAACATTGTGCGTAAAAAATATAAAACCACATTCGATATTTCTAACGGTTTCTTTTGTCAAAACATTGCACCAGAAAGTAGGTATTTAACCGCTTTCTCAATTATGGGGACACAGCGTCACTTCTGTCGTCTCCCCCAAGGAATCAAGAAAAGTCCTGGGTTATGTTCAGCAAGGGTAACAGAGTTATTACAAACTTATGATGATGAAGCATTATCATATGTGGATGACATCTATCTGACAGATGATGACTTGGATAGGCACTTGAATAGGGTGAATACAATTATACTTGAATTCGCCTCTGAGGGGTACAAATTCAATTTAAAAAAATCAAGAATTGCCCATTTAAACGTCCTATTTTTAGGATATGAACTTTCAAGTGATGGCAAAAGCCTGGTAGCAAATTATCCAGAGAAATGTGTGCTGCTCCAACCTCCAAAAATGTTGAAAAACCTACATTCGATTCTAGGATTCTTACATTTCGGAAGAACTTACATTCTAAACTACGCAGAAAGAGTTAAACTTCTCTACAAATTAATCAAACCTGATTGTAAAACAGTAAATTGGACACAAAAACACACAGAAATTTTGCGTTCACTACAAACAGACATGTTAGCAACAAAACATTTGCAAACACGCGTAAACGTACGCAACTTAGTGATACGAATCATTCCGGGTCAATGCGGATTCACCTACTTAACTTAAAACGAAGGTGAAAAAGTACCAATAGCTTACAAATCACATTTGTATACAACAGCAGAAATGAAATTCACTTCTACAGAAAAAATTCTGACAGCGGTTCAGACTGCTGTAGCAAAAGAAAGAGCCCTAGCACAGGGGAAACGCATCATGGTCGTAACTCCTGTACCTGCCTTAGAAGCAGTGACAAAAAAGAGCATTCCAAATGCTAAAGCTTTACTTCCGAGATGGATACAATGGTTTAATTCTCTTGCTGCAACTGATGTTGAATACGTTTTTGATCCATAATTAAAAACACAAGCATTTCTACAATACGTTCATGAATGTCCTCTGCCTACTGAAATTCTGCTTCTTGACCAGTATGAATGTATAATTTATACTGACAGATCGTCTCAACCGCTACGGAGGGTAAACAAGACTATAGTGCGGCGTGCACGATCTTTAAAGGTCGCTGGCGCAATGCCAAATTCCGACCAATGGTCACAAAAACTCAATCTCTAGGAGATTGTACAGCTCAGCGAGCTGAACTACAAGCATTCAAGATGGCACTTGAAAACACGGATCGCGAATTCCCCACACTCATAAAATGCGATTCGTATTATTGAGTTCAATCTTACAATGAATACTTGCAAAACCGGATTCAAAACGGTTACAAAGATGCAAAAGGTGGCACAATCAAGCATAAACTGCTTTGGGAACAAGTAGTTCAGTTACAACAAGGACTACAAAACACTCACTTGATAGATACACTGAGTCATCAACGTGATGGCATTTGCATTGAAGGGAATTCATTGGCTGATGAAGCCGCGAAGGCAGCTGTGCAAACGGCTTCCGCAGCTGCAATCACTCATTCAAAAACTAAAATAGAAAGTGAAATAATGCTGGCTGTCAATGCAACAAGCAAAGGCAGTAGTAGTATGTTACCTAAAGGGTTTCCACTCAAATACTCATATATAACTGAGGTGAACAACGTTCCATTTGCCCGAATCCCTGGAGTGGGGGATAGGGTGAATTCCAAACATGGAACATAGATTGGACTAATCTTAGCAGCACATGAAGGGATTGCCTCTGCACATGCAGGTGTTTCCGCCACAGTGTCATTATTGAAACAGAGATACTGGTGGCCGTGCATGAGGAAACAAATCAGAAACTATTTTTTGGAATGTGAAATATGCCAAAAGATGAAAGTCTCTACTGTGAAACATCCTGCGCAGACGCCCCTGCTAATTGCAGATAAACCATTAGCTTTTGTTTACCTGGACCACTGCGGGCGCTTACAGAGGGATGGTAACTATAAATACATCATGGTCGCAGTGGATTTGTGTTCAAGGTTCATTTGGATGTGGCCTCAGCGCTCGGCTGACACTCGAACTGTTATAAAAGATTTGCAAGTCTTTATCGGCACATACGCAGTTGGCACGCTACATTCTGACCAGGGTCCTGCGTTTAGTTCTCGAGCATACAAGGAGGCCATGGCCAGGTTAGGCGTTGCATTGCGGTACTCTAGTCCATTCCATTCTAAGGGAAATTCGGTTGTGGAGAGAAAAAAACGGGACATTAAGCAATCTATAACAGCTAGGGTATTAGGCTCGGTTGACGGGTTGGTCAAACATCTAATAAGTGTCAAACATAGTGTTAACAATCTGCCAAGAAGTTCTCTAGGGGGTATCACTCCACATGAAGTCCTTTTTGGGACCAGAATGTTAGTAGCAGACCTCGATTGTCAGACTTCAATGGTAGACCAAAAAGCATTTGGATATCAAAGACCGTTTGGCTGTTTTACAGGACTTAAATGAAATAAGAACGAAACAAAGCAATGTGTTCCTGAAGCCAACCACCACTGAAGAAAACCCGACTGTCCCAGCAAGGCCTGTCTGGATCCAAAAGCTTGGTGATCTAGTCAGAGAAAAGATAGCGGACAAGAAGGAATTTGGGCCTTCTTACAGACAACCAGTACCTGTCCTAGCAATCCACGGATCAAGAACAGTATTACTGCTGCCCCTTGCTGGTAAAAAGGAGAACAGGTTTGTGTCAATCAACCTGGTCAAACCACATCATGTGGCCGATACTAAGCAGTAGGCCAAGTGGACTACGACCAAGTAGCAGACGCCCTATTCTAGCTACTATCCAAGAGGTTCAAACTGAGAGACTCATCACCTTTGAGGAATCTGCAGTGTGAAATAAAGGAGTATGCAAAAAAGCTATGGAACTTGTACCTCTTGAGACCCAAATAACAGTTCGTCAAGAAACACCTGTCTACAACGAAGTAACAAGTGATCAAGTGGTTCCAGCGATTTCAACTAATCCTGATGCAATCCCAACAATTGATAGAACTGCCTCTGGCTATTTCATTAACTTTGATACGTTTTCTGAGGATCCCAGCAAACCTGAAACGACGCCAGCAAAAAGAAATTTCAAAGAACAAGCAACAGACCTTTTTCATCATCTGGAAAAGACTTATCTGGTTTCACCATGGATTGAACTTTGGATTGTGTTGGGTGTACTATTTCTTCTACTTTGGTTGACTCTGGTAATAACTCTGGGAATGTTGATAAATGGAAGATATGTCAAAATGGACACAGCAAGTAAGAACATCAACGTACTACTCAAGCCACACAAATCATCTCATCGTGAACAAAGAAACTTGTCATCAGTGAACATCATAGCCATTCCTATACCTGGGGGTATAGCTTGGGACAAGACTGAATATGACTTTTTTGGCCCATCTGAGCTGTTGAAGATTCCACATTTATTCAAGATTTCATTAAGTGGCTTTGTTTCGTCTAGTACCTTTTCTGATGATTGGGACTTCGAGACTGTTAATAATATGATGTCAGACTTAGAAATGTCTGCAGTATTCACAAATCATGAATATTTAGAACGTTCATCAGACTATGAACAAATGTATTGTTATAATCATTATGGTCATCATTTCTTGCACAAATCTGCAAATCCTAGAAATGTATTAATGTATAACCAATGGGAACATTGTCCTACGCCACCAAAGGGTAGCTCCAAAACTTTTGCCAATAAGTTTCCATACTTTTCAGGGTTCAATGTGTCAAATGCTGAATCATTTTACTTTAAAAATGTAAACAAAACAGGACTGAAAAGTATGTTGACCAATACAAAACAGATTTATTCTGCAGCCTTTTATTGCCCAACTGTCTAAACTAGGTTTCGACTTTTGGCAAGACAACATTGAGACAAAAACTGTCTGGGATACAAAAGATTGGCAGGTTCAGGGGGTAGAAGCTATGTTTAGAACCTGCATCATCCCTGAGCAAATTATGCTTTTGAATGACACTGTCCAACAGACATCTTGCCTTGGGTTAGCCAAGATAAAAGACCTGAACAATCCGTCCATACCTACACCCACACCTGATAGCAGTAACACTTCAGAGGGGGAGGTCGAGGTACATACTATTTTGCATCACAACAGAGCAGATCCAGATTGGAAAAAAACGGTTGATCTGGCCCACAGACACAAACAACTGTCAATATAGATTCCTGAACAAAACACAGGGTTTCACATTTACTAGGCCAGACCCAAGATATGTTCAAAGACAGCATCCTGGAATAGTAACAACATAAAGTGTAGGGAAGCGCTGCCTTGATTGGCTACATAGATCTACACTTAAGGATGTAAAGGAACACTTATCTTTACTTAAAGATGGCGCTGATCGTAGGGAATTCTTGCTAGGACCAAGAAAACTGCGTCATAAACATTTTATATATGCCATCTGCTTATAATGAAGCATGGAAGATTACGCAAGCAGAGACTGCAGAACGACTACGAGAAATTGATTGTATTAATTTAGAGAAAACTCTCTCTGTGGTTGACAATGGGTTAACAACTCTGTCGTCCAGGATATATTCATTGAACAGCATATTGTCTTCTGCCATAGACAGAATTCCTGTTGCCCTTATATAGGCGTAGAAATCCAGTCCTTATTTAGGCATAGCCCATGCTACCCAAATACAGGCATGGCTACTTCCATCCGTTCATCTACGCCACAACGATATCTTGGAAAACCAGACTCTTAAGCAGAAGGGACTTCCCCTAACCTGGATATTGATTTTTCAAGAAACTCATTATTATGCATGAACAACTATTCCTTAGGGGTTCATCCATGACGTTCATATGCCTGACTTTACATCAAAGCTGGCATTTCTGAACAACTTCAAGGTATCAATATACCTTCACTTGCTATAGCAAAGCAAAGTGTGGTTCGGTGTAGTTCGACTACCTACTTGCCCGACGCAGCTCGCTACAGCAGGTGCCAAAGGAAGCAGACTCTACAGCTGGCGCACTGACAAAGAAGCTGTCATCCTCCTGCCAAGAATCCAGCTCCAGTGTTTCTGACTCCACTTGCAGGGTGTTGGGAAATCGGGTCCCGAGACAGAGATACCAACCTCTTTCATTCTAGGGTATGGAGCTGATTAGAACCTAGAGAAACCTTTGGCAATTCTTGGCAGAACTAAAACTTATGCTAAGCAGCACCTACTTCTTCCCTGGTACTAGACCTAGGTTAGGTACATTGGGGTAGGCGTGTTTTAGAAGCACCAGTTGAGTATTTTAGCCTGTGTTATTTATGTATGTATTTTTACATGTCATATCAACAGACAATGCTATTACAATATTATTTTATATTACTGTTCTCGCTGTACGCATTATACTTTGCATTCTATCTAACGATTGTAGCAGTTCACCTCTCTTGCATGAGAAAGAAGACTGTTCAATAAATCCCTCTTATTGAAACGCCTGTCTCTCTATTTCTGTGCAACTCTGTAGAAACGAAGCATGCACGATTGACTGAGTGAACTAGTTATCTATTGTTTCCACGACTTTGAAGATATTTGTTCCAGTCCTAGGGAAACAAAGTTGTCATGTTTATGCGGTTGTTAGAAACTAATCCCTTCTTGTTTATTCGAGAAAGTTTCTAGTGACCTCTGAGTTAGTCGGCAAACACAATTAAGTTTAATATACTCGATAGAAACATACTGACCTCAGTCCTATGTCAAATCTATAGTGTATATTATTCCATTGCGCAGAGCCTATTGGGAATATAGGACCTACACTGCAGATGCAGCTGCCTGCCAGCTGATGGATGGGATCTTCTTTGTAAAGAATAAAACTACAATATCTGCCTTCCTGTTTCCAGTCTTTCATTCCTGGAATACTTCAATAATATGCGTCCTTCCAAAGGTAATATTACTGTTCCTGATCAGATGAATAAATGACAGTGAGATTCTGTCAGGATTTCATAGACTAACGCACTTGTTTATTGTATGCCATTGACTTGCTATATGTTTATATAATTATCGTTTTATAAGTATGCAAATGTATTTTGACTTCTGCATTCAGTACTGTACATTTTTCAGCAAGCTCATCTTGTATGTAATTGAAAAATCATATATACAAGCCGTTATTATTTACTGCATTTCATCAGTTACCTTACAATTATTTATTTTCTTCTCCATTAACATTTCCTACACCGTGGCAAATGGATCCACCAATCAGGGCAGCTGTACATTGGAGAGTCACATTGGTGCATTGCATGTTTCCCTTCAATCTCCCCCTCCCATGCCACTGAAGGGTTCTTTCTTCAAGATAATTCCTGCGAAATATTCTTCATATGCGAAAGGTAATAGAGCCTTGTAGAGATCAGTCCACTTCATAGGACCCATGTGGACTTGAGTAAAAGGCTGGCATTTCCCTCAAAACCTGTCCATTTCAAGCCATATTCCTCAGAGCTGTCCTCCTTTAAGTTGCGTACACGGATTCAGTTCGCAAAGCACTCCCTGCATTATACCTCATCAAAAATGTCCTTGAAATCAGAGAAACATGTTGTTACCACTGTTCATAGGGCCATGCATTTAGGTCCATTTTTATCAATATTTTACATGGCACAACACAGCAAGACAGCTTTCTGTGATGTCTGCGACAAATGGAGAGGGCAGGAATGTGCCATATCTACTAGTATATGCCAAGCACTAATGCAGGAACCTTTGCACCATTGAATACCTTCCCGCACAAAAACAATCATCCATGGCTTTTTCCCCTTTCTCCCTGTTTCAGCTCCCCTGAGAAGGCAAAGTATTGTAATACATTCCCACTTTTTCTATTGATACTAAGGGCCTGATTTAGATCTTGGCAGAGGGGAATACTCCATCAAAAACATGACAGAATCGTAAGACGTGACAGATTTACTATCCGCTGTATTACGATCCTATTAAATCCTATGGGGATCATAATAAGGGGACAGGCTATTCGTCGCGTTTGTGACAGAGTATTCCTTCTGCTGAGATCTAAATCAGCCCCTAAATCTGGGAATGCACCAAAATCCTTGGGTGGATGTGTGGGAACACCCACAGTCCACCTATCGAACGCCTTCCCAGGGCAGAGTAAAGTAAGGCAGCGACTTGCACTGCCTTGCTTCACTCCAAAATTACTATTCCACGCAGAGCCATGCAAGTTGGCTCTTTGTGGCAAAGCAAATCTCACTTAAGGACCTGTGTTGGACTTGCATCACCTTTCCTGATGCATGGGCAACGAAAGCCCTTGATAAATCTAGCCCTTACAATATTGTGTTCAATATTTGACAAGACATATACACAGTGGCGGCTGTCAAACTTTGAAAGTGGTAAGGCATAAGACAAAGTCATGAATTTGCCAGTGGAAGAGAGTGCAGCGAGGGAAGACAACTGCTCCAAAAGAGGTTTGGCACTATCTGAGACATGCATGCAGTCTGTAGCCACAAGTGGCTATAACATGGAAATAAGGCTTAATGGCTGAGCTGCTAGTTTTGGAACTGGGAGACCAGGTTCGAGCCCTAGCGTAGACTTACCAACCTGTGATTATGGACAAATCACTTAACCTGCCCAGGCCTAAGAAAAAAATCTGACTGACATCATGTAATGTAATCTAGTGCTGAGGCAAAGCGATCTGATTCCTTTAGAGCAAGTTTGCTCAATAAACAAAATGCAGCAGTCACAGAGATTTAGATGCAATAAGTCAACTGAGTGGTTTATTTTCCTACGTACAGAAATATAAATGTGCATGCGTTCACGTATTCCAGCTGATAGCTCACAGCTAGGTGAAGCCGGAGAAGTCCGCCATAAAATGAAGAGCAAGCAAAATCAATATTTTTTATTCAAATGCGAAACAAAATCCAGTTGAATTCGCTGGAGAAAAACACAATACGAGGCATCTGGATCAGAGAATGTCCTTCTAGTATACCCCAGCCACGCTTACTGGTGACCTACATCCAGGGCTGGCACTAGGCATGCGCAGCGTGGGCAGCTGCCCAGGGCCCCGCATCTGCTCGCAGCCATGGGGCCTTGCACCTTTAAAGACTCCAGAGTTTTGAGGGCCAGGGGGTCCCCTAAGAGTTTACATTTTTTTTTTTATTATTCTCCCCTGCTGGCCCCTCTCTGTGGGCCTAATGGCTGCATCTGCATGTTCATGACAGCAATCGGACAGGTTATTAAAGTGCCTTTACCTGTGTAGTGGCCCTGCCCATGTATGAATGAAAAGCAGACTATCCTGCAGGGGCACAGCAAAGGATAGAGGGGCCATGGTGGCGCATCACAATGGAAACTGCTCACCAAGGACTGGTGGAAAGGGAGCAGAGCTGCGAATAAAAGGAGCAAGACAAACGGAATAAAGGGGGGCAGATAGGTGTGCTTTTGCTTTACTTATGGTTTTGATAAAGTACCGACACTAGTGCATTTAACAACCACAGCAGTGGTGCTGTGCATTATGACATGATTTAAATGACAAAGCAAGTGCTCGGAGCACACTCTGTGTCTTTCTGAGCCTATATTTGTCACGCGTTACAAAGACACGTGCAGTAGAGGTGCTTGAAAAATAGTGTCACGCTGCAGTCTATGCTGGCCTCTAAACTGCTAAATGTCACAGCGTTAGTTTGTTTTTTTAGTTGCCTGTGTCCATCAGTGCGCAATGTACTTAGCAAGCTTCTAGGCTGCTGTGTCCACAAACGTCAGAGGTTTCACACTGTCCTGTGTTCCGATCGTGTACTGGTGAATACTGAGGTTTGAACACCTAGCTCATTGATGCCCAAGGCAGGTAAGGGACACAGGCCACAATTCACAAAGGTTCATTCCGAGTAATTGCACCCGGCTCAAAGCTTCTGCACAAATTGATCGAACCCCTTGGACTTGTTGCAGCAGAAGTGGGAAAACTGAGTGTCCAAAGGGTGCGATGAAGGGAGCAATGTGCACAAAATATCACAGAAAAGGTTTTTCTCAGGTTATTCCACCCTAAATGCCTTAGGAGCAAACTCTGGTATTAAGCCATGCACGAACATCATATACCCGGGGCTATTTGATTGGGATTCTTACATGGCACTGTGAATAAGGGCACAGGATGTCTAAACTAAGCCCTGTGTCTGCTTTTTAGGGTATACATAAGCACTGCCTTTCGACTCATGCTTGACATATGTCATCGTGCACATACACCACATTAACATCTTCGTGATTGTTTTAGTGGCACATGGCCACGCATTTTAACGTGCACGATGTGAAAACAGTACACATTTGTGGGATTTCTCGACCTTGTTAAACAGCTTTTCCTGATCCTGAATGTACATTGGGGGACCGGATAAGTGCAGAAATTCCTTCCTCTGTGTTGTGATGGTAGGTACTTGCAATTCTACCTAAGGGAGTAGAAAGTCTCAAGTAGGACACCGTATCAGATCGCCCCCATCTGGGGTGCAGCAGAGGGGCAGAATCATGTAAAAGTGGATGGAGCAGGGTTTAAAGTGTGCTGTGTCACTTGAGTCTTAGAACAGGTAGTACATTAAAATGGATATTGAAAAGGGGCCCTACATTCATGCCCTTTACTTTGCCTGCAAAAACATTGATCCAGTGTCTGCACAATGAGCGAAAGTTCTGAAAAGCAAGTAATTAGACTGGTCCGCCCATTTTTGCCCTCACCCTCAGAGGGAAAAAACAAACCTTAACTCTGTAGCAGTGACACCCTTCACTACCTTTAATATAACTTCAACGAGACGCGTTATAGTTTTTTCAGTCTCATCATTTGAGAACTGAAACATTTTCAACATTATATACAAGGAAGCTGTAGATGTTGCTTATTCATCTTATGCAACTAATAACCACTGGCAAAGCCAATAGTCCTGGCTTGTTGTAGGAGTAATGTTAGTTGTTGCATTATTTATCTGGATGCAGTGACAGAAGCAGCAAAAAAACAGTCGGGCTGCACGGTATGCTATGCACAAATTTATATAACTTACATGTTTTTAAGCGACACCCTTAATTACATCAGCCATTCCACTTTGAAAGCACCCCCCCACCCCCAGTTTTTTCATCCCACTTAAAGCCCTGCTGTCAGGTCGATATTTAGGCCGTTTTTTTGGCTACTTGTTAACTTGCTTTATTGTCAGGTGAGCCGGTTTTTACTGTTGATTTTTTAGATATTAAAACAAACATTGCCTGCAGCAAACTCAACTCAGTGCAGTCTTCCATACCTTACAAAACACTTATACCGCATGTCTTTACAAGTTGAAAACGGCCATAGTTTGCAAACATGGGACACTTTTCAAGCTAACTAACTCACTAATGGGGGGGGGCCTCTTTTAATTCGGTACACGGTCTATTTTCTGTCCCAGTCTGATGCTGCATGTTAGGGAGGGCCACTGTAATTATGCGATGGTGCGGTGGCAACGATTTCTGCATAATTATGCATTTGCCGCATTTGCCACATAATCCACCATCTCCTGCATAATCTACAGATTTTAACAACAACATTGCTTTCTATCTCAAACGGTTCAAAAGTTATTAAAAATGCAGCAACATGTCTTGCCGCATGTGGGAAGGCCCTTTGAAAAGCTGGAATAGTCAACTTTCTGTTCCCACTGCTAAATGTGGGTGTTAATTAGGTACTAATGGGTGCAACCAATGTCCAAACAGTTTTACCAAGTTTAAAAAGTGCAAAAAAATTAAGTAATACTATTTCAAATTGTGCCATATTATGCCGCATAATTTGCCTTTTCTTGACGCATAATTTCCTTACCCTGCCACATAATTTAGCCCTCTCCTGCCACATAATTCCTGCGGTCCTGATGTTAGGGTAATCCATGGCAGTGATTTTGTTCCTGTTTATATTTCCCATGCTTTACTTAATCTTGAATTCCCCAAGAGTGCTAATTATTTCCAGCATGTGTGTTTCTGTATTTCCTTTCACAGCATATTACTCTTGGATGATGCACCCTTTGTGCTGAGTTGCTGCCAGGTGTTTCTAACAGGCTACAGTTGAGCACTTTGGAGTTGAGTCTGCAGGCAGTACAACTTTCACACTGTGCCTGTCTGTGGTTCAAAAAGGTGTTCAGATTACATGATCATTCAAAATATGGCCTCTCTGCTGAGCACAAAGAGCAATGGTCCTCCATTCTAGTTGTAATTCTATGCAAATGTGTGTGAAGGAGCTACTTATTGATCAAAACAACAATGTGAAAGTAAAATAATGTATTATTGTTACTCATTTAGCTTAAACAGCTAACAACTATTGACAAAACCAATACTCCTGGCTGGTTTTAGGTGTATGTCAGTTGTAGTGTTATATTTCTGGTTTCTTGCTGATATCTTGCACATATTGATACCCAGCCATAATTTCCCTCAGTGGCAATCAGGTCTCTGCCGAAGGATATGTTTGTATGTGCATGCTAGCAGTAGATTTCTGAATGAAGACAAATTCATTAAAACTTTATAGTAACAAATCAAGGTTTCTCATTTTTAAATGATCTCACACCATATGGCTTTCTATTTGGTGGCTGGTGGAAGTAAGTCAATCGCCCACATGGGCAGAGTCAGCAAATAAATCTTGGATTCATTTTCCAGCAACTTCTCTTGTTTTCAGAAAATAATAACCATTTTTCATCCACTTGCCTTTACTACATCCATAAGCACCAGAAAATCATTCCCTTTCTGCCCTCTCACTACCATGAGGGTGTTGTACAGTCAATTATCTTCTCACTAGATTAAGCAAATGCCCTTTTTCTTGGGCTTCCTGCCTTCTTGCATTTAGTACCCTTCAAATCCTTCAGAACCATGCTAGGCTCCTCATCTGAGATGGCTGCATTGCTATGCCATTTCTTCTCACCTTTTTGCTGTCTGTTGGGATTTTGGTGCAAAACCCTCTATCTATAAGGCACCATCCATTGTTGTTGTGTACTGCATTAAAAAGGATCTATCTTTCTACAGCACTCCTTACGTTCAGTCCAGAACCCCATACTCAGTGCCAACCAAACTCCTGTGCCATCCTAAAATTTAGATGGCCCTGATTGGAGGCAGATCCTTCTCCTTTCTAGTTGTGCAGGACTGGAACTATCACCCTCTTGATCTATGGTGTAACGCCAGTGTTTTGGAAATACACTCAAAACTGTCTTTTCTCCACTCAAGTAAAGTTTGCACCTCTCTTTTGGGAAACTCTTAATGCCAGAATCAGAATGACTGGTTAGCATATCATTTCATTCATCCCATTCAATAGAACAATAAACAAGTTTAATTCATTTAAACTACATTTAAACGTCATTTAATCTACTTAATAGCAATTTAATATCTATGTACGTATTTTATTAGGATTATTAATGCTATTTTAACCATGTTACTGATATCCAAATTAGGTAAGTAGCTTCTTGCAAAGCAGCTTCATCAATACCATATAACTAATGGCCAATTGATATTACTTCCTATAATGTCACTTCCTGTGAGGTTAAATCTTATGCAAATGATAGGGGCCTCGATGTTCCTATTCTGCCCGGGTCCCCACATATCCTAGGACCGGCCCTGCCTACATCCTATGGCCGGTTCTATTCTAACTGCGGAGATGATTGCGCCACTTACAAGTCACAGGTTCACTGTTCAACTCCTAGTAAGATAGCTCAGTTGGGTAATGTGTGCACTGCAGACACCTTTGTGTTACCTACAGTTCATGGGTTGCAGCTTTTAGTAAGCTAGTTTAGAAAGCTCGTCCCATTTACTGTACAGTTCAGATCTGTGTATATTCTGCCGTTTTCAGATTTGGACCCCGGCAAAAGTAAGTCAGCCTTTCTATTTTCAAGGGTTAATAAAACAGGACACACAGCTGTGGTGGTTATCAAATGCGTGCCATACTGGGGAGAGAGCGAGGCACCCTCCCCCCACCCCCAGCCGGAACTGCCACAGTAACGTCGCATGCAAACACAGTCTGCACCAGCCAATCCAAACGCTGCTCTTGCTGTTGCAGCAGCGCCTGGATTGACTGGGGCAGGCTGCCTCAACGCTCATACTGAGACTGGGCGATCCGGCTTTGAGTCACCCCCGGTCTCACTGATGCAAAGGAGGGGACACAACTGGGAGGCCTCTAGTGCAGTATTTGGATAACAATAAACAGCGTGAGGGAGAACTTGTACAAACATCTTCATGTGCATTCATCAAAACAATCTTTATTGTGAATCTCGGGCACACCATTTGTTATACCTAATAAATGCATGAATGAGTAAAATCAGTTGTACAGTGCATACCAAAAAGAAACGTCTCTATATGTTTATTTTTTATTTTTGCAGCACTGGTCATCTGACTCAGGTCTAGAACTCTAAAATGAACAATAAGATGATACACCCATTAAGGCACTGCGATTCAAATTACAGATTAAGTTTGTTAGTATTTGGCACATCTGTACTGTTCCAACCATAATCAGACCAAGGACCTGCTGAATGGAGTCTTCTGTTAATCAAAATTTTACTACTGGAAGTATATGAAAAACAGTGTGGTCAAAGTAGCAGATGTAGGTGTTAACAGCTGAAATACTGCCTGCTTCTGGGTCTCAAACAATCCAAATCAACACTGGTTGAATAGTGTTACCTTTTTCCACTCTCTCTAAACTCACAAAAGGTGGTGGGAGGACTGCTTGTAAATAGTCTAACACCTAGCAATCGCACTGGGTAGGATTCCAACCCATGTTTTTCTACCACTGCCCCATTTTAGACAGAGGCTGCCTCTTGCAAATCAGTACCAACCATATTCCTCATGGGAACAGTCTATCTTGAACTCCCAGGCGAAGCACCAACAAGAAGGAACCGCAGGCAACATCACAAAGACTCTGCCTGAGCACTCTCACAAAGGGTTTAACACTGGTCTATTGTGACCCCACACAAGCTGGGTACAGGACAGGGAGGATGGAGATGCCTGACAAACCAGGGGGGTGAAAATCTCGAGAAGCTTCCTCAATTTCAAAGTGGGTGCCAGGTATAAATATTGGACCTCACACCCCAACTCTTCAGATCTACTGAACCTGTTGACTCTACCAGGAAGAAGGACTACTGAGCTGCTGAAATGACTGCCACAATGCAGGACTGCTGCCCTGCTGCTCTGCTACCCTTGTTTGTGAGTGAGGGCTGGACCTGCATCTCTAAACCTACGACACCAGAGTGACCCCAAAGGCTGGCTTGGGTCGGATGGTGCTATGCTAGCCATCTGTGGATCCAGCAGACCTGACGTATTTCCTCTGCGGTGATGCATCTCCTGCAGAACCAGCGCAATGTCTACTGCGCTAACTTCCCCGATGCAAGGACTTTGCATCGCCCATCACAGCCCATCGTAGCCAATGTATCTGTGCACAAGGTCATCGCCTCGCCCAACATAGCCAATCAGAACTGCCAGTGTGCCCCACCCGGACCTCACATCGTTTCTGCTGTGCGATGTATCCTTGACACAGGACTCTGCATCGCTTCGCCACTAGGATTAAGATACTGGGTTCAGCAGGCCTTAGTGGGTCCTTGTTGGCAATCCATGTTCCAACACAGTCGGCCTGAAATTGTACTTTGTCCCAACCCCATGTGATGAGATGACTACAGTTGGCCCTTTGTGCTGTTTAGTGCTAATTTCACTGAAATCCTTAAACTTGCCTTTCCTCGGTTCTACTGATTGGATTATTTGCGTTTTTGTCTAGGTTTATTTATTAAAACTTACTCTATGTAGGTGTGGGATTTTTCTTTTGTTGTGTTTTCACTTTATTACTGTTTGAAGTGCCTCATAAATACTTTACATATTGCCTCTAAGTTAAGCCTGACTGTTTTCAGTCGCAGCGGGCATGACTCGTGGGTGTAGGATTTGCGCGGAGGGAATTACATTTTTTTAAAACTTACCTTACCGGGTCCCGTGCCGCCTCCGCTCCTGGCTGGGTCCCACGTTTTTCTACTTCTTTCCTGCTTGGTAGGAACAGGAAGAAGGCATCCTCCCTCCCCTCCCCATAGCCAATCACAATGCTGCAATGGCAGCGTTGTGATTGGTGAGGACGGCGCCCGCGCCTATGGGAAGACCATTTTCTCTAAGTAGGCTGCATGCAGCCTACATAGAGAAAATCCAGAGTGTGCATGACTGGGTTGTGCCCCCAAAAGGGCCGACCAAACAGTCAGGGCTCACAGCATTGGGCAAGCTACTCCTCCCCGACCCGCCCACCCGTCCGCCCCCAACCAGGCATACCCTTCTGCTTTCTCGCAGTGTGAGAAGCAGAAACATAAAATGGTATGTAAAATACCAATTTATGTTTCTGCTTCTCGCACTGTGAGAAAGCAGTGGGGCGAAGCTCCTCCGCCCTAATGGAGGAGCCCCCCCTGACTGCTTTGTGCCAAGCAACCAGAGGGTTGAGCTCAGATTATTTTAAGGTTTGCTTGTGACTTCACCCTGACAATGATTGTGGCTGCTGTTTGAGTAAGGCTTCACAACCATCAAACAATATCCCAACGTCTTACAGTAGCCTAAGAAGAAAAGCGCTCTAGGGTCATTCCCTTCCCTTACTTGCATGGGGAAATGCTCCCCTGGTAGTGAGTTAAGCATTGACCATGAATGCCATGAATTGATTGTCACCTTTGAAATATCAAAATGTGTATTACATGGGAAATGATTCGTAATTCAGTAGGTTTGCCCTGCTCTGCTATTATCTTCCCTAGGGACACTTCAGATAGCAAGGCCTTGATGTCCCTGTGTTTCCTTTCAAGAGAAGTTGCTGCTCAGTTCTCTGCAAAATCAAATACATTGGATAGATTATGTAGGATGCTTTTGGCATGCCACAGTTTCCATGGTCACTGCAATTTCAGCCGCATTAGCAAATGCCAGCTATAGCTGTAATGGAGAGTGTTCCTGGATGATTTGTTCCATAACCCACAAATAAGTTAGCTGCAGCATGTTCCTTTTTTTATTTCACTTCAGCAACATGTTCAATTATGGCCTCATCACGGTCATAACCTTCTGGGAGTTAGCAGCACATCACAATTTGTAAATTCACGGGGTTCAGAAGATTTTTAGTACTGATAAATCCGATTAAGGGTCAGCCTGAAATGTGTTTATGAGGGCAATGCTAATGAACAAAGACAATGTAGATTGCGTTAGCTAAAGGAATAGAAAGTTGCGAATATATTAAGAACACTAAGACGAGTACCATACTTTAACTTCTTCACTCTATATAGCAGCAATCAAAGAGCCGCAATTTCCAAACCTCCTAGAGAAAAGTATCAAAGCAATGCCGAGAATAGGTGATATTTCAGCACCTATGAGAGTTCCATCAGTGCCTGCATTATATTTTGACCATCACAAAGAACCTTGCCTCAGCAACCCTCACGTGTGCTTGAACTCTGCTCCCAAAGCAAGCTAAGAAGCATACTTCTAATCTAAAATGGCATCAAACAACCCACTAGAAACACTATACACATTATATTCAAGCCAAGTTTTAATGAACAAATTAATGGGTGGACAACTACCCATGTCGGTGTCCTAAATAGACTCAAGACTGAGTCAATTTAGCAAGGAATGCCTACATAGGGGCAGATTTACGAGGAAGTGCCGCAGCACAGCAATGCAAGCCCTTTGGCTGTGCCACGCTGCAGCACTTCCAAAGTGCAGGAATGCGACATATTTACAATAATATGTCTCATTCCTGTGCTCTCCCCTGCACTGATGCAGAAACAGCTGCCATGCACTGGCACAGGCACCCTTGCACCATGGTGCCAGGATGCCGGCGTCATGGGGAGATTGTTTTTGTGCAGGAAGGGGCAGCGTCCTGCACAAAAACAATCACTACTCTTTTAAAGCGTGCTGTAGAATGCAGCACGCATTGAAGGAGGAAAAAACGAGGATAAATGAAAACATTTCTCCTAGCTGCGCCTCCCTACGCCTCCCCTGGGGAGGCGTAGCATTCACATGCATTTCCAGATTTACGATTCCTCGTAGATCTGGAAATGTGTCTTGTTCCATGGGTGTGCATGGGAACACCCACAGCAACACCCATGGAATGCCCCTTTCACGCTAAGTGCTGTGTGTAAATGGACCATATTTACAAGGACAGGAAAAGCCACGCAGGGTGGCTTTTTCTGTCCTTGTAAATATGGCGCAGTAAAATACGCCACCAATACGTCGCAAAAAGTGGCGTAATGGTGGTGCAGGGAGCTTGTAAAACTGCCCCATTGAGTTTTAGACTTAGACAATTTCAAAGATAGCTCACCATTAGTACTAGGCATAATTGGATTTGTTTTAATTTTGCGTAAAAGACATAATTTTGAGAAATGATGCTTTTAACATTAAATATATTTTGCCAGTGTTTCAAGTGATTTTTCTCTGGAAAGATATATATTGTGGAAAAAAATCACTTTTAGCAGGAGAATGGTTCAAACAGAAATATGTCTTGAGGCCACTGAATAAGCAGTTCACGTAGCCCTTCTTCCTTGGCTGAGAGTTACATTGAAAAGTGACCCTGCATGGGGAAAATGTATATGAAATATAGATATCAAGGAAAAAGGGGATTAGGTAAGATTATTCTCACGTAAAGAAACTTTTGACACGTCCTTCTCACTACCAATTAAGCCATGTACCATATTAGTGTAATTGTTAATTGGTAATTGTGATTGTAATGAATTTATATAGGGCTTACTACCCCTGACGAGGCGTTAAAGCGCTTTTTCGGTGAGTAGCACGCTACTCCGGCACCCAAAAAGGATTAGTGGTGAATTAGTATAGGGAGATATGAAATTAATTTGAGCTGTAAAGTAGAAATCTTTAGAAACAGACCCTTCCAACCAGTCTGCTGCCTTACGAATATCTTCCTACCGTGCCCCAAACAGCATGGCATGTGAGGCTCTGTAACCCTAAAGACGTTTATACCCACCTCCTGCCTCACCCATCTCATCCAAAGAGCTATGGTCAGAGAACAGACTGATTGACAGAAAACAAGAGCCGACCTGATTATTGCCATTTGGTCTCTATCATCCTCTCTATTTATTCTCCTAGGCAACAAACCATGCATAACACCAGGTTTTCAGGAAAACTGGGGTAAAACACAGCCTTGAACCGCGATTATTAGAGGCCTGTTTTCAGGTGTGATTATTATCGCACCTGATAAAATGTGACAGCAAGGTGTTTGGAATGTATAAGATGAGATCATTATTACCTATTTTGAGATTTACTTAAAAATGGAGTGTAACATACAGATGTTGGTGCTCAACGTTCTAAAGTCCACATGGCTAGGTGTTTGCTAGCCGTTTTCCCCTCTCTGAATATCTGCAGGTTTGACAGGATGAAATATACATGGGCAGAATTGTGTGTGTTCAGTGTTTTCTGCAAAACTCATAATTCTGGTGTGTATGGGTCCAGAACTTACCATGCATATCGGAATTAACTGGGGCACTCATAATGATTACTTTGGGAATGAAAACTCTATCTGTCAGAGCCAGGGCCTTAATATCAGTCACTCTTCATAAAATCAGGCACAGATGCCATGTCAGTTAGTCCTCCAGAAACCCAATAATTGGTCCCTGTTGTCTAGCTAATTAAAAATAGGTCCAGAACTGTTATCTTATTCCAAGCTGTAAATGCTTAGATTGTGGTGGCTTGGCTTGGCTTGCCTTATCCATTTTATCTGCCCGAGATCAAAAGCATGCTCCCGTATCTAGGCCCCCTCCACTGCCTTTTAGCCTGCATAAACAGCCCAAAAAGGCTGTCATTGTCCTGTAAGCATTCCCCTCCTCTACCAATTAGGGAAGGAAATTCAGAAGCTCCACTACATTGGCTCATACGGGATCCTGACACTGTCCCACACATCACTTAGTACAAGTCTGCTAATTTTCATATATATCTTGTCTGTGTGAAAGGAGCCCAAGTCTCATGCATGTAGGAGGAATTGATTCACAAAGGTCCTGTTTGGTGTATCTTGACCTGAAACTCTCCATTCTTTTGCTACAGCCACTGTCCCTGAAGCGGAGTGTTGGATCTTCATATTGCAGCAGACAAAGATGTCTCAGATCAAAAGATATTATTGAAGTTCCAATATAGGAGGATACCAAGTTTACTTCATCAAGAATGGGGTTATCACCTGAGAGAGTCCCCTGGGTTAGAAGGAACACACAAATCTTCCCCGGAATCCAAAATCATTTTCACTTGCTAGAGATCTCCAGCTCAATAACTCCAGCTTCTGAGGACTGCTTCTGAAACCAACAGATCATTAAAAAATGACAAGGGCCCACCTTGTTATAAGGGCCCAAAACATTTCCTATTCAACATTTATTCATTCATGTTGTTCTGAAAAAACTTGAATTCTAGCCCACAGTCTCATTCACAAGACTCAGCAGACATTCCACCAGGACTCACACTTTCCTGTTCACGAAGTAGTGGCCGAATTACTTGGTGAATCTGAACATTCACTCTATAGCAACAGCCAGCAACAACTGCCAAAGTGAGATTTGCACTTCACACTACAGCAACAACAGGTTGACCGTCAATGCAAAGCTTAGCAATGACTGTCCCACACACCCGACCGGATCTTTGCGCTACAGCA
Organism: Lissotriton helveticus; assembly: GCF_964261635.1. Taxonomy (NCBI): domain Eukaryota; kingdom Metazoa; phylum Chordata; class Amphibia; order Caudata; family Salamandridae; genus Lissotriton; species Lissotriton helveticus. The sequence goes on from NC_136065.1 coordinate 1,053,684,232, forward strand.
ATGACCGTCTCTGAGGCTCAGCCTGCTCTTTGCGCTACAGCAATGACCGTCTCTGAGGCCCAGCCTGCTCTTTGCGCTACAGCGACGATCATCTGCAATGCTCTACCAGCTCTTGCAACCTCCCCCACCGCGAAGCTGGACTTTCTGCCCCGGACTTTCAGAAGGCAGCTTTTTCAGCTGGACAAACGTGGTCCCTCTATCAGCCCTGCACTCTATCGTGGTCAGTCTGAACTTGTGACTTTCCACTGGTCCAGCACTACCACATGACAAAGAGTGTCACTTTTTGCTTTTAAGTGCTACTCTTACATAAAACGATTAAACTTCATATTTTCAGTTCCATTGATTTTTTATTTTTATTTAATCTATTTTTCTAGATTGGTGTGGGATATTTCTTTTGTTGTGTTTTCACTTTATTACTGTTTGTGTGTTGCATAGATAATCCATACCTTACCTCTAAGTTAAGCCTAGCTGCTAAGCTACCAGAGGGTTAAGCACAGGTTAATTTAGTGACTTTTGTGGTTCACTCTGACAGGGATTGTAGTTTACGCTTGAGATGGGTTTTCACCCCTCAATCTAAAACCTAATTTCCTACACTCACTTTAGTTGAAAATCTTTAGTATTCACCATTGTTGGTGCAGCAGTGCTTTCAGGATATTTGTCCTTCTTCACTTTATATATGACCACTGACTCATTGTTCCCTAGCAGTCTCATTCACATGGGAGTTCCAAGTAGTTCACCTTTTCACCTTAATCTTTAAATCCACTAACTCAAGTGGAAGCCTTGTTCCTCATTCTAAACTGCTGGCCTGCAACTAAATCCAGAGTCTTGAAAAATGGCCCTGCCTTTCCAGTCTCTAATGTTCCCTAATATGCTTTCATTACCACTTGAATCGCATCCTGGCATCCAGATGGAATATCATTTTCTCTGGAAAGGATAGCCCTTGCAAAAAAGGTCTTCGGCTTCATTTGACAGTGCTCATTCTCATCACGAGTGGGAAGTGCAACCTAAAAGAAACAGGCTTAACAAGCTGGGAAGAAAGTCCAGCCAAATATGTGTATATGTACTACTGAAAATGTGGGGGCTGGCAAGTGTAAAAACTATATTTCTCCCACCTCTCACCTCATCTTGGCCACTGGTAATTAGGAGGACACTATGAAATTGAGGCAGAGAAGCTTGAATCTAGAAGTTGACAGGAAGTCAGTAAAAAAGTGAAGTGTAGACAGATAAATTGATGGAATTAGGTAGCAAATAGCACACAGTAATGTAGAAGGCTGGTGAAAAACTGGGACTATTCTAAGCTCAGCTGGCAGAAGGCTGAAGCACGATAAGCTGTTTGCTGAACAGCTTAATGGCAAAGCTGAAGTCACGAGAAGGTCTGAGGAGTAAGGATGAAAGAATAACCAGACGGAATCTTTCAAACAAGAAGCGGTGCCTCTACTTGCTGTATGATGTTATAGCAGATAGGTCAGATGCCCCTTTAATGTCCTCACATGTACGCATGGACTGATTTGACATCTCGACATGCACAGGATGTGTCACTACTCATCAGTGCAGGCATCCAGGATGCAGTAACTTCTTCCTTGACTCTTCTTCCATTATCTATGTAGCTGAAAAGTGACAAGGTTAAATCAGTATGGTGGAATGGCTGTGTCTCAGTTAAGGATGACTGGACAACAGATATGTGTTATGTACATAGCCCGTGAAAAGGATGTCTTAGGATGATGGGACAGCTGAGAGCTGACAGCTGTGGTAAATCTGGTCAGATATTGGCATCTGTGACAGAACATTTGCCACAATAACCTAGGCATGTAGACCTCATTAAATCCTACATTTAAGCCTCCTTTAAAAGATCCAGCTCTCAATCAGACAGGAGGTGTAGGCTCCATTCAATGCTTTGTGAAAGGAGGGTTCAGGGGCATCAAGATCTACAACTCAACTTAGCAATTCAGGTAAAATAGTAAAGAAGATACATTCTAAATAAAGTTCATAAGTGCAACTGTTTCTATGGTAAATACTAAACTTCAAACTAAACAATAGGAGGAAATAAGAGAAAATAATGTTTGAATATTTTAGAGTCTATGGGACCAACCATTAACATGGATGTTTAAAGAAACCAATCATACTTTACAGGGAAGTTTTAAAAGCTTGGTAAAGTAATCTGTATCGTTGTGAGCTAATGTTAGGGTGATTTACAAGTGCAGGGGCAATGCAGGTTTACTTACAAAGTACAAATTTCATCAACAGAGGATTTGGCAAGGCTTTATTGATTGATGGTACTGGCGCGGAAAGGTTTTCTTTAATTTAATCAGTTCAACCCGAGAATTACAATAGGAGTCTCCAGCCCCGCACCGAATTCTTCTTCTCTGCAATGGATCTTTGCCACCATTTTAGAATAGAGCATCAATCGAAATCATTTCAATAAACATCATCACTTTAGTCATTTATTTCAGTCAATGATGAGAGGTTTGGATCAGTTCAAATTCCTTTATTTATCTTTTGGAGTCTAGTATAGTGTTTTGGTCTCTTTATTCAAATTAGTAAACCAGATTAATCAGTTTACAAAAATATCAAGAACATTATAGTTAGAGTCAATCAAGAAATTACAGTGTGTTCCATAAAGGAAATTAAACCCTATTCTATTCTAGGCAGATTCTAACCTACCAGAACGCATAAAGAGTCCTTTTGTAGAAGAGCAAGATTTAAAGAAGCTTTAAAAAGAGTATTACATTGTAGCCAAACTCCTCATAAAGAGCAGTTCTAGAAACTTGTCTGAGTCTCTTCTCTCAAATCGGTACAAAAGGGGGTGGTGATGGACGGAGCATCCGAACCAATCAAACACTCACACCCAGTCAAAAGATCTGGGTTTAATCCATCACCGTTCTTTAGCCCACTCTGTCACCCCAGTTCAGACATGGCTATATGCAAATCAGTCTGACCCTGTGCCTCATGGGAACAGTCCAGCCCGAACTGTCCAAGCCATGCTTTCCCTGGACCGTAAACAAGCTTCCGAGGACCGGTTTCTGGCATTGCAGCCGTCTTCAGCCCGGCTTGCTTGAATCCAGTGGCAAAGTGAGCAAGGGACTCACGTCTGAGCATACCCTGCCACACTTATGGCGGCCAAAAGCGGTACAAAAGGGGGTGGTGATGGACGGAGCATCCGAACCAATCAAACACTCACACCCAGTCAAAAGATCTGGGTTTAATCCATCACCGTTCTTTATCCCACTCTGCCACCCCAGTTCAGACATGGCTATATGCAAATCAGTCTGACCCTGTGCCTCATGGGAACAGTCCAGCCTCTCAAATCAGCATCAGCAAACAGTTGCAGCAACAACGTTTCAAAGTTAAGCTAAGAAAACGTCACAGCAGTAGCCATAACCATGAAAGGAAATAGACACCCACAAAGTAGTAGGTGACAGAAATCACCGTCAGCAGTGTTTTGGAGCGGATGGGGTAAAAAGTGCTAAGGGGAAAGGTATGGTCGCAGAAGAAAGGCCTGGAACAGACAGAATTTAGTTCTAACTTGGAATAAGAGTATTATAAACACAAAAAACATATGTAGCAATCAATGCTGCTTTTAGGTCATCTTAAGCCAATGAGAAAAGATCGTCCGATGGTCTGCTGCATCTTCCTTCATTCTCATGATAAACGTACAAGGTCGGCAAGGTGCTATCTGCCAGTGTGATTTTTAGTTGCTACACATTCATGTGCATTAGCTTCACTTTGAGCTCCCAAGAGAACCCTGCAGTCTAAACTATTAGCTATTCAGTATTCCACTGTGTAACAATGAACTATTCTAAAGGCAGAAACATTCTAGTTGTAACCTACGATATTAAGTAATGAGATTCATGTCTTCATGTAAGTATTATTGTTTTAATACACTATTTAGCATTCAGCATGGTGACTATGGGGCAGCTAGAAACTAACTAAATATGATGAGAATATGTAGACTAGACAAAGAAGAAATACATTTTTAAAGTCAGCAAATTCTACAGAGATGGCACGTTCAGCATTTCCTAAAGCATTTATTTTTTAAAGAAGTAACCTAACTGAAAGAAAAAAACAGAAGAGGCCTAGTCTGGCCCAGTAGTGTAATTAGAATAGAAATGAGTGCTTACTGCAAAAATCATGCTATATGTTAATCTTGCAGTTTCTAAGAAAAGGCACATTTTCCTACAGTTCAGTCTATTAGGCATTTTTGTGTTAATGTCTAGTGTAAATAATTTCATTTATTTAAACTAAATTCGTCAACTCTAGCAAGAAGAATAAAGAAGAACAAACAGCTCCGACTGGGCACAAGGTAGTCAGTTATTTTGAATGCCTCTTTTATTTTTGTGGTGCCTACCAAACATTTCCCTCTGTAGTCAACACAGGTAGCAGGCTCAAGTCAAAACAAGGTCCTTAAGGTTGCACAGGGCTTCTGGAAGCTTCAGTAAAGTGATTTCATGGAAAGAAAAATGTTATGAGCACACAATTATAGCAAGGGCTCAGGAGGATATGTTTCTTCAGATCATTGCATATCCAATAATGTAGATTCTCAAAATGTCCATCATTTTTGAATGATGAAGTTTTACCCCCATTTGCAGAGAGCCGCAGTTGAGGGTTTGCATACTTTGGGTCCCCCAAATCATGCAGGATACCTCAACAAAGTGTCTTTCTCCCTCCTTATGTATAAAACCAAGAACTGGCTTTAGTGAAAATGCCATCAATGATCATTTGTGTTACTGGAGGTCTCTGGTTTTCAGGACTCCAACGACAGCCAGATGTCAACCAGCAATATCACATAGGTAAATCAACCCAAATCCTTCATAGACCTTTAGCCTTCTCTACAAAGCGCTAAACCAGCACAGAGCCAACAATAGAGGTAGTAGGGAGTAGAATTCTTTAAACAACCAGATTTTCTGCCACATCTTGTCTTTTTCCTTTCATCAACCAGATATACATTTGTAATAACATGGCCAGTGCCTGATGGAACTCGACATCCACATTTTGGTAGTACCTGGAGGAGCCAGGCAGTGTCGTCTTGATCTAATACTTTCACTTGGCCTGTTAGAGAAAACATTGTTCTATTATAATACTGTGTATTGATCCAGCGGCCTATAGGAAATATGTCATAAGCTACACTACCTAACTTCACAATAATCACTATTAATCATGAATCAAATACAAGGCCCATAAACTAATATGACATATTTTGACCAACTGAATCATGTGACCTAATTAACCTATTCACAAATTATATACATTTTATATACAACCGCGGTAAATGAATTAATCATATTTACAAATCCCTACGAAATAATTAAGCCACTGTGTCGATAAGATCTTGCTAATGGTAACCTAAACTCATGAATTAACAAGACCAGCTTGTTTTCCAAAGTAAAGATTTATTTGTTATTTGTTTAGAAAATGCATTTGTAATCTTTATTAGAGCATTTTTATTAGAATATTTATAAAAAGTAACGTTGGTTTAATAAAATTCAGTAGCATGAATTATTAGAAAACAATGACATTTGGTATTATCATAATCCTAAATCCCTAACTACGCTTACTATATTAAAGAATAAAGAGTAAAGTCTTTTGAAGGCTCTTACGTGCTCCAAGGAATGTTCTTCTGCACGACACCCTTCATCAAGGGTCAGCAGGAAGCAGCCCTCTCTGCCACGGGGAAGAGTTTTTATACCTTTCTACACTAAACTAATCTAAGTAAAAGTATATTTTCTGCTAAAGTCAGAGTCCTATTGGCTGTCAAGTGACAGACCATCGTGTCACCACATTTTTTTAAACATCAGTTCCGTCACTTTCTTAGAGTCCATTGTCTCTAGTTTTCGAACAACGAGGCTTCCCCCAGTTTGCAACATTAACCGAAAGAAAATCATTGCTTCCTCGGATATGAAATTGTCGCACACTCCTCTGCCGGTTCCTGGCCTTGGCCTTGCTTGACTGAGGAACAGTTAGCTCATCACAACAAATTGTTTCAGGCAGCAGGAATTTTTCCATCATGGACACTCTCTTGCCCCGAGCAGAATTTAGCAAACACGAATGCACTAGGCCCAAAACCACTTTCTGAAAACTATTATATAAACAAACACAAGAAAATAATTAATGTGAGAAATACAGTTTGTTCTGTTGCCACCCACCATAGCTAATGTTTAACCAATCAGTCTACATTACCTAGCCGAAGCACACAAAAGCAGCATTTATATCTACCATTCTTCTTTTAATCCAACAGGATTCTTTATGCACCTGTAAAGAGTAAAGTGACACCACATAGACAAGGAAAGCAAAATAAGCACATGCCATTCTTTAAAACAGCCGCTATTAGTCATGACACAACAATAGACAAGATTAATTTATTATTTTTCACATACATGAAAATGCAACGTAATGCACGTTTATGAGCACACATGTTAGTGACCCTCGTGTTTTCTCGTGTATGCAACTCTTAAAACTAAGTTGAATTAATACACATATAGCACAAAATCATTAGCATAATTAATTAAATTATGGAAGTGTGACTTCACAAGCTGAAATGAAAACATTTCTGAATCTCGCTCCATCAACTCCCTCATCTGGTGATTTCCAAATCACCACACCACACCCAAAATTTGGCAAATTTATCTAAAATGAATTTGGTTCGATTTCACTGTGTTAGTATTTCTAAAGATTTGTTTCGGCAAAATCTTTGCAACTATCATATTGAGCTCTGTGTAACTCCTCTAGCTTTATCTCCCTTTTCTGTTCCTTTCTGATTTTGTAAATTCTTTTCTTTTCCATCATGTCCTTCTTTCTCTTGTGTAACATGCAACTGATTTTCGTCAAAACTATCACAAAAATTATAACAAACAAAGGTGTTAAAATCTTGCCAAGAACTGAACCACCAATGTATTTCTTGAAACCAGGTTTTGATAGCTTGAAATCTTTTTGAAAGACGTTCTGTAAAGTCATTTTCTTCTAAGGGAACTATCTCTGAATGCATCTCTGTGATGTTTTTAATGTACATTTCAATATTCTTGCTCACGCCAGGGATATATGTACAGCAGTGCTGAACATGTAAAATGCCACAGACTCCTCCCTCTTTTGCTAGGAGTATATCTAAGGCAAGGCGATTCTGCATCACCATTGATCTAACCGCAATGACCTCGGTATCCACTAATTGGAAACCACCTGCTGTATCAGTGGACAATCTGTCAACAATGGTGGACAATTTTCTGATTCTTCCAGCATTCAGGGTTATACCTACTAAAGGTATCACTGCCTCAAAAATGTCTCCCAAAATTTCTGAGAAACTTTCTCTTTTGAACCTATTTACATGATTACTGATTTCAAACGAACCTTCTGCATTTCTGTCAACATGAAATATTTTTGGAAAAACAAGACCAACATAACATGTCCCGTACCAATGGTCCGGGAGATTATAATAAGCTTTGTCTCCACAGATAAAATAGATCCCAGGAAAAATTGGATCTCTGCCACCTTTAAATCCACAACCTCCCATGATTTGGTAAGTGTCCTCACAATTGCTAGCACCTACAAAGTAATTATCAAAAAGAGTATTATCTCTTCTAATGCAAAGCTTGCCACTAATTGGTTTATCTAGGTGAATTGCAACATTGTCAAAAGATTTGCCATTAAGCTTCTCATCCTCTTTCTGCCAAAACTTAGATTTGGTCTGTTTGATCATTTCATTTCTTTTATAGATTGCCCTTCTCTCTTCAACTAAGTGCAGGAAAGTCTTTTCCTCTGTTCTCAATTTGCAAGTTAGATAATTTCTGTAAGCATACTCATAGATGAGTTCATTAGTAACTAAAAAGAATTCCCTCATCTGTTTGGCTTGCTTGTGTTTATTTAAAGCATTCTCAATTTTCAGGTTAGCGAAAATCTCATCATAATTTGAATAATAATACTCCAAGTGACCAGTTTGGTAAAATAAGCTAGCTATCACACTGCAGGTTATGCCATAAGTAAGAGGAAGCATATTGTATGTCACTCCCTCAGAAACAGAAGCAGGTAACTTTACACAGATGTAGCAATCTTTGACACTCATAACCTTTACATATTCTCCCAAAAGCCTCGAAAATGTATTGCTAGAAAAATCACTAACAGATCTATCTTGATGATCTTCTGGTCTGTGATTAATAACTTTATTAGCTTTGTTTGTTGCACTATGTTTGTCTTGACTAACTGAAGCTTTGCTTGTACATCTCCTTATCGATCCCGAAAGGAAAGATGACAGCTAAAACTAACCAGAGCAGAATTAATATAAGCATACATATCAGAGTCATCTTACAGCAATTTTTAAGAATGGAACACAACGCTTCAAAACAACAGGCATTTTAGTTAGTCTTATCTTAGAAAAAGAAAACAAAATTTTTAAAATTATGTCTAATAAAAACCAAAATTTTTAAAACACCCCCCCCTTTTTTTTTTTTTTTTTAACTTTCTAACAACTTTTCACAAGTTATTTTCCAACTAAACACAATTTCTTCGACCTTGTGTCACCTAACACAATTTCTTCAGCCTTATGCCAAAAACAGAAACCTAAATTCTAACAGATTAGTACTTCAATCGTTATCACTATTGTCTTCAACTTCTTCCTGACTGCTGCTATTTATCTCAATTACAGGTGGAATTATAATATAAGCCCACTCAGGAGATTTATACTTTTGATTTGGCTTCAAAACTCTCTTTATTTTTCTTGAGATAACTTCTATTTTCTTTCCTTTTTCTGCTTTCTTTTCAGGATCTTCTTGACTAGTGATCTCATTTACCTGCTCCTTTGATCTTTTTATTAACCTGACTCTCAACCCTCCGTTTTCACTTGGCCAGGTTTCACCTTTTCTCAGAATTTTTCTTTTTGGTTCAGTCACATTAGATTCTGTTTTCCAAGATCTTTTTCTCACACTTTCTCTTTGACAATCTTCATCACTTTCTCCAGAATCACTGTCAGAAATTTCAATTCTTGACTCAGGATCTTTTCTAATCGGCAGCTTCACTCCGTTAGGAACTATACTTTTTATTCCATCACTGGTACTTGGCAGTTCGTCTTCCTCCACTTCATCAATTACCTTCAACTTCCCAGTTCCGGATTTCTTGTTCCTGCTTTCAGAGCTTATTCTCTGCTTTTCGATACTCTCCTGGTCTTGCTTCTGAACTTGATCAGATTTTTCTGTCTTTTCAACTTCCTTTTCTTTATTTTGATCACATTCTTTTGCCTCTCCTACTTCTTTATCAGATTCTTCTGCTGATTCTTTTTCTAGCAGATCTTCATCATTTTCAGAATCTATTTCAATAATTTTTAAATCCTTTCCAATCAGATCTCCATTCACTGAAGGTCTCTCCAGATGTCGACGACTCTGTCGATCTTCAGAATCTGGATTTTCTTCAGCTTCTTCAGAGTCTGAATCAGCTGTTGTATCACTCTCTTCATCAGAGTTTTCAGGTGTAGGTATCGAAATAGTATGACTTGGATGAATCCACCTTCTTATTCCCCTACACTTTACTGCATTTGTCGTTGCAAGTATCACCTGCCTTGGTTTCTGCCACCTCGGGACTAGACAGTTTCTTCTTCGGTGAACTTTTGTTCTGACCCAATCTCCAGGTCTCAGATCATGTGTTTGCACTTTATCTTTTGACTGAACTTCAGTTCCTACCTGATTAGACACAGAAGTCACGACGTCAGACAGCTTTTTACAATACTCCAAAATTGCACTGTCATTAATGCTCAACAGTTTTCCTACTGGTATAAATGCTTGTCTCATGACTCTACCCATGAGAATATCATGAGGACTTAGACCTGTCTTTTTATCTGGTGTACTTCTCAGAGTCATTGAAACAAGTGGAAGAGCATCTGTCCACTTTATGCCTCTATCTAGACACATTTTTCCAATTCTATTTTTAATTGTTCCATTAATTTGCTCTACAACTCCAGATGCCTCTGGTCTGTATGCACAGTGCAACTTCTGCTCAATGTGTAAGGCTTCACAGATCAATTTCAACAGTCTGTTATCAAAATGTCCTCCTCTATCACTCTCTATGGTCACAGGGAATCCGTACCTTGGAATAATCTCACGTAGAAGCAACTTCGCTACAGTAATTCAATCACTGTGTCGTGTGGGGAATGCTTCTACCCATCTTGAAAACAGACAAACAATCACCAAAACATATTGCAACCTGTTGTGTTTGGGCATCTCAATGAAATCCATTTGTAACCTGGTGAAAGGACCACCCTCCCGACCTATTATTCCCGTTCCCACAACTGATTTCCTGTTTGGGTTCATTTGTTGACAGATCAAACACCTTTGACAGAGAGACTCTGCAATTGTTCTAAACTTGATATTAAACCAAGTCTCCTTGAAAAGCCTAATCATTGAATCTCTTCCAATATGACCTGGTCCATGGTACATCCTGGCCATGTCAGCAATCATGCAATTTGGTAAAACTATTCTGCCATCTTTGTAAGTCCAAACTCCATCCTCATCTCTCTGTCTACATTCTGCCTTCAACCATGTGTTTTTCTCATCATCATCATCAGCTTCATTTTGTATATCTCTGATTTCCTGCCATGTCTCAACAATTGATGTTAGCATCAGTGAACTCGAAACAAATTCTTTGTTTTTCTCCCGATTAAGTGCATAATTGTTTCTTGCACAGTACTTTGCTACTTCATCTGCGTAAGCATTCCCTTTGGTGATAAAATCCTCACCTTTTCTGTGAGCCGCACACTTTACCACAGCTATTTCCTTTGGCAACTGTATGCCATCAATTAATCTTTTGATGAACTCTGCATTTTTAATTGGTGAACCTGCTGATGTCATATAGCCTCCCTGAGACCAGAGCTGTCCATAATCATGCACAACTCCGTACCCATACTGACTATCAGTAATTATGGTGACTCTCAGATCTTTTGCCAATTCACAAGCACGAATTAAAGCAATTAATTCAGCCACCTGTGCTGAACGAATTCCTTCATGACATGATGCTTCTTCAACATCTGCCACTGTGCAGACTGAATATGCTGCTTTCAAAATACCCCCCTCTGATCTTAGACAAGAGCCATCTACAAAGTAGACATAATCTGATTCAGGCAATGGTATATCTTTAATGTCCTGCCTTGGCTTGGTACAGTATTCCATAACATCTAAGCATTCATGTTCCACATTATTTTCATCATTAATTTCAGTATCAGGTAACAGTGTGGAAGGATTTAAATTCACACACCTTGCAATTGACACATTGTCTGATCCCAAAATGATCTTTTCATATTTTGTGAGTCTATTGCTTGTCAGATGTTGCGTTTTGCTTCTCGTAAGGAGAATTTCAACTGAATGGGGAACATAAACTTTTACAGGAAATCCCATTATGATTCCTTCACTCTGCTCAAGGCTAACACTAGTTGCTGCAACTGCTTTTAAGCAACCTGGTAAGGCTTTTGCAACTGGGTCAAGAACTGCTAAGAAATAAGCAATAGGTTTTCTCATGTTTCCATGCCTCTGAATTAACACAGACAAAGCACATCCTTCCCTTTCACTGCAGTACAACTCAAAACCTTTCTCGTAATCTGGCATGCCCAGAGCTGGAGCTTCACACAAACTTCTTTTTAGCTTTTCAAAGGCTTCCAACTCAGTTTCATTAAGGACAATTGGATCTTTTATGTCTGATTTTGTCAGTCTCTGTAGTGGCTTCGCAATTACTGAAAATCCACTAATCCATTGACGACAATAACCAACCATTCCCAGAAACATTCTGACCTGTCTTTGTGTTTTTGGAGGTTGCATTCCCTGAATCATTTTTATTCTCTCAATCGTCACCTGTCTCATTCCCTTTGCAATTCTATGACCAAGGTATTTTACTTCTTGTTTACAAAACTGCAATTTTGCAGGGGACACTTTATGTCCTTCATCTGCCAGATGATGTAAGAGAATAATTGTATCTATTACACAGTTATCTCTTGTTTTAGCTGCTATCAACAGATCGTCAATATATTGCACTAATGTTGATCTGCCAGGTAGATTTAAGTCTTCCAAAGATTTCTTCAACAACTCATTAAAAATAGAAGGACTCTCTGTATACCCTTGAGGAATTCTACACCATGCGAGGGTCCTATTCTGGAATCTGAAAGCAATGATTTCCTGGCTCTCTGGATGTAATGGAACAGTAAAGAACGCATTGCAAAGATCAATAACAGTATACCATTCTGCATCATGCGGAATTTGGTAAAGAATGACTGCCGGATTTGGAACAACTGGACAACAAGGAACAACAATTTGGTTAATTTTTCTCAAATCCTGAACTATTCTGTACGTTCCATTTGACTTTTTGATCCCCATAATCGGTGAGTTACAAGGACTGCTTTCAATTTCTTTTAAAACACCTTGTTTAATGAATTTTTTAATCACAGGAATGACACCCTCAATTGTTTCAGTTTTCATTTTATACTGGGGAATGTTTGGAAATTCTATTCCCTGCTTCACCGTAATTTTGACTGGATCGACATGTTTCATTAGACCCATTTCATTTCCAGTCAAATCCCAAATTTCAGTTTTGACTGTCTCTTTTATTTCCTCTGGTAAATTTTCTTTTTCAAATGCAGGAAATAAATGTGTTTCTTCTGCTTCAACCAACATCATTGTCAATCGGTACAACCCATCTTCTTCCATGGTTTGTAATTCAATTCCATCAGGTGAACAATATATTCTGCAATTCATTTTGCACAATATATCTCTCCCCAACAAGTTCACTGGACTGCTGTTGCAAACTACAAATCTGTGTTTGTCTTTAAAATTGCCAATTTCAACCTTCACAGGATCAGTTAGATCAGTTTTAATCTGCTGATTACTTACTCTGACTACTTGGATGGTATCCCCAGAGAGAGGCAGGTTTTCAATTTCCACTGATCTCACAGTAGAACGGGTAGCACCAGTGTCCACAAGAAAAGGGATTTCTACATTATTCACTTTTCCATTTACAAATGGACCAGACTGGTCAACCTCAAGAGTGGCTCCAATCACACACTCTTCCCCCTCTCTCGGGCACCGTCAGAAACAATCATCAGAATCATTTCCTTGATTTTCTGTCAACAAAAATTGTCCTGTTGCATTTTGCACATTTGATCTTTGAGTTCTTATTACCTGATCACCTCCTCCGAATCCCACACCTGGATTATATTTTTGACCTCCCCCACAATTAGGAAATGGAGGCTGTGGAATCTGATTCTGTTGCTGCGCTAACTGATGCTGTAGCTGTCGCTGAAGACTCAGGTCATTCAACTTTCGCTGTAGCTGCAGCTGTTGCTGCAGATCAACATCGTTCTGCATCTGTGGGTTTAACAATGTATTCGCTTTTCCAATGCCCAATTTCGCCGCAATTAAAACAAGGCAATTTCTGTTTTAATTCTTCAATTTTAGCATTAAACTTTGACTTGTTAAAATTAATTTAAAATTTTCCTTGACCTTGATTCTGATTCTGATTCTGATTCTGAGCAAAATTTACATTTTTATTCTCAAGACTTGCAATTTGTTGCTCAGCCACCTTCACTTGTGCCCACATTGCTTTTTCTTTTAACTTTTTCTGTTTCACTTCTAACTCATCACTGCAGTATTTTGCTTTTCTCAAAATATCGTCAACTGAATTTGATTGCCATCCGACAATATTATTCCTAATCATTTCTCCAATTTCTGGTCTAGGACCATAAACAAATCTGTAGATAAAATTTAAAATGACTCATATTCTTTTCGTCTAATTTTTCATAACCACTGTACTGTTTGAAAACCAGTAATAATCTTTCATAAAATGAATGAACTGATTCTTTTGGTTCTTGATTTGTCCTGTCTATTTTAACCCAATCAACTTCTTTTGGGGCAATTATATTTTTCAACCAGTAAATTACTTTTTCATATAAATCCATTACCACTGGGGCTGGAGCACCTGTCTATTTAATTCGCTCCGGTTCTTCCTTTGGCCAACTCACAGCAATTTTACATTATGTCCAAAGATCTGATGGGACAACAATGTCAAAAAATCCATCCAAATCAATCCACAGAACTTTTGAAACTTTGATGAACCTGTCCACCTGTCGGTACCATTCCACAGGTTTTCCTCTCAGCCGAGGAAAGTCATTTGTGAAAAGCAAAATATCTTGTCTAGACCATGGGACATGAACAAACCTCCACCTGCAATTTCTCTCATAGGAAATTGTTTAGATAGTTTATCCAATTTATCTAATCTTTCATCTTCCTTCTTTTTAGTCCACTTCACTCTCCATTTACTCAAGTCACCCAACTTTTTGATGTAAACAATTAATTCTTTTATATGCGTTATTCTTCCCATTGTGTTAAAATTCCCAATGTCCCTTTCTGTAAAATCTAATCTGTAGTGTTTTCCCAAACTTTTTTTTTTGCTCATATCGATTTCTAATTCAGCTGCCAGTTCTTCTAACTGATCATATTTATTCTTTGTTTTCCATTGAATGCTCTTACAGATGAACAAGAGTTCATCATCCCAATAATACTTCAAACTGTCAGGACCAATTGTGCCAATTATTAATTCTTCCAAGTCTGCTTTTAATTTCGCAACATCAAATTTTGAATTTGAATCTCTTTTCTCAGAAGTCTCAGCATCAGATTCTGCACCCATTGGTGACTGGTTAAAAGAACCTTCATTAAAAGTCAAATCAGGCATTTTTGTTTTTTCACGATGAATTTCAGATAAATCTGAATAAAATTTCTCAGCTACCTTTTGAATTTCTGCATTTAATGGAATTGTCAAACCTGGCTGTTTAATTTCTTTTTTATCAAAAACAGGCTGAACTGGACCAATCGTTACTGGAACTGTTACTGCTTCCATGCCTTTAGTTATCTGCTGAATTAATTTTTCTTTTGATCGTAAATATTCTGAAGTATTTACAACTTCCTCATCTCTGACAGCTCTTGTTAAATTTCTAGGGGCTTCCCTTTCTATTGGTGTTTCTGAAAAGTTCCTGTTTTCATTATAAACACTAAAATTGGTTCGGGTTTCTAATCTTTCTGGAGTTTCAAAAGATTCAGAATTATTTGGGTACAATTTTGGTGATTCATTTAATGGAGGTGCACTTGGTGTGGTTCCTGTAGAAACCATCGGAGTAGACCATGAACAAGGCTGTCTAAGTGGAATTTGCTTTTTTTTCGTGGTGTAAATTTCTTCTAAGACTGCATCTTCTGATTCACTTTCTATAGCAACATTATTTTTCTTTTCAGTTCTCTTTTCACCTGGAGACCCTAAAACCATTTCTCTAATTAAATAGAGACCATCGCACATATCTCCCTGTCTCCACATACGCATTCTATCTTCATGCGTTTCTCTTCTGTAACTCGGTGTTTTTGGAGGTCCTTTTATCCCACTTGCTTCTTTCTGAAGTTGAAACATCTCATCCTCCCATTCAACTAAAGCTTCAAATTGTGTTGGTCTAGGCTGAGGTATAAGAGCTGACATCCTTTCTCTTAAATTTCTTTAAATGTTCATGTTAAATGAACCATCGTCTGGACAAACCAATACGCCGTCATCTTTTGTATAATGTTTCCATACATCAAACCACAGAACAGTATGATAACCATATTCACCTTCCATATACGCTGCAGGTGTCTATTTATGAAGTAATTTACCACCTCTCGTTTCAATTTTCTTGTCAGGTGAAATAAAAATTTTAATTTTCTGAAGTATCGTAAGCTTTTTCTCAACATGTTTGTAATAATAACTCATTTTAAAATCAAATCCACTTAATTGGAAAGGATCGTAAAAGTTTCCTGGTTGTTCCGTAACACCAACCAATCAGTGCGCGAAACACACCAACAAGCCAATCAGGATCGAGCTACGTCACTACTTTGCTCGACCAATAAGAATGGAGCTTCCCATAAAAGCCAATCAGTGTCTAGCTCCACTAAGTCACATGAACCAATCAGAGTACAGCTTGTGACGTATGATATCCAATCACTGCGCGGACCGTGTGACGTACACAGCTGCTGCGGTTTTTCGCGTCTCACTCTCAGCGCTCACCCCTCCTTTACAAAAACTTTTCACAGCGCCATTTTAAGAACACTTTTTTCAATAAAAATCCATTAACAACGACAAAAGGACGACTCATTTGTCTGTTTCTCTAAATAAAGTGACAGAATTTTACAAACATACAAGAATTCTTTTACGTGGAATAGACGACGCTATTCTCACTGAATATACATTCGCCGATAAAGTAAACCTTTAATCTACCCTTCAAACAGGTAAATAACGAACGCGTTTCCCTCTGAATGCACTTAAAGTAGCAATTCAAAGTTTGACTCGAACGAATTTACAGAATCAATTACGCACTTTCAAACGGAAAGTATCCCTAACCATACACACATGAAATCTTGGTAGGACTCTAACCAACCACAGATAACATGAATCGTTAGTAAAATAAACAACGTTATTTTACCCTTCACTCAAGCTTGAATAAATTCTATTACTATCTCGCAGTGAGTTTTAGAACAGGCTCATTGTCCCTATACTCAAAGCCTCAATTTCATAGACAATCCTCACTATACATACACTCTATCTAACACACCTATATCCCTAACATGTGTTGTACGACCACAACACTTGTGATATACGTCGATACCACAATACTGAAACAGATCAAGTGTACTTTGTGACTACACTCTCGTCACACTACTCTGTACCGGTACAACTAGGATTTTTCACACTGCAGGAAAAAACCTTTCAACTACATGTAACGAGAGAACGAACTCAACATATGTTAGACATCGATCCTATGTAACTACCATGTAGCATGTTGGTTACCATAGTAACCATGAAGTCTGCTACCAGGAAATTGATCCAGCGGCCTATAGGAAATATGTCATAAGCTACACTACCTAACTTCACAATAATCACTATTAATCATAAATCAAATACAAGGCACATAAACTAATATGACATATTTTGACCAACTGAATCATGTGACCTAATTAACCTATTCACAAATTATATACATTTTATATACAACCGCGGTAAATGAATTCATCATATTTACAAAACCCTACGAAATAATTAAGCCACTGTGTCGATAAGATCTTGCTAATGGTAACCTAAACTCATGAAATAACAAGACCAGCTTGTTTTCCAAAGTAAAGATTTATTTGTTATTTGTTTAGAAAATGCATTTGTAATCTTTATTAGAGCATTTTATTAGAATATTTATAAAAAGTAACGTTGGTTTAAGTAAAAATCAGTAGCATGAATTAATTAGAAAACAATGACATTTGGTATTATCATAATCCTAAGTCCCTAACTACGCTTACTATATTAAAGAATAAAGAGTAAAGTCTTTTGAAGGCTCTTACGTGCTCCAAGAATGTTCATCTGCACGACACCCTTCATCAAAGGTCAGCAAGAAGCAGCCCTCTCTTCCACGGGGAAGAGTTTTTATACCTTTCTACACTAAACTAATCTAAGTAAAAGTATATTTTCTGCTAAAGTCGGAGTCCTATTGGCTGTCAAGTGACAGACCATCGTGTCACCACATTTTTTTAAACATCAGTTCCGTCACTTTCTTAGAGTCCATTGTCTCTAGTTTTCGAACAACGAGGCTTCCTCCAGTTTGCAACATTAACCGAAAGAAAATCATTGCTTCCTTGGATATGAAATTGTCGCACACTCCTCTGCCGGTTCCTGGCCTTGGCCTTGCTTGACTGAGGAACAGTTAGCTCATCACAACAAATTGTTTCAGACAGCAGGAATTTTTCCATCATTGACTCTCTCTTGCTCCGAGCAGAATTTAGCAAACACGAATGCACTAGGCCCAAAATCACTTTCCGAAAACTATTATATAAACAAACACAAGAAAATAATTAATGCGAGAAATACAGGTTGTTCTGCTGCCACCCACCATAGCTAATGTTTAACCCATCAGTCTAAATTACCTAGCCGAAGCACACAAAAGCAGCATTTATATCTACCATTCTTCTTTTAATCCAACAGGATTCTTTATGCACCTGTAAAGAATAAAGTGACACCACATAGACAAAGAAAGCAAAATAAGCACATGCCATTCTTTAAAACAGCCGCTATTAGTCATGACACAACAATAGACAAGATTAATTTATAATTTTTCACATACATGAAAATGCAACGTAATGCACGTTTATGAGCACACATGTTAGTAACCCTCGTGTTTTCTCGTCTATGCAACTCTTAAAACTAAGTCGCATTAATACACGTATAGCACAAAATCATTAGCATAATTAATTAAATTATGGAAGTGTGACTTCACGAGCTGAAATTAAAACATTTCTGAATCTCGCTCCATCAGTATCAGTGCCTTCTATAATGAAAAATCACTGATGAGGTAGAGCAAAAAGAATTCCCAATCTGTTGGTGTTTGAGATAACACATTTACCCTTAAAAACACTAACCCTAACAGGTGGGCTAATTCACATGGTGTAAGCTTATCCCAGCAAGCACTCAATACATGCCCATTACATAAGTTTCCTAGGCAGGCTCAGGTTGATTTTAATTTCAGTATTCCAGACCAACCCAGTCTTGTGCATTGGGCGGATTATTTCAAACTAAATAATGCATTTTAAGGTCAACATTTTATTTAGAAAAGGATTTTCCAAAACCAATTCGTGATATCTATCAGAATAAAAGTCTGTAGACATCATCATGTCCTAAGACATGGCACATGGAGGAGAATGGAGCACAACTCTTTTTAAAAAAGTAACACAGTGCTTGATACAGGATTTGCATTCACATGCACACAAATATGTGCACTTTTAACCACAAGCATTAGCATCATCAGTAAGTCTGGCTTCTCACTGAAAATGCATGTTTCAATCCCTGATGAATTTAGGCACTTAAGGCAACATGCATACATGCATTTTGTCACTCATCCATTCATACATCCATTTATCCACCCGCTGACTCATTCTTGCATTCACACACTTACTCATCTCCAATAATGAAGACATTCAAACTCAACAAGCAGATGAAGTATTAGCTAAAAGAAAAAAAAGTAGAAAAGAAAAAACATGCCACCACAAAAATTTGGCAGCCATGTGTTTCGAAAACAAAATTACAATTAAACTTACAAGTGGGTGGCCATCTTGTAATGGGATTGTACATAGGGGATTCTTGTTTCAAAGATGCAGCATAGCTGCTACACTTTGAAGCAACATGTTGGACATCTTAGAGTGAAAAAACAACGTAACACTGTTCCACTCCAAATTAGCAGCAAAATAAACACCACACTGCACAGCCAAGTTCGAATGATAAATTGTATAGTGTTCTCTGTTGGACTGATCCAAGATGGCCAAGATAATGCTTCTAAACCCAGTAGATGTCTTAAAACAGTAAATAATGATTCACTATCGACAATACCATTTCAAGATTGCCAGCTGGTTTAGAAATAGTGGACGCGCAGGATGCAGCACACTTCAATAGCAGCGAGTAGCCTGGTAGGAAATTATTTATTTGAATAAAAGGAGAACTATAAAAGAAAATAATGAAAAACTAAAGGACTGGCCAGCTGCTCAGATAATAAAGCACACACCTTTTCCAATGGGTGTGCACGTGGTCAGGCAAAATAATGTTACTCACAGGGCAACAGAGCCAATGACAGAAATGGGATAACCCATTGCCATTTACAGTATGCTGTCATGGTGAGAAGCAGAATTTGAATGACATTTGAACAGGCAGAAGATGGTGACCATCTACGAACTCTATTCACAAACTGCATTTTGTAGTATGTTTAGTAGTACTAAAATAGTGCTTTGAAAGTACTATGAGATGCTTTTCACAAACCTATGAGTGGAAAGCTCCATATACACCTCTCCTATCTTTTCTCTGAGGAGATCCTCACACATATGAGTTTTATACTTAGCAGTAAATTTGGGAGGTGAGAAAGAAGAGGTTAAAGAAGGGTTAAGGAGTAGTTTAAGGAAGGACGTGCACCTACCCACTAAAAAGTAAGCCCATTTCTATTCACAAGGTGCACTTCTAAAGTTACTATAGCCAAAAAGGGTCATAAAACCAATAGTGAATTACTCCAGCGCAGAACTGATGTGAGCTAATGTGAAGTAACCACACATGCGGCCAACCTCAGGTACCGCAATACCCTCTAATAGAAAACAAAAGAGGTAGGGACTCAAAATAAAACCCCATAGGGAATAATGTAAATTATATTAAATGTTTTAAAATGGCCAAAATGATGAAGAAATATCACTTAATATTTAAAAATGACAAAAAAATAAAACATATCTATTAATTAAAACAAAATGTTAACAAAAATTTTCAAATTTAAAACATTTTTTACAACTACATTTTAATAAAATATAATGAAATAACTTTTAATAATCATAAGTGCATGATATATATTTTTACTTTTGATGGCCATTTATTTCTTAATTTAAAACTTCAGAAAAATATTTTTTCTTTTATTTAATATTCCTGTGTTAGGCACTAGGTTCAGCCGCACAAGTGGGGCAGCGTTTTTATCTGGACAAATGAGGGAACACTGGGAGGTCGGACTTTTGTGCATTCCTGATTATTCTGGAAGTTGACGTCACAAACATACAAGGAAAATGTGTTATTTTAGGCAAAGTTTGAGGTTTGAAGTGCATTGTCAGTAAGAAAACATTCCACACAAGACACACCACCCCAGAGTCTCCCGGGTGCCTTGTTTCCAGAAATGTCTGGAATTGGTAGGATTCCTTTGATGGCCAATGATCCAATTCCCAAATACTGAAGCTACCCCCATTGCCAAATCACTTCATTATTTTTAAGGGAAATGTTAATGTCTTCCCATTACGTTTTGGGCCCTTTCCTGTTGTAGGCACTAGGCCCACCCACACAAGTAAAGTGCCATTTATATCAGGAGAGACTTTGGGTAATGCTGGGTGGTAGGAAATGTGTGGCTCTCCACAGATTCCAGAACTTTCATCACAGAGATATGAGGAAAATGTGTGTTTTCAGCTAAAGTTTGATGATTGCAAGAATTTCTGTATGAAAAGACCTGGTTAGAGGCAGTCAAGTCATGCAACCCTGCACCGGGTGTCTAGTTTTGCAGAAATGTGAAAGTTAGGTAGGTTTCCCTAGGTACTGGTTGAACTTGGTACCAAAGTCCACAGCTACCCAAAGTCTAAAACGGATAATTTTTTAATGGACAAATTTGATGTGTCCATGCTGAATATTGGCTGTTGCGGGTACAGGGTCCACTGACACAAGTGAGGTATCATTTCCCTTGGGAGTACTGAGAGAATGCTGGATGGTAGGAAACTTGCAGATTCCAGAACTTTCCATCACACAACAGAGAGGAAAATGTGTACTTTTAGCAGAAGTTTAAGGTTTGCAAGGAATTTGGGGTACAAAAACCTGGTGAAAGCCATGCAAGTCATGCCACCCTGCTATCTCCCTGGTGTCTAGTTTTCAGAAATGGTCAGGTTTGGTAGATTTCCCTAGGTGCTGGCAGCGCTAGGGCCCAAATCCACAGTTACCCAAATTACATCAAAGGCTTGGTTTTCAGTGGAATAACTTGATATGTCCATGTTGTGTTTTTGGCCATTTACTCTCACTGGCACTAGACCCACCCACACATCAAAAGAAGTAACCAAGATCAAATTCCCTACTTACTACAGTAATCTGTGCGATTCAATTAAAACCAATATCTGTTTACAGGCATTAACATAGTGCAATATCAATCCATCTTTAAAGACTTAGTGGCTTTAGCCTATGATTTTTCACAATAAAGACAAGCCTTCGGCCTTTGTTGTAATTTTTGATGATGAACAGATTGAACCAGGGGAATCGGATATACATTTTGCTAAGGAGCCAAATAGGCAAATACCCTTTTTCATTAGCCGATCACCACAAGCAACTTAGACCTACTGTATGAATTATGAATTTTCCTACAAGGTAATTATCAAGAATACAGTCATAAACTAGGACATTTTCAAAATTAGTGGTGGGAAAACAGTATACAACCCCGCTTAAAAGTGCTATCAAGGATTTTTGCAGTACAATGCTTCTACACCCAGGGTTTTATCAGAGAGGTAATCAAAACTAGACCCTTTGCATATTATAGTAATCTATGAGAATCCATGTAATACAATACTTGTTTGCAGACTTTAGCATGGCTTAATAACAATCCACCCTTAACCCATTGAGTGCTCATGACGAGCTCAGCTCGTCATGAGGCATAGTGACGCTGTGCTCATGACGAGCTGAGCTCGTCATGGCCATCGCGGAACGCCCACGCAGGGATAATTCCAATGCTGTGCTGAGCGTTCCATGGAAAGGAGCGTGGTCATAACGAGCTGAGCTCGTCATGAGCACAGCGCCACCGTGCAGCGTGACGAGCTGAGCTCGTCACGAGCACCGCGGTGCCGCGCGCGGCCCCCCTCCCCCAGCACCGCGAGGGAATTAGCCCCACAGCAAAGGGGTTAAAGGCCTACTGGCTTTGGCATATGTTTTTCATAATAAATGAGTGAGGTCTAACAATTAGTTGTAGCATTTCAGGATAAATAGATCAGACCTAAGGCATCTCACAAAACATTTATTACTCAGGCCAAAAACCTTTATCACTGGATTGGCACCTTGAAAAAACTCAGGCCTACTGTATTGAGTACAAGCTTTGCCGCAGGGAACCATCTATATAAATAAAAATGTAACTGTTCGTTTGTTCAAAATCTCAAATCTCCGAAAGTTCTTCACCGATTGCTTTGAAATTTGTACACAACGTTGCATTCGAATACGCAAGTGTTTTTATATACACAACATTGGATTTGAATACGCGCCTGTCGAATACGCGCGTGTTTTTAATCTAAAGCACAAACAGACACATACAAATGTCAATGTGCGTTTGATAAAAATCTTAAATCTACGAAAGTTCTTCACCGATTGATTTGAAATTTTGACACAACATTGAATTCGAATAAGCGCGTGTTTATATATACACAATGTTGGATTTGAATGCGCGTGTGTCAAATACACACGTATTTTTAATCTAAAGGACGAACAGACCCTATTGATTGGGTTGCTGCGAAAGAAGTACAATAGACGCATAGAGACAATAGTCTACATATATTAGGATGGACATTTGGTGTCAGGATGGCAGACCGGGAAGTGGGTGGAGGGAGGGGGAGGAGTTGGTTCACTTGGCAACACGAACAGACCCTATCGATTTGGTTGCTGCGCAACAAATACAAGGGACGCATATAGACAATAGTCTACATATATTAGGATGGACAGTTGGTGTCAAGATGGCAGACCGGGAAGTGAGTGGAGGGAAGGGGGAGGAGTTGGTTCACTTTGCAACATTAAGAAAGGACGCATAGACAATAGTCTAAATAGATTAACATGGACAGTTGGTGTCAGGATGGCAGACCGGGAAGTGGGTGCAGGGAAGGGGGAGGAGTTGGTTCACTTTGCAAAATCAGCGCGTCAGACCGGGCAGTGGGTGGAGGGAGGGGGGAGGAGTCGGTTCACTTGGCAACATTAAGAAAGGACGCATAGAGACAATAGTCTACATATATTAGGATGGACAGTTGTTGTCAGGATGGCAGACCGGGAAGTGGGCGGAGGGAGCGGGGAGGAGTTGGTTCACTTTGCAACATTAGCGCGTCAGACCGGGCAGTGGGTGGAGGGAGGGGGGAGGAGTCGGTTCACTTGGCAACATTAAGAAAGGACGCATAGAGACAATAGTCTACATATATGAGGATGGACAGTTGTTGTCAGGATGGCAGACCGGGAAGTGGGTGGAGGGAGGGGGGAGGATTTGGTTCACTTTGCAACATTAGTGCGTGTTTATATATACACAAAGTTGGATTAGAATACACGTGCGTCCAGTTCGCGTGTGATTTTAATCGAAAGGCCGGACAGACCCTATCAATTTGGTTGCTGCGCAACAAATACAAGGTAAGCATATAGACAATAGTCTACATATATTAGGATGTACAGTTGGTGTCAGGATGGCAGACCGGGAAGTGGGTGGAGGGAGCGGGGAGGAGTTGGTTCACTTTGCAACATTAGCGCGCGTTTATATATATACACAACTTGACAATAGTCATAAAAAAATATTGTGTTCCCACAAGCATTGTGAAATTAAACATATTAGAAATGTGCGCTTACTCTTTTCTTTCTCTTCCATTTAACCAGACTGAGCCACAGCAACGCGTGGCAGGGTACAGCCAGTTCGAAATAAAATTAGAAAGATGCAGAACATTACAATTGGAAAACACATATACAAACTCACCTAAAATAGCATAACAAGCATTTACAGCCGCTCTTGAAAACAGGCTGATTAGATTATAAGATGGAATACTTGACCCACAGAAGATTAATGGTTCACATTTTGATTAACTTGTTTGTCATAGATGAATCTGGACACAAAAGCTCAACTTGTAATGAGACGACTTACACATTCACATTTTCTCACTGTTGTAAAAGGTGAATCCTCAGATCAGTGCTTAATTTTAGCCGGTGGTTTCCGGTGCTTGGCACCGGAACTTAATTGTCAACACCGGCACTTCTGACAGGCTGCCACATAATGGCACTGTTAGTCTAATTTAAAAATCAGCACAATAACAGTTGTTTATTATCTTAATAGGCATTTAAAGGGACTAATACCTGCTGCTCAGCCCATTCTTATAGCTTTGGGGGCCTATAATACTATAAAATGTTGCACTTGTGACTTATGATGGTTAGTTACTGTGTTGGTACTGTCACTGGCAGCGCTGGTAGGAGCAAGGGTTTGAAAATGCAGGGATGCGCCGTATTCACAAGAATATGGCATACCCTTGTGTTTCCGCTAGCGTGGCGCAAAAAAAGCTGCCTAGCGCCAGTGCAGGCACCCTGCCGCCTTGTTGTAAAGGTGCCTGTTCTGCAGGGATTTTGTTTATGTGCAGGAAGGGAACCCTTCCTGCACATAAATAATCAATAATGGCGATTTTCCCTTTCTAGCACACATGGAAATAGAAAAAAACGAGGAGAAATTAATAATTTCTGCTGCTATCTCCATTCTAACGTCAGGTATTCCATGGTGTCAGTATTGGCGCCTGCCTCAGCCTTGTAAATCTGGGGCAGCATCAAAAAGCCATGGGTGTTGCTGTGGAGCGTCCATAGCAACCTCTATGTCATGCACCTTTGCCGCAGAGGGTGGTGGTGGAAAGGAGCATATTTACAAGGTGGGGTGAAGCCCTGTTAAGTTGTTTAGCACCACCTTGTAAATATGGGAAATGGCACCACACCGCTGGAGCATCAAAAAAAGGGACGCGCCCGTGGAGATAGGGGCTTGTAAATATGTCCCTTGGTGCGGCCCACTTAAATGTCATGTCTGAAAATAAGCCTAACTCATCCCCAAGCCCTCAGTCAATCTCTGATGGTAGTGTGTCCCTGATCGCACTGTATGCTGCAGAATGTCTGACTGCATCATAAGCATGTTCTTCAGGCCAGGGGTATAATGAGAGAAGGTTGTCAGAATCTGTTTGACAGCCATCAGACAAAGTGTCATGTGGTCCTATCGTTATACCAGTAGTCACTGAGTTAGACAGATGTGTCTGTTGTGACTCAGCTCATGCAAAGGTGCGTTTCCTGCTGTTTGATTTTGATTGACGTGTCGGGGAAGCATGGAAGAAAAGCTTGCCGCTGATAAATCTTTCAGCCCACTCAAAGCCTTGAAGAAAAAAGCTCTGAGTGTCAGGGACAACTTATTACGCACCTCAATGGTCGTCATTGTATCTACCTCAAAAGGAAGTGCGTCTCAATCAAATCACTGGGCCCGATTCACAATGCTATTTATTTGTTGTGTAATTCTGATTCACCCATACAAAAAACCTTGTTTTACGAGGTCAAAAAGTTTTCAATTCACAAAACTGGCATTTGCATTTGAAATAGGATGTAATCTCACAGAGTTTTCTGGGTGAATCCCTCTGTGAGTCTTCCAGATTGGAGAAGTCTAGCAGGGTTGTGGATACCAAAACACGAACCTATTTCTGGGTACACATTCTTAAAGGGTATTCCAACCCTTTCCTTCCCTGGAAATATCCAGAGATGTACTCCTGTGGATGGCAGCACTGAATTCCATTCGAGGTAGGATGGCGGAATGGAACAACCTCAAAATTGGTGGCAAGAAGGGGAAATAGTAATTTCCTGTAGAGAAAAAAGTTAGCAATTGCCTTAGCAAATGATCTGTTTTTTATGTAAAATTATACATATGTGTTTTTACAAAACAGAAATAAATGTACAAACAGTTCAAGCATTACATTTAGAAAGCAGCAAGAGACGCAGATGTCCAGGCATAACTTAAAAATCCAATAAATGTGCACACACGAGAAATAGTAAAGCCGCAGGGGTAGATTTGGGATCGGTTGAAAATGAGGCCCGTTGCATTTGGAGCCTGCAACTTCCAGAATGCACATAGGTTTCCGCAGCAAAACCTCGTCCGCTATGCTGTCAAACCGCAACAATATTTGTTTCATTTAATTAGCCAGATGGTTACAGGACTGCATGTGGCATATTTAAGGGAAGCGGGTGGAGTTGGCATGTGTTTGGTGGTGTCTTAAAGCTATCCCTGAAATCATTAAGTATGGGAGAGCTGTGTGCCAGTGGGTATCCAAAGCCACACCGCTGCAGCTGGGCCAGGCTTCGCATGCCAGGTGTCATGGAGTGAACAAGATCAGACATTTCCTGCCACGCATGGGCATAGGCGCCATGCATCAAGGAAATATCGGCATGCCACCTAACTACGATTTGAATGAAAAGGGCGACATCATCATACGTACGCAGTACATGGTGGACCTCTCTACAAGAAACTCAGGTGCACTGCTTGAAGCAAGTTTTGATTGTAGAAGGACTAAGGGGTGCCATGTATTGTACAGTATTGTGTGCGGGTTTGCCAGGAACCAGCAGGGATGGGGATGTATTTGGGACGGTGGGAAGCAGTACATATTTTCACTCTATTGAGGTTCTATTTTGAGAGGTAGAGAGAAATGTGACCCAATTGAAGGTCAAGTGGGAGAGACGGATTGATGATCCCTAATTTAGGGGCAGATTTACAAGCCTCTTGCTCCATTTTTGCGTCACTTTTCCCGTGTTAAAAGTGACGCAAAAGTGGCGCAAGGGGCTTGCAAATCTGCCCCATAGTCACTATTCCTTATTGGCCACTAAGTGAACTTCGGCGCATACGACAAGGCGGGGGCTGCAGCTGTGCCTTCTGCTCCAGGGAAATCTCTGCATCAGGTCGACGTGAGGAGGAGACAGGCGAATCTAGACAGTGAGCCACTTCATCAGGCTATTTTTTTAGTACTGATTAGTGGAAATATCACCAACGGAATTTTCACCATGGTAAGAAATTACTCTGCTACGCTGCAGTGGATGAAAAAATTGGGGGATTTCTCATCCCTGGCGAAGGGAGGGAGAGGTGTAATTTCCACCGGCAGCGAAGGCAGGCATTCTGGCAGCCAAATCTAAAACAACCCCCATGTCTGGGTCAGACCAGATTGCCCTATAATTAAGGCTCCCAGTTTTCCATTTTTACAGAGAGAAAACAATGTGTTACCAGTCAGTATTTGTTTTTAAAAGTGGAATAATACAGAAAATTGAGCACCTTCTCAGTGACTTCTCCTTGTAGTTTTTCATAAATGGCCAGTCAATAGTCGTGCAGATTGAGAGCATATGTAGTTAAAAAAACACACTAAATTTCCTTAAATAACATCATATCTTAACATGTTTTTGGTATTATGCAAATATTTTCACGTGGCTTTAAAGTTTTATTACATTTGGCTGATAAATGTGTCAAAATTGGACATGCATCAAAGTATGAGTGCACACTTATTGGTTAAACAAATGTGGAAATATATACGAGTTAATACTTCATTTATTCACAAAACACAAAATAAATATGGATAAATACAGAAACAATGGCCAAAAAAGAAATATGAAAAAATACAGATGGAACTCTTTAAAAAATAAATACCATAAAAGCGGCAGCCCTACTTAGAATACATTTTACATGACTATAGTGCATAGCCACATTTTATTGTTTGCCTTTCTTCCATGCCCAGTGAAGGATGAGGTCAAAGTTGTAGTCTTAAGTGGTTGTTGGAAAAAAACAAGTATATTAAAACTGCTCAGACATGCCTATATTTGAATCTAATTATCTGCTATGTTATTTATTTTTCTGCAGTGACTTCTGAAGGAAGAGGTACAATTTCAGGAAGATTGCAAGGGTTTTCCATGGTCATTGAAGATTTGAGTTTGCTACAAACCAGGACCATAGAGATTCGATGTATGATGGAAAGTTGTCATCCCAAGCCTCCATCCAGCTCTAGTGCAGCTTTGTTGAGCAGTCATGGTCTTGCCCAATAGAGATGCTGTGAAGCATTAATTTAAATATAATTTGACGTTAATCTCAGTTACAATAAAAATGCAGTAACCAGTCAGTGTTGTTATTTTGTATTAAAAGCTTAATGCTTTAAAAAACCTTAGAAATACATACATATACACAGTGGTCGAAGTGGGGGAAACAAGTACGGTAACTCTGGGCGGAGAATCAGAGGGCGGAAATAACCAAAGGATTGGATCAGTGGGCGGAGCCAGAGGTGTGGCCAGAATGCGCAAACTTCCCAATTTTTAGCATTTGTTTGGCATTTCACTGCTCTATTTAATCAACTAATGGATACACATGATTATTTAAGGTTATAATGAGTTATTGACATTAAAATACATTTACAAAGTGGGATATGCTTCTAATCACTGAATGTCCAAAATACGATAAAATGTGGAAGCACAAGCCATTTGTCGCCAAGCCATGGAGTCTCCGTCATCAGCACTTCTCCCTTTTTCCACAACAGCAGTTCAAACATGAATGGCAAAATATCCTAGTTTGCTAATGTTTTCTATATAATTATGGCTCTGCCGTATTTGCCTCCTAATGCAAGATCTTCTGCATGATCTGACCATTTGAACTAATAAATTATTTATAGCTCAAACGTATCAAAAGTAAAAAAAAAATGTGACTTTTGTTGCTGTGGAGTGGATGGCTTATTGAAAAGGATGACTGATCACCTTTCTCACTGCTGCATTTGTATGTTACACTGGTACCAATAAGGCAAAATCTTTCCAGAGACTGTTAGCATGTGTACACATGTCAAAATAATAAAATATCAGAAAATATACTGCATTATGCTGCAGCCTTTTTTTAATGCACCATTTAGTTAACACTGCGGCATCATTTTGTCCTCCATTTTGCTGCATAATTAATTCCAGTGGCCCCACAGCAAGCAGCAGATGTTAAAAGTGCTTGTGAATGAAGCAGAGAGATTGTGAAGTTTGCAAATTTAGGGGGTCATTATGTTGACGGGCGGACTTAGTCCGCCCGCCATCATACGGGGACCCGGGACCGCCCGCCATAAGGGCGGGGGTTCCGATCAGGGCATTAGGAAGCGCCCGCCACACAGCTGGGCGCATCCTGTATATGTACCATTGCGGCGGGCGGAGCAGAAATCTCTCGCCCGCCGCAATGGTAAAAGTGCAAGTTGTGCTTTTCTAAGCGCGACATGACAGTCAATGAAAGTTTCAGACAACTCAATTAAAAATCAAAATAACAAATTTAAAATTGAGGCTTTTGCACCACTTGTGGAAAAAATTTCTCCTATGTCTACTCTTCTCCTGGACTTAGAAAATCATAATAGGCAATCCATTTTGCATATTTTTTGTTTACCAGAAGATGTTGAAGCCTCTAATTGCTGACTCTATCTGGAAAATGTGATACCTGCTCAGTTAAACATTAAATTTATGGACGGCTGGAATGCCAGAAACCGGTCCTCGGAAGCTTGTTTCCGGTCCAGGGAAGACATGGCTTGGCAGTTCGGGCTGGACTGGTCCCATGAGGCACAGGGTCAGACTGATTTGCATATAGCCATGTCTGAACTGGGGTGACAGAGTGGGCTAAAGAACGGTGATGGATTAAACCCAGATCTTTTGACTGGGTGTGAGTGTTTGATTGATTCAGATGCTCCGTCCATCACCACCCCCTTTTGTACTCCTCCTGTCTGGTTGACGCGGTCCCTCCGGGTGATCTTGTATCCGTCCGGGATGGCGATGGCGATGTCGGATGCTGAGGAGGCGTTCATCCAAGTTTCCGTGAGGAAGGCGACGTCTGGAGATGTGGTATCGAGCAGGTTCCATAGTTCCACGGCGTGTCTGTGGACGGAGCGGGTGTTTAGCAGGATGCCCTTCAGGTAGTTGCTGCTGGTGCTCAGCTTGGCGGGTGCGGTGCAGGTCCGGATGCAGGAGAATTTGCAGGATTGGCAGGTGAAGGGTCCGTGGGTGCGTCCTGGGTGGCTCGGTGGCAGCCGGGGATCCGGCCGGTGTTGAGCGGGTAGAGGGTGGCAGCGTCGTAAGTCCGGCGGGTGGGATGGCATCTGCGGGGGCCTGGGGGCCTGGCGCTGGGCGCAGTCCAGGCACAAACGGGCGCAGACGGGCTTGCCTTTGGAGCGCCTTCGGCGCACAATCGGCGCACACGCTGCGTGTGAACGCTGCGTGTGAACGCTGCGTGTACGCGTGGACTCTGCCATAAATGGAGAGTGAGGGGGCGGAGCGAGGGAGGAGCAGCTGGGAGGCGGGAGCGGGGTGGCGAGTGGGGAGGGGAGCGGTGCGGTGATGCTGGAGGGAACGGGGGGATGGCTACCTGTTTCAATTTATCAAACAAATTCATGTATTTTATATAACTGTTTATAGTCTCCATTGAAATTGTTTAAAGCTAAACTTCTCCTGACTTCAAACTGTTGGCACTGGTTCATTAAGACATATGCTTTTTCGATTATCCTTCTATTTTGAAATTTTGGACTGATGTTTGGGATGTTATAAAAAATACTTTCTATTCATGATTGTGAGAAGTTGGCCTGATGTGCAGTGTTCACTATTCTAGTGATCACTATATATCAGTCCAAACAACCCTTATTGATGATTGGTTGTAAGTCAACCTTATAGACCAGCTATCCTAGTAGCATGGATACGAGCAGTCTAAGGCTAAGACTCTAGAGGGCGTGTTAAGCCAGCTGTTTTACCATCACATTACCCCTTGAACACCCAGTGAAAGGACACCACACAAGTGTTATGAAAATAAACAGTGTATTTATTAGAATCACAACAACCCTGTACTCTTTATGAGGACAGGGTGCTAGGCACACAACAAAACTCTTACGAAAATACTTAAGTTAGCACGTTATACACAAATGCCCGAGGGGCACGAAGAACCATATACTTAAAAAGTGGAATGCGAAATTACTAGCAGGTAAGTACAGTACTAATAGGCTTTGGAATCGCTAGGACTTGACTATAGAATTGTTAGATTACTTCTAGGAGACCTAGGGGACTCGGGTGCAGAGTGTGCACTCTCACGCGGGATGCGGGGCAAAGTCTATGGAGGCTAGTAAAGGCAAAGTTAGTGTTCACGGGCGAACCCGACCTGGTAGGAAGAAAACGACAGTGGATCCTGACCCTAGGATAGTGAGGCTATGCTGGGACACCGAAGTGCCGAAGTTACCTAGCCCAGGGGCTGCAGCTGCATAGGTCTGGAAAGACGTCGGGGATCTCGTTGCCGGACCAGGAGCCTGGAAGAAGGAAGTTGCTGGCAGGCGACCAGTGAAGGAAAGTTCGTTGGATCCAAGCCTGGATCAAGGAAGAAGAAACCTGAAAGCAGAGGGGACCAAGTTCTTGAATCACTAGCCAGTGATTAAGTGGGCACCAGGATGGCACCGGGCGAAGTCACCGCAGTCAGGTGAGTGGGTGACGCTGGCTCTGCAGATCTCACGGACCAGGAGGCGTTGTCGGCGACCAGGATGGAGAGGCGAGCTGTCCCACGATGGATGAAGCTGTCGGCGTCGAAGTTACCCAGGATTGGGCAACAAGCCTTGGCTAATTCAAGCCCACGCGGTGGACTCAAAATGGCGTCTTGAGTGGACCAGGAGGGTCCGGGGTGCTCCTCTTTTGGAAGGGAGCAAGGGCCAGCCTGGAGCAACCAGACCAGCAGCAGAAATGTCGTCGGGCGTCGTTCAGAAGGCCACAAGCCAGCGGGCTAGTAGCCAAACAACGCGGTGAGCAGCAAAAAGCAGAAGGGCCCCACGCAGATCGTGGAGATGCTGGGAGGCTGCACTTCGGTGCTGGAGCTGCTCAGGGTCGGGGCTTCTCGGACCCCAAAGCACTCACCAGGAAATTACTCGGCGGGCTTGCTGGAAAGAAGTCGTGCAGTCTGGAAGATGGCCGGTCCCTCGAGGTCTCGTCACACCCACGAATCTCAGCGTGACTGATGATGCAGGTAGAGGTCAGAGGTGCCAGGGAAGCCGGTTCTCGTCGAGCTGGGCAGTCTTGATCCGGAGGAGAGACTTGCAGCAGACCGCAGTGTTCTTAAGATGGTGCCTGCGGATGCAGGGTGACTACTCCTTAGTCACAAGGGAGAAATCTTAGGAAGAAGTCTTGAGTTCCTTTCGTGGAAAGTAGTTTCAGGATTCAAAGATGATCTGATTTGGAAGGGGGCCAGTTCCTACCTTTATCCTGTAAAAAGGGGCTGGCACGCGACTAAGTCCTGCCCTATGGGTGGGACTAGGAGGGGGGTGGTTACACCCACTTCCTTGGCGGGCTTTTCCCCAGCACAGGGTCTGGAGTGACCCTGGAACTGGTTCCAGCCAGCCTATGCACAGTGAGCACCGGGGTGCCACGTGCAGTCACCTTCCTCTAAAGCCCTGCCTACCTACAATACACAAAACCCTGTCTGGGACGGTGCTGGCACCGCCCCTGGCAGGAAACCCTTTGTCCTTATCTCCTGCTCTGGGAGGACTCCCAGCAGCAGGAGGGCAGACTTGTGTCTCGGTGGCAGCATCCATTTTGTGGATGCTAAGGCTCTGTCTGACTTTTAACCGGGTTATAGGTTACATGCATGTCGTGTCCCTCTAGAAGGGTGGAATGCTAACCCCGTCGCCAGAATTGGCGAGGGGTTAGTATTCCAATTCGTATGACACCTTACTCGACATGTTTTGATAAAGCGATACCAGAGTTGGCATTTAACCGCGAGGATTATAATGCACTTAAGAGTATATGGTATGCGATATCATGGAAACGGCTAAGGGAGGGGTCCCGAAAGCCGCAGACAGGCTCAGCTCATGCCAGAGCACCATCTCACACGATTCCAAGCACTCTGCCTTCAGGATTGTTAAGGCCTGCCATAGGAGTGACTGATAGGAGATCTGTGTGTCCATTTTAGGGTTAGATATAGGTATACTATATCTAAAGCAAAGGGTGAGTACACCACCTTGCCCCAGCTGTCGTGCAGCCAGTTGTGTCAGTTTAGTTAGTCAGCCCAGGGGTGGCATAATACATGCTTCAGCCCCTGGGAGACTTCTGGGTACACCTCAGCCCTGAGTACAGGGACTTGGAGAGGGCCCAGTGCCAATTCAGTACCTGAGTACAATTTGGATAGAGAGAACAGCTAGGCTGTGGGTCTGATTAGCAGGCCCACAGCCAGGGAAAGTCGTAAACCAGTGCAGCAAAAAGCAAAAATCTGGGTGATCATAGGATTGCAGACCCTACTCTCCCACATGACCCCCCCCCAAACTTTGGGACAATAAACTAACCTTGACCAGGTGAGTCTTCTTGCTCTAAGTGGAAATACCTGGAGAGCCCATCAGCATTGCTGTGATCAGTACCAGGTCTATGCTCCACTGTAAAATCCATCCCCTGTAGGGAAATGGACCACCTAAGCAGTTTGGGGTTTTCACCCTTCATCTGATTTAGCCACAAGAGGGGCTTATGGTCTGTGTGAATGGTGAAGTGAGTGCCAAACAAGTAGGCCCTCAGCTTCTTCAGGGCCCAGACCACAGCAAAGGCCTCCCTCTCAATAGCTGACCAATTTTTCTCTCTGGGTGTCAACCTTCTACTAATGAAAGCAATAGGCTGATCATTACCATCAAAATTCAGTTGAGACAGAACAGCCCCCACACCCAACTCAGAAGCATCTGTTTGGACAATGAATGGCTTGGAGTAATCCGGACTCTTTAGGATAGGTGCTGTGCACATGGCCTGCTTTAGGTCATTGAATGCTTTCTGACAGCTTGCTGTCCACTGAACTTTCTTTGGCATCTTTTTGCTTGTCAGGTCATTAAGAGGGGTCACTATGGACCCATAATTTCTGACAAACTTCCTATAGTACCCAGTCAGGCCCAAGAAAGCTCGAACCTGAGTCTGGGTGATTGGAGGAGTCCAGTCCTTGATGGCCTGTATCTTACTCTCCAGTGGCTGAACCTGGCCTCCACCTACAAGGTGGCCCAGGTATACAACCTGTGTCTGCCCTATCTGGCACTTTGTGGCCTTGATAGTGAGGCCTGCCTTTTGCAGGGCCTCTAACACTTTCCTCAGGTGGACCAGGTGATCCTCCCAGGTGGAGCTAAAGACAGCAATATCGTCCAGATATGCTGCACAGAAGTCATCCAGCCCAGTGAGGACTTGATTCACCAACCTTTGGAAGGTGGCAGGTGCATTTTTCAGTCCAAAGGGCATTACCACAAATTGATAATGCCCTCCAGGGGTAGAAAATGCTGTCTTGGGTTTGGCTTCCTCAGCTAACCTGATTTGCCAATACCCAGCTGTCAAATCAAATGTGCTTAAGAAGTTGGCAGAAGCCAATCTATCTATAAGCTCATCTGCTCTTGGTATTGGGTGGGCATCAGTCTTAGTGACTGCATTGAGGCCTCTGTAGTCTACGCAAAACCTCATCTCTCTCTTACCACCCTGGGTGTGAGGCTTTGGCACTAGAACTACTGGGCTAGCCCAAGGGCTATCTGAGGGCTCAATGACTCCCAGTTCCAACATTTTCTGCACTTCAGTTTTGATGCAGTCTCTAACATGATCAGGCTGTCTGTAGATTTTACTCTTGACAGGCAGACTGTCTCCAGTGTCAACATCATGGGTACACCAATCAGTTTGGCTGGGTGTCAGAGAGAACATATGTCTGAAGGATTGCAGAACTTGCCTGCAATCCTGTTGCTGATGTTCAGTGAGGCTGCCACAAAAGACAACACCATCAACTGACCCATCATCAGGATTCTGAGTGAGCAGGTCTGGGAGAGGGTCACTCTCTTCCTCCTGTCCCTCATCTGTGGCCATGAGCAAGCTCATGTCCTTCCTGTCAACATATGCCTTGAGCCTGTTAACATGGAGCACTCTGAGAGGGCTCCTGGGAGTTCCAAGGTCCACCAAGTAGGTAACCTCTCCCTTTTGCTCAATGATGGTGTGGGGCCCAGACCATTTGTCTTTCAGAGCTGCTGGGGCCACTGGCTCCAGCACCCACACCTTCTGTCCTGGCTGGTACACAGTCAGTACAGCCTTTTGGTCATGCCAAGCTTTTTGAAGTTCCTGGCTGGCCTCAAGGTTTTTAGATGCCTTTTCCATATACTCAGCCATCCTGGAGCGGAGACCAAGTACATAGTCCACTATGTTGGTTGCAGGCTTTTTGAGAGGTCTCTCCCATCCTTCCTTCACCAAACACAGGGGTCCTCTTACAGGGTGCCCATACAGAAGCTCAAAAGGGCTGTAGCCAACCCCCTTCTGTGGGACCTCTCTGTAAGCAAACAAGAGGCAGGGGATCAGGACATCCCATCTTCTCCTAAGAGTTTCAGGTAGTCCATGAATCATCCCTTTCAGGGTCCTGTTGAATCTCTCAACAAGCCCATTGCATTGTGGGTGGTAGGGTGTGGTGAACTTGTAGTTCACACCACACTCCTTCCACATTGCAGTCAGATATCCTGACATGAAGTTTGTACCTCTGTCAGAAACGACCTCCTTAGGGAAACCCACTCTGGAGAACACTCCAACTAGGGCTCTTGCCACTACAGGTGCTGTAGTGGTCCTAAGGGGAATAGCTTCAGGATACCTGGTGGCATGATCCACTACCACCAGTATAAACTTGTGCCCTGATGCTGTCTGGGGTTCCATTGGACCAACAATGTCAATCCCCACTCTTTCAAAGGGAACCCCCACCACAGGTAGTGGTATGAGGGGGGCCTTTGTTGTGCCACCTGACTTACCACTGGCTTGGCAAGTGACACATGAGCGACAAAACTCCTTGGTATTCTCATTCATATGGGGCCAGTGAAAGTGTGAGACAAGCCTGTCCCAAGTCTTTGTCTGACCTAAATGACCTGCAAGGGGAATCTCATGGGCCAAGGTGAGAAGGAAACCTCTCAGAGACAAGGGGATGACCAGCCTCCTGGTTGCACCAGGCTTGGGGTCTCTTGACTCAGAGTACAGGAGTCCATCTTCCCAGTATACCCTGTGGGCACCTGTGGCATTCCCTGCAGCCTCAGCAGCAGCCTGCTGTCTGAGGGGTTCAAGGGAAGGGCAGCTCAACTGTTCCTTCCCCAGGTCTGCTCTGGAGGGTCCCCCTGAGCCCAGAAACTCAACTTGATCAAGTTCAAGCTCTTTAGGCTCAGTTTCCCTCAGCTCTTCCAGATCAGCCTCCTCAGAGACTTGATCCTCAACCTGGGGTAAGGGGGAAGGCAAAGCCTTACCCTTACTGCTCTTCTTCTTGGAAGGTGTCTGGTCCATAATTTCAGGATCCAGCACCTGTTCAGTGGGGCATTTTCTGGCCTGTGACCTAGTCACAGCAAGCACATGTGCTGGCAAGCCTAACATTTCCATGTGAGTCCTCTGCTCCACTTCTGACCATTGTGATGACTCCAAATCATTGCCCAACAAACAATCAACTGGGAGGTCTGAACTGACTACAACTTTCTTTTGTCCCTTCACTCCACCCGAGGAGAAAGCCACAATTGCCACACTATGACTAGTAGTGACATTGCTGGCATTGGTCACCAGGAAATCAGTACCTGGCATGATCTGTCCAGGGTCCACAAAGTTAGGTGTCACCATGGTGACACTGGCACAAGTGTCCCTATAGGCCTGAGCCATTTTGCCATTAATCAAAGGTGTCTGCCTGTATTTGCCCAAAGTATTGGGACTTATCTCAGGGGACATATCCATATCCCCTGTACAGACAAGGACAGCCTGAGTGAGTGTGCCAACTAAGTTGTCAGACCCCTCAGTACCCAAGGTTAACCCAACTAATGCCTTGGGAGGTACACTACCACTACTGACTGTACTAGGGGGTGCAGTTGCCTTAGGGGCTGTAGTGGCAGGAGTTTGTCCTCCTCTTTTGGTGCACTCACTAAACCAGTGAGATTTACTTTTACAGTACTGGCACCACCTTTTTGACTGGCCTTCTTGAGTCTTCTTCTTCTGGGAAGCCTGACCCCCACCCTCTTTGGTTTGTTGGGGACCTGGTGAAGACTTCTGGTCATTTTGCTCATTCTTAACATTACCCTTCTGGTCTGCTTTCTTCTGACCACCCTGGTTCTGGTTCTGGTTCTGCTTGATCCTTGTCCTGACCCATTTGTCTGCCTTCTTTCCCAAGTCTTGGGGAGAGGTCAGATCTGAATCAACAAGGTGCTGGTGCAGCAACTGGTTCTGACAATTGTTTAAAATTTGTTCTCTCATCATTAGATTATACAATCCTGTGTAATCTGTAACCTTGCTACCCAGCAACCAGCCCTCCAAAGCCTTAGTGGCACAATCCACAAAATCAGACCAGTCCTGAGACTGAGTTTTCTGGGTGTCTCTGAACAGCAACCTGTACTGCTCAGTGGTTAAACCAAACCCATCAACCAGTGTATTCTTCAGGACCTGGTAATTGTTAGCATCCTCCACTCTTGTAGTGAGGAGCTTATCTCTACCTTTACCATCAAAGGAGAGCCACAGTATAGCTGCCCACTGACTCTGGGGAATGCCCTGCACAGTGCAGGCCCTCTCCAGAGCAGCCATCCATTTCTGGATATCATCCCCTTGCTTAAAGGGGGGCACTATTTTAGTCAGGTGTTTAGTATCT
The DNA here is from genome assembly GCF_964261635.1 of Lissotriton helveticus. NCBI lineage: Eukaryota > Metazoa > Chordata > Amphibia > Caudata > Salamandridae > Lissotriton > Lissotriton helveticus. Next base: position 1,053,722,168 of record NC_136065.1, read on the forward strand.
AAACCCTTCTCTCTATCTCTTGGGAGATTGCTGCCACCAGTGGGAGCTAGCCCACTCATCTGCTGCTCTCTAGCAAAGGCAAGCTTCTCTTTGGCCAGGGCAAGTTCTTCCCTTTCAATCCTCAGTTCAGCCTGTCTCATTCTAGCTTCATGCTCTTTTCTCTGAGGGGAAGTAAATCTCCTCTGTGGAGGATTCCTTCTCCCCTGAGAAGAGGCATTAGAGTGCAGAGATCTATTGGAGTCCCTAGAAAGAGATCTATCTCTCCTAACTCCAAGGTTAGGCCCACTTCGGGTTAGTACTGGGGGTCCCCCAGATCCTAGCCCAAGTAAGTCTAAGTTGGCCCTGGTTAGCCTTCTGACTACCTCAAGACCTTTGTCTACCTCATCCCCAGAGAGTTCCTCTTGATCCTCCTCCTCAACTGCAGTAGCAATGTTGGGGAGATCTGGATCCCCAGAGGTTCCCTCTAAGGCTGGCATGTTCTCATGTAACTGAGAAAGCTTTCTGGCATCATATGTCTCTAAGAGACCTATCAGAAAGGGAATGGTGGGGTTAGACCCCTGCTTCAGTTTTCTGGAGACACAGATTTGTCTCATCTCCTGGAAACTGAGAGCTGCATATCTTGAAGTGACCTGTGGAGGGTCAACACTGACCAGGGGAGTCTCAGTAGATTCTCCCTGGGTAGACATGCTTTTCTAGTGAGGTGTAAGTGGTGCACTTACCTACACTATATGTTTGCCTACTGATCCCTTGCTAGAGTTGTAGTTTAGGGTGTGCTAGGCCCTAGGAGCTACAACAGCTGGTTCAGTAGAACTCAGAGTATTCTAAGCTAAGTTATATGTACCTTTAGTACTTATGTGATCTTTCACAAGATATTCTTAGGGCATGTGTGGTAAAACAACAGCAAGCTCAAATCCCAACCGCTGCTCACCAATGTGAGAAGTTGGCCTGATGTGCAGTGTTCACTATTCTAGTGATCACTATATATCAGTCCAAACAACCCTTATTGATGATTGGTTGTAAGTCAACCTTATAGACCAGCTATCCTAGTAGCATGGATACGAGCAGTCTAAGGCTAAGACTCTAGAGGGCGTGTTAAGCCAGCTGTTTTACCATCACATTACCCCTTGAACACCCAGTGAAAGGACACCACACAAGTGTTATGAAAATAAACAGTGTATTTATTAGAATCACAACAACCCTGTACTCTTTATGAGGACAGGGTGCTAGGCACACAACAAAACTCTTACGAAAATACTTAAGTTAGCACGTTATACACAAATGCCCGAGGGGCACGAAAAACCATATACTTAAAAAGTGGAATGCGAAATTACTAGCAGGTAAGTACAGTACTAATAGGCTTTGGAATCGCTAGGACTTGACTATAGAATCGTTAGATTACTTCTAGGAGACCTAGGGGACTCGGGTGCAGAGTGTGCACTCTCACGCGGGATGCGGGGCAAAGTCTATGGAGGCTAGTAAAGGCAAAGTTAGTGTTCACGGGCGAACCCGACCTGGTAGGAAGAAAACGACAGTGGATCCTGACCCTAGGATAGTGAGGCTATGCTGGGACACCGAAGTGCCGAAGTTACCTAGCCCAGGGGCTGCAGCTGCATAGGTCTGAAAAGACGTCGGGGATCTCGTTGCCGGACCAGGAGCCTGGAAGAAGGAAGTTGCTGGCAGGCGACCAGTGAAGGAAAGTTCGTTGGATCCAAGCCTGGATCAAGGAAGAAGAAACCTGAAAGCAGAGGGGACCAAGTTCTTGAATCACTAGCCAGTGATTAAGTGGGCACCAGGATGGCACCGGGCGAAGTCACCGCAGTCAGGTGAGTGGGTGACGCTGGCTCTGCAGATCTCACGGACCAGGAGGCGTTGTCGGCGACCAGGATGGAGAGGCGAGCTGTCCCACGATGGATGAAGCTGTCGGCGTCGAAGTTACCCAGGATTGGGCAACAAGCCTTGGCTAATTCAAGCCCACGCGGTGGACTCAAAATGGCGTCTTGAGTGGACCAGGAGGGTCCGGGGTGCTCCTCTTTTGGAAGGGAGCAAGGGCCAGCCTGGAGCAACCAGACCAGCAGCAGAAATGTCGTCGGGCGTCGTTCAGAAGGCCACAAGCCAGCGGGCTAGTAGCCAAACAACGCGGTGAGCAGCAAAAAGCAGAAGGGCCCCACGCAGATCGTGGAGATGCTGGGAGGCTGCACTTCGGTGCTGGAGCTGCTCAGGGTCGGGGCTTCTCGGACCCCAAAGCACTCACCAGGAAATTACTCGGCGGGCTTGCTGGAAAGAAGTCGTGCAGTCTGGAAGATGGCCGGTCCCTCGAGGTCTCGTCACACCCACGAATCTCAGCGTGACTGATGATGCAGGTAGAGGTCAGAGGTGCCAGGGAAGCCGGTTCTCGTCGAGCTGGGCAGTCTTGATCCGGAGGAGAGACTTGCAGCAGACCGCAGTGTTCTTAAGATGGTGCCTGCGGATGCAGGGTGACTACTCCTTAGTCACAAGGGAGAAATCTTAGGAAGAAGTCTTGAGTTCCTTTCGTGGAAAGTAGTTTCAGGATTCAAAGATGATCTGATTTGGAAGGGGGCCAGTTCCTACCTTTATCCTGTAAAAAGGGGCTGGCACGCGACTAAGTCCTGCCCTATGGGTGGGACTAGGAGGGGGGTGGTTACACCCACTTCCTTGGCGGGCTTTTCCCCAGCACAGGGTCTGGAGTGACCCTGGAACTGGTTCCAGCCAGCCTATGCACAGTGAGCACCGGGGTGCCACGTGCAGTCACCTTCCTCTAAAGCCCTGCCTACCTACAATACACAAAACCCTGTCTGGGACGGTGCTGGCACCGCCCCTGGCAGGAAACCCTTTGTCCTTATCTCCTGCTCTGGGAGGACTCCCAGCAGCAGGAGGGCAGACTTGTGTCTCGGTGGCAGCATCCATTTTGTGGATGCTAAGGCTCTGTCTGACTTTTAACCGGGTTATAGGTTACATGCATGTCGTGTCCCTCTAGAAGGGTGGAATGCTAACCCCGTCGCCAGAATTGGCGAGGGGTTAGTATTCCAATTCGTATGACACCTTACTCGACATGTTTTGATAAAGCGATACCAGAGTTGGCATTTAACCGCGAGGATTATAATGCACTTAAGAGTATATGGTATGCGATATCATGGAAACGGCTAAGGGAGGGGTCCCGAAAGCCGCAGACAGGCTCAGCTCATGCCAGAGCACCATCTCACACGATTCCAAGCACTCTGCCTTCAGGATTGTTAAGGCCTGCCATAGGAGTGACTGATAGGAGATCTGTGTGTCCATTTTAGGGTTAGATATAGGTATACTATATCTAAAGCAAAGGGTGAGTACACCACCTTGCCCCAGCTGTCGTGCAGCCAGTTGTGTCAGTTTAGTTAGTCAGCCCAGGGGTGGCATAATACATGCTTCAGCCCCTGGGAGACTTCTGGGTACACCTCAGCCCTGAGTACAGGGACTTGGAGAGGGCCCAGTGCCAATTCAGTACCTGAGTACAATTTGGATAGAGAGAACAGCTAGGCTGTGGGTCTGATTAGCAGGCCCACAGCCAGGGAAAGTCGTAAACCAGTGCAGCAAAAAGCAAAAATCTGGGTGATCATAGGATTGCAGACCCTACTCTCCCACAATGATGATTTATCATTTAACTTGATCATTTGTAAATCTGTTGTTCTATAAATTAACTGACTTTGAATGTAAACTTTTTAATTTCTTATTATCTGCAGCTTTAAAATCTATTACTTCATGTTGGAAAGACGTTTCCTTATTATCTGTTCATGTTTGGTGGTCATGGGCTATTACTACCAGAAGAGGAACTCATTTATCCTTGAATGGTGTAACTCACAATTCTAATGCTTTTGATTTATTCTGGAAACCTAAGATAAATATTTATCCTCTTATATGTATTTTTATATGTTAAGTTTTTTATTGATATGTATGCATAATTTCTTTGTATTAGTAGTTCTATTTTAGGATTATTGATAGTTTATGTATATTTCTTTCTTATCCCTCCTTTTTAATTTTTGTAACAATATCTTATATTATCTTGTACCTGTCAATTTTTTTTGATATATGATAATCCTCATAAATTTCTTGTTGGTACTTCTTTCGTACTATTTCTTGTATTGTTTATATGTTAACTAAAATTTAATGAAATATTTAGAACACGAAAATCGTTTGGGCTTCACTAGCTAATCGTTATAATAAGGAGAATAATTACAGACATGCAAGGTGAAGTATGCAGTCTGTAGCGATCATGTATATACAGTTCACTGTATTACAATTCGAATGATCACGCTGTTCCCAGAGTCATGGTAGTCCTAAATCGATGTGGAAAGTAATCATCTGTCCCTGTGGACAGACATATATATTGGAATGACTACAAGAAAGATCAAGATTCGGGATGGGAAACATCGAAGCACGATCCGCAGGGGAATTAATGCGACAAGATTGACTGCACATTACCTTGAATATTAGCATACAGACAATGATTTTCAATGGACAGTTATTGAAAGGATGAAGAGTGGTCTGAACCTTTCTAGAAGATTGCTGATGAACGAACAGAGATGGATATACTCACTTAAAACATATGAAAATGACCCGAATGACTCCATCCTGTGGGGCCTGCTGGGGAGGTTATAAAACTGTCCCTATATCATCCAACTAGAGGACATTTCCTTCCCTTACAATTGAATAATCTGGGTTATATATAAAAAAAGAGGGGGTAGGATCATTCACCCTGGAGAACATGTTGTTTGGGACAAAGATGTCATTTTTGTTGATAATGTCCTCATGTCTTAATTCATAATGTATTCTCCCAGCATGTTGCATTATCCAATCAACAGAGACAGTGGCATCGATTTATGACTCAAACTAGTAGTAGGAACAGACACAGCAAGGCATGTGTAATCCACAAAAAACACACCATAGGTCTGGGAACATTTAACATGATAATAACTATATCTGTTACCAGATGAGACATAGATCTCAAATCAAAAAATAATAAGAAGTCCCAGACTAAATAAAGTAAAATAAACGAGTTTTTTCCTATAATAACATTCTTGTACATGAGAACAATCGGGGAAAGGGAATTTTTAATATCAGACTAATGAGAGAGATTCCGATAACCAGAAGAACATAGGGATACTTATACCTCCCATACAAGCTTCAGACAGAAGCGTTAACTACTGTTCCTGGGACTTTAAAGATTGCGCTGTAGTTTTTGTGACCGTCCTAGCGGCTGTGACGGCACTGTGGTCATTTGACCTAATTAGATCACTTACGGACTCCATCGGAAGATAGACTATGATTCCCAGAATATGGAGTCGTTATGGGCATTTCCTCCTATTCAGGATATGACGACATCGTCGGTGCACAGGCCATTGGGAATGGCACACACCTGAGATGAGTTATTATCTCTGATACCCCTTTAAAACTTGTGGGTTACCATTATTCCACCACTCATGCCGAGGGGACGGAACCGACTAGGTGATAAATTGGGACCGGATCTTTCATGAAGTGCGGAAGTGTTAGGATGGCGGGAGGTATGATTTTATGAGCGATATGGAGGACTTGTTGATCTCTTTTACTCCACGCCCCGCCGGTATATTGATATGCTTACTTCATCATAATAATCATTTTTTATTGTGGTGTTTGACTACAGGATCGGCCCCTCCTTCCCAGTACCCACGAGAGGCACGCAGTCCTCCGCGTTCCGGTGGGCACTTGCACATAAGTATGCTTACACACAGGCTGCACTTGAAAACACATATATATGCACACTTTCTGGCACCATCAGTGAGAGTGTGACGTTATGAGTCTGGTTAGGTGTATGTTTTGTTTATGTGTTGTGATATATGTATTCAGCAGCAAAATGGGTGCATGTATACTGACATGGAGTTACCGTGATTTTTATCCATTTTTGGACCCAGAGAGTGGGTGAGATATCTATGTATGGGGTCTAGAGGAAAGATTTGATGCACTATAATAATATTGCACATTACAAATTAGTAATATTGTCTCACTTATGAATATGCGATGCACTTGTGAGACTATTGAACATTTGCCCTCTATTTTCAAAGTTATAATATTGTGGCACTAGGTTTGTTCTATTGAGTCAAATAATGAGCAAAATACATGGTAAAAAGGTTTTATCTTTTATTTTTAGGGTGGATACCATGATCTGAGAACGCACAAATTAGTATAAGTATATCCAATAGATGTTCTCTTGATAAGTTGAATAATTTTCGGATTATTGTTTTGATTTTATACCGTAGGGAGCGACATGAAATACACCTGTGCCCTGATGAAAGCCATGGACCCATAGGGCCCCAGAGTGGCTGAAACATGTTGGCATACATAGGGTCAAAGGGCCATTGAATCCTACAGAGATCTGTGTTCTTGTTTTTAATAACCACTGCCCCTCCATATCAAAGGGATACTTGGAGGTGATAGTGGTTTCTTAATCTTTAAAACCCCCCTGCCTTTTTCTCTTAAGAGCTCCCTGAAAAACGGTTGAGCCCACCCTGGCCTTTAGGAGCCAGGGTGCCCCTCTGAGCCCCGCCGAGCAGCTCACCACCTCCCTCAGCCAGAACCCACCCGCCAGCACAACGGACCCCAACGAAGCAGCCCGCAACTTCACACAATGGCTGACCGCCTGCGCCGACTACCTCGCGCCACTTAAGAACCCGCCCAGCAGACCCAGAAGCAAGAAAGCCTCCTGGTTCACCGACGAACTCAAGAATTCCAAGAAGAACTGCCGCACCCTCGAGAAAGCCTGGCTCCGCGACCAGACCACAGACAACAGGACCGCCCTCAAAGACGCCACCCGCAAGCACCACCAACTCATCCGCACCACCAAGAAGAAATCACTGAAGGATCGACTGGACAACAATGCCCACAACAGCAAGGAACTCTTCAACATCGTCAAGGAGTTCTCCAATCCCAGCACCAGTAACAACGACATCACTCCTTCACAAGATCTCTGCGACTCTCTCGCCTCGTACTTCCACCGCAAGATCGCCGACATCCACAACAGCTTCGGCGCACCTTCCATGCACCCAATCTTCGAACCAACGTCCCCCACCGCCACCCTCCGCACCTGGACCACGGTGACCACCGAAGATACAGCCCGCACGATGAACACCATCCACTCCGGATCCCCAACCGACCCCTGCCCCCACCACGTCTTCAACAAGGCCGACTCCATCATCGCACCCCAACTCCGGGACGTCATCAACTCATCCTTCAACACCGCCACCTTCCCGGAGAGCTGGAAGCATGCCGAGCTCAGCGCCCTACTGAAGAAACCAACAGCGGACCCCACCGACCTCAAGAACTTCCGCCCCATCTCGCTCTTCCCTTTTCCTGCCAAAGTCATCGAGAAGACCGTCAACAGACAGCTTGCAGCCTTCCTCGAGACGAACGGATCCCTCGACCCCTCGCAGTCCGGGTTCCGAGCCAACCACAGCACCGAGACCGCCCTCATCGCAGCCACCGACGACATCCGAGCCCTGCTCGACAATGGGGAAACAGCGGCCCTCATCCTCCTGGACCTCTCTGCAGCGTTCGACACCGTCTGCCACTGCACCCTAGTGCAACGCCTCAGCAACATCGGGATCCAAGAAAAAGCACTGGAGTGGATCATCTCATTCCTCGCCGGAAGAACACAAAGAGTCCGCCTCCCCCGTTCCGATCCGAGGCCACCGAAGTCATCTGCGGCGTACCCCAAGGATCTTCGCTCAGCCCAACCCTCTTCAACGTCTACATGAGACCTCTTGCAACCATCGCACGCCAACACAACCTCAACATCATCTCCTACGCCGACGACACACAGCTGATCCTCTCTCTCACCCGAGACCCCGACACCGCCAGAACGAGCCTACACGAAGGGATGAAAGACGTCGCCGAATGGATGAAGAACAGCTGCCTGAAACTGAACTCAGACAAGACGGAAGTCCTCATCCTGGGACCATCGCCCTCCGCCTGGGACGACTCCTGGTGGCCTCCTGCCCTGGGCACCACTCCCAAGCCAACAGACCATGCACGCAACCTGGGCTTCATCCTGGACTCCTCCCTCTCGATGACCAGACAAGTCAACGCCGTCTCCTCATCGTGCTTCAACACCCTGCGTATGCTCCGTAAGATCTTCCGATGGATCCCCACCGAGACCAGGAAGACCGTCACCCAGGCACTCGTCACCAGCCGACTGGACTACGGGAACACCCTCCACGCGGGAACCACAGCCAAACTACAGAAAAAACTCCAGCGCATACAGAACGCCTCCGCCCGACTCATCTTGGACATCCCCCGACGCAGCCACATCTCCGGACACCTGAGGGATCTGCACTGGCTCCCCGTCAGCAAAAGGATCACGTTCAGGCTTCTCACCCACGCACACAAGTCTCTCCACGACCTGGGCCCCAAGTACCTTAACGACCGCCTGACCTTCTACACACCCACCCGCCAGCTACGCTCTACAAGCCTCGCCCTCGCCGCCGTACCACGCATCCGAAGAGCCACCGCCGGAGGAAGATCCTTCTCCTACCTGGCAGCCAAGACATGGAACTCCCTCCCCATCCACCTCCGGCTGACACAGGACCACCTCGCCTTCAGGAAACAACTCAAGACCTGGCTGTTCGAGCAGTAGCAACCCCATCCCCCCAGCGCCTTGAGACACTTCCGGGTGAGTAGCGCACGATACAAATGCCATGATTTATTGATTGATTGTCACTATTAGAGTGTGTGAGGGGAATTTAACAAAGAGGTTGTGCTCCCACCAATGGTAGTAGCAAACCACTGAATTTAGAATAAATTAGGCCACTACCTGAGGTATTTTGATGATTCATTTGGGTTGGATACATACTTTGTTTTGACTTCCACATAGACAGTCAGCAGTATCTGCAGGCGTGGCCAGTAGAACTTCAAGATGACATCAGAATTAGTTTTATCATTGAGTAAACGGGCAGTGTGCAGCTCCATAATCTAATCAGGAAGCCCTCCAGTAGAGCTGCAAAAGATCTTCCATTTGCTGTAGCCAAGCTCCAGCATTTTTGTTCACTCCTAGATTGGTGAGAAGCAGCTTGTTGTTGACCATTTGAAGTGAATTCCCAATGTTCAATATTTCAACCAGTCATGTTAGGGCAGATATCCATCTCCAGGAATGGATGGTGGTTACAATAGGCCTTGCTCTGCTCCCAGAATGCATTAGAAAGGCTGGTACCTTACACTCACTCCACATAAGGAAGTAATTCCATCGGGCATTACGCTATCATCATTTCACTTGCAATCCCACGCCCCCCCCCGGATGTTGCCCAATTCATGGACTTATTATGGATTATCTAATCAGGCTTACCTACCCAAAGACTGGAAACACGCCATGGTACTCCCTCTGCTGAGAAAAACCTCAGTTGGACCTTTCTAACTGGGTCAATTACAGACCCATCTCATTATTTGCCTTTCTATCTAAGATTTAAAAAAAAACACGTCAATACTCAACTCTCCTCCTTTGTGAAAGCCCGAAATGCCCTTCAACCTGCCCAGGCAGGCGTCAGAGCTGAGAACAAACACTGCTAGGAGTCACAGAATGCCTCCGTCAACTCCTAGACACAGGTGGCATGGCCGCACTGATTGTATTAGATCCCAGTGTGGCCTTTGACACTGTGTCTCATGACAATCTTATCGATTGATTGGCTCAACTTGGCCTTCAAAACACAGCACTTGCTTGGCTATTAACCTTTCTGGCCGACTGCACCTTTCAGGTCTTTTCTACCAACACAGCCTCTAGCTCCCACTCACTCATCTGGGTTGTCCCGCAGGGATCTGCTCTCAGTCCCATGCTTATTAATATCTATGTCCGCCCGGTAGAGGACCTAGTAGAAAGCCACGGTCAGACCATATTTTCTCATGCCGATGACACACAGATCATTTTCTCTCTGTCATAGAGCAGGAAGCCATCTCAGAAGATCTTAACTTCTGCCTCAGACATGTTGCCAACTGAATGGATTCTAACTCCCTTAAACTGTACGGGGATATGAATGAGGTGCTAATACTGGGTAAAAACCACCAGCTTTGGGGTCCTCAGCACTGGCCTTCCACTCAGGGTATACTCCCTGAACCCGACAACAAGGTGAACAGTCTGGGGATCTGGCTGGACTCCACCTTGTCTATGAAGCCACAATTAGCCAAGATTACTTCCCCCTGCTTTGTCATAATGAAATGGCTCAAAAAGATTTTATGGATGCTCCCCTTCTTCGCCCAAAGAACTGTTGTCCAGGCCATGATTCTTTCTAGACTAGACTACGGCAACATCCTCTATCTGGGTGCTGATAAGGCAGTAATTAGAAATCCAATTTAACAAGGGGGGTTACTGTTCCTGGTCAAACACTAAGAGTGTCAAGAGAAAGGAGGAGAGAGAGTAGATAACTATGTACTGCACCAATCGTTAGGGGACAGTCAACAAGAATGTCTCCTGTTGCCCTCATCCCTAGGGATGTCATGCTTCATCATCGGGCGGGTACACCTAGTCGGGCCAGCGTTACAATTCCCTATGGGTCTCCCGAATGGTCACTTTAGCAGAGATATTTTTATTTCGCTGTATGATGAGTGTGAGAGTGTCCTAGTGGGTTAGTGAAAAGTGAGTGTGAAACTAAATAATTAAAACTTGCTAGGGGGTATCACAACAGTTTTAATATGCTGATGCCCTTGTCAGAGTAAAAAACTTGTAGGTTAGTGTTACTTATGGTGCAATGATGACCCCTAGTAGCTAAAAAAAGAAGAATGTCGATATGTTTTGCGCCTAAAAATGGTCAAAGTGATCCATGGCGCTTCATCAGGACCGAAGTGAATATGAGTTAATAGTGTGTCAACACCACTTTTAGACTCCGAATAAGCAGTCCCCCTCTCTTTTTATGAGGTGGCACCTGCTTGTGATAATTATCACCGTTGGTTCGACCTAGATAGCTGGGAGAGAGGAGAGAAGAGAGACGGTACATAGACAGACATGTAACATAAACATATCATGGTGTCCAACAGGATCATGTCTAGTTGGTTCACAGACATCAGACAAAGAGTCATTGGTCATTAGAAAATTAAAACAAGCACGAACAACACATAATATCACTGTCGGTCGCCATCATTTGTTTCAAAGTCATCACACCTCTCATGTACTTTATGAACATCTTATATACTGTGATATAACTGTCCAAACCACATGCTCCTTGTACGTTAGCAGCCGCGGCCCGTGGAGGGAGTTCCGTGGGGCAGACAGGCGGGGCGGGGAGGGGCAGGGTGGGGGGTGATAAACACCAGAATACGGATGATTGCAGGTAACTAAACAATTAATGCAATGCAGGGTGTTCTACGAAATTCGTTTTATTAATTTAATTGTTTACTTACCTGCAATAATCCATATTCCGGTGTTTATCACCCCCCACCCAGCCTGTCTGCCCCACGGAACTCCCTCCAAGGGCTGCGGCTGTACGTTAGTATTGCCATGCAGATAATATTCAGACAGATAACTGCATAGTCTTACCTAATTCTTCTAGTATTCAGCAGCTGTTTGGAGCACGGTTACTGGACATTGATTCAATATATTCAGATGGTTCAAAACACTACAGCCAGGCTACTTTTCCGGCTTCCTAAATACTCTTTAGTTTCTGGTCTTCTTCATGACCTCCACTGGCTTACTGTGGACAAACACATCAACTTCAAAGCTCTCTGTTTTATGTATAAAATCAAGTTCCACACCGGTCCTTAATTTCTACAAAATGTGGCTGTGCCTTATCTTCCCTCTCCAGTAGCCAGTCTCTCTTCTCAGTGCCTAAATTCAGACACTCTTTTTTTTTTTTTTTTTTTTTTGGTTAAACATTTTTTATTGAGCAATCACATAAAATTACATAGATGGGCCCACAACCACACGGGCTGGCCGCTAAGTCGCATAGTACGACACATGAAATAAACAATCATTTCCTAGGTCAGGCCAAATCGTAGAACGAAATTGCTACAGACATAGAACAGGATACAACAATTTTCTATATAAAACATGAAAATAACCAACACAAACATAAGGCGAGTGCAATAATCAAGTCAGCCCAAATAGCAGAGGGGGAGGTCACGAAACAGGAGAACAAAAAGACGTCAATGAGAGTCGGGAAGGTCGTGAGGGGGGGGGGAGCAGGGAGGACAGGAAAATCCTAGAACAGAGCGAAAAATTTCGGGAACGTCAGCCTAAGGAGACAGGGTAACATCGGAGGTGGCCACCAAGGGAGGGGTACAAATTTCTCCACGGTACGCATTCCATTGACCCCAAATTTTCGTCCACGCCCCCGGCCTGCCCCTAGCCACGTAGACTGTCCTCTCACGGAACATGGACCAGTCCATGTTGTCCTCCCACACTGAAACATCAGGAGGTCGGGATGCGCCCCAGAGTTGCGCAATGTCACGCTTCGCGACCATGTATCCCAGGGTCGCCCATCTAGTCTGGGCCACAGAGTAATCGGAGGGTTCCCACACATTCAGCAGACACCGACGGGCCTCAGGCCGCAGGTCAACACCGGTCACCACAGTCATCAACGCAAGCACATCCACCCAATAAGCTGCCACCACAGGACACTCCCAAAGTATGTGTATAAAGGTAGCGCTCATCCCACAGCCACGCTTACACAAGCCATCCGGGGAAAAACCCATCACGACCAGACGCGGACCAGTCACATACACCCGGTGGAGGATCTTAAGTTGTACCAAACGAAGACGGGCGGGAATGGCGACCTCCTTCGGGGAGGAGAGTGCCGACTGCCAGTCCTCGTCATCTAGTTCCAATCCATCACCTACCCACATTTCTCGGAGTCGGACCAACAAATCAGCGCGATTATGAATCAGCTTCTTGTAGATGAGAGAGATGGTGCTGTCGGGCAAGTGTCCATCTAGTATACGATCTTCAAGGGGGGAAGACTCGGGCAGGGCCACATCAGGAGTCAGAACCGAGGCCAAGGCATGTCGGACTTGCAGATACCGGATAGACAGACACTCTTGAATAGGTGATTTCTCACTTTCTTTACTGCCCTAAGTTATGGAACTCACTTCATGAGTCGATTAGAGGTTGTAACTCCCTGATCTACTTCTTCAAAAAGTTAAAACCTGGCTATTTTAGGTCTCTCATTTAGGTTACTGGCCTCTGTCCTTCAGCGCTGGGAAACTTTACAGGTAGCTATGCGCTATGTAAGAATTAATAATAATAATAATAATAATGAAACATTTACATTCTGTAGTTCTGTAGGAAGCCTTGTGTATTTCCCCCACACATGCCATGGTTACGAAAGAGAAAAGAGGGAAGAATCGATCAATGGGCTGGCTCTGTTTTTTCTATTTGGGAAGACCCCATTCTCCATTCCTATTCAAATTTCATACCAAAAGATGTCCATAATCATCTAAGTGCATCACAAATCAAATGTAATCACCATCAGACATATATCCGCATACTGTCCAATCATTAGTTAAATGTCAATGCTGATTGGAGCAAACTGAGTGCTGGCACGTGAGGCAGTATGCTCCTACCCTTCTGTTTGAAGAGGCTCCCTTGAGTTACTGAGCTGACGACCTTGTGCGGATGCACCTGCGCCCAGTGAGTGTCTTACAGAGTTCTGAGAAGACTTTGGGCAGCATTTGCAGCACCCCCAAATGCTCTCTCCTGATAAAGGAATGAATCCAAAAACATGTGTCGAGTTACACAGTTCAGACTGCACCAACATGGGTGACAAATTAAAGACTACTAATGAAGTAAGTGTTATTGGGCCCGATTCACAGAACTCACTTGAGACAAAATCCTAAACTTACTACCATTTTCGTATTCACAGAAGGCACTTACTCATTTTGATATTCACAGAAGACACTTACTCATTTCGGTATTCACAGAAGTTAGGAGTCCTAACTTTAGGACTCCTAAATGCCTTCTGTGAATACCGAAAGTCCTAAAGTTAGGATTTTTCTCAGTTTAGGAGTAGTAAAGTTAGGACTCCTAACTTTTGGACTCCTAAATGCCTTCTGTGAATACCGAAAGTCTTAAAATTAGGACTTTTCTCAATTTAGTAGTAGTAAAGTTAAGACTTCTAACTTTAGGACTCCTAAATGCCTTCTGTGAATACCGAAAGTCTTAAAATTAGGATTTTTCGCAGTTTACTAGTAGTAAAGTTGAGAAAAATCCTAATTTTAAGACTTTCGGTATTCACAGAAGGCATTTAGGAGTCCGAAAGTTAGGAGTCCTAACTTTACTACTACTAAATTGAGAAAAATATTAATTTTAAGACTTTTGGTATTCACAGAAGGCATTTAGGAGTTCTAAAGTTAGGAGTCCTAACTTTACTACTACTATACCGAGAAAAATCCTAATTTTAAGACTTTCGGAATTCACAGAAGGCATTTAGGAGTCCGAAAGTTAGGAGTCCTAACTTTACTACTACTAAATTGAGAAAAATCCTAATTTTAAGACTATCGGTATTCACAGAAGGCATTTAGAAGTCCTAAAGTTAGGAGTCCTAACTTTACTACTACTATACCGAGACAAATCCTAATTTTAAGACTTTCGGAATTCACAGAAGGCATTTAGGAGTCCGAAAGTTAGGAGTCCTAACTTTACTACTACTAAATTGAGAAAAATCCTAACTTTAAGACTTTCGGTATTCACAGAAGTCATTTAGGAGTCCTAAAGTTAGGACTCCTAACTTCTGTGAATACCGAAATAAGTAAGTGCCTTCTGTGAATACCAAAATGGTAGTAAGTTTAGGATTTTGTCTTAAGTTAGTTCTGTGAATCGGGCCCATTGTTTACTACATTTACCATTATACATTGGGGCAAATTGAGTGCTGGGATGTGAGGCAGTGTGCTCCCACCCTCCTTCTGTTCACAATGCTAATGTTTGAAAACATCCCTTGCATTAAAAAACAGGTACTAATGGGGCCTTGTTTACCACTGCACTTACTTTAGATGGCTAGCAGGTAGTGTCATACCAGGGACCATATACTGTGTCCTAAAACTACACACATTTTACAGCCAATCAAATCTTGCTAAACAGGTAGAGGAGGGTTACATGATCTTCAATACATAGACAAGATAAATAGACAAGGGAAACCGATCTGGGCACCTGCTGTCCAAATCAGGTACATTAAGGGGTGCCCCTAGGGAACACACAATTTATAGTTTAGGGGTCCCTTGGGATTAAGGGCTTCTTAAACAGAGCCAAAATACAAATAGTACACAGACACCTCAGAAACAAAGAATAAGTGATGCAAATAGGGTAGTTAGTCCACTCAGTTAATGAATTTCTGCTTGCTTAAATGTTTCATTAATAAGAATACGGTCACAAAAGTTTTCAAAATTTTCAATATATGCCTGAAAATCTATAGTAATTTATCTCCTTGCTAGAATAGTGCTTCACACTCTCCCTGCAGATCGAAGTGGGGGTCCCTGACTCAAAGACTTGAAGCCACCATGCGCAACGGTAGCTAGCAGTGCTGATAAGATAACCTACATACAGTGTGAACAGGACTACAATCTGCACACACCCACTGTGTCACAGAAACTACACCTGTGGTACAATACAAGTCTGTGCCTAGTCAGTGGGCTTGTCCTGTTATTGTACTTGTCTCCTAAACCTGCACATTAAGTAATACCTCTAGGAACCTCTTACAACGTGTACCATAAAAGGCGCACCCTCACTGCATTCTTCAGACCAATTCTTAATAACATTTTGTGTACATGTATCTAGTCTTCTAAAGACGACTTCATAATATATGCTGTCTGTTGTAATCTGATTTGATGAGTCATGTCTCGTCATTCTTTTTAAGGTAAGGTAAGGTAATATTTTATTGTGTGGTTAATTAAAACCTTTACAATTTCCATGTAAAAAAAAACATAATAGCAGCAACATTCATATTCCAAAACCAATTGCATTAAACGTATAAAACTGTCATGAATTATATTGACATACACAAAACAGCAGCAGCAGAATTCATAATCTAAAACCTTTTAGATAAAACATGTAACTTTCTTAAATTTTTTGACAGGCACAGAGCAGTTATCAGTAGATGTTTACGCAGTCCGTAAATTAAGAATGCAATGCCAATTTTCAAAGACAAGCGAGGGACTGTTCCATCATCAGTTAGTTGTTATCTGCAGTATCAGAAGATGTGCTGATAGGTTTAAGGGGCCGTGTGGCGCAGTAATTAAGCAGTCTGGTTACTTGACGCAAGAGTAAATGATGATTTCATGCAGCAGAGATAGCATTGAGCTATTGTCTGTCTTGACCCGTCCGCAACCCGACTGCGACGAGCGTCGGGAACCCTGGATCTGCGAACCTCCACCGCTACAACACCGCTGCCCTCCTAGCACTCAACCCCAGAAAGAACAACAACTGCCAGTGGGTGACACCAAACACCACCCACAGTCAGTTATCCTGCCGCCACTGCCGCCAAACCTTCACCTCCAACCACACCACCAAGGCCATTGCCCCCGCACCGAACTCAAACACCTCTGGAGCCCTGAGGTGGATCCTCCTCACAGACACGCCGTAGAGACCTGGGTCCTTCTCTACACCCTCTCACCAGATGTCACCTTCTTTACAGAAACCTGGACAAACGCCTACACTGCACTCAACATCGCCACCGCCATCCCTGACGGATTCAAGATCCAGATGAAGGACCACCCCAACTGCTCAGGAGGAGGACTTGCCATCGTACACAAGAGCTCCCTCCGACTCTCCACCTCCACCACGAGTGACCCCTCCACCACCACCAAACACCTCCACTTCCAGATCCAACCCAGCCCTAGATCCACATTCCACTGCACCCTCGCCTATGGACCCCCAGACCCTGAGCTTTGTTCAGCACTACCACCGCTGACCTTATCGCCTCCCACGCCATAGCCTCCACAGACTACATACTCATTGGCGACCTAAACTTCCCCCTCGACAAACCCAGCGACCACAACTCTGCCACCCTCCTGGACAACCTCGCCAACATCGGACTGAAACAGCTCAACACAACACCCACCCACAAAGCAGGACACACCCTTGACCCCATCTTCGCAGGAGGGAACAACATCCACTTCAGCCACACCACACAACCCCCTTGGATGGACCACCACTGCGTACACTTCCACTTCGACAAACCCACGCAATACTGCACCCTCCATGAAAGAACTGGAGCAAAGTCACTGAAGAGAAGCTCAACTCCACCCTCAACCGCGAGAGCCCCACCACCTTGACCGACGCCAACCTCGCAGCCAAAGAACTCCACAGATGGATCTCCAACAGCGCAGACGAGTTCGCCCCCTACATAACCCGGACAAACAGCGCCCTAGGAAAGCCACCTGGTTCACCGCCAACCTCCAGGAATCCAGACGCACCTGCAGATGTCTCGAGAAGAACTGGAGAAATAGCAAAACGTAAGAAGATAGCACCACCTACAAGAACGCCATAACGGACTACCACCAACGCATCAGATCCACAAAAAGGACCTTTATCCAAAACAAGATCCTCGCCAACTCCAGCAACTCCAAGCAACTCTTAAGCGTCATCCAGGAATTAACCAAACCCCCCAGCAAGACCACGGACATCACCCCTTTGCAGGACCTCTGCAATAAGCTTGGATCCTTCTTCCATCTGAAAATCAAGGGCCTCTATGACAACTTCAACGACCAGACACCCGACTCTGAAACCACTTCCTTCTCCAGCAACGCCAGCCAGCCCACCATCTCCTCCTGGACCCCAATCACCACAGAATACACCATATCGACCATGAAAGGCATCCACTCAGGAGTCCCTACGGACCCATGCCCTCCGCACATCTTCCAAAGAGCCGCCATCGCTCGCGAACTACGATGCATCATCAACGCCACCTTCAAGACCGTCATCTTTGCCGACGACTGGAAACACGCAGAAGTCAGACCCCTTCTCAAGAAGCCTTCAGCAGATCCAACAGACCTCAAGAACTGCTGATTTATCTCCCTCCTCCCCTTCGCGGGCAAAGTCACCGACCAACACACAACTAACCAAATTCTTTGAGAGAAACTCCATCCTTGACCCCTCCTAATCCGGATTCTGCAGCAACCACAGCACTAAGACTGCTCTACTTGCCGCCACAGATGACATCTGCACCCTCCTCTGTAGTGTAGTTCCTATATCCCTAATAGGCTCTGCGCATTGGAATAATATACACTATAGATTTGACATAGGACTGAGGTCAGTATGTCTCTATGGAGTACATTAAACTTAATTACTTGTGAGTGCCAGCTAACTCAGAGGTCACTAGAAACTTTCTCGAATTAATAAGAAGGGATTAGTCTCTGACAACCACATAAACATGACAACTTTGTTTTTCGCTTAGAGTCGGACCAATATTTTCAGAGTTGTGGAAACAATAGATAACCATTTCACTCAGTCAATCGTGCATGCTTCGTTTCTACAGAGTTACATAGAAATAGAGAGATGAGTGTTTCAATAAAAGGGGTTTATTGAACAGTCTTATTTCTCATGCAAGAGATATGAACTGCTACAATTGTAAGACAGAATGCGCAGTATAATAAGTACAGCGTTAGCAGTAAGATAAAATAATACTGTAATAGCATGTCGTGTAGATATGACATATACTCGTTAAAATACATACATAAATAACACAAGCTAAAATACTCATCTGGTGCTTCTAAATAATCCTACCCCAGGTACCTAAACTAAGTTTAGTATGAGGGAAGAAGTAGGTGATGTCTTAGTCTGGTTTAGTTATGTCAAGAGTTGCCAAAGCTTCTCTAGGTTCTAATCAGCTCCATACCTTAGAATGAGAGAGGTTGGTATCTCTTTCCCAGGACTCGATTCTGTAACACCCCGCAAGGGGAGTCAGAAACATTGGAGCTGGATTCTCGGTGAGGAGGATGACAGCGTCTGGTCAGTGTGTCAGTGGGGGAGATGACTTCCTTCGGGACTTGCTGTGGCAAGCTGCGTGCAAGTAGGTAGTCGAACCACATCGTGCCTTGCCATAGCAAGTGAAGGTATATTTATACCTTGAAGGTGTTTAGGATTGCCAGTATTGACGTAAAAGTCGGGCAAATGAACGTCATGAATGAACCCCTAAGGAATATATGTTCATGCATAATAAATGAGTTCTTGGAGAACCAATATTCAAGCAAGGGGAAAGTCTCAACGGCTTAAGAGTCTGGTTTTCCAAGATTTCGTTGTGCCGTAGATGAACGAATGGACATAGCCATGCCTGGATTTGGGTAGCATGGGCTATGCCTAAATAAGGACTGGATTTCTATGCCTATATAACGGCAATGTGAATTGTACCTATATAAGGGCAAGAATCTGGAAATGCATACGGAATCTAAATTGAAACACAACACCTCGACCAAAGACTCACCGCAACCCTCATACTAATTGACCTCTTGGCAGCATTCAACACCGTTTCCCACCACACACTCACAGCCAGACTCCACGAGGCCAGCATACAAGGAACAGCCCTCTACTGGATCCGCTCATTCCTCACCGGCAGAACCCAAAGAATCAGACTGCCACCCTTCCTCTGGGAACCCACAGAAATCAACTGCGGAGTACACCAAGGATCACTGCTCAGCCACACGCTTTTCAACATCTACATAAACCCCCTCACCGCCATCGTCAAACAGCACAGGCTCAGCATAGTATCCTATGCCGGCGACACCCAGCTCATCCTCTCCCTCACCATGAACCCTATCACCACCAGACTCAACTTCCAGGAAGAGATGAAGGACGTCACATCCTGGATGAGCAGCAGGTGCCTGAAGCTCAACTTGGAGAAGACAGAGGTCCTCATCCTCGGACCCTCCCCCTCTGCATGGGACAACACCTGGTGGCCCACCGCCCTCAGCAGCCCTCCCACCCCAATGGACCTCGCCCGAAACCTTGGCATCATACTCGAAATCTCCGTCTCCATGACCCGACAGGTCAACTCTGTCCCCTCCAGCTGCTATAACACCGTCCACATCCTCCAAAAGACCTTCAAATGGATCCCCCCCGAATCAAGGAAGGCAGTCACCCACGCACTCATAACCAGCAGACTAGACTACAGAAGCCTCCTCTATGCCAGGCTCAACAAGTCTATGCTCCGCAAGCTCCAGACCATACTGAACACCGCAGCAAGACTTGTCCTTGGCATCCCTCGACACAAACACATCACCCAACATCTGCGGAACCTATACTGGCTCCCAGATGAGAACAGAATTACTTACAACATACTCACCCACACCTACATATGCCTCCACAACACCTGCCCCAATTCCTCAATGAGAGATCCTATTCCAAGTACCCAAGAGAAACCTCCGATCTGCTAACCTCGCCTAAACCCCTTGCATACACAGGGCCAAAACAGGCAGAAGAACCTTCTCCCACATCGCGGCCAAGACCTGAAACAAGCTCTCAATGGACATCAGGCACGCCCCCTCCCTGAACATCTTCAGGAAGACACTCAATTCCTGGCTCTTTGACTGAACGGAGCTGCACAACACCCCCTCCCCCCCAGCGCCTTGAGTGCTTACAATTCCCCTGATTGATTGACCCTTTGCCCTTTTTGGATTGCCTAGGTCCCTTAGAGCACAAGGTGTCCCCTGAATTGAGCTCCCACAGCTGGTCAAGGTTTTTCCTTCATACTTTCATTATACAGGCTTATGGTGTTGCAACCAAATTCACCCTGTGGTTTGGAAGAGAGGAGGGACTAGATTGAAAACTCCTTCAAGGGCAGCGTGGAGTGTAAGTGTTAGTAAGGAATAAAAATATGAAAAGATTTGTGAAGACACGATTAAACTAAGGCTTCGGTTTCATGGTATTTATTTTTTCACATTTGCATCTGTATTTAGCTATATATTGTTTTGTTTATTTTATCTATAATTATCCATATTTATTTTGGGGTTTGTGAAAAAACAAAGCTTAACCTGGTATATTTTTACATTTACTTGCTGTGGTGGCTGTTTGACCGCCTCATTACAAGTCTGGCAGTAGGACAGCCACCAGCCCACTGCATAACCACCCGCACCACCAGAATCCTGAATTCCATGGTGCTAGCAGTGTTCAGAGTTAGGAGGAATGGAGGCGGTGCTGAGCCCGGCAGCGCTGTCCATATTGCAACTTGCCTTTCCTCAAGCCTTTTCATGGCAGTGAAACCGAAAAAGTTGACAGAACGGCTAGGGCCCCCGGGCGTCGCTGTCCAATCTGTAATGTGATTGGGGACACATGTTATGCCCCACTATGCCTGCAATGTCGAGCATGCACCTTGTTGCATGTACAACATGATGCATGCCAGCGGTGCACACACAACAGTACAGGCGCTACTGGGCTGCTACATTAGCCTCAAGCTCATTCAGTGAGCTGACGCATGCAGACAGCGCGAGACCATGGCCAACACACCGCCGGCCCAGCAGTCTATTTGTAATATAGTAGTCTTAAGACCGCTGGCATTGCGTTCCTGTGGCATATGCGGCTTCAGTGTTCTGGCGGTCAGACCGCCAAAGTCGTAATATACCCTAAGTTTTTCATGAGAAAATGGACCTCAGTTAATGTTGAAGAAAATATGCCTGACATTAGAAAATGTGTTTATCTTTGTCATGACATAGAAAAAAACATTAAAAAAATGTTCTTTTAAATGTGAAAAATAAAACATGCAGCTTTGAACTGTAGAAGAGGATGATTTCTTGGACATGTAGAATAAATGTGCTGTTTAAATAAAGTAGTAAGCCCTCATGCCTAATGTGCTTCTACAACCAGGTTTGAAAGTTTCTTCTGACTTCTGTTTAAAATTTTAATAAAATGCCTTTTAGAAACTGTTGACCTAATCATCTGACTGTAAATTCGTGCATCACTTTAAAATGTGCTGCTCTAAGAGAAACTTATTTCTTTGCTTGTTCAGACCATATGATTTGCTTATTTCTCTAAACAATGTACTTCACTATATTTTACAATGAACAAAGCATTAATAATGTTAAGCTTACTGAAGATATTGTTGTGCATGGTATAATCAAGATTTTACTGATAGAAAGGTCTTATTGCTTTAGACTAGCCCTTTGTCCACACAATGGGACACTGACAACAGATAGCAGAATAGGCCTGCAAAGGTTCTCATGAGAACCTTCCCTAATGTATCTAGTGGAAGGCATTTAGAAACTTTGAGATAATTGCTCGCCGGCATGAATGCTTATCTTTAGAAATGGGAGGAGAGACGACAGACCATCGGAAGACCCATTTCTATCGGACAAGAATGACTTAATCATGCTGAATGTTGCAATAATGGTTTATGTTTTGATATATATGTTCATAGTCAGAGAGAATTAATGCCTTAATACCTTTTGCCTTAATGCCATCTTACCCTCGATGTGTTATGCATTGTTTTCCCTTATTCTTGCCCGAATTATTCTTGCCTGAATTGCTGTGTGTTACAGCTAACGGTGATTTCCTTTTAGTCTGACCCTTCTGCAGGGGGATTTTCTCCTCATTTTGATCATAGCTCCTGCTGTGATTAATTTCTTTTGATTTAATAACAGTTGCTACTGCAACTTGTTTGGGAAATTGTCTGAGTTTTTTGGAAGTACTCGTTATGGGGAGTTCATTGTTTGGACTACCTGAAAGCTCCAAAATCATGCTATTTTCTGAAAGAACTCCTTACGGGTTGGTACTTAGGTCAGGACTCTTAAATTTAGATACAGACTATTTCCTTTAGGGAATACGCTGTGTATTTCATGCTTACTATAACAAAACTTTTCTTGATATTTCTGTAATTTGACTAATCTGTATGAAAACGTCAAAAACAATCACTAATATCGTAATGAAAAATGAAGCGTTCAAACGATTCCATACCTCTCATCATTGACTGAACTGACCGAAAGCTGATGATCTTTATTTGAAATGCATTTGATTACAGCTCCATTCTAACACGGTGGCAATGATCCATTTGCTTGGAGACAGAGTGGTGGCAAACATAGAAGGCAGTGGTTGTAAGTGCTTTGGGTTTTCACTGGACATCACTTGCTCCCCCCAAATTGCAGGGTTGGCACCTGACAACAACACTAACCCTAACCATAACATTAGCCCCCGCTTTAACACTAGCGAAACCTCTAATCCTAAATACAACAATTGCTACCCTAGCCTTACTTAGCCACTGGCTTAATATTCGGCCGCTGGCTTTGCTGGACAAAGTCTGTAACATCTCTCTGGTGTCATATGGGGATGACACGCAGCTAATACTTTACTTTATAAAGGACCCTAGCCTGGATGCCACCAAATTTCAGCAGGACTTAACCATCATCTCAGCCTGGATGGATGCTAACTGCCTCCAGCTAAACTCCACTAAATCTGAGATCCTGCTACTAGGTAGAGACTCCCACCTTTGGGGCAGCAACTGGTGGCCCTCCTAAGCTTGGCACATCCCCCTGCGAAAACCATCGTAAAAAATCTAGGCATCTGGGTCAATAGCTCCCTTTCCTTCGTGGACCATGCCAAGTGTGTTGCAGGGACATGCTTTGGCTTGCCGCGTGGCCTTAAACCCATACCGTTTTTTTTTACCCTCACACCCAATAGTAGCTGATTGTTCAAGCTACTATTCTGACCAGGCTGGACTATTGTAACTGTCTGGTGCTTGGGGCCAATACATATGTGATTAAAAGGCTTCAGCGCACTATGAAAGCTGCAGCCCGCACGCTGTTTGCCCTACCTACCTCTCCCTGCGAGAAGGATTGGTCCCATTGGAAGGCAGCACAGGTTATGCCTATCCGAAAGAACTCCAAGGCCCTGCTAACTGAGTTTTCCAATCTCCGTCCTATTTCTCTCCTCCCTTTCCTGGGCAAGCTTTTGGAGAAACATATAAACACCCATCTCTCCAACCATGTAGAACGGTCGGGCAGCCTTGATTCATCTCAATCAGGCTTTCGCCCAAAATACAGCACAGAATCAGCCCTACTAGAGGTAACCGACAACATCAGGATGACCCTAGATAGAGGCCATTCCACGATTCTGGTGCTGTTAGATCTGTCCACCGCGTTCAACACGGTTTCCCATGGGATCTTGCTCAGGAGATTGGAGTAGGTCGGACTTAGAGATTTGGCCCTACAGTGGTTGACAAGTTTTCTTTCCTCTCGCTCCCAGGCGGTTAACCTTGGTTCATATCGTTCAGCCGTAACAGAATTGTCCAAGGGAGTCCCACAGGGCTCCTGTTTGAGCCCTACTTTGTTTAACATCTATGTGCTCCCTTGGCCAATCTGTTGAGGAACAGTGGGTTTTTCCCTGTTTCTTATGCGGATGATACCCAACTGCTTTTTCCATTTGCAAAGTTTACTCCATCAGTGCAGGCCGCCTTCTCCCTGGGAAAGAGAAACATCTCTCAGTGGATGAGGAATAACATCCTTCAGTGCAATGTGGGGAAGACGGAAATAAAGCTTTTCGGGGAAGCTCAATTACTGTGGGCCCCCGACTGGTGGCCCTTAGATCTAGGTACTCCCCCTGCTCCAAAAACTTGTGTGAAAAACTTAGGTGTTTGCCTTGAACAGACCCTCTCCATGAAAGAGCATGCTACTCAAACAGCTGGCTCATGCTTTCACGTGTTGGGTCTATTGCGCCGTATCCTTGCTTTGCTCCCTGATTCATCTAGGAATAAGCTAACTCAGGCACTCACATATAGTCGCCTGGATTATTGCAATAGCCTTCTGTTGTCTGCCAATGAGGCCACCCTTGACAGACTACAGGTTGTCCAGAACACGGCGGCTCGTCTGATTCTGAACGCACCACCGAGGATGACCTCTCTGCCCCAGCTCTGCCAGCTCCACTGGCTTCCGATGCGGAAGCGTGTACTGTTCAAGGTTTACTGCACCATTCCCAAGGACTAGGCCAACTCTGGCCCTAGTTATCTGGCATATAAATGTATTCCCTACATCCCCCAGCGGTCTCTCTGCTCACAATCTAAATACCTGCTCACAGTGCCTAGAATCAAACGGGCCAGACAAGGAGGGAAGGCCCTATCTTATTTGGGTCCCTGTCACTGGAACAAGCTCCCTGTACAACTAAGACAATGCATGGAACATCTCCTCTTCAGGAAACAGCTTAAGACCTTCCTTTTTACCTCTTATCCTTAGTTGTTAGGTCTTTCCTCTCGTGGCCCGTCTAGAGCGCAGAGATACCCCTTCGGGGGTCGATTCTGGCGCTTTATAAATAAATATTTTAATAAAAATAAATACCTCGGCACTGATCGGCTCTGGCTTTTTGCGCCACCTTAACTGGCTGCCCATAGAGCAAAGAATCCTTTTTAAAGTGCTTTGCTTCAAGCACACAATTTTAGCTGGCTCTGGCCCAGCAATTGTGAGCAACCTCTGCCTTCCCTACATCCCGACGCGTGTCCTACGCTCGACCGACCTCCATCTGGCATGTGTTCCTTGGTTCTACGCACAAACCTAAGCTTATCATAAACATCTCTTTACCCTTACTGTTAGGCTAACTGAAACCCTACAATGTAAAAATCATTAATAACAAAAAATAAATGCTTTTGTCATTAATTGAGTGTCTTCCATTTTTTCAAAATTTAAAATTCTTAATTTTTATTAATAATTTCTTCATTATGGTTTTCTTTATAATGATTTAATTGTTTTCAGGCAAAGCTTCCTCATTATCAATCTATATATATAAAAACGAATGTATGTTTGTCTGTCTGTCTGTCTTTCTGTTTGTCCTTTATGCATTACTACACCATTCATCCGATCGCCATGAAACTTTGGGAAGTTGTTGAGTACACGCCCGCGAAGGTTTCTGACATACATTTTTTTTAAATATCAGCCCCCCAGGGCCCTCATAATCTTTCGAATACTGATGTACGCACCGGACGGAAAAACAACAAATCGTGTATCCACAAGCACTCGAAAAAATAAATAGAATTAAAACGCCATTCATCCGATCGCCATAAAACTTTGGGAAGTTGTTGAGTACACTCCCGCGAAGGTTTCTGCCATACATTTTTCTTAAATATCGGCCCCCCAGGGCCCTCATAATCTTTCGAATACTGTTGTACGCACAAGCTGGAAAAACAAAAAATCGTGTATCCACAAGCACTAGAATAAATAAATAGAATTAAAACACCATTCATCCGATAGCCAGGAAACTTTGGGAAGTTGTTGAGTACACTCCCGCGAAGGTTTCTGGCATAAAAATGTATTAAATATCGCCCCCCCAGGGCCCTCATAATCTTTTGAATACTGATGTACGCACCAGACGAAAAACAAAAAATCGTGAATCCACAAGCACTAAAATAAATAAATAGAATTAAAATGACACTTTGAAATGTTTTCCATATTAAAATGAATAAGTTTCAATAAAAATGAAACAATGTAAATTGAATGTTATCATGATGAGTTTCCTTGAATTTCCTTTTTTCAGAGATCGCAGCAACGGGTAAGCTAGTTTCATATAAAATTATTTTCACATGGTGAGGTTTAAGGCACATTGCGCCAGTTACAGTTACAAATGTAAAGTTTTGTTTACATTTCAAAAGTGAATTAATATGCCTATATGACGATAGACTATATGAAAAAACTGTATTGAAACCTCTTCATGTACCCACAGGGCAATTTCAAGCATATTTATACATTAGGCAATTAGGCATATTATACTTATAATTGTAGTGATATACTGCTTACTGCCCTTGATGAGGCATTGAAGCACTTTCGGTGAGTAGCATGCTACTCCAGAACCCAAGGTTAGTAGGTAATCTAGTGGTTATTGTGGTTAGTCATGTCCTCTAAAAAAATTGCATGTATTTACTCCAGTTATTTAGTGATATAATCGATAAATACCAGTTAGGTGTGATCATTAGTGGAGGTTATGTGGTTTCAGGTGAATAGATAGGCTGGTGGAGATTAGGTAATGTTAGTGTTTTAAAGAGGAGACGTTGAGATCTATGAAATGAGGTATCAGCAATTGCAGGATTACAATATGAAAGATTAAGGCAGACAGGCATGAGACTGAGACGAGGCTATACTCAGAAAAGGAAGGTGTGAAAAGTATGGAAGGTAAGAAGAGTGTCACCCTTGATAAAGAAAGGAAGGGAATAAAATAAAAGTAAGTCATTGTAAAATGTTCATGCAGGGCTTTAGGAGTATAGTGGGAGAAACCTTTCTGAAATAGCAAGCAATCATAGGATGCAGCTGTAAAAAAAGGAAACAACTTTATACATAGTGCTCCAAAACCAGGCAGACGGCATAAACACGTGACTCTGAATGCACACATTGTTTAGACATTGAGAACCCAGCCTGTTGTGTAAAAAGCCTTGGACAGCCCTTTTAAACTTGGGCCCATATTCTTAACACTGACAAGCAGAGAGCAGGAAAGTGCCATATTCACAGAGAAATGGCACTCTCCCCCAGTCTCCTTAGCGCTGGGGCTGATTTCAGCTGCCGTGCGCCAGGCACACACCTTAGTGCCAAGGCGCTAGGGTGCGTGCCTGAGTCTAGCATAGGTTGTGTACAGGAAGGATACCCTTCCTGTACAAAATACTATGCATAGACGTGTCCAAAAGCATTTCCTACTTTGTATGTGTGCTGCACAGTGCACAGAGAAATGTAAACATTTCTCAGTTTAACGCCTGCTTTTTAGTGGTGTTAATTTTTGGAGCGAAACCTTTTCCACTAATATTAGTGAATCAGGTTTTGTGTCAAAAACATG
The DNA here is from genome assembly GCF_964261635.1 of Lissotriton helveticus. Classification (NCBI taxonomy): domain Eukaryota; kingdom Metazoa; phylum Chordata; class Amphibia; order Caudata; family Salamandridae; genus Lissotriton; species Lissotriton helveticus. Next base: position 1,053,749,880 of record NC_136065.1, read on the forward strand.
GGTGGTTGCATGGGAAAGCATATGTACCACCCATGTGACACCCCCTTAACGCAATGCTAAGTACTTTTCCGTACAAACCAATGCAAATAATTATTTGTGTTGAACAAACAGATGTACCCCGGCACTCAAAAATATTACTACAACATTGATTTTCTAAAAATTAAACACAAGATATATGTATTCTATTGATTGCTCACATCACAGGATATGACAATATTTGGATTTGTACTGGGGTTCTTTCAAATCTAATAATCAGTGTGACATTTAGTCAATACATACTGTACATATATTCATACAAGAAAAAGATTTTTTTCAAAAACATTTCATGTTTATACAGTTATTTTTTTCAAAGTCCAGTTCTTGTTGCTGGAAGAACAGAGTAGCACTGTGAAATAGAGACATAACAGAAAACAGGTGTTTCATTACATTTGTAACTTCTTTAAGGCTGCAATAATAGTAAAAGCATTCATGAATAACTGAATTAAGGGACATTTAGTAAATACATATGAATCAACTCAGTACCTCTTTATACAAAGAAAGTAAAGGCAAAGGCACAAGTGAAGAAAATCTCAGAGTGATGTGAGAGAGTACAAAAAAGCTGTAGCATTAGTGAAACGTGAGCCTATCAATGGATGGGCCATTGTATCATTCTCAAGAGGAATAGTAGGACAGGTTAGAAAATAGGACTTAAGTGTAATAGAATCTGGTAAAGAAAGGCAGATATACTCAGAAGGCGACATGTGGAGCAAGCAACACCCGAAAGTGAGTACTATTCATGGTAAAACTCAATTATTTGACTAGAGCGTGCTCGAATCGAAGCTCAATATCATATGTTAAGGAGGGTTCTAACCTCAAATGTTTGTAGAGAATCCACCAATATTGTGTTGTCTTTATAACGAAAAAGAGTAACCAAGAAATAAGTCCTAAGACATAAAGGTAAATTGTTATATGTAGCAGGTATGTTCTTAATGACTATTTAAGAGAAGATATGGTATAAATAAGCACTTTATATGTGCTGTTTGAAACCTGTTGATGTCTTTCAAATGTCGTGGAAAAGCCACAGGGAGAAACTATTTCATCAGTTCATGTGTTCTAGACTTCTCAACTGAGATTGCAATCACATAAGTGAAATAAAACGGTGAGTAAAAGGAGAAGAGAAGAAGCTTCAGGCATTCTTCTATTTAGTATTGTCCGATTTAAATAACTGTGAAAAGTCACTCATGCATTAAAGTGCTAGTTAGAGAGAGCGTAGGATATGGGCATGAACTTGTCACAATTCATGAGATGATTCTCCAAATAGGTAGTGTTCCATTCCTAATCTGTGCAAGGTTGTCCTAATAATCCAAATATAAGACATATGTGCAAAATGATATATCGAAATTTGTGCTTGGTGTTCGAAAAGACATTATTGCTAATGTGTCACTTATGTCAAAATACGTTGTATGCCTGCAAGTTGTGTGATTAAAAAAGTAGAGGTACACGCAATGTGCAACTGAAGGGCAGTGATACGTCCTTCTAGATAAAAGTAAATTCCGTAAATTAGATGTAGAAATTTTAGATTGTATAGATATGTTATTTCATTATCTATTTACTGCAGTATAACAAATGCCAGTACCAAGGTGTCAAGGCCCCACTATCTGTAGTGACAGTTAAGAGAATTCACTAAATAAGGTGCAATCGTTAACTGTATTGAAACCTCTTCATGTACCCACAGGGCAATTTCAAGCATATTTATACATTAGGCAATTAGGCATATTATACTTATAATTGTAGTGATATACTGCTTACTGCCCTTGATGAGGCATTGAAGCACTTTCGGTGAGTAGCATGCTACTCCAGAACCCAAGGTTAGTAGGTAATCTAGTGGTTATTGTGGTTAGTCATGTCCTCTAAAAAAATTGCATGTATTTACTCCAGTTATTTAGTGATATAATCGATAAATACCAGTTAGGTGTGATCATTAGTGGAGGTTATGTGGTTTCAGGTGAATAGATAGGCTGGTGGAGATTAGGTAATGTTAGTGTTTTAAAGAGGAGACGTTGAGATCTATGAAATGAGGTATCAGCAATTGCAGGATTACAATATGAAAGATTAAGGCAGACAGGCATGAGACTGAGACGAGGCTATACTCAGAAAAGGAAGGTGTGAAAAGTATGGAAGGTAAGAAGAGTGTCACCCTTGATAAAGAAAGGAAGGGAATAAAATAAAAGTAAGTCATTGTAAAATGTTCATGCAGGGCTTTAGGAGTATAGTGGGAGAAACCTTTCTGAAATAGCAAGCAATCATAGGATGCAGCTGTAAAAAAAGGAAACAACTTTATACATAGTGCTCCAAAACCAGGCAGACGGCATAAACACGTGACTCTGAATGCACACATTGTTTAGACATTGAGAACCCAGCCTGTTGTGTAAAAAGCCTTGGACAGCCCTTTTAAACTTGGGCCCATATTCTTAACACTGACAAGCAGAGAGCAGGAAAGTGCCATATTCACAGAGAAATGGCACTCTCCCCCAGTCTCCTTAGCGCTGGGGCTGATTTCAGCTGCCGTGCGCCAGGCACACACCTTAGTGCCAAGGCGCTAGGGTGCGTGCCTGAGTCTAGCATAGGTTGTGTACAGGAAGGGTACCCTTCCTGTACAAAATACTATGCATAGACGTGTCCAAAAGCATTTCCTACTTTGTATGTGTGCTGCACAGTGCACAGAGAAATGTAAACATTTCTCAGTTTAACGCCTGCTTTTTAGTGGTGTTAATTTTTGGAGCGAAACCTTTTCCACTAATATTAGTGAATCAGGTTTTGTGTCAAAAACATGGGTGGTTGCATGGGAAAGCATATGTACCACCCATGTGACACCCCCTTAACGCAATGCTAAGTACTTTTCCGTACAAACCAATGCAAATAATTATTTGTGTTGAACAAACAGATGTACCCCGGCACTCAAAAATATTACTACAACATTGATTTTCTAAAAATTAAACACAAGATATATGTATTCTATTGATTGCTCACATCACAGGATATGACAATATTTGGATTTGTACTGGGGTTCTTTCAAATCTAATAATCAGTGTGACATTTAGTCAATACATACTGTACATATATTCATACAAGAAAAAGATTTTTTTCAAAAACATTTCATGTTTATACAGTTATTTTTTTCAAAGTCCAGTTCTTGTTGCTGGAAGAACAGAGTAGCACTGTGAAATAGAGACATAACAGAAAACAGGTGTTTCATTACATTTGTAACTTCTTTAAGGCTGCAATAATAGTAAAAGCATTCATGAATAACTGATTTAAGGGACATTTAGTAAATACATATGAATCAACTCAGTACCGCTTTATACAAAGAAAGTAAAGGCAAAGGCACAAGTGAAGAAAATCTCAGAGTGATGTGAGAGAGTACAAAAAAGCTGTAGCATTAGTGAAACGTGAGCCTATCAATGGATGGGCCATTGTATCATTCTCAAGAGGAATAGTAGGACAGGTTAGAAAATAGGACTTAAGTGTAATAGAATCTGGTAAAGAAAGGCAGATATACTCAGAAGGCGACATGTGGAGCAAGCAATACCCGAAAGTGAGTACTATTCATGGTAAAACTCAATTATTTGACTAGAGCGTGCTCGAATCGAAGCTCAATATCATATGTTAAGGAGGGTTCTAACCTCAAATGTTTGTAGAGAATCCACCAATATTGTGTTGTCTTTATAACGAAAAAGAGTAACCAAGAAATAAGTCCTAAGACATAAAGGTAAATTGTTATATGTAGCAGGTATGTTCTTAATGACTATTTAAGAGAAGATATGGTATAAATAAGCACTTTATATGTGCTGTTTGAAACCTGTTGATGTCTTTCAAATGTCGTGGAAAAGCCACAGGGAGAAACTATTTCATCAGTTCATGTGTTCTAGACTTCTCAACTGAGATTGCAATCACATAAGTGAAATAAAACGGTGAGTAAAAGGAGAAGAGAAGAAGCTTCAGGCATTCTTCTATTTAGTATTGTCCGATTTAAATAACTGTGAAAAGTCACTCATGCCTTAAAGTGCTAGTTAGAGAGAGCGTAGGATATGGGCATGAACTTGTCACAATTCATGAGATGATTCTCCAAATAGGTAGTGTTCCATTCCTAATCTGTGCAAGGTTGTCCTAATAATCCAAATATAAGACATATGTGCAAAATGATATATCGAAATTTGTGCTTGGTGTTCGAAAAGACATTATTGCTAATGTGTCACTTATGTCAAAATACGTTGTATGCCTGCAAGTTGTGTGATTAAAAAAGTAGAGGTACACGCAATGTGCAACTGAAGGGCAGTGATACGTCCTTCTAGATAAAAGTAAATTCCGTAAATTAGATGTAGAAATTTTAGATTGTATAGATATGTTATTTCATTATCTATTTACTGCAGTATAACAAATGCCAGTACCAAGGTGTCAAGGCCCCACTATCTGTAGTGGCAGTTAAGAGAATTCACTAAATAAGGTGCAATCGTTATCTGTTTAATACAGTTTGAGAGCATGTACCAAAATATGAAGTGCCCAAGTATGTATAGTGAATTTTAGAAGAGTTTGCCAAGTAAGATAAGGGCGATCATACTATTTTAAGCTGAGTCCCAGAGGAAGGCCAACCCATTTAAGAGGTAGGAGAGAAGAAGGTTAAAGGACTGAAATAAATAAAACTTACTTATAAGACTATTGTTTGTCAACTCTGGGCTGAAGTATGTCCCTGTAAATAAGGATAAAATCCTGAATATAGTTACAAAACATCCCCAAAGTCGGATTGTTTAAGCTAAAGTGACATAAAACATTACAGGGAAAAGTGTTTCCCCTAATGGCAGCACAAACACTTACCCGTAACCATTCAGAGGAGTCCACTGTCTCGTGGCATACTGGTCCAAGTAAGGAACAGGGTGCAAGTGAAACCTTCGTATTTAAAAGTAAGCGGCAGGTGTGGAGGGTCATCCAACCCAGGAAGCAAACATGGCAGACAGGCATTGATATTAAAAATAGAGAAGAGGCTAGTGAGTCCATGTTGGGTGCATGGCGGCCATTTGGAAGTGGGTCTCCATGCCTATAGTTACTATGAGGAACTTAAACTTAACACTAAGGATGGATATTAGTGTAAAACTGCCAGAGAGATCTATATCAATTATTCTCTCAGTTATTTTGAAGAATAAAATGGCAAATAGGCATTGATTTTAGAAATAGAAAAGAGACTGGTCTCTAATCTATTTTCTATGTCTAAAGTTTAGCATGGCAATCTTTTTGGAGAACCTTGCATCAACACCCAAAGTAGTGGGGTGTTTCTGTTACCCTGATTGGCACCTAAACTAATTCTTTTTCATTCTGGGAATTTGCCAACATGCTGCCCACATTTACACTTCTTTGTTCTTCTGATGTGCAACTGTCTGTGCCACCACTACCCCCGTCTATTTTATAAAATGACTAGCTTACCCGTCCCGCGTTGCTGCGATCTCCGAAGAAAGGAAATTCAAGGAAACTCGTCATGATAACATTCAATTTACATTGTGTCATTTTTATTGAAACGTATTCATTTTAATATGGAAAACATTTCAAAGTGTCGTTTTAATTCTATTTATTTATTCGAGTGCTTGTGGATACACGATTTTTTGTTTTTCCGTCTTGTGGGTACATCCGTATTCGAAAGATTATGAGGGCCCTGGGGGGGCGATATTTAAAAAAGATTTATGGCAGAAACGTTCGCGGGAGTGTACTCAACAACTTCCCGAAGTTTCATGGCGATCGGATGAATGGTGTTTTAATTCTATTTATTTATTTGAGTGCTTGTGGATACACGATTTGTTGTTTTTCCGTCTGGTGCGTACATCAGTATTCAAAAGATTATGAGGGCCCTGCAGGGCCGATATTTAAAAACAAAATTATGCCAGAAACCTGCGCGGGAGTGTACTCAACAACTTCCCAAAGTTTCATGGGGATCGGATGAATGGTATAGTAATGCATATGCCAGAAACGTTCACGTTAGTGTAATCAACAACTTCCCAAAGATTCATGGCGATCGGATGAATGGTTAGTAATGCATAAATGACAAACAGACAGACATACATTCGTTTTTATATATATAGATATGCGTTGGTTTGTGAATCCCAAAACGAGTTTATCGTTGGGTTAGCATTAAAAAAGTAATGCTCACCGACACTAAACCTTTGAAAATCTGAGCCATAGTCTGGAGGTGTTTGGACAAAATATCTGAAAATTATATATAATGATGCAAAAATATTGTGTGAATAATAGCGTGATGTCAAAAATATCTTTAATATTGTTGAAAAAAAGCAAAGTGAGGCCTAGCAGCTGTTGTGCTCGCGCATTAATATCGGCAAACGGAGCAGGGAACACATGACGGGTGACCGGAGAGGAGCTCCCGGAGCCTGGGAGAGCGTTTCCCCCTCTCCCCAAATAACAGCACGAACAATGGGAGGAAGGCCAGTAGCCGAGGCGCTGCCAGGGACCCGTAATCGAGGGGTGGGCCCGAGGCTGAGGAGAGCCAGGGCGACTGTGAGACAGGGACGGACGGAGGCCGCACATGCATCTAAATTGCAGCAGGAAGATAACAAACCACCCGAGTGTCAAGTAGATCAAGGCCTAAGAAGTTTCAGGGCAATAAAGTGACATGAGCTCGGCTGAGGGCCTGGCCTCCATAGTGTGATGGAAGCAGGCAGTTTTCGGGTAAGCACGATGTGTGGGGAATACTGCAAAGAAGTAGTACTTAAAAGGTGGAAAAGGCAGTGGCCAAGTCGACTAGGCCTGGGAGCGGTCTGGGACGGGCTCCTGACCCCATGGGCAGAGGCAAGCCAAGGTGTGAAGGAACGGCTGGAGAGTCGGACGAATCGGAAACAGCCAGGGTTAAAGAGGGTTAAGGAGATTGAAGCTGGGAGTGAGGTGTTGGACGAGATATGGGAACTGGTAGCCCACCAACAAGGCACAAGGTCATAATTGGAGCACCCTGGAGGCAGTGTGCCACTGAGGAGTGGTGGTATCTGGTGGACCGTCAGCAAACAGGGCCTCCGACGGACACTCTAATGGGGCCCTGGGCGGATAGCCCTTTAGTGGTGGTAGAGACTACACAACAGGTGTGCGACCGGATGCCAGGACAGTGCAGTTCCCTGGTCAGGTGGTGAAGGATAGAGGAATGGGACTTGATCCTGCAAGAAGGCGGAGAAAGGTCCTGGACTGGTGACAAGAGCCAAAAGGGGGAACAGATTTCAACACGTCGTGGGAGTGCCCACGGCATACTATTAATTGCAATCAAAACAGAAATGGTGAAACCAAAAGCCCCATCTGCAATACAAAAAAGCAAAATGGACAAATACGCTGCCACAAAATCCCATAAAGCAGACCCGGTAGCCCAAATGGAAGAAACAGGGATAATACAACCTTCACTGACACCCATCATGGTGGCGATAGCGGATCTAAAAGGATCACTTGAGCCCAAAATAGACACTGTCACTGTGGAAGTTAATCTCTGACGGCGGACTTCCAGAAAATATCAGAAAAAGTAACAAACGTAAAAGGAAATATCACACACCTGCAGAATACCACACAGAATCTAGAGGAACAAAGGCAGCACCTTAAGCAACAACAAGATGTGTTAGCAGAAAAACTCAAGGGCCAAGATTGGAGAGTGCACTGCAACACCTTACGGGTGGTGGGCGTGCCAGAAGGGTAGGAGGGTGCTGGTATGGATCTCTTCCTGGAAGACCTTATCCTTAACCACCTATGTCCCAAAAAGGCTGTCAAACGTCTTCATCATCGAGCGCCCCCACAGAGCCCCCATCCCAAAACCGAGACTGGGAGCGCCACCATGAATAATTATCGCCAAGATCCTTAACTATAGAGACAGAGACGTGAAACTACAAGCAGCAAGAAGTCATGGAGACCTTAAATACGAGAACGCAGTGATCCAATTCTTCCCCGATTTCACCCTCCAGGCTCAAAAAATGAGCCGTAGTTTTGAGGCAGTGAAGAGAGAGCTGAGAACCAAGGAAATTAAATATATGATGCTCTATCTGGCGTGGTGCTGTGAGTAATGGCTGAAGGGAAATCCTGGCACTTCTCCATGCCAGAAGAGGCCTGTAAGTGGCTAGAAGGATGGTGAGTGGTAAAACAGAAGTCACAAATGATGAAGGACCAGCGATGACCCCCGGGCTGGCGGGGAAAGACAGAGAAGCGAGAGCTGGACCAGAGGCGAATGGGGATGCATGATGATGTGAAAAGCCGGACTTCATGGGAGGAGAGGTCACTCACACGAAGGCTCTGAACTGGGGCCAGCAGAGGGCAGACCCTGCTGCAATACCTTTGCCATTGATGATTTGGTAAGAGGGACACGGAGGTGGTGGTGAGATCTGGCTGGGGGGAGTTGAGTGAGAACCTTGATCCTTGACAATGTGTAATGAAATAAATATAATATGTTTAGACGGGCTGGAAATGTGGTTGAGACCGGGGATGGCGGGAAACTCCGGCCTACCCTAGCGTGAAGCAGGTTATATGGGGCGACAGGCTCTGCAAGTTGGGGTGGTGGGCAGTTTTAGACCTGTCAAGCAGGGAAGCAGGGTGGGGGGCACAAGTTCAAGGAACAGGAACCAACCAGGTTGGGAGTATTTACATAGGAGTTGTTAGCTATAGGCTCAGAGACAATAAATACAGAACCACATGAAGGCACAACGACGAGAGCTGACAGGTACACAAAATGATTCCCCAGGGTAGATCACAGAGCCTTGAGGGGGTGAACTCACATATCCATGAGTCAAGTGAGTCAAGAAATCCCAACCGCCATAGCATGAACACTTCTACAAAATCCCACTAAATTTTTTTACTTGGAATGTCAATGGTCTGGGTGGTAAAGTGAAGCGCACGCTAGCACTCCAATACCTTTGTTGACACAGCCCAGACATGGTGTTGCTCCAAGAGAACCACCTATGGGGCAATCACTGCAAAGCAATGGATAGGTATGGATATAAGCTTCAGGCATATGTGGGGCACACATCAGGCTCTAGGGGAGCCGGGATCCTAACCAAGTCGTGCGTCCCACTTATAGTGCGTAGGTGCTGGCATGACAAGCTGGGGAAGGTATGCAGCGCTGACTGGCATTTGGGAAGGGAAAACATTGAATCTCTGCTTCGTGTACATCTATCCACGGGTACATAGCAATACCTTTATAGCACTTGGGAAGACCATACTCGAGATGCCCCTTGGCATGCTCATCCTTGGGGTCGACATGACCGCAGTCATGGATCCGCTATTAGAAAGAATGACAGGGGCCACAGGGACACTGGGTAAAGAACTGAAGGGCTTCATAGAAGCGATGGGCATGATCGACTTGTGGCATGCCCACAACCCAGTGAGCCAACAATATACATATACCTCCACTGCTCACTCCAGGTTAGATTATTTCTTCACACTTCAATTACAGGGTGGACAATTTTGGGGCATTATACACAAAGCACAAGGTATTTCCGATCACTCCATGGTTGAAGTACAGCTACAGGACCAGCAAGAAACACCACATTACCCCCGGGAATAGACCAATGGCACTTCAGAAATAAGCAATTTGTGCAAAAAGTACAGGTACATACACACAATACTTCCAAGACAACAAGGTTTCAGTGGAATCGGCCTACACCTTGTGGGAGGCATATAAGAATATGATAAGAGGGTAAGTCCAGGCACAAATAGGCATTCATAAAAAAGAGCAGAATAGAGAATCAGAAGAACTTGAAACAAAAATAAGCCGATTGAAGAAAGAGACATGGGAAAACAGATTTGATGAGTCCATGATGCATCAACTCTGACTCAAACGACAGGAATTAAAAGACCTGGGGGAACAAAAGGTGAGAGCTTAGGCACTAGCCATCCAGAGAAAATTATATGATGTAGGAGATAAAGCCAACAAAATGATCGCCCGGCTGGAGCAAAGAGATAGGGACAGAGGCTGGGTTTTGGAGATACATTAACCCGAGGGGGGAGAAATTGGCCGTCTGTGATAGATTTGAAATGTAATATGGTCACCGTATTCGTGTTTTAACCAAATTTATGTTAGCATGTATATGGCTAATACGTTATATCTGCATACTGTGTGTAGACGCAACCAGCAAATACAGATGTTGCGTTAGTTAGGTTGACTTCTGTGCCACCATTTTAGCTCTCGAAGACGCCATTTTTCTTTTCCATCGAAACTGTTATTTGCTCGTTTATGAGAAATGGTCCATGGTACGTTTTGTTTCTCCAGGGACGAAACTTGCTCATTAACGCATGCCTTTCCAGTTACATAGAGGCCTTCTCCCACCTGTCTAGAAGGGAAGATAGGCCAAACGACCTTGCATAGTAGATAGCTTGTACTAGGCTGTGGAATCAGAACTTATGTTCTGAGCCCCCATTGTATTACGACAGCTAACAGTACTTTTACATAATAGGCGGGTCTTTGTGGGCTCTGCAACCTACATCATGTAACTTTATGTTTGTTAGAGTCAGTCCCTCGTCAGCCATCACAGGAGGCTGGTCAGACTGGACTCCACTGCAGTGTTCTTTATTAATAAACTAGTTTGCTTGTATGCTCTACTGCGTCATCAACTCTTCATTGTTTGGAAGGTAAGAGGAGGTTGAGAGTGACCTGGCTGACCCTAGTGGGGCACTTCTTTCATACGGGCAAGGAAATAGCAGAGGCATTTGCCAATACTATGAAGAGCTATATACATTTTCCACAAAGTGGTCTGTAGAGGACTGTGCTGAACTACTGCTGGAGATCAATCTCCCAGTACTAGTGGCAGAAGACAGACAGGCACTAGAGCAGGAATTTACGGTGGAGGAAATAGCGAGCTCTCTTACAGACCTACAATCAGAAAAAACGGCCTGTCCCAATGGGCTACTAGTGGAGCTATACAAGAGTGTAGCAAGTAAAGTTGCTCCCCATCTCCTAAATATGCCCTGAGAATCTAGGGAAATAGGTGAGCTCCCCCTGGACCAGCATACAGCCACGATAGTGGTGATCCCGAAAAAGGGTAAATAGCCCGCAGAGTGTGGGTCATACAGGCCGATATCATTGCTAAGTATTGAGGCAAAAGTGCTGGCAAAGGCACTAGCAACCAGATTACGGATGGTCATCCCCAGATTGGTCCACCAGGATCAATCTGGGTTTATGTTCCATAGGGGCACACAGCTTAACCTTCGAAGGCTATATGGGGTGCTACATTGGACAAAAACGGCACAAACTGAAGAGGCGGTGCTCTTCTCCGTGGATGTCCAAATGGCATTTGATAGTATTTAATGGCAGCTCATATTTGACAGACTGATTTTTGGACCAAACTTCTGTGCATGGGTAATACTAATGTATGAAGACCCGCAGGCAAGGGTGAGAGGGATGTATGGCGGTACAACACGGTATAAAACACCGCAGACCATCACAACGCAGGTTTTGCAATGCAAGTCTTTACCACGACTTGCGCTGTAGGGTGCTGGACTTAGGAATAGTAAGAGGCAGGCAGGAGAGAGAAGAGAACTAGTTCTGCTCCTTGGTATACGCCGGAGTTGAGAACCCTTAGAAGGGGTTGTAAAAAATTGGAACGTGCCTGGAGGAAGAACTGGGAAGAGGCTAGCAAGGCTGAATATCGCGCCGCGATAAGGGCATACAAACTGGCCCTCCGGCGCGCCAAAACCCAGTTCCTCGAGGAGAGAATTAAGAACGCCTCCAATTCCTCCAGGGAAACCTTTCTAGTGATCAAGGAACTTCTGAGGGTTCCTGAGCCGCCCGCAACCACAGATAACCTAGAAGGAAAATGCAAAGACTTGGCAGACTATTTCCACACAAAAATTTTAAAAATCCTAAGCACCTTGCCCCAGATCATCACGAGAGCAAAGCCTAGCAGTGTGGTAGGGAGACCCCCTGTCAATCTAGAAACTTTTGGACTAGTATCGGTGGATGAGGTCCTTAAAGCCTTGGCGACCGTCAAGAGTGGTTCCCCTCGTGATTTAGTTCCCATGAGGATTCTAAAACAGGTCGCCTCCTCCATTGCTAAACCTTTAACTGAATTGATCAATGCCTCTTTGGGGTCTGTTGTGGTCCCGCCGAGCTGGAAGGGAGCAGTAGTAAAAGCCCTCCTAAAAAAAACCAACCTAGATCCCCTTGACATGGCGAACTATAGGCCCATCTCCTTACTTACTGGACTTAGCAAAATCACGGAAAAGTTGGTGAACTTTCATCTATCCAACTTCCTTGAGTCCAATGGCCTACTGAGAAGTTCGCTAACTGGATTTTGCCCAGGCCAAGCGCACGGACACCGCCCTACTGGCAGTCGTTGAAGAAGCAAGAAGCATTCTGGATTCAGGAGGATCAGTGGCAGTGATCCTCCTGGACCTCAGTGCAGCTTTTGACACTGTGAATCACCAAGTGTTACTTCAACGGCTGGCAGATGTCGGGGTGACGGGGAACGCACTGAAATGGCTTCGGTCATTTCTTAGCGACCGGACCTATCAGGTATGGGAAGGTAGCGCACGCTCGGCATCTGTCCACCTCCATTGTGGGGTACCGCAGGGCTCTTCCCTGAGCCCCACATTGTTCAATGTATATATGGCCCCCTTGGGGGATGCGGTTGCTCCATTTAACATCAAAATCGTGAGCTACGCCGACGATACTCAGTTGGTGTTCACCCTTTCCCAGGCCGCTGAAAGTCCCGACTTGCTACACTCATGCCTGTCCAAAGTTCACACGTGGATGGGTGAGTCAGCATTAAAACTGAACGGTTCAAAGACCGAAATTATGCTGTCGGGGCGTAAAGGATCCTCACGTCCCTCGACTGTCTGGCCCAGTTGTCTGGGCTTACCTCCGAATCCCAAGGAGGAGATCAAGAGTCTCGGGATTTGGTTGGAGCAAGATCTCTCCTTCAGGACCCAGGCTATTAAAATGGCAGGTGTTTGTTTTGGCCTTCTCCGGTCTGTGCGTAAAGTTCTGCCCCTTCTTCCTTTGCTATCTTGGAAGCTTTTGATTCAGGGGCTGATTATATCAAGACTGGATTATAGCAATGCTATTTATCTGGGTGCCCCGGAGGTAACTTTGAATAAACTACATCAAATTCAAAATGCGGCAGCACGATTACTTGGAAACATCCCCATGTCATGGTCGGCCAAACCTGCACTGAGGGCACTGCACTGGTTACCGGTGCGTGAAAGGGTGAAATTTAAATCCCTCTGTCTCGCGCACACAATTTTACAGGGCAGAGGTCCTCCTGTTCTGCAAGGTTTGGTCACACCTTACAAGGCCAGCAGAGCCTTGCGTTCGGACCAAAAACACCTGCTTAAGACCCCTAGAGTTAAAAAGGCCCGCACAGGGGGAAGAAGGTTCTCTGTGAATATTTCTGTCCTCTGGAACTCACTCCCCTTAAGCTTGCGCGCTGAGACATGTCTCCTTCGTTTCCGCAAGCATTTCAAAACACATCTTTTTGTTAACTGCTGACCCTGAATGCTCGTGATTGTTACCTCTGTTCTGAAAAGCGCTGGGATGCTCCAGGGTAACTATGCGCTATATAAGACTGCAATAATAATAATAATAATAATAATAATTTACTATTCCAACACCAGCCTACATACAGAAGGGAAGGTGCTGGAATAATAAATCTACTATTCCTTAGCCTAGAGCGCCCTCCAGCGTAAGTCGTGGTAACGACTTGCGTTGTGAAACCAGCGGTGTAATGGCACTGCAGTGTCATTACCGCTTTGTAAAGGATGTTCCCCGGGTGAGAGTCAAGGGAGAGTTATCTCCCTCCTTCCCAATCAGAAAGTTTAAGTGACAAGGTTGCCCGCTCTCGCCAATGATCTTTGCCCAAGCGCTGGAGCCCGTAGCCCCCTGGGTCCGTAATGACCCAATAATACAAGGTGTAAAGGGAGGGGGTAACTGGGAAGACAGAAAATCCCTATATGGGGATGATATACTCTTATCTCTGGTCAACCCACACCAATCAGTACACAGGGAGCTCCTAATATTCCAGCTGTTGGGTAGCTTCTCGGGTACACAATCAATTGGAATAAGTCCCTCATCCTCCCCTTGGCGGGTGCCGTCCCTCAGAGACTGACAGAAACGACTCCATTAGTAGTCCAAACAAAGTTTTCATACCTGGGTATGCAGATATACGGAAGAAGAGGATTTTCTACCAGATAATCTGTACCCCCTAATACAGCAGCTGGGGAGTGATGTGGAATGTTGGTGGAAACTACCGCTGTCCTTAATGGGCAAGGCAGTCATTTTCAAAATGATGTCACTACCTAGGCTACTATACATTTCGCAAAATATCCCATACAAAATGCCTAAAAAAGTGTTTCAAGACATAAATATCGAGCTGCGAAAACTCCTGTGGGATGGAGGCAGCTACAGAGCACCTCTCTGTAAATTCCAGAGTGGAGTATGTGAAGGAGGGCTTGCTGTTCCAGATATGTGTAAATTCTACTGGGCCTCACATTTGACAGTAGTTAATGACTGGGCATTCACTGACCGTAGCGACCCTGCCTTCAGAGCAGACCACTGGGTTATGGGTGAAAGGGGATGTCTAGCAGCATTATACTGAAGAAGAAGTGAAAAACAGCTCCCTCCACACACGCAGACAGTAGTGCGAGCTTGGAGAGAAGCGTCAAAACACATAGGCTGGGAAGGAAAGTTGACAGGAAGAACTCCACTGTGGGATAGTGCCCAGCTGGGGGAAGTGGGGGCCCTGAAATGATTTAAAAAGTGTGAAATGTAGGGAATCGAAAGACTGTAAGACATATGGAGGGGACAGAAACAACTCACTTTCGAAAATCTAAAAAGTAAATATGAAATGGCAGACACAGAAAGATACAAACACATACAATTAAGCAACGCCTTGGGCCAATATCTTAGCGAGGCGAAGACTCTACCAGACTACTCACTGTTGGAGGACAGACTATTAATGGACCCAATGGTAGCAAAGGCCACCTCATTAACATACAAGAAAATAATGTACAACCCACCCATCTAGGTGGACTCCCTTAGAATGGCTTGGGAAACAGAACTAGGACTCCCAGAGGTTGATGATTGGGAAGAGGCAATACAAAACCCGCTGGAGGTAGCCATAAGGCCCGATTCCGACTCATTCAATTATGTATCCTCCACAGGTCATACGCTTCCAGAACACTTTCACACCAACTGGGCCATGGTCTGTCCAAGTACTGTGCGAGAGGTGTGGGGAAATAGGTTCCTTCTTTCACATTAATTGGGACTGTAGATTTATTCATGACTTTTGGAAGAAGGTGACGAGACTCATGTCTGAAGTCGCTGAGTTAAAGATTCCAGCAGAGCCGAGATGGCTGCTACTATGTGTTACGGGTGAGGGAAAAATAGCCCAAATATACACTAATATGGCTTAAAGTGGCAGGAATGGTGGCAAAAAGAAACATAGCAAAATGTGGGTGGCGAGCCAATCACCTGATCTACTGGGATGGGAGAATGGCTGGGTTTGGTGCTCTGGGGCAGAGAAGGTAGTATATAAACTAACCCTGGGCGTAGTGGGGCGTAGTGGGGCTCCGCGGAGCTACGCGGAGAGGGCGAGAAGCTACGCCCACTCCCGCACTCCGCGTAGCCCCACTACGCACCTCCCTCCCGCTCTCCCCTACATACTTCATTTAAGCATTTACACGGATTAAAACAACTTAAAAGCACTTACCTTGTCCGGGGCTCGTCCGGGTCTTCATCTTTGAATAGCGTCCTTTGCCTGGATACCAATGCGCATGCGCGGGCGCCCGCGCATGCGCATTTCTCCCGAGAAATGCGCATGCGCGGCCGCCCGCGCATGCGCATTGGTATCCAGGCAAAGGACGCTATTCAAAGATGAAGACCCGGACGAGCCCCGGACAAGGTAAGTGCTTTTAAGTTGTTTTTATCCGTGCAAATGCTTAAATAAAGTATCTAGTGGAGGGCGGGAGGGAGGCGGGTGGCGGCCGACTCGGCTACGCTCACGGAGTGGGCGTAGTGTTGCCGGCTACGCTGTCTACGCAAAATGCGTAGAAGGCAACACTACGCCTACTCCGTGGGCGTAGCCGATTCGGACGCCCACCCTTAATATAAACCCAGAGGATGCCTGCGTAAATGGGATAAGATATGGGGACCATGGAGAACATACAGGGGTCACTGAGAGGGGGATGGGGAGGCTGAGATAAGATAAGTGAACGTGGGTAAGCCTCAAATCTCAGTAGTTTTAAGAACCTTAGATTACACAACCTGTGAAGTAAGGAATCAATGTAGCAAAATATGTATATTCTTTGTATAATGTGTGCAAAAGATGTCCTGAGCTATTATTTAATAAAAAGATATATATGTTTTTTTAAATTGTGTTTTTAGTAAGATAACTTATTAGACATGAAATTATAGACATTTTTATTTTTAGATGTTTAAATGTATATCAATGATGGTTTTAGCTTTTATTTAGTAGCGGGATACTGGGTTTTTAAGGGGATATGGGTGGGGAGATTTTTCAAAAGTGTACATTGTAAAGTACATTTTATGCAAATTATTTTAATTATATGGAAATATATATTTTACATTTGTTAACTTTATGTTATTATTTTAATATACTTTAAATAAATTGAAATGTATAAATGAGTACATATATTAATGTTATTAAATATATCTTATTTGGAATATTAGAAAACCTCATAAAAATGTATTAAAAAACATTATGCACATTTATTTTAATTAAGTGAAATAATTGAAATGTTTTTATGTAACAGTTTACATTTATATTTAGTTATATGTTTGTGAAAAATACATTTAAATAATACAAATAATTTTACTTTTTTAAATGATAATTTTCTGTTAAAAATTTAGATTTATTTAGTTTGGTTAAGAATGGTTTTATATTTTTTATGACTTAATTTTGGATTAGATTTTATTTTTTATTTTATGGTTTAAAGTTTAGGAATGGTAGTAAATATTTAAACATTTTAATTACACATAGTAATAAAAAAAGTTTTATGTGTTAATGTTTATATATGAACATATATAAGTTTGTAGTTTTGGTTAGTGTTTTTTTAGATTACATTTTAGTTTATTTTATAGTTTTAAAAAATTGTGTGTGAGTATGAAGTGTTGATTGTGTATAAAAGATGTTTAATTTGTATTACCTTTCATAAAATGTTTTACACTGCAGTGGAAATAGTACAATTCACCTCACCCAACATCGTCTTCAAATAGGCATCGATTGGAGTGGGAATAGCAATGTCACCCTTTAGTGTCCAATACCTTCCCCCAGTATGGTTAGATTGGAGTAGGAATAGTGTAGGAGAGTAGGGTCTGCTATCCTATGGTCACCCCAAATTTTTGCTTTTTGCTTCACTGGTTTTTGACTACTGAGGCTGTGGGCCTGCTAATCAGACCCCCAGCCTGCTGTTCTCTCTCTAAAATATTAAAACATGTGCTTTAGGTACATACCACAATTGGAAATGGACTCCTTGTCAGCCCCTGTACCATGCACTATAGGTGCTCAGGGCATAGGTGCCACCAAGGCCTACCAGGGGCTGCAGCATATCTTTTGCCACCCCTGGCTGGTTCTTAAATTGACACAACTGGCTGATCACTCAGCTGGGGCAAGGTGGTGTAATCACCCCTTGCTTAGATATAGTATACCTATATCTAAACCTATATCTGGACACATATAAACCTGTGAGCCACTCCTATGGAAGGCCTTATCAATCCTGGAGGCAGAGTGCGTGGTTTAATGTGAGATGGAGCTCTAGCATGAGCTGAGCCTGTCTGCAGCCATCGGGAACAAATCCCTAAGCTGTTTCAGGATAATGCCATACCATATACTATTAAGTGCATTATAATCCTCGCGGTTATATAGCAACTTTGGTTTGGCTTTATCAAAACAGGTCGTGTAAGGTGTCATACGATTTGGAATACTATCCCCTCGCCAGTTCTGGCGACGGGGATAGCATTCCACCCCTCTAGAGGGGTAAGACATGTTACTTTACTGTAATGCGGTTAATTTCTAATAGGGCCTCAGATCCACAAAATGGATGCTTCTGCCACAGACACACGTCTGACCCCCTGAAGCTGACCGAAACTCAGCCAAAGGGGCCTGGACAAAGGGTTTCCTGTCGCAGGGAGGTGTCACACCCCCCCAGACAGGAGATAGTGGATTGTAGCAGGGAGGTTTGAAAGAAACCAGACACTGCATGGGAGGCACAAGGCTGCCCCTTGCATAATCCGGCAAACCAGTTCTGGGGCACACCAGCCCCAGTCCCAGCGTGGCCTGGATCAAAGGAAAGGGGTGTATCCACCCCCTTCCTGGATCCCACCCATAGGAGGGGACCTAGCAGGTAATCCAGCCCCCCAGATTCGAATAAGAGTGGGAGCAGTGCCAATGCACTTCAGATTATCCTGATGAAACATAAGAAATGAAACTCTGGACCCTTCGACATCCTACTCAACGTAGAAGACTGAAGAATCTCCCTTGTGGTCAAGGAGTGACCACCCTGTGCAAACAGGCACCATCCAGCACCTCGACGTCTGCTTTGTTGCAGTTCCCGCCGGAACTCGAGCAACAGAGATCGACGAGATCAAGCTTGCCTGCCTTCTAACAGCCCGATCCACAGTCCCTGCAGAGCTGAGACCCGTGGAGGCGACCGGAAGCGTGGGGCACGCCATCTTGGAAAGACCACGAGACGCTGACCGTGCAGCCCACGAGTGACCCTTGAAGCTGTACACTGGGGTTGGAGAAGCCCCAACCCTGAGCCACTCTTGCACCGAAGTTCAGCCCTCCACACTCGACGAGTGCTGCGTGGGGCCCTTCTGCTTCTTTTGGCTCAACGCGTTGGCCAGTCCCTTGCCAGCTGGCTTGTGGCCCCTGTGCCGACGAAACTTGAAATACGACTTGTGATTCTGGTTGCTCCAGATTTGCACCAGCTGCCCTGAAAAGGAGCCCCCACTCTGACCTTCCTGGTCCGAGTGAGAAGCAATCTCCCAGTTCCGGATGGATTGCTTTTGCCAAGTGTTGTTTGCTCCAATCTTGAAGCCGACAGCGCCGACGGCGAGAGCATTTGTGGGACAGATTGTGACCCGCTCCTGGACTTCGTAGATGCCTAGAGCCCACGTGACAGCGGAGAGAAGCTCCTCGACAACCACCTGATTGCGCCCGACATTGCCTGGTTCCATCCTGGTTCCACCCTGGTCACTGCTGAGTGACCCAGACTCTGTCCCCTCTGCTTTCAGGTACTTTTAGACTTCGATTCACCCTTGGATCCCACCGGACACTTCTCCTTCACAGCGCCTGCAGCCTCTTCAGCTTCAAGCACCAAGAACCAGCGTGACGAAACCCGACACTACTTCGACCCTGTGCACCCGCTTCCTGTGGGTTAGGTAACATTGCAACGCCGGTGTTCCCACACTGGTACGCACCTCTAGGGTCTGTGTCTCAAGTTTTGTCCTTCTAGGTTCAGCGGAAGTGTCCTAAAACTCTATTTGTGTAACTTTTACGCACCATTGACTTGCATTGGTGCATGCGTGTGCTTTCAGCACTGCACCCGAATCCCGCGGGCTTTTCCCGACTTCAGCATTGCTTGTCCCGACTGCTCCCAGCGATTCCCTAGGCCCTAGGCCTAACCACTGTTCGATTGGTATCTCTTATGAGAGAGCAGATCCTTAATAACTGTCAGAACCAGCTGTTGCATCAATACCTTATTGACTCTGATCTGACCTCTCCCCAAGAATTGGGAAAGAAGGCAGACAAATGGGTCAGAACAAGGATTAAGCAGAAACCCCAGAACCAAGGTGGTGACCAGAAGAAAACAGACCAGAAGGGTGGAAATCAGAAAGATAAAGAAAAGGACCAGAAGTCTTCAGGCCCCCAAACTAATAATAAGGAGGGTGGTTCCCAAAATGGAAACAAGAAAAAGAAGAATGATGGCCCAAGGAAACCTTGGTGTAATACCTGCAAATCAGTTTCACACTGGGGCAGTGAATGCACCAAGGAAAATCCAGTCCCCACCACTGTAGCTCCTAAAGCACCTGCACCCCCTAGTACAGTTAACAGTGGTGGTACACAACCAAAGGGTATAGTAGGGTTAACCTTGGGTACTGAGATGGAATCTGGCCTAGTCAGAATCCCTACTCAGGCAGTTCTCCTATATGATGTGGACTTAGCTTTGTCCACTGCAGTAAGTCCCAGTAACTTGGGCAAATATAGGCAGACGCCTTTGATAAATGAGAAACTGGCTCAGGCCTACAGGGACACATGTGCCAGTGTCACTATGGTGACACCTGACTTTGTGGACCCTGGACAGATTGTACTAGGTGAAAGTTACCTAGTGACCAATGCAAGCAACTCCACTACTTCCCATAGTGTGGCTGTTGTGAACTTCTCCTGGGGAGGGGTAGATGGCCTAAAGAAAGTTGTTGTGAGTGCAGACCTCCCAGTAGACTGTCTGTTAGGCAATGATCTTGAAAGCTCAGTTTGGTCAGAAGTGGAGTACAGGACTCATGCAGAAATGCTAGGGATTTCAGCACATGTCCTTGCAGTGACAAGGACTCAGGCTAAGAAGTGCCTTCCTGAACCAGTGGTGGATCTTGGAACAATAGACCAACCACAACCCAAGAGAAGGAGCAAGAGGGTTAAGGCTATGTCTTCCCGCTTGCCCCAGGTTGAGGATCAGATTTCAGAGGAAACTGATTCTGCAGTCCAAGAGGAGACTGTCTCAGAGGAACTGGAGTCTGATCAGGTTGAGTTTCTGGGGACAGGGGGACCCTCAAGGGCAGACCTGGGGCAGGCTCAATTAGATTGCCCTTCACTTGAACCCCTCAGACAGCAAGCTGCTGCTGAGGCTGCAGGGAATGCTCAAGGTGCCCATAAAGTTTATTGGGATGATGGACTCCTTTACTCAGAGGCTAGAGACCCCAAGCCTGGTACAACCAGGAGGTTGGTCATACCTTTGCAGTTTAGGGGTTTCCTTCTCACCTTGGCCCATGATATTCCCCTTGCAGGACACTTAGGCCAGAACAAGACTTGGGAAAGACTTGTACCACACTTTCACTGGCCTCATATGTCAGAAAATGTCAAGGAGTTTTGTCGCTCCTGTGTCACTTGCCAAGCCAGTGGTAAGTCAGGTGGCACAACAAAGGCCCCCCTCATACCACTACCTGTGGTGGGGGTACCCTTTGAACATGTTGGAATAGACATTGTGGGTCCCATGGATCCTCAAACAGCATCTGGGCACAGATTCATACTGGTGGTAGTGGATCATGCCACCAGGTACCCAGAGGCAATTCCCCTAAGGACCACCACAGCACCTGTGGTGGCAAAAGCCCTCATTGCAGTTTTCTCAAGAGTGGGCTTGCCAAAGGAGGTGTTATCAGACAGAGGTACCAACTTCATGTCTGGATATCTAAAAGCAATGTGGAAGGAGTGTGGAGTAAACTACAAGTTTACCACACCCTATCACCCACAGTGCAATGAGCTTGTGGAGAGATTCAACAAGACCCTCAAGGGAATGATAAAAGGTTTACCAGAGAAGCTCAGGCGGAAATGGGACATCCTTTTACCCTGCTTGCTCTTTGCTTACAGAGAGGTCCCACAGAAGGGGGTTGGCTACAGCCCTTTTGAACTTTTGTTTGGCCACCCTGTGAGGGGTCCACTATGTTTGGTGAAGGAAGGATGGGAGTTACCTCTCAAAAAGCCTAAGCTAGATGTTGTGGACTATGTACTTGGTCTCCGCTCCAGGATGGCTGAGTATATGGAGAGAGCATCCAAAAACCTGGAGGCCAGTCAAGAACTGCAGAAAGCTTGGCATGACCAAAAGGCTGTTCTGGTTGAGTTCCAGCCAGGGCAGAAGGTGTGGGTGTTGGAGCCAGCGGCCCCAGCAGCACTCCAGGACAAATGGACTGGACCCTACCCTATCATTGAGAAAAAGGGAGAAGTCACCTACTTGGTTGACTTTGGAACCCCTAGGAGCCCCCACAGGGTGCTTCATGTAA
Organism: Lissotriton helveticus; assembly: GCF_964261635.1. Lineage (NCBI taxonomy): Eukaryota > Metazoa > Chordata > Amphibia > Caudata > Salamandridae > Lissotriton > Lissotriton helveticus. Next base: position 1,053,771,880 of record NC_136065.1, read on the forward strand.
ATCGTTTGAAAGCATTTGTGGACAGGGAGGACATGAGCTTGCTCATGGCCACAGATGGGGAACAGGAAGAAGAGAGTGACCCTCTCCCAGACCTGCTTTTCCAGAACCCCGATGATGGTTCAGTTGATGGAGTAGCCTTGGCAGGCAGCCTCACTGACCAGCAGCAGATGGACTGCAGACAAGTTTTGCAAGCCCACAGACACTTGTTTTCACTAACACCCAGTCAAACTAACTGGTGCACCCATGAGGTGGACACTGGTGACAGTCTGCCTGTGAAGAATAAGATCTACAGGCAACCTGACCATGTCAGGGATTGTATAACGGCTGAGGTGCAAAAGATGTTGGAGCTTGGAGTGATTGAGCCATCAGAGAGCCCATGGGCAAGCCCAGTGGTCCTTGTGCCAAAACCTCAGACCCAAGATGGAAAGAGAGAAATGAGATTTTGTGTGGACTACAGAGGTCTCAATGCTGTCGCTAGGACAGATGCACATCCCATTCCAAGAGCAGATGAGCTCATTGATAAATTGGCTTCTGCCAAGTTTCTGAGCACATTTGATTTGACAGCTGGCTACTGGCAGATCAGACTAGCTGAAGAGTCAAAAGCCAAGACAGCATTCTCTACCCCTAGTGGACATTATCAGTTTGTGGTAATGCCCTTTGGTTTGAAGAATGCACCTGCCACTTTCCAAAGGTTGGTGAACCAAGTCCTTGCTGGGTTGGATGACTTTTGTGCAGCATATCTAGATGATATTGCTGTCTTTAGCTCCACCTGGGAGTATCACCGGATCCACCTGAAGAAAGTTCTGGAGGCCCTGCAAAAGGCAGGCCTGACTATCAAGGCTACCAAGTGCCAGATAGGGCAGAGCAAGGTTGTATACTTGGGCCACCTAGTAGGTGGAGGTCAGGTTCAGCCACTGGAGAGCAAGATCCAGACCATACAGGACTGGGCTCCTCCAACTACCCAGACACAAGTCAGAGCCTTCTTGGGGCTGACTGGGTATTACAGAAAGTTTGTGAAGAACTATGGGTCCATTGTGACACCATTAAATGACTTGACATCCAAGAAGATGCCAAAAAAGGTTCAGTGGACAGTTAGCTGTCAAAAGGCATTTGATGACCTGAAGAAGGCCATGTGCTCTGCACCTATTCTGAAGAGTTCTGACTACTCCAAACAGTTCATTGTACAGACAGATGCTTCTGAGTTGGGGGTGGGAGCTGTGCTTTCACAATTTAATCAAGATGGTCAAGACCAGCCCATTGCTTTTATTAGCAGAAGGCTGACCCCCAGGGAGAAACGTTGGTCAGCTATTGAGAGGGAGGCCTTTGCTGTGGTTTGGGCCCTGAAGAAGTTGAGGCCATACTTGTTTGGTACTCACTTCCTAGTTCAGACAGACCATAAGCCCCTCTTGTGGCTAAATCAGATGAAGGGTGAAAATCCCAAACTGCTCAGGTGGTCCATTTCCCTACAGGGGATGGACTTTACAGTGGAGCACCGCCCAGGGACTGACCATGGTAATGCAGATGGTCTCTCCAGGTACTTCCACTTAGAACATGAAGACTTATCTGGTCAAGGTTAGTTTAATATCCCTGCGTTTGGGGGGGGGGGTTGTGTAGGAGAGTAGGGTCTGCTATCCTATGGTCACCCCAAATTTTTGCTTTTTGCTTCACTGGTTTTCGACTACTGAGGCTGTGTGCTATAGGTACATACCACAATTGGAAATGGACTCCTTGTCAGCCCCTGTACCATGAACTATAGGTGCTCAGGGCATAGGTGCCACCAAGGCCTACCAGGGGCTGCAGCATATCTTTTGCCACCCCTGGCTGGTTCTTAAATTGACACAACTGGCTGATCACTCAGCTGGGGCAAGGTGGTGTAATCACCCCTTGCTTAGATATAGTATACCTATATCTAAACCTATATCTGGACACATATAAACCTGTGAGCCACTCCTAAGGAAGGCCTTATCAATCCTGGAGGCAGAGTGCGTGGTTTAATGTGAGATGGAGCTCTAGCATGAGCTGAGCCTGTCTGCAGCCGTCGGGAACAAATCCCTAAGCTGTTTCAGGATAATGCCATACCATATACTATTAAGTGCATTATAATCCTCGTGGTTATATAGCAACTTTGGTTTGGCTTTATCAAAACATGTCGTGTAAGGTGTCATACGATTTGGAATACTATCCCCTCTCCAGTTCTGGCGACGGGGATAGCATTCCACCGCTCTAGAGGGGTAAGACATGTTACTTTACTGTAATGCGGTTAATTTCTAATAGGGCCTCAGATCCACAAAATGGATGCTTCTGCCACAGACACAAGTCTGACCCCCTGAAGCTGACCGAAACTCAGCCAAAGGGGCCTGGACAAAGGGTTTCCTGTCGCAGGGAGGTGTCACACCCCCCCAGACAGGAGATAGTGGATTGTAGCAGGGAGGTTTGAAAGAAACCAGACACTGCATGGGGAGCACAAGGCTGCCCCTTGCATAATCCGGTCAAACCGGTTCTGGGGCACACCAGCCCCAGTCCCAGCGCGGCCTGGATCAAAGGAAAGGGGTGTATCCACCCCCTTCCTGGGTCCCACCCATAGGAGGGGACCTAGCAGGTAATCCAGCCCCCCAGATTCGAATAAGAGTGGGAGCAGTGCCAATGCACTTCAGATTATCCTGATGAAACATAAGAAACGAAACTCTGGACCCTTCGACATCCTACTCAACGTAGAAGACTGACGAATCTCCCTTGTGGTCAAGGAGTGACCACCCTGTGCAAACAGGCACCATCCAGCACCTCGTTGTCTGCTTTGTTGCAGTTCCCGCCGGAACTCGAGCAACAGAGATCAACGAGATTAAGCTTGCCTGCCTTCTAACAGCCCGATCCACAGTTCCTGCAGAGCTGAGACCCGTGGAGGCGACCGGAAGCGTGGGGCACGCCATCTTGGAAAGATCACGAGACGCTGACCGTGCAGCCCACGAGTGACCCTTGAAGCTCTACACCGGGGTTTGGAGAAGCCCCAACCCTGAGCCACTCTTGCACTGAAGTTCAGCCCTCCACACTCGACGAGTGCTGGGTGGGGCCCTTCTGCTTCTTTTGGCTCAATGCGTTGGCCAGTCCCTTGCCAGCTAGCTTGTGGCCCCTGTGCCGACGAAACTTGAAATACGACTTGTGATTCTGGTTGCTCCAGATTTGCACCAGCTCCCCTGAAAAGGAGCCCCCACTGTTCCTTCCTGGTCCGAGTGAGAAGCAATCTCCCAGTTCTGCGTGTATTGCTTTTGCCAAGTGTTGTTTGCTCCAATCTTGAAGCCGACAGCGCCGACGGTGAGAGCCTTTGTGGGACAGATCGTGACACGCTCCTGGACTTCGTAGGTGCCCCAGAGCCCACGTGACAGCGGAGAGAAGCTCCTCGACAACCACCTGATTGCGCCCGATATTGCCTGGTTCCATCCTGGTTCCACCCTGGTCACTGCTGAGTGACCCAGACTCTGTCCCCTCTGCTTTCAGGTACTTTTCGACTTTGATCCACCCTTGGATCCCACCGGACACTTCTCCTTCACAGCGCCTGCAGCCTCTTCAGCTTCAAGCACCAAGAACCAGCGTGACGAAACCCGACACTACTTCGACCCTGTGCACCCGCTTCCTGTGGGTGAGGTAACATTGCAACACCGGTGTTCCCACACTGGTACTCACCTCTAGGGTCTGTGTCTTAAGTTTTGTCCTTCTAGGTTCAGCGGAAGTGTCCTAAAACTCTATTTGTGTAACTTTTACGCACCATTGACTTGCATTGGTACATGCGTGTGCTTTCAGCACTGCACCCGAATCCCGTGGGCTTTTCCCGACTTCAGCATTGCTTGTCCCGACTGCTCCCAGCGATTCCCTAGGCCCTAGGCCTAACCACTGTTCGATTGGTATCTCTTATACCACTTTCTTAATATATGGTCTGAGTGGCCCCTCGCCCTCATCCATAATTGTGCAACTTTGTATGTTATACTGTGCTTTTGATTTAACGCTTGTGCCCGTTTGTTCATAAAGAATACTGGGGATTATTTTGAGTAATAAATACATATATTTTTATAATATATACTTGTGTGGTGTCCTTTCATTTGATATTGCAGGACTGTGATTGGTAAAACAGCTCGCTTAACACGACCTCTTGAGTTAAGCCTTTAAGGCTGCTTAGTCTATGCTACCATTAAGATAGCTTGTCTACAAGGTTGACGTACAACCTGACACCATAAGGGAAAGCTTGGACTGATACAAGGTGGTTCCAGAATTGGAAACATCATATATCAGGCCAACTTCTCACAAATAGTAAATGTCACCCCTATATGTGTCCAACACCTTCCCCCAATATGGTTAAATCGGAGCGGGAATACTAAAGTGGGAAAACTAGAACACAAATTCTGGGTCAACCAGACACTATCCACATCAAGTCCAAACTCGATCGGAGTTCCTCAAGGCTCGACACTATCTCCATCACTCTTTAACCTTTATGTCGAACCTCTGACTGAAATACTACGAGACGCAAACATATCCTATCATATGTATGCGGACGACACACAAGTGTATATCAAGGTTGAATCCCTGGAGGACATCAAGCAACTAAATGAGGCTTTAAAAATGACACTAAGATGGCTAACAAGCAAACCACCTGAAGCTCAATGCACAAAAAACGGAATTCCTCTTGATCTCTCCTCCGAAGAGCCACTCGGAGGTTGAAGAATGGACCAGACTGATCACAGCTTTAAACTGCACCCCTACGCTAGTGGAATCGGCGAAATCATTGGGAATCACATTAGATAAAAATCTAAACATGAAAGCACACATCAATGCAATGGCAAAAAATGCCCGCTTTCACCTGAATTACTTAAGGAAGATGAAACCCTTCATATCGCCAGCAGATCTCAAACTGGCAATTCAATCACTAGTTATCTCAAGAATCGAATACGGATGCACAACCTTAGCAGGTCTACCGAAAATTTCCACTGCACCTCTGAAAGCATGCCTCAATGCAGCAGCAAGGCTCATTACCGGATCGAGGAAATTCGACCACATCTCCCCACATCTAAAAGCGTTAAACTGGCTACCATACGAAGCCAGAATCCATTTCAAGATGGCTTGTGTCACCCACAAAGCACTACATTACAAAACACCAAGATATCTGGCCCAGAAGATTGAACTGTCGGGAGGAGTCAGACCAACCAGGAGCGCCAATGCGCTGATACTGAAACCACCCATCTTCCGAAAAAAGAAAACATACGATAGAGCCTTCTCAGGGGCAGCACCCAGAATATGGAACTCACTCCCTCCAAATATCAGGAAAATGACTAACACGACAGCATTCAAAAAGGAAACTAAGATCTTCTTAATGAGTAAATTCCTTACATAGCCAGGAGATGACCTTCAACGACACTGCGTGCTAAACTTCTCCCTAGGGTCTTAGAAAAGAAGAAAGTGAGAGTCGCTAACTAGATGGGAACTAGCCTCAAGAGCCTGATGGAGAAGAAGTATATACGAACAAAGAAAATGCCTGAACTATATCAAAAGGAATACAATGATCAAATATAATAGAAGAGCTGCAGACGCTAACTGAAAGTACTTATAATGTGTAAACCGATGTCAAATACTAGACTATACTATAATATGCTTCGATATGTACCTGATAGACCTATACAGATCCTACCTCACAGGAATGTAAAGGAGTACGTTATTGAAATTGGATTGAACTGTTATCTGACCTTCATAGCAGTGGGATATGATACCATATTGCTACATATTTACCTACCTCACTAGCTATATAAGAATTTATATGTATCATTTGCTAATTATATACCTCATGTATATGTCAGTGTGAAGCGCTCTGATACCCAAGGGTCACGTTCGCGCTATATAAAACTCTCTAAATAAAATACAAATAAATAAATGACACCCTTTTAATGTCCAACACTTTCCCCAAATTGGTTTAGATTGTAGTGGGAATAGTACATCTCACCCCTTTAGTGTCCAACACCTTTTTCAAATTGGTATTGATTTGAGTAGGAATAATAGAGTAATTGCTTGTGTGCAAGTTAGAGAGAGAGAGACAGAGGGAGAGATAATGTGTTGCGCTCATCAAGCTATTATTGGGATGACACCTGGTAGATTATATTAGTCCCAAAAGGAAATGGGCCTTTTTTTAGAGAAAAGGAGATCTGACAGGTGAATCTCAATTCTCTAGCGAGTCATGCTCTGTTAAACTGGGTGTGCTAGGAGTCAGACAAACCTGTCAGAAACTCTCCAATCGGCAGGTGATGTTAAAATGAAGCCCCGCCCTTGTACCCCTTGTGCACACATCCAATGGTTGGTACTTCACTATCATATGATTATTTATTTTGCAATATTTGTCCACAAACCATGTGAAACACAATTAGTTTAAACAACTTCGCAGATAATATGCAGTTCAGGGCATTTGTTAGATAGGTACCACTCACATTCCTTAATTGTTTATGAGATTTGTAATGCAACGCAGCGCAGCAAGTCAACTTGCTGTGCTTCATTACAGGGAAAGGGCAGGAATGTGCTGTATTTAATACAATACGGTGCATTCATGTCCTATCCCCAGTGCTAGAACGCAATGGCCAGTCTAGGGTCAATGCAAGTACCCTTGCACCATGGTGCATAGGGGCCTGCGTTGCATGCAGGATTGTTTTCGTGCAGGAAGGGATACTTTCGTTTTTGTGCAGTAAGGGATACCTTCCTACACAAAAACAAACCCGAGAGGCATATTTCTCATTCTATGTGTGCTGCAGAATGCCCCACGCAAAACACCCATGGAACACCATCCCAGGGAAGAGTAACGCAACAAAGTGATTTGTGCTGTGTTGCGTTACTTCAGCTTAACAAAGCCACTCAGAGCCACACAAAGTGGGCTTGCAGACTTCATAAATCTAATTTTAAACTTGCGTCCCTTTTTAACTACATTACGTGGTGCAAGAGCTACGCACTCTGCTCGTAAATATGCGCCTTTGTGTAGGGAATAGGCTGTGAGCCATCCAAAGTATATGGCTGTATTACTTTACTAAGCCCAAATTATGCCAAGTCACATATAGTTTTCCTGCCTACCTGACGCGGTCAGCGAGTCAGCAGTTGGAATTTAGTCATTCAGCATTTCCCTTTAGCAATCAGTCAATGTGTGTAACCCCACCCCAGCATCTGTACAACATATATCTGTATTAGCAATTGCCATCAAGGGCTGGCGTTGGAATTAAAAGCAGCCCTGGCAAATAGTGTGAACCCAACTCCCATACTGCATTTAGCAAGCTGAACATTGCAAGAAAAGTTTGGGGTGTTTTGTCTTCTACAACATGTTTTCCATTAAATAACTTTGTTCAATCACTGAATGGATTAAGGAAACTGGGGATAATGCTGCATGGATCAATGAATGAATAGATGGATGGTGAGGAGAGGGTGGATGAATTCAAGAATGGATGAAAATGACTTTTAGCTATGTGGAGGAAATGGTCTCAATGCATTGACATGGGGTGGGTACTTTGGTTTTCATTTTAGCTTCTGCATTAAAACATCATCCTCCCAAAACAGTACTACCACCAATCCTTATAGTACATGTAAAGCGTGGGGGGCATATTTATGTAGCTTTCACGCAGCACACCGAACCACCTTGCTGTGCTGCGTGAAAAGGAAAGAGTAGGATTGCTCCATATTTAACATAATATGACGCGTTCCTGTCCTTTCCTTGCGCTGGTGCCCTTTTGGCTGCCTAGCACCAATGCAGGCACCCTTGCTCTGTAGTGCAAGGGTATCTACATTGCAGACAGGATGGTTTTTCTGCAGGAGGGGACACCTTCCTGCACAAAAACAATCCTTTGAGGCTTTTTCCTCTTTCTATGTGTGCTGCAGAATGTTGCACACATAGAAAGAGGAAGAAATGAGAAGAAATAAACATAATTCCCCTCATTATGCCTCCCTTGGCGAGGCGTAGCATTTTGACACATTCCGAGGTTTACCAGTGTTGGTAAATCTGGAAATGTGCCAAAATCCATGGTGGATGCGTGAGAACACCCATGCTCCAGCCATGGAAAGTCTCCCTGGGGCAGAGTAATGCAAAGCAGCAATTCGCATTGCATTCTGTTACTCTCTAAATAGCAAGCCATGCAGGGCCGTGCAAGGCGGCCTTTTGTGGCTTGATGAACCCGATTTAGGTTTTGCATCGCCCTTGCATGGTGCAAGGGCGATGCAAAATCTTCATAAATATGCCCCTGGATGTATTTAGCACAGTTCACTGATTTAGCGCATCAAAGAATTAAACACAGAGCCTAAAGCTTTGATCTAAAACGGGACAGGGAAAAAGATAACAATGTAGTGGCTGAATTACACAATGTTAAACCTTGCATTAATCCTGGCTTCCACTTGATGACCATATTGTGTGATGCTAGACAATTACTTTTTTCACAGTGCCTCCTCCTTTTCCTTCATCATCACGTGAGAGCACCATTGAGGGATGTCCACTGCACAAAAGTCAACTACTTTAGTGTCACACCATCTATATTATCATACTAGGCCACGTATAGGAGGCAAAAGAAGCTGGCTTGCTTCTTGGTTCAGTAGAACACCATGGTTGGCGAAGTGGTAGTGTGCATGCTATCATGTCTTCGGCATTGCTCCTGTTCGTTTTATGTTATTAAGTGCCTCGGTTAAGTTGGGTCTACTACATGTTTACTCACCTTGAAAAATTCTATTGTGATCCCATCTAGCCATGGGGTGTATTATTTCTATCAGTGTCTCTCAATATCTCTCATCCTTCCACAATGAAAGTGGTGGATGAACTCTCCTTTTCGAATGAGTACCAATCTCAGAGGCTTTAAAAAAAAAAACTAAAAGGGGTGGTTGACAGTCACCAATCTATGCCAGTTGATAATGGTTAGATAAGCAGTATTTGAGTCTGCTTAGGACATGACCACAAAAAATTCGATGCTTCCCTGTAGTAGCCTATTGTAAGAGATGGTATTGTTACCGCCATAAGATCAAGGAGCAAGAGTAGGCAAGACTCTCCGTATTGCAGAACGCAATGAACACAACCTATTATTTTTAAGGTTTCGGCACAGTTTCCAGCCCAGAAGAGGGACTGGTAATCCACCAGTATATATTATTTACTGATGTTTTTGAAGCAACTCCACTGAACGTCACTTTTTTGACATTCCGGCGGCGCAATGTGCCACTGGCATATTTATAAGCCCACGTAAAGCCTAGTTACGTGGCTTTTCATGGCCTTATAAATATGTGCCCCTTTCATGCAGAAAATTGCTTGAAAGGGGCATTACATGGGTGTTGCTGGGGGCGTCCCAGCAACATCCTTGGCTTTTTGGCACTGCCCCAAATTTACGGGATATAGTAAGCTTGAGGCAGCCCCAAAAACGTACACCTCCCCAGGGGAGGAGTAAGGGAGGCACAGCAAGGAGAAATATCTTTATTTCTCCTAGTTTTTCCTCTTTCAATGTGTGCTGCATTCTGCATGTGATTGGTTTTTGTGCAGGAGGTTTTCCCTTCCTGAACAAAAATAATAATCCCCGCAACGCAGGCACACTTGCACCATGGTGCAAAGGTGCCTGCATTGGCGCAGGCAGCCAATTGTGCACCGGAACAGTGGAAAAGGACAGTATCTATTGCAGTATCTAATAGATACAGCACATTCCTGCCCATTTCTTTTGCCATAGGGCAGCGGAGCAGCAAGGCCTGCTGCACTGCCCTATGGCAAAAAAACATAAATGAGGCCCACTGCACTTTACTGAACAGGTGCGATATGTAATGCACCTACTCAGCAAAGATTTTTTGTTGTCTGAAAAAAACTTCACAGCTTCTTCCAAGCTGCTCGCATTAGTGTGGGGCAATCACTACTGTTACCTGGCAGCATAGTGATAGACAGGCAGCCAGGTCAAGGAGCTAGCCAGAGGAGGTGTATCAGTGTAAACTAGAATAAACTGTGATGTGGCTGGCCACACTTTCCATGGATGCTGTCATCAAGGCCAAAAGGCCACCAAAGGGCAAATAGGCTATAACTCAATCCAGGATCATCACCATTTCCCAGCACGTGAAAGCAATGTATAGAAAATGCCCATCTCACAATGAATAAGCTAAACCAGACATGAAACAGCAGCAACATGTGCTCCAAAGTACGTTAACTGTTCAAGCCCAACGTGGCCTTTATTCATGAATGCACTGTGGCCACACTCAAGTAAGTCACATTTGAGTGTACGGATAATATGCCCCTGAGTTTCCACCGCTAATGGGGTGGGCTTCTTAAGTAGTAGTTCCTCCTCGATCCCTTTTGAAGAATACTTTCATCAGGGCCCACTTTGACTTACTCACACTGTACTTTGAGTTGATGGATGTTGAAGAATCTAATGCCAAGGCCAGTGACACCCCACAGCACTAGCCCACCAACAGATAGCATGAGTACCAACAACTCACCCACCACCACAAAACAGAGAGATTGACTTGGTCTAGTCTTTCATGTGACCATCTTCACAACTACGACCCTATCCCTGACTGTTCCTCTACCTTACTTGTGCAGTGACAGTCTACTCTTGATGCCTTATCACACTGAGCATTGCACATAGGCTTCAAGATGGTCGTCACTAAAGGTGTTTGCATGTAAATACTTACTGTTAAATGGGCAGAGGATAGGAAAACAAGCTTAGTCCTAAACAGCTATTAGCATAACGGTCTGTGAGGGAGCCAGAATACTAAGTGTCTGATTTTGAGTTTGGCAGTACATCGAACTGCCAAACTTGCAGTAGCATGGCGGGAACCACTGCACTGGTGGTCCTTATGCCGCATTACGAGTGTGGCGGTTCCACCGCCAGAGGACCGCCGCAACCGCTGGGCATATGTGACCCCTTCGCAGTGGCTTGACAGTCTAGACCAGCAATATGCTGGTGGTGACGCTGCGGCACTGTCAAGCATATTCTGAGTTTCTTCACTGCCAGAGTTTTCATGGTGGTGACCCAGCCATGAAAACTGTGGCGTGAGGAAACTAAAGAGGCCCTACAGGGCCCCCTGTTGCCTCAGGGCCATGGAATCCATGCAGGGGGACACGTGATGTGCCCCCTGTGTGCATGCACCACAGTTCCTGCACAGCATAGACTGCACCAGTCTATGCCGTGCAGGAACGGACTTGGGCGTTCTCATTTAAGGCTTTTCTAAGGCCCACCACCTGGGACCACCAAAGCACCACCCGCCAGACCACAAATGTAAATGTAATCTGGCGGGCGGTGTGCCGGTGAGTTTTGCGGTGCGGTAGCGGGCGCTGGCATGGCGGCCTGCTCCCACACCACCAAACTCTTAATCAGGTCCTAGATATAACATGCAAAAATGTCCGGCATTACTTTTAGTATATGCCATGCCTTTGAATTAGTAGGTCGCTGCATTACGACAAATATAATATTGAAGAATAGTCTAAATAATGATGTTAGGATTTGCATGTATGCTAATAATCTGATGACATACTGGATTTGTTGTATAGCAAAAGTCACTATATTTGCAAATGTATTTGGTGACCCCACCGACCCCTGCCTCCTCACATCTACTACAGAGCTGAGGCCGCCATCTCACCAGAACTACAACACACTATCAACACCACCTTCAAGTCAGACCTCTGCTCAAGAAGCCGACAGCCGACCACACCGACCTCAAGAACTATCGGCCCATCTCGCTCCTCCCCTTCACAGCCAAAGTTGCAGAGAAAACAGTCAACTGGAAACTGACATGATTCATTGAAGAGATCTCTGTCCTCGACCGGTCCCAATCCGGATTCCGAAGCAACCACAGCACAGAGACTGCCCTACTCGCAGCCACAGACGACAACCGCACCCTCCTGAACCAAGGCCACTCCGCAGCCCTCATCCTACTCGACCTATCAGCGGCCTTCGACAGCGTCTCCCACCGCACACTAGTCGCCAGACTATACGACGCAGGCATACAAGGAACAGCCCTGGACTGGATCCGATCATTCCTCACCAGAAGAAGCCAAAGGATCAGACTCCCACCCTTCCTCCCCAACCCCATGAAAATCACCTGCAGAGTCCCACAGGGTCCATCCCTGAGCCCCACCCTCTTCAACATCTACAAGGCCCCCCTTGCAGACATCTTCCGACAACACCTCCTCAACATCGTATCCTACGCCAGTGACACCCAGCTCATCCTCTCCCTCACCTAAGACCCCACCACTGCCAAACTCAACTTCTAGAAAGGAATGCAAGATGTCAAAGTCTGGAGGACTAACAGCTGCCTGAAGCTCAATGCCGAGAAGACAGAAGTCCTCGTCCTCGGTACCACCCCTTCTGCATGGGACAGCACCTGGTGGCCAACCGCCCTTGGAAGCCCACCTACCCCCTCAGACCACGGCAAGAACCTCAGCATTGTACTCTACGCCGTCACCTCCAGCAACTTCAACACCCTCCGCATCCTCCACAAGACCTTTAAGTGGATCCCCCTTGAGTCAAGGAAGAGAGTCACCCACACACTCACAATTCCCTGATTGATTGATTGATTGATAAATGTTCACTGAAATTAAATTACTCGAAAACAATGAGTCTGGCATGGAATGCTGACCAAGATATTAGTACTTTGATTACTTACCATCCAAGGTACACTGTAACTCAAATAATATATGATTTGAGCTGCAACTCTAAAACAATGATACATTCATGAAGAGGCTACCAGCAATCTGAGAATATGTATTTTTTAAGGGATGGTTAACATTTTGTTTGGATCTCAGTTTTGGAGTTCAAGGTGTGGTGAACTGGATTCTATGAAGTTCCCCTTTGCTTAGAATATTTTGCAAGATAATCTGCTGACAGAAAAATGGTTCTGGCTAGGAACGGTTGGATTTCCAGCTTTGGTACTGAGATGAGTTTATATTGAAACCAATGTGTTTCTTGGGCCCATTAGTTGAAGAAAAACGGTTAGCTTTGTTACATTGAGGCAATGATTAAACAGCTCCTTTGTTTGGATTTCATTTAATTTTCAATAACCCTGTTTTTTTAATGTAGTAAGGCTACAAGTACTTAGTGACGCATCTTCTCAAGTGGCAGGCTAATTGTAAACATACGAAGATACCTTTAATTTGAGCTGATGCTTCTTACGTGCACAATCTATTTTTCACCAAATCACATGATTTTTAAAGATGGGATAATTAACTAGTTGTGGATTCTCTAAAATGTAATGCCCGTGTTTTGTCTTGATTAGAAATTATTGCCTGGAACTTAAACAAACACTGGTGTGGGTTTATGAAAGAGATTAGGCTTAATAATGTTGCATTATTTATATTATATGTTCATAGTATTGAGCAAGTGATCCCCTGGAACAACCAGGAAATCTTTAAGGTGTAGTAAAGAATACCCTCTAATTCAGACCCTGGGTACCTATTATGAATCCTGGTATCTCGTGATACTTTGTCTGGATTCCCTGCATGTGATGTGCTCGAGGTCTAAAACCAACAGGTTGACTGGGCACTGAATTCAGTTGTCTCAAAGGTCTCACCGGTCAGAGCCTTACGATAATGTGTAGCACAGTAGACACAGCTTCCACAATAAAGACAAACTCACAGATTCAAAGTATCCAAGTCAGGTTTAATGAGAGGATTACTACTATACAAGAGGTGATAAAGCTCTACTGCTCTGAGTACAAACAACAGCTTTTTATACATGTAAATGACAACCGCTTAGCATTAACCAACCTCCTTATAAGTCTCTCTCTATTTCCAGGCTACATGGAATAGAAACTGCAACCCTTTTAGAAAATACAACAAAACCCAAACATTGCAGGATTGTATTGTAAGAGTCTCATAATTGTTTCTCTTGGACCTTATTGTGTCTGAGAAATGTTGTTGTTCATTCAGCAAGGAGCATGTGTTCTAGCCACCTCTGTGTTCTTGTCAGATTTATGGCTTTAGGTTAGGGAGGGTGAGTGTCTTTACAAACTGACTGGGTTTTGATCAGCCACAGCACACAATTGGCTATCTGATTTTTACAGTATCTGGAAAACAACAAATACATTTGTTGAGCTAGTCCTGGAGAGAGGTTCACTGATTGGACTTGCTGTTACAGGAGTTGGCACTCATTATAGACATACAAACTAGGAATTATAGAAAATGGTAAACATGGAAGGGATGACTGCTGACTTGTTTGTAGGGCACCTTCATGTATAGCCTTTAGACATCCCGCAGTCTTTTTTCTACTTCCACCCACACCTGTCTTACTATACATAAATTATGGATTGTTTGGAAAAATGTCTGTCATTTTGGTGTACCAAGTTGAATCCAACTGTATCTTTTCAAGTTCAGTTCACATTAACCCATGTGTATGTTACGATAAATAATGCCACATCATTAATTCATTATATAATGATTACAACTTAGAGCATCATGTTTTTCAGATAAAATGGTTTAAACTGAAGTTAATTCCAGTTATTGAACTGTCCATACTGTAAAAAGAGAGTTACGCTAACTTACGGGGTAGCTTTGTTCGTTATTTATATACTGCAGACCATCAATCCAATGATAAAGCTTAGATAGCTCAGTCAATTGCAGTTGTAGATATTTGTAAAATATTTGGGATTGATTTACTTTGTATTAAAAGTTTAAAAATCATATGATTTCGTTTTTTATTGACTTTTGTTTACATAAATTCTGCAGGATGTTTAAGTGGTGGTAAGTTGAGGTAATTGTTTCGGCAGGGCCATCTCTTTCATCGTTACTTCTTCTGATGTTGTTCCTGCATCCTGCCAGTCATTCCAGTCTTCACTGTGTTAGCATATGAAGTGTAACAACACAGAGAAACAAACAGCCAGATTCATCAAGCGAAATGCGCTCGCAAAAGGGCCAGATTCTGAGAATCTGGCCCTTTGCGAGTGCAATTTTTGCATTTGGGATTCATCATCCCAAATGCAAAAATCGCTAATAAAGAATTCGCAAATTTGCGAGGATTAGCATTTAAGGAATCTCTATTAGAGATTCCTTAAATGCTATTCATGAAACATTTACAAATTGCAAATTCGCAATTTAGGACCGCTATTTACCACGAAGTCAAACCTCGTGGTAAATAGCGAGAACTTAGAAAAATGCATTTAAATGCATTTTTCTAAGTTGCATGTTACACACACACATGTCCTTTGGACATGTGTGTGCACAACATCAGAGTAAATTCACATTTCAGGGGTGCAACAGGGTGTCCTTTGGACACCCCTGCACCCTTGAAATCGCATCCTTATTTGCGATTAGCAATTTGCTAATCGCAAATAAGGATTGTGTAGGAATCGCAATTTATTTAGCAATTCCTACATGAATCCCGTTTTGCAAGTCCTTAATAGCGATTCCTTATGAATCGCTATTAAAGACTCGCAAAACGGCCCTTTCATGAATCTGGCTGAAAATCATTTGACATAATTACTGCTAATTAAATGCGTTGCCAAATGTTTATAGTGTGCACAATTAGTGCAATGCATGAAGCATATCTATTAGGGACATGAACAAGTGAGACCTGGATTTTACAAATTGCTGCTCCATTCATGGTACCAACGAAGAACAATTCTACCGTGATAAACAGCACAATATTGAGAGACAACTGTCTAAATAAAGTCTGTTCATGAAGACCCGCATCTTCACTTCACTCCTAAGCACCAATTTTTGGTAATCGTTGTCACCTACATGCCTCCAAGATTTCTTCTGTGTCCATACCTGCCAGCCCGTAGGTGTCAATGGTCCTAAGGCTCTGTTCTTTTATGAAACTAAGCAAATGATGAATCTACTACCTCCTGCCTCCCTCAGGCTTCTTTTGCCTCAAGAATGTCTTCTTTGATTTTTCAGTGTAGGTCAATCAATCAGGGGTTGTAAAGCGCGCTAGTCACCAGTGAGGGACGCAGGGTGCTGCGGGTGGGGAGGCTGCTGATCTGTCTGGGCGCTGGGGTTTAGTCACAGAGCCAGGCCTGAGATCCTTCCTGAATTGGGTCAGCAGCGGGGATTGTCTGAGGTGGAGAGGCAGATTGTTCCAGGTCTTGGCGGCGAGGTAGGAGAAGGATCTTCCTCCGGTTCGAGTCTTGTGGATCTGTGAAATGGTGGCCAAGGCTAGTTGGGTGGAGCGGAGGTGTCTGGTGGGTACGTGGAATGAGAGGTGGTGGTTCAAATATGCTGGTCCTTGCAAACAATGACAGGCATTGAGGAGAAGGGCTGGATGTAAAGGGCTTTATACATGGGCGGAAGGGGTTGGAGGTACTGAAGTGTGGACAGGCTCCATCTTTTGGGAACAGTTTAGAGGAGTGCAAATTAAGCTGCATTGCAGAGATGGAGGCAAAGGGATGAAGACACAAGAAGATAGGACAAAATGCCTTGCGGTGCATGTGAGTGCCCTCGTGGATGTTGCGTGGAGGAGCGCCAACCAAGCTAAGACTATGAGCCAAGCTTCAGCAAAAGCAGGCAAGAGGAGAACCAAAACTGTACCATAAGTGCGGTGGAGGTGTCCTACAGGTGACTGGATAAAGATCCCAGTGGCAAGGAGAGGGGAGCCGCTTGAACCTTTGAGGTGCACAGGGCACAAAGTAAGAGGGGCGCACCATGGCTAAAGACAAAGATCCCAAGCCTCAGCGGCAAGGGAAAATGGACAAATAGACAAAGGTAATGACTTCCCCCCCCCCTCCAGAACGATGCCAGATACTGCCTCCGCACCGGACAATGCAATGCTCCTGCATGCAACACAAGCCTCAAGAGAATCACTGGAGGGCATGACTGCTGAAGTATGCACTGATGTGACCTTGCTATGCTAAGGCAAGACCTCCGCAACGTAGCTGAAAGAGTGACGCAGGCGAAACAACGCATCTCAGAAACAGAAGACGTAACGCATAACTTGAAGGAAGAAGTTACCAAATTGACAGCGGCCCTAAAGGAGACAATGTGGAAAGTAGACAATGCAGATAACCGGGCGAGAAGGAACAACCTGCGATTCATAGGCTTACCGGAGTGAATCGAGGGGGCAGACATAGGAGGGTACCTCTTCAATTGGCTTAAAGACACTCTCACAAATGCCTCATTCTCCACCTACTTCGTGATTGAACGGGCACATAGGATGCCTACCTCCAGGCCGCTGGCGGGGGCGCCTCACAGGCCGGTAAAAGCCCGGTTTCTAAATTACCAGGCTAGAGACCTAATAATCTGCGAGATGAGACACCTGGGAGAGGTCCAGATGCAAACACAAAACACAAAAACACAAACACCAACACATGAACACAAAAATAATGGTGTTCCCGCACTCCTCCAGAGAGGTCCAGAAGCAGAGGAGAACGTTCGACTCTGTAAAGGAAAAGCTGAGAAACCTCCGCATTCAGTACATGCTACTCTTCCCGGCCAAGCTTAACGTCATATTCCAAGATAAGACCTTTTCCTTCCAGACCTCTGAAGAGGCATGGTCGTGGGTAGATCAGAGACCCATCGGAGTGCGAAGCACAGAACAAAGAGACTCACAGCACAGGACGCCGGAGACGGTGGTAACACCTAAAACCATGAGAGCCAAAATCAAACGAAGCTTGGGGCAAGGGTCCAAGTCTCATAGTAGCACACCCAGAAGATGCAGAATGACGGCGGAGAGAGAAAGGCGAGAACATGACTCGGAAGAGGACTCGAACCGAAGGTCAAAGGACTGGCCACACTCGGGAGGCAGGCCCAGGAGACAAGCTACACCGGACCCTCCGGAAAGGGAACACTCGGAGGGATCAGACAGCGATTATCCATTGCTAAAGAACATTAACCAACTAGAAGAGAAGGCAGCAATGAGGGAAATGGAAGAGACACTGCGACCAACGACACCAGATGGAAGTGAGACAGGGTGAAGATTCAGGACATGCCGGATACCGATGGGACGGTAAGAGAGCACTAGGTGCTAACTGAGGCCGATTTAGCCTAGGCTGGGTGCTTTTGGAACCCAGGCCTGGTACATTACGGGCCTTCTGCTCTCATTAGTTAGTTAGTCTCATTGTTGGGATAGGGAGGGGGGCACAGACCTATCAGACTACACCTACTACACAGTTGTCATGTTGACATGTTGGGGCAAGTGTAGGAGAAGTGGGAGAGAGTGGGGTGGGGGAGCTGGGGGAAGGTTCAGGGTGGCATAAAGGGGGGCATTCAGAATAACATGGACGGCTTAGATCAAAATATGCTTACACATCAAGACACAGGCAGCGCGCTAAGACTCCACATCTTGGGTAAACAACATAGAGATAACCCCATGGGATATGGCTAACAAGGGCTACACAGTGATTACCTGGAACGTAAACGGATTAGGACAACAAATTAAAAGGGGCCTGGTAACTAAATATCTTAAAAGACTGAAACCCGATATAGTGCTCCTCCAGGAGACACACCCTAGAGGGACGTGCTGTAACTTTGTGGGAAAAGGCATGTATACCACACTGGCCAATGCGGGATTTACCTCCATGGTAGAGATACTTGTCTGCAAGACCATACCCTTTCGCGTCTCCAACGCCTGGTTCGACCCCAGTGGCACATATATGGCGGTAGAGGGAAATTGGGGACACAGGGAGATCACATTAGTTAGCGTTTACGCACCCCCTCGATTACAGCGGCAGACACTTGAGAAGGTAGCAGAGGTCCTACTGGCTCAGACTCCCCCCAGCACTTGGTGGGTGAGGACTTTAATGATGTGGTCGATCCTGCCATAGACTGGTCCGCACTGACAGGTAGTGTGAGGGGAAACACAAAATTGCCTAACTTTGCCCACACCCTAGGTCTGCAGGATGTTTGGCGCTGGCTTCACTCCACAGGCCAGACATATTCATATTTCTTGGGAGTACACCGGGTGTTCTCTAGAATTGACTATTTCTTTGCCCCAGCAGGGGAACTAGGCACTATGACAGGGGTAAACTACATAGCGAGAGGGTTGTCAGATCACTCCCCCCATGGCTCACGGTAGGTGGGGAGACTCGTGGTGGAGCAGGAGGCTGGAGGCTAAACGCTTGGGATCTTCAGGACCCTGGGATAGCGAAGGAGCTAAGGGTGGAAGCAGAGCTGTATTTCCAGAATAACAAAGGGACAGTAAGTTCAGCCATGGTCCTATGGGAAGCCTTTAAGGCTGTGGTGCGCTGCAGAGCCCAGGACGCTATCGCACACAAGAATAGGAAAGAGACGCAAAACATTTTGATGCTTGAGGGTAAACTCAAGTACCCAGAGCAAAATGTGGTTGAGAGCCCTAGTCCGTCCATCCTCCGACAGATAGCAGATACCCATGCAGACTATCAATCACTTGCACAAAGGGAGGCGAAACAGCAATACCTCGCCCTTAGGCATCGCCTATATGAAACTGGACTTAGGGCGAGAAAGCTCTTAGTGTGGATAGGCAGGGAGCAGATGGAATCCAGATGGGTGGGAGCCATTCACAGAGAGGGGAGGGTCCTTACTAAGGCACAAGACATTGCTTATGCTTTTACGGATTACTACGCTGACCTATACAAAGAACAGAAAAGGGTGGGGGATGCGCAGATCTGGGAATATCTTGAGGGAATAGACCTCCTGGCTCTAACCTTAGAAGATCGGGACACTTTAGAAGAAGAGATTACGCTAGAGGAGGTGACTGAAGCCAAATATAACCAAAAATTAGGGAAGACCCCTGGGCCTAATGGCCAGCTGGCTGAGTTTTTTAAGGCAAACTCCACATTACTGGGACTGCACCCAATGGATATTTTTGGGGTGGCCAGGGAAGGCACTACCACCCGATTTGAGGAAAGCTACATTAGTGGTGATCTACAAGCCCGGGAAGCAGATAAATGATTGTGGGTCATATCGACCAATCTCTCTCCTAAATGTGGAGGTGAAGGTGTTAGCTTCTATCCTGGCAAATAGACTGGCCGGGTGGTCACTTCCCTCATACATGCCGACCAATCGGGGTTTATGCAGGGTAGGGTGACGAGGTTCAATCTGAGACGCCTAGCGAACTGGCTGAGTACGATCCAAGATAGAACTTAGGCCCATATGCTGTTCTCAGTGGATGCGGAAAAGGCCTTCGAAGTGGTACACTGGCCTTTCATGTGGCAGACACTAAAGAAATTTGGGTTCAGCCCAAATTTATAGAATGGATCAAGCTGCTTTACAGGTCTCCGACAGCAAGAGTGAGGCTAAATGGGGCCATGTCAGAGAACTTCGCAATAGAAAGAGGTACCAGGCAGGGATGCCCGTTGTGTCTGATGCTCTTCACATTGACCCTGGAACCATTTGCTGGACTTGTACGAACACACCCGAAGGTAAAGGGGTACAGGATGGGCGTGAGGGAGGAACGCATCTTGCTTTATGCGGACGACATTCTCTTTTATGTCACCAATTCCCCAACCACAATTCCGACCCTTTTTCAAGAGTTGGGAACATCATGAGACAAGCAGGTTACAAAATTAATGGGGGGAAATCAATCCCCTACCCGGTAGGAGGCCCTCCCTATGCACAGTATCTTCCCAAGGAACTACAAGTAACCACGAAAGGTTTCAAATACCTGAGGATATATATCTACAGACACCTCAATCAGCCACACACGTAACATTAGTAGGGTAGTGACAGAATTCCATGCTGATGTGGAGAGATGGAGGAGGTTGCCTCTCACACAGCTGGGCAGAGCGGCAATGTACAAGATGATTACACTTCCTAAGTTTCTGTATAGCCTGCAGAACATGTATCATAAGATTCCAGAAGATACTTTTAGGGCAATAGATAGTGAGGTGCGCACGCTTTTGTGGGATGCGTGGCAACCAAGGATTGCACTCAATATGCTGCAATGCAATCAGTACAATGGAGGGATTGCCCTCTCGGATATCAGATCATACTATAGGGCAGCACACTTGATTGCAGTAACTGAGTGGGGGCACATGCAGAGATCGCACGTGACTTACGCACTAGAACAGGACCAATTTGAAATACACTCACATCTGAACTATATATATGGGGGAAGAGCTCAAACAGTTGCTGCCGGCGACCCAGAGGGCACTGGAGGCTTGGAAGGGAGCCGAGAAACAAATGGGCTGGCACAAGATAGTTACAAGGCTAAGCCCACTATGGGAAGGCAAGCGGCTATCAGAATTAGGGCAACTGAAGGGGTTCAAGGACTGGGATTTGATAGGAATCTCTACGATTAGGGACCTAATAAAGGAAGGCTCCTTGCTCACATTCGAAGCCTTGCAGCACGAATATCAGATGGGGTAGAGGCAAAGGTACAAATACATACAGATGAAACACAAGTGGGCGGCTGAGGGGCTAGGAGCAGCAGAAACCCCTGAATTTGCGCCACTAGAGGGCAGACTCCAGCAGGACAAGAAACCACAGAGGGCCAAATCCTGGACCTACAAGACCCTCATTAACAATGTCCCGGATAACCTAATGGCCTTGAGGGGGAAATGGGAAGATGCCCTGGGAGAACTGGAAGACATAGATTGGGAGGCGGCCTTGATGTGCCCAAGAGAGGTGGCAATCAAACTGAGGTTGCTGTTAATTCAACTCAAAATACTACATAGAACATATATAACAAGATCCCGCCTTCAAAAAATGAGAAGGGCAGAGAGCCCGATGTGCCTCCGCTGCCAGACAGAGAGAGGCACGTTCATACACACCTTATGGGAGTGAGCACGTATACAAGATACTGGACCAGAATTGTGAGGGAACTAAGTGAAATTCAAGGGGCTCAGCTACCAATGTATGCCAAACATGCATTGATAGATATACCTTCCGACATAAGAATACACAAGTTAAGACTCCGGACGGCATGATATTGGCAAAAAGAGATCTAGCCAAACAATGGGGAGCGCCAGAGAGCCCGACCCTAAGAGAGTGGAAAACTGGGATGGAGATGTACATGCGTGCGGAGCAGGTGACATACATAATGAGAGGCTATCTGTGGAAATTCTTTAAGATCTGGCACCCCTGGATTAGGTATTACGGGCTCGAGCTTCAAGACACACAGGGGGGGGCATAAAACGCAGCAATGACCTGGGAGAAAAGAGTCCCTACCAAACAGTCGGCTTTGGGGGAGGAAGGGAGTGGAACGTGGAAGTCAAATGCCACGCCCATAAGTAGTAGTATTTCAAGGCGACAGGAAAGGAGTATTTTCTGTCGCTACATGAGAGATGTGTATTGCCTGTTGATCATAACTGTAACAATTGTGAAATTGATGTGTCTTGCTAATAACAAAAATGCTTCTAATAAAAATATATACTTTTAAAAAAGATATGCTGGTCCTGTGTTGTGTAGGGCTTTGTAGGCATGTGTGAGGAGCTTGAAATTGATTCTTTTGTTGACTGGGAGCCAGAAAGTTCTCAAAGGTGTTCAGTGATGTGACAGTGGCGGGGGAGGTTGAGGACCAGTCTGGCTGCGTCAATTTGAACTTTCTGTAGTTTTCTAAGGAGTTTCTGGGTGAGGCCAGCGTAGAGTGTGTTGCCCAAGTTGAGTCGGCTGCTGATGAGAGTGTGGGTGACTGTCTTTCTGGATTTGGTGGGGATCCATCTGAGTGCCTTGCCTATAGGCAAAGCAAGTAGAAGCAAGTTGAGAATAGGGCATTGATCTGGCAGTTCATTGAGAGCGGGGAGTCCAGTACAAGGGTTGTAGCAGTGATTCCAACAATCAGTTGCATCCTGCTTGGAAGTCCTAACTTCCTTGATTTTATGAAATGTGTTGTCCTTCTCCACCTTTTAGATAGCCAATGGTGTTTGACAACACAGTGGGACCACAAAAAGGGTGGTCGATTAGAAAAGATAGACTTAACAAAGATCGCTAATCTACAGCTAGAAGATATAGCCTTCCTCTTGCGATATTAACTGGCATTTTTTTTTATTAATTCTTCTTATTAAACAAAAACCAAAGAAACATTAGCATCAGGTGTACAACAGTTAACATCAACGTGAGGCTCAGTTTGTCTTTCGTACAGAATCATGACAAACAATATACATACAATTGTGGATCACGGGGACGCCTGTGTCTCTGCTTCCCTATTCCGCATCGGGGGTGTACATAAATCACCACGGTGACTATTCCAGGCCCTCCAAACTTTCTCCCATTTTTCTGGACAACCCCTGGCCACATACACTGCCCTCTCCCTAAACATGCACCAGTCTAGATCCTCAGTCCATTTAAGAATACGGGGTGGCCGACTGGCTCCCCACAACTGAGCAATGTTTCGTTTTGTCACCATATTCGCCAATGACACCCACTATTTCTGGTACTCATTAAAATCCGTGGGCTCCCAAACATTAAGTAGACATCTCCGGGCCTCTGGTCTCACCTCCTCTCCCATTACTTCCGAAATCTCATCATGTATCCCTGCCCAGTAGGTTTGTATCTCTCCACAGTGCCACAGGATATGCATGAAAGTGCCAAGTTCTCCACAACCCCTCCTTCAGTCTCTGCTTAGCGCCCGTCTAATATGCACTAATCTAGGCCCCGTGATGTAGGTTCTATGCAGGATCTTAAGCTGCACCAAGCGGAGCTGCATTTGAATCGCTACTAATTTAGGGGAAGAGACAGCCTCCACCCAGTCTTCATCATCTAGTTCTAATCCATCCGCCTCCCACGCTGTTTTCATCCTCTCCAACGGGTCCTCCATATTGTTCACCAACTTTCTATATATTAAGGAGATAGTTTTTTCAGGGATGTGACCATCCAACACACGGTCCTCAAGAGGAGAAGCCTCCGGGAGTTCCGCACCTCCGGGTATGTGAGCCAGAAGGGCATGCCTAATCTGCCGGTATCGGAAATGCTCGTTGTCATTTAAGCTGTACTGTTGCTTAAAGGCTTCAAATGTATGTACGCCGTCCCTCCCCCACACATCCTTGATCTGACCAATCCCAATCAGGTCCCATTTCTCAAACCCTTTAGACCTCCACAGGCTCCCAAGTTTCTCCAAACTAAACAGGGGGGTGGCCAATGTCAATCTGCCCTCCCATCCCAAACTTCTGGTTGCCGAATGCCAGACCTGCACGGGATGTGCTGGCGGGCCCATCAATGGGAACTTCCCGGGTCTGGCATACAGGGCTTTGATTATATCTCCTCCCGGCGCCTGTCCACGATCCATAGCATACCCTGGGTCCCCAGGGGGTCCATATATCATGTGATTTACCGCTGCTAGGTGGGAGGTCCAATAATACTTCCTCAAGTCTGGGAGACCTATACCTCCATCGTACCATGGAAGGGTTAATTTGACAAATGCTATGCGGAGTCTACCATCCCAGAGGAGCTGTCTTTGAAGTGCTTCAATTTCCTTAAAATAGGATAGTGGCACCGGGTCTAGCATATTTTGGATAATGTATAAGAACCGAGGTAGTGCCATCAACTTAAACAACACCGCCCTCCCAAGCAAAGATAGAGGAAGATCTTCCCAATGTTCCACATCCTTCCTAAACCGCCGCAGGGGGGTTCCAGATTATTGGCATATCTCACTTTTGGGTCCAGTGTTATATATATGCCTAAATAATTAAACCCCACCGGTTCAATCTTTATTGGGCACGATTGTGGGATTACAGGCGGCTCTCCTGTCAAAACGAACAGCACCGACTTTGACCAGTTGATAGCAAACCCGGAGTATCTGCGGAATATGGCCAAGACATCCAGAAAATTGCTCAGGGACGCCGCGGGGTTGGTGAGGTAGAGCATGATATCATCCGCGTAAAGCGAAATGTTGTCCTCCCAGTCTGGAGTCCACCACAAGCCACGGATGGTCCGGTCCCATCTGACCCGTGCCGCCAGAGGCTCCAACGCCAGCGCGAAGAGAAGTGGGGATAATGGGCACCCCTGTCTAGTGCCCCTCCCGAGGGAGAAATCTCCTGACTTACAATTATTTAAATGTAAATGTAAATGTGGGTGTACTTGTAAAGTGCACTGCGACTCCATGGAGTATCCTGGCGCTGAAGACCGCTGGGGAACCCGTCCTGGTTTTCCCTATGAGATGGACCCTTTCTGGGTATCTCCAAGGTGAAACCAGGCATCCCCGGCGTCTGTGGGGGGCCGTTGTAGAGATGAGGCAAGCTTAATGCCCAGAGTTGCCGAGTGTGTTCCCTGGTTAGAGTAGGCACCGAGGCGAGAATTATCGAGTCCGTTTTGACCCTGGTCCACGACCCTGGCGCGTCGGGAATTGAACCCTGGTCCCGGGCCGTTCTCTGCTTACGGGTCTGCCGCCTCTAACCAGTGAGCCACACCACTTCACTTACAATCACTCTAGCTAGGGGAGCGGCATACAGCAGACAAACCCACCCGATAAACTCCGGACCAAAGCCAAACTTGACCAATACCGCTAATAAATAGGGCCATTCGACCCTATCAAATGCCATAGTGGCATCCAAAGAAACCAAAACCGCTGGTTCTAATATCTTTCGGGAACCACCGAGGATTCCATGCAGCCTCCGCAAACTCAGGCCCGTGTTACGGCGCGGCATGAAGCTGGACTGCTCGGGATGCACCAGGGTTGTGATGACCTTGACCAACCTGGTAGCGAGCCACTTCGCCAAAATCTTTGGCTCAGCATTAAGCAGCGAGATAGGCCTATTTGAAGAAGGGGACGTCCTAGGCTTGCCTGTCTTACAGATGACCACGATATTCGCTACTCGTTGGTCATTCGGAAGTTGACCCAGTTCCCTACTTTCCAAAAACATGGCTCGGACATGTGGAGCTACTTTATGAGCATTCAATTTATATAGCTCAATTGGTATCCCATTAGGGCCCGTTGCCTTCCCTGATTTAATACCACAAATTGCTTGAGCTACTTCATCATCAGTGAAAGAGGAGTCCAGAAATTCCCTATCATCCTCCGATAAACTCGGCATGCCGATATCTTTAATCATCTCGCCATTTTCATCCTCTGTGTAACTGCCCGCCGAGGAATACACGTCCCCGAAATATGCAGAAAACTCATCCGCTACCGATTGTGGGTCTGTGATTCTATCAGATCCCGACCCCTCTAGTTCGGGCACCAACCTAGAGGCCCACTCCCCTCGTTCCAACCAAGCGATCAGTTTACCTGCCTTGTCCCCATGCTCATATATACCACTTTGCATGGCCTGATTGTTAGTAATCGCTCGTTCCCTAGAGAGCCTGCTATATTCCTCTTGCTTTAACTTCAACTGGTGGAGATTTTCCTGAGCGGCAGACTCGGCAACTCTCTTTTCCAAACTCATAACTTCTGACTCCACCGTGTTCACTTCCGCCTGGCATTTCTTCTTTTTGCCCGCTAACAAGGGGAGTACCTCACCTCGAAGCACCACTTTATATGCCTCCCACAGTGACGGCATTGAGTCAACTGTGCCCACATTCTCATGGAAATAGCTGTCCGAGTCTCGGAGTATCTCCTTTTTGATGTCCGCGTTCTTCAGATCCCATGCATTAATCGGAGCCACCCTGCTGACCGTTGCCTGTCCGAACTCAACCAGCAGCCACATTGGAGAATGATCTGAGATCCCTCTACCCAGGTACCGCGCCTCCCTGATCGAGCCTGTTTCAGCCGCCGGTATCAAGATGTAGTCTAACCTGGACATGCTGTTATGCACGGCGGAAACATGGGTAAAATATTTCTGGGTCGGGTTACGCACTCTTCAGCTATCAATCAATCCGAGAGTCTCTAGGAAACTAGGGAGCCACCTCTGTGATGAGGTTTGAACACGTGCCGGGTGCCGATCCATTTGCCCGTCTAGCACTGCATTGAAATCTCCCCCCAGCACCAGAAGGCCCAGGGGCAGGGGCAGAAAAACGGCACTCAAATCCCTGAAAGTATCAGGTTGAAGGCCTGGTGGTACATATATTGACAAGAAGGTCACTGTCTTACCTCCCAACTGGCCCAAAACACCCACATATCTGCCTCTTTGGTCCACCCAAGTAGCCCGAACCTCCAACGGGAAGGAAGTCTTTGTTAGGATACCCACACCCCTAGATCCTGACGTAAATCCAGCGTGTGTCACTAGTTTATAACCCCCTTTATGGAGGGCCATGCACCGATTCCCAATACGATGCGTCTCCTGCAACAAAACCACTTCTGGAGAATGCCGTCTAATTAGTTGATTTACCATACCCCTCTTTATCTTATCTCCCAAACCGTTGACATTCCAGCTTAACACTCTTATCCCCGATCCCTGACTAGTACGCGACATTCACCCCTCGCCTCTAGCTTCTGACTGCAAAATCGACACCTGATGCAAAAAACGAAAACAAAACAAATCCCCCAACTGAACGTTCTGCAACCGATGAAAGTCAGCTGACCCCAGGTCCCTCCCTCCCTCCCTGCACCCCTGCTCATGACTTACGCCCATCCCCAACTGGCAGTGTGCCTGTCGCCCCACACTCAAACTTAACACACTAACTAAATATAGTATCGGGATTAACTGGCATTTTAACTCTACAATGAAAACCATGGTACCCTGGCTTCTGTAAATACGTCAGTGAATAGAACGTCTTATGAAAGGATGAAACTAAAGGAGATTTTAGCCTGCTGTCTGTTCAGCGCCCTTGAAACTTCTGTGCAAACTTTTAAGACACATCTCTTCTTTGTGATTTTCAATCAAGCGAATAATGAAAAAGTTGATAGTGCACTTAAAGTAAGAAATTAAAATCAATTAAATTTATTTGACCCCACTGCACCCTCTCCCACACAATAATTAGGCACAGGCACGCTAATGAGAGAACATTTTACAAATAGCAATATATATATTTCCCAGTATAATTAAATACTTTATTACATTTTTGGTGACAGGATTTTTTTTTAAATGTAGTCTGTCTTTCGTATGTTATCTTTCTAAACAAGTTTCTCGTCATATACTTAATACAGTCTTTGCTTGTGAATTTATGTAGAAGGGAGAGTAATTTCTAATAACAGCAGGTTAGATCATTCAAATAACAGTGGAACTGTATTTATTCTGTTTTCCACACCCTCATAATGAATCACTACAATACTTTTGTAGGCCAGCTGTATAATAACCAGAAAAAAGTGATATTAAACAGAAATTACACTGTGGGAGCTTTGTCCCCCCGTCCAAGCATTAGATAAGTCTCTCTTAATCTTACAAGATCTGGAGTTACATGGAGCTGCAAGGCAGATGATATACTAGATAGTACTGCGGTATTGTATGTTGCAAGTGTGTGTGTGAGTGTATGTGCGTGTGACTGGGTCTGAATCTGTGTGTCTTTGTGATGTGTGTGTGGTTGAGCATGTGTGGTTTTCGTACTGAGTGTTGGGTTTCTTAAATTGCTGATGAATTTTGTAAATTGTGGGATTATAGAACCTTGCATTAGAATTTCAATTAGTTGCCATTTGGTCCTTCCCGGTGCTTGATTTACTTGCCTTGCTTTTTATTTAGGTAAATAACTCCTTGTGTAAGCAGCACACTTTCACTGTTCATATAGATTTCTACTGAGCTCCAAAGTGCAGCATTTCTAGACGACTTTATCCTATTTTAACCTATGGTGCTCTGTGCATGTTTCACACTTTACCAGCAGTCAGTTCCAGAACCCAACCCAAGCTTTTTGCACATCTGCACTGGTCATCATCCCATCTGTACAAGGTACTCCTTGACTATTGATTGGCACTGTACGTGTAACCAGGGGTCCGGTGGGTGGGCACATCCTATCAGAAACTGCTTGATCAACATGCACACTTCATAATATAATTTACCAAGGGGGCCTGTTAATCCCCTCTCTCATATTGTACTACTTTGGGATCAGCTGCAGTGAAGGATTCTGAATGGGATCCTCGCATGGAGCCTGCAGTGTTTCATGTGAGGGCTCTGTGTGTCTGCCTGCCAGCCCTGCTGGCTCTCCTTGTGGGCAGTGCGCTCCAGTGCCCTCTGCATAGCACTGAAGCATGGGGGCTATTTTGATTAGTATTTATTAGCCTCCTATTCATTCCCAGTGAAGAAAGCTTGACAAATGGACTGACACTTCTGTCTCCTCCATAGTTGCCAACTGTCCCATTTTTGCAGGTACAGTCCTGGAAAATTGAAGACTGTCCCGCGTAATATTGTTGCAGAAACTGTTCCTCTTTATTACACACAGGTACGCAAAGAAGAACCTTCTTGCTGCAGCAGCCCTGTGCTGCCAAGTGCCCCAGGAATCTTTTTTCAAATGTTGGCAACTATGTCCTCCTACTGTGTAGGTTCACTCTGCTACACATCCTGATCAATAACTGAGGGGGAGGAGCAACCAGGAAAAGGAAAACACTTGCCTGTGCTTGGAATATCACGCCTAACATAGACCTCTTCGGTGCAACCTAGAAAACATAAAGAAGTTCAATTTGGGAAGAGTTGTTTCAGGCAGGAAAAAATTAACAAGCCTGTGCATAGCCAATCAATCTCGCTCTTAAAAAGCAATGCGGACCTATTGGCTTTGGTGATTTTTTTCCAAGGTGCTTCTCCACATCAGCCAAAAGAAAAAGAAATGCTACTTTGACAATGCTGAGGAACACCAGCAAAAACGTGATGCGTACGCGTGCATGCCTCATGACGCATGCGCATGTATGTGTTATGATGCTTCAGCATGGTGACTTATTGAGCAGCGTAATTTAGTTCTCCATCCCTTTACATGCAACATTTATACTCAACGTGTGTTTAACAGTATTAATCTGAATGTTTTATTTAACCAAATGTAGTAGATGCATATAATTGCCTTAATGAGAAGCCATCCGTATATCTAGTTGACCTAGAATCAATGTATCCACATTAAATGGAACAAGGTATACCATCTTTAAATTCAAAATATTGTATCTGTTTATGCTAACTGTATTTGCTTGGAAGCCATTTTGAATTTAACATCGGCCTAATATGTAAGCAGGCCTGAATAACATGAATTGCATTGTATTAAATGCATTCCCAGCATCTTGTTTTTCTCTCCTCTGCAAGTGTCTTATTGTGTGCCTCTTTAGCTAGAACCGGCATTTTGTTTACTTTACTAGACTGATAGGTAGCTAAAACTTAATTAGAAGTTAGCTTGGGACATGAAGATTGAGACATTGGACGAAAGCTTCCTGCAGACAGACCGAACTGATCTTACATCCAGGGTCATGCAGCTGCGTACCTCATTGTTAAAAGCTGGGGAACTAGGAAATCTACCTGCTCCCAGAGAATACTTTCTCTGGATTGGTCCATTTGGTATGAAATGATATGGAAAATCTTACACACGTTACTTTCTTGTATTTGATTATGTGTTTTTAGAATAGTTTAGAGCAGACTCTGCCCTGACTTCACAGAGAGAAGACTGTTTCTTAACTCTGCTGATTTCCCTGTCTCAGTGTTGGACCTCATGCTCGAGCACTCATGCTTTTTTTCTGGCACCTTCAACTTGGTGCAGCTGATGCGGACACGTTCCTCATGGAATTTCCTCTTGCCACATCAGACACTTTATTTAGAATATGGAAGTCCTTTATGGAGCCTGCTTGGTTGATATTTGGCTTTTGATATTTTTTTCTAATCCAGCTCTTCATCTTCTGAGTGGTGTGACCAATACAAATCGATTTCATGGACACAAGTTGGCATACTCCACATCGTTAGAGTAACAATTTGTCAATCATCTTAAACTAAACCGTGTGTATAGCCTGCAAGGATACAAAGGAGTTCTTTATGATGACACACTGTTTGTTTTGAGATTGTAACTCTAACACTGTGGTGTATGCCATTAGGTGTCCCTGTAATATGATTTATATTGAACACAAATCAGAAGGTGAAGAGACGGATTTTATAACACAGGAGTAATATCAAATGCAATGTTGTAGGGGTCTCCTTGGTGGAAAAATTCCAGGAATGACAGCACACAACAGAAGATGTCCGTTGGCAAGTGATTGAACAGGTAACACCTGACCCAAGAGGTGTCAACTCGATGCACATGTTGATTAACAGAGAACTGAGGTGGATTGATCATGGGGATTCGATAACACATTGAATATTGGAGATAGGCCACCATGTTTTAACTTCATTGTTACTCATAATAATAATAATAATCTTTATTCGGAGGTAATCACATCCATAAAAGATACAATAATGAATCCAAGACAAGCCTTAAAACACTTCGTCGTTCACATCCATAAAAAATACAATGATAAAACAGCGACAACAAGCCTTAAAACACTTCATTAGCAGAACTGAGTGTCAGTCGAAGTAATGTGCGAAAGAGCAAAATCCAATCAACCCTTAATACATCTGGGGCCTCATTTATGAAAAGTGACGCATCGCTGCGTGCAAACAGCGATGCGTCACTTTTCACTGCGCACTCCTTGCGACACCAATGATGCGTCATATTTACAGTATGACGCATCATGGCGCAAGAAGTTACAGATACGTCAGTATTTCTGACGTATCTGTATGGCGCAAAAGTGACGCATTGCTGGAGCGTGTCACAAAAGTAACGCAACTCCAGCAATGTGTCCTTTCACATGGGGCAAGCCCCATGTGAAAGGACCTGCGTCAGTCTTACGCTTGATAAGAGGCAGGTGTAAGAAATTGACGCATTTGTGCCCTAGAAGTGGCGCAGTGAAATCTTATAGATTTCACTGCGTCACTTCTATGACCCTTTCTTGCATCAGAACACCCCCCTCTGCATACATTATACCTGGCGCAGGTATAATATGGCGCAGGGGTTTACAAAGTGACGCATCTACCTAGATGCGTCACTTTGTAAATATGGTGCAGCAAGGCACATTTTTTACACTGCTGGTGCGTCACAAAAAGTGACGCACCGGCGGCGTAAAAGTGACGCACAGCCTCATAAATGAGGCCCCAGGTATTTCTAGATCTAAGTACTGCTCTTAAAAAGTTAATAACTGCAAAGAGCTTATGATCATTAGGCAGCAGCTGCGGATACATTAAGGCAACGCGGGCTTGTCTAAAACTCATTGCTTTTAAAAGGGTTTTAAGATATTATCTCCTAGGATAAGTAAAATATTTGCATAAAAGTACAAAATGTAGGGTATCCTGTGGGGACCTATTGTCACAACCACAGGGGCCTCTTATCTTATCATGTAAAACAATACCAGCCGGCTGAGCTAAAAGATGGTGAAGTTGGTTAAATCTGAAACGAGATATTAAAAATCTATCAGAGGCATTTCTCAACCAACATAGGTTTTTTTTGTTGGATGGCCCCGTTATTTACATCATTTATTCCATAGAAATACTCGAAGAGCTCATTTGACATATTTGACGGCAGGTACGTTTTTCCTGCTCCACTCTGTCAGGCACGTTAGGATTTACCGTGCGCTGTGCTGTTTAAATTTGCCCTAGCAGGCTGCCCCACCACCCCATGTCTTTTTTAACCCAGCAATAGTTTCTCCTTCACATGTCCCACCTGCCCCTGGGCTTACACTGACATGTACACATACTTTTCATTTTTTATAGTGATTATCTCATGTTTTGAACTGTTCTTTGACAACAGCCTTGTCCATTTCCTTGTTTCAGATTATGTGTGAATTTTGTTTTATTCAGAACTAGCTTACCAGTCGCGCGTTGCTGCGATCCCCGAAGAAAGGAAATTTAAGGAAACTCGTTATGATAACATTCAATTTACATTGTGTCATTTTTATTGAAACGCATTCATTTTAATATGGAAAACATTTCAAAGTGTTGTTTTAATTCTATTTATTTATTCGAGTGCTTGGGGATACACAATGTTTTGTTTTTCCATCTGGTGCGTACATCAGTATTCGAAAGATTATGAGGGCCGTGGGGGCCGATATTTTAAAAAAATGTATGCCAGAAACCTTCGCAGGAGTGTACTCACCAACTTCCCAAAGTTTCCTGGCGATCGGATGAATGCTGTTTTAATTCTATTTATTTATTCGAGTGCTTGTGGATACACGATTTTTTGTTTTTCCGTCTTGTGCGTACATCAGTATTCGAAAGATTATGAGGGCCCTGGGGGGCCGATATTTAAAAGAAATTCTGCCACAAACCTTTGCCGGAGTGTACTCAACAACTTCCCAAAGTTTCCTGGCGATCGGTTGAATGCTGTTTTAATTCTATTTATTTATTCAAGTGCTTGTGGATACACGATTTTTTGTTTTTCCGTCTTGTGCGTACATCAGTATTCGAAAGATTATGAGGGTCCTGGGGGGCCGATATTTAAAAAAGAATTATGCCAGAAACCTTCGCTGGAGTGTACTCAACATTTTCCCAAAGTTTCATGGCGATCGGATGAATGGTGTAGTAATGCATAAAGGACAAACAGACAGACAGACAGACATACATTCGTTTTTATATATATATAGATTCCTTCATTACATACATATCTCTGAAGAAGAGGTAAGGTTACCTCGGTACATGTAGTTATTTTTAACTATTGAATATTGGGACTCATAAATCGGCACAAACACATTCTTTTGCCCTTATCATTTGCTTTAATCATTTTCGTAAGTGTCTACTTTTTAATGTCCTGACGAAGACTCTTCCAAATTGAAACTTTGGAGTCGAAATGTTAACGTGTTGATTGTTGACTTTAATGAATGATTTCAATAGGTGGAACCCTGAATTCAGGACTCCCCACACCACAATGCTGTGCAGTTCTAGGTCAACATATATGATTTCTTGTATATATATCACTGCACACTTTTGTTCACCAAGTTTCATACCATCCACTAACACTGCGCCGTCCACAACGAGCACCTACGTTTTGATTTTGATATAGCAACTGTTTGTTTAGCTATTCATACCTCATGTAAATGGTTATACCCTGTGTTTGCACAGGCTTGTGCTCACAAGTATATTGGTATTTATTAAACATCTGGTCCTTTTTAATCTGTTTGAGACTACTTGTATTTCTTTAGCCTAGGAAGCTAAGTCTTCTTTTCAAGCTTCCCTCAGGGAACCATTTTGCATGGTAAACTTTCTAAAAGTGGCATTTTCAGAACTGTAATTTAAAATCTGATTTCCCAGAAGTTAGGATTTTAAATTAGGGTTTCAGAGACACCAAACATGAACAGGTTATCTATTACCATTTGCAATTTACACTTATAAAATGTAAAAAGGCAAACACAATGTTATCCTATGCGGGAAATAGGCCTTGGTAGTGAAAACCGAATTTAAGAGTTTTTCGCTGCCAGAATATGTAAAACCTAGAAGTGAATGTCCAACTTTTTAAATAAACTGCACCCTGCCCTTGGGGATGTCCAGGACCTACCTTTGGGGTGACGTATATGCATTAACAAAGAAAGCTTGGGTCTGGCAAAAAGGTTTATTTTGGCAGGATAAAACTGGACACACAGGCTCTGCAATGCAGGCCTAAGACATGTTCAAAGGGCTACTTAAGTGGGTGGCAGAACCAGTGCTACAGGCCCGCTACTAGCATTTAATTCAAAGGCACTGGGCATATCTACTGCACCTTACTAGAGACTTAAAAGTAAATTAAACATGCCAAGTGGGTATAAGCCAATGTTATCATGTTTCAGGGAAAGAACATACGCACTTTAGCACTGGTTAGAAGTAGTAAAGGGTGCCGGGTTCTAAGGCCAACAAAAATGAAGTCAGCAAAAACAGGAGGTCTTAAGGCACAAAGTTAGGGGAAAACCACAAGGATGCCACGCCTAACCCAATAGAAGGTCACAAGTCGTCCAATTAGAACACAGTAAAGAAGAAATTCTCCAGAGGTGGGCTAAAAAAGAGTATGAAGGGAAGTCATTGAAAAAAGAAGCAGGACAATGAAATAGACAAGAAAGATGAGCAATCAAGAGGAAGGTGCTGACCTAAAGGCCACATTATGTATGTGTTTTAATGTATCATAGACAATAGGTCTTCGACAACAAGTCCTAAAAATGGAAATACATGCTGAAAATTACCATCATCAGGTTCAGCAAGTAAATATGGAAAAGAATTTGCTTTTATATTATATAAGGGATGAAGTACCCCTGCCGTACATTATAAGGATATTTCAAGTCACTGAGGAGTTCCATAACCATTTAGAGGAATGAGGCCGAAAGCCGAGTTTTTGTTATACGGTTATGGAACTCTGCGGTGACTTCCAATATCCTTCTAATGTACACCAAGGGGTATTTTATCCCGTATAATACATGGTCACACCATAACCTTTTCCACAAACCACTTATAACCATGGTGCATAGCTTTTTCGTATGAAAGAGAGAGCATGTTTAAAAGCATGAAAAATAAAAATAGAAACTCCAGTGCTAAATTAACACCTTCAGCGTGGCGCGAATTTTCACGCTGTGCTGAAGGTTCTAAAAAACGGGTGTGGTCATGATGGAACGGTTCCGTCATCAGCACAGCTCAACCGACGCTGATGACGGAACCGTTCCGTCATAAGCATCGAAGGGGTTAAATACATAAAAAACCTGTTAGATATTTGTTGCAAAAAGATATTGGAAACAGTTCAATAGAAATCTGTTAAAAAAAAGCGTCAGTGCCTCAGAATATGTAGAAACATGCAGAAAGAATCTACCTTTTCTATAACTGTCCAAGGAGTCCAACAAATAAACCTGCTCTGTCTGCTAGGCACGGTAAACTAGAGAAATAGAGCAGAAGAAAGGAAATCACATTTAATTTTGGTTGGTTTAAATAGCTGCTCTGTGACCTGACCTGATGGCAGCAGGCATTGCGACATGAGAACTCGACTGGAATAACTTATTACAATTAAGTCCTAATGTTCGTGACTGGGATGCATTATAAGTCGCGATTATAAAGAAATTAGTGGCAGGCATTTATACAGGGTTTGACAATCCCATGTATTATAGAAAGTTACTTATCAGGGTATTACTTCGATGGCGAAAAAGGAGAAACGATGATATTAGAGGGGGACTACGTCAAGTGTCAGTGGATTCTAAAAATGCAGTTAAGCACTACATTGACTACTGGCATGATTCATACGGGTGTTTCCTTTTTATAATTGGTTTGGACTGTTTGGTTATGTGCTATATATTACTACTTGCAAAGTTAGGTCGTGTCTCTATGCAGAGGAGCTGAAGAGCCCCTTTAGCTACATGTAGTAATCATGTCTTCATTTGGCGTGTGTACATAGATTGTGGTGTTCTCATCTGTCTGGTATTACATGCTTGCCAACGTAAATCATGCCACCTCCATCTCTCAGTGCGTCGTCTCCAGCAGAATGTAAAATAAAATATTACAAGTAACAGAAGTTGTTTGGACGCTGCTTACCCTTTAATAATAGTCACTACCAATCCTGTGACCAGAAATACTGTACAACTAGAATTAGGAATTGAAGAACAAAATAATTTTAATCCATACTTATATAATAAAGAGAGAGCCCAAACCTTTGAGGCGGGTAATCTCAGGAACCACAGCACCAATCACAGCACCCAATACAGCGTTGGAAAGGGCAGTTGCAGCAGAAGGACATAGGATATGCAGACGCCCACCATATACATTTCAAAGGTAAAAGAACCGTGCCAGCAAAGTAGTCCCTTGTGGGCGTGTCTGCGTTGTGCTGTGGGCGTGTGCTAGGGGCGTGACAAACGCTGGGGGCGTGTGGTACGTTCCGCCCTTCATGCCATGTCTCATATTGTGTGCTAATCCCACCCCGCTCCCTTTAAATAACCCTGCACCCCATAATCATAACCCACCCTTACTCCTTAAAATACCCCAACACCTTTAAACACTAACCCATCTTAACCCAATAAATATACCATGTACCCCAAAACCCAAACCTATGCCTAATCCCTAAAAATACCCCTGTACCCCAAAACCCAAACCTAGCCCTGAACCCTATAAATACCCCTGTACCTCAAAACCCAAACCTACCCCTGAACCCTAAAAATACCCCTGTACCCCAAAACCCAAACCTAGCCCGGAACCCTAAAAATACCACTGTACCCCAAAACCCAAACCTACCTCTGAACCCTAAAATACCCCTGTACCCCAAAACCCAAGCCTAGCCCTGAACCCTTAAAATACCCCTGTACCCCAAAACCCAAACCTACCCCTGAACCCTAATACCCCTGTACCCCAAAACCCAAACCTAGCCCTGATCCTTAAAATACCCCTGTACCCCAAAACCCAAACCTACCCCTGAACCCTAAAATACCCCTGTACCCCAAAACCTAAACCTAGACCTGAACCCTAATACCCCTGTACCCCAAAACCCAAACCTAGCCCTGAACCCTAAAAATACCTCTATACCCCAAAACCCAAACCTAGCCCTGAACCCTAAAAATACACCTGTACCCCAAAACCCATACCTATCCCTAAACCCTAAAACTACCCCTGTACCCCATAAACCAAAACTATATCGGAACCCTTAAAATACCTAAACACCCCAAAACATATACCTCAGTACCACAAAACATATACCCCTATACACATACTTACCTTATCCAAACATTTTAAAAAAACATGCTTTTACCATTCATGCAGTTACAACGAATTTCGTTGTAAATGTATGCGTGGTAAAAGTATATAAAATGTAATGCCATGCGTTATAATGGCATTGCGGAGTCATGGTACTTTCGCAATGAAAGTATGCGGAGTGATGGTATGCGGAAAGAAAGTTGCGGAATAATGGGTGTTTACCCTTCCCTGTAAGTACATTGGTGGCACGGCGGCCCACATCTCCAGCAACATACTCATATTTTTTCACCACCCATTTAAAAAATGCACAGGTCTCTCTCATTGATGGCCAGCACCGACATACACTTCTAGACACACCTCCCGCCACAAGTTCTAGAATTGCGAACTTTAGAGCTGGGGAGCTACGTTCGAATCTCGGCATCAGCTCAACATCCTGTGATTCCAGGCAAATCGCTTTGTCTCCCCGTGCCTACCACAAAGGAATGTGTTCTTCTGTAATGTAAATTGTGCTCATGCCATGTTGTCGAGTTCGCGCTATATAATATTGCAAGGAAAAATAAAGTAGGGAAACTCTAGCTCACACACTACTGAACGCGCACTCTTAAGTGCATCAGCAGTGCATTGTAAATCGGAGCGTTTCACAGGCCTGTCACATATAAGAAATGCTATCTAAACGAAATCCTACAAAACAATATACTACTGGCCGGCAGCAATTCATACCCGGACAACGTCGGGACGGGCTGCTAGTAAAGGATAAGGTAAATTAAAATGTGAAAAATATCAGTAAATTTAAGATAAAGAATTCTAATGAGATAATCCGAAAGATTCTAGAACAAATAAAAAAATATAATGTGAGTATTTATGGAGGTCCGGAAATTCAGTGCTTGGAGGTAGCGATAACTAGCACTTATGTTTCGGAACTGAGATTTAATTTAAAGGCAAAAATGGGAGTAAGGAGTTGAAAAGAAAGATAGGAAAACAGTGAGAAAAAGAGAGAAAGGTGAAAAAGAACCTGCAAGAGTGGGAT
Source organism: Lissotriton helveticus (assembly GCF_964261635.1). Lineage (NCBI taxonomy): Eukaryota > Metazoa > Chordata > Amphibia > Caudata > Salamandridae > Lissotriton > Lissotriton helveticus. Next base: position 1,053,810,188 of record NC_136065.1, read on the forward strand.
GAAGAGGCAGGGTCGAAGGGTAGTGGAAGAATCATTTGGCTGTGCTGCAGGGAGCTCCATAGAAAGTGTTTGGGTTCCTGCTGCTCTCATTTTCAGGTTGAAGCCTACTCTGTCTGGTTTGCTAACAACATCTTGGGGACATTCTGAAAGTTTGTGCGCTCTGTACTTTTATCAGTAAAACTGCATGTCTAGGCAAATGTAATGATTATTTCAATTGAAGATGTGTTGTGTGTAATTGCAGCATGCTACCACACCATGCATACTCCTCTTTACCCCAATCAATTCTACTCCGCACCACTCCAAGCCACTGCACTCTACTCTGCACCACTCCATACTATGTCACTGTACACCACTCCCCACTGCATCACTGCACTCTACTCTACACCACTCCACTCTACGCCACCGTACTCGATGCCTCTCAGCACTACACCACTCTACTGTTCGCCAATGCAATCTATCCCACACTACTCTAAGACACTCTAATCTACTCTGCACCACTGCACTCTAAGCCACTCTACTCTGTGCCACTACATTCCACAGCACGTCACTCTACTCTGAAACACTTTACTCTATGCCACTATACCCTAGCCAACTCTATTCCACTCTGCGCCATTCCACTCTATTCTATGCTGCTACACTCTACGCCACTGCACTCTACATCACTTTGCTAAAAAAAACACACTCTACACAGCTGCACTCTACGACAATCTACTCTGCAACACTGCAATGTACACCACTCTACTCTACTCTGCAACAATCTATGCCACTGCACTCTAAGCCACTCTACTCTATACCATTGAATGCTACATTACTTTACTCTACACTACTCTACATCTCTACACTGTACGAGACTCTGCTCTGCAACACTTCACTCTCTGCCACTGAACTCTGCACCACTCTACTCTGCGCCACTCTACTCTGCACCACTGCACTCTACTCTGCACCACTCTACTCTATACCACTCTCCTGCCCTCTATGCCAATGCACTATACAACAAAGCACTCTATGCCACTACACTCTACGCCACTACACTCTATTCCAATCTAATCTACTGTGCACCACTGCACTCTATTGACACAGCACTCCACACGCCTTCACTGTATGCCTCTCTACTCTACTTGCACCATTCTAATATATGCCAGTGCACTTCACACCAATCTTTTAGACACCACTGACTATTTGACACTGTACTGTAAGTCACTGTACTCTAAGCCACTGCTTCATTATATTTTTCATTTGGTCTTCAGTATGTTTTTGCCTTAGTTTGACATGTTTATGAAGCATTCTGGATTTGGTATCTTATTATGTTTTTGGTGCATTTATTTATTTATGTTTTTATCATTTAAGATTTGATAGCAGATTATATAAATCACAAAGAAATGAAAGAAAAATAGAGTATACATCAATTTACAAACTAACAGAAATATAATTATCTTAAAATACAAAGTTCAAGACCGCTCAAACATAAAATCATACACTCATGACAAAGGAACAATTCTACTTTTCACATTAAAACATGCAACATGGAAAAATACAGCCAACAATGGGAGCTTCATATAAATGTGTGGCAACTATCACAAACCAAGTGATTCTACATCAGCTGTACCTTATGCTCTCCATGTCTACTGTCCCTTCCTGAAAGCCTTTGAATACTCAAGACTGAACTACCTCCACTGGAGCCTAATTTCAGTGGCAAAGTCTTGCGTGTATAGTAAGATTGTGCCAGGTATCAATGATTTTCAAAAATGGTAAAATATATATGTAGTAAGAATCCACCTTTCAATGGAAGGGTTGCCCTACAGTGGTGGGGAACACCCAGTGTTGGTAAAATACCCCTCACACACCAAAAGGACCCTTGGTGTCATGCTTCATCATTGGGGTCTTCGCACACCTCTACGGGATGCGGCGTGCTGCGACCTACGACTACGTGGGAGTACTTACTTTGATGGCTATGTGTGGTGCGTGTGAGGGTTTTGAATTTATGTGCGCGAGTGGTGAGGTTATAGGTGAGTGATGGTTAAAAAGGACCTGGCTTGTGGGGTAAACTAAAAAATCTTTACTGGGCCCCCGGGCTGGTAATATTAAAAGGTGAAAGTGGAGGTGTTTTATGCAGGACAATGTGCATAACCTCCTGTGTGTGTGTGTCAACATGTTTCGGAGTCGGAACTCCTTCTTCAGGACGGGGTACATAAATTCCCACCTTACTCACGTTTCTGGCGGTCGCCAGTAGGTAGTTATAGTTAAAACCTAGTTTCCATAGGAAATCCACAACATTCTATTTGGAATAACTTTGGCTCTGGTGGACGAATCTTTGCAAATTTCTCTAAGAAAATGGCCTGCTCGGTTCCGCTCCTTCCCTGAAAGTTTGGGGGTGATTCGTCAAGTGGGGGCCGAGAAAAAAGGGGGGTCCCAAAACGTGTTTTCCCCAATGCAATTTTCCATAGGGACCTTTAGCCAGGGCTACAGCCCAAACGGCTGAACGGAATTACACCACATTTGGCAGAGAGGTAGAGTTTGGTTCGCAGATTGTGCTTTTTGTTAAATGGTGTAAATCTGTTCAGTAGTTTCTGAGAAAATTTAAAGTAAAATCATAGCGATATCTAGAGACGGAGTTCTACACGCATACGGAGATCCGTTCAATTACGAGCGCGAGCTGCATGCTGATTGGCTGTCAACTGTCTGTCAACACTCGAAACCAGGAAGTGTTGGTGGCCATCTTGTGCCTCAGTAGAACCGATACACAAGAAAACAGGGAAACAAAGGTGAAAAGGAAGAAAAGGGGGCAGGGTAGAAACACCCTGACCCCTTAGGCCTGCTCAGGGGGTCCCACAAGGAGGTGTAATGAGGCCACGCCCCTTTTTACACTTCTCTGCAGCACAGCCCCCTGGCAAATACTGGAGGTTCCTGGTGGGCTAGTTGGCCTCCAGGGAGCCCCAGTATGCAAGGGGACTTAATCCCCCAACTTGGAACGCGCTACGGGGTGCGTTTGCACAGTCGTGAAGGTAGGGGGCGGGGCTTGAGGTGATATGTGTGCAAACATGCCCTGTGGCTAGTTTTAAGTTGGGTAATTAATTCCTCTTCAATCCAGAGGTCCCCTAGAGGCCAACTAGTCCAACAGGTACCTCCAGTAAGCGCCATGGAGCTGCGTTGCAGAGTAAAAAGGGGGCGTGCCCTCTGAACACCTCTCTGCAACGCAGCTCCCTGGCGCATACTGGAGGTACCTGGTGGGCTAGTTGGCTCACAGGGGACCTCAGGATTGAAGAGGAATTAATTCCCCAATCTAAAACGCGCCACAGGGCGTGTTTGCACACATGTCACCTCAGGCCCCGCCCCCTTCCTTCACTATTGAGCACAATATTCCTCTAAAATCAGTGTAACTACGAATTCCGATTTACTCACCTGTTATCATGAGAGATGTCAGTGCTGCATCTTTGAGCCCAGTACGGACCCTGAAAAGTAAATCTTAGCGTACTTACCAGTAACTTCTATTTCTTTCCATAGGAATCTATTGTGTGGTTCTCACCAGAAAAGTGTCTGTCTATTTTTGAAACGTACAAATATTCCTCTAAAATCAGCCGAACTACGAATTCCGATTTACTCACCTGTTATCAGGACAGACCTCAGTGCTGCATTTTTCAGCCCACTACTGATCCTGAAAAGTAATTCCAACCATACTTACAGTAACTTGAATTTTCTTCGATAGGCTAACATTAACTGGTTTCACTTGGAAATTTTTCTAAGTGTGGAGATTTGGAAATTTAAAAATGTCCTCAAAAATCAGCCGAACTACGAATTCCGATTTACTCACCTGTTATCAGGACAGACCTCAGTGCTGCATTTTTCAGCCCACTACTGATCCTGAAAAGTAATTCCAACCATACTTACAGTAACTTGAATTTTCTTCGATAGGCTAACATTAACTGGTTTCACTTGGAAATTTTTCTAAGTGTGGAGATTTGGAAATTTAAAAATGTCCTCAAAAATCAGCCGAACTACGAATTCCGATTTACTCACCTGTTATCAGGAGAGACCTCAGTGCTGCATCTTTCAGCCCACTACTGATAATGAAAAGTAATTCTAAGCGTAGTTACAGTAACTTGAATTTCCTTCCATAGGCTAACATTGACTAATTTCACTTGGGAATTTTCAAAGTGTGCAGTTTTGGAACTTAAAAAAATTCCTCAAAAATCAGCCGAACTACGAATTCCGATTTACTCACCTGTTATCAGGAGAGACCTCAGTGCTGCATCTTTCAGCCCACTACTGATCCTGAAAAGTCATTCTAACCATACTTACAGTAACTTGAATTTCCTTTCTAGGCTAACATTGACTGGTTTCACTTGGAAATTCTTCGAAGTGTGGAGTTTTGGAACTTAAAAAAATTCCTCAAAATCAGTCGAACTATGAATTCCAATTTACTCATCTGTTATCAGGAGATACCTCAGTGCTGCATCTTTCAGCTCACTACTATTCCTGAAAAGTAAATTTAACTGTACTTACCATTAACTTGAATTTCCTTCCATAGGATATCATTGCCTGCTATATAAAATATATATACATTAAAAAAATACTAAATAAAAAAAATATTACAATTTCAATATTTTTAAAAACATTTTTTTCCAATTTATATTAAAAATATGTAATGTAATTTAAAAAATAAAATATTTAAAAATAAATACTTTAAAACAATGAAGTAAATTAGTATAAAAAATATAACAATTAATACATTTAAAAATTATCATTTACAAAACCTTTGAAATTCACTGAAAAACCATAGGTTTCAGCCAAGTTATAGTGAGGAATTAGCATTTAAAAAACCTTTGGAATTCACTGAAAAAAACATAGGTTTCAGCCACGTTATAGTTAGGAATTAGCATTTAAAAAACCTTAGAAATTCACTGAAAAAACCATAGGTTTCACACATGTTATAGTTAACTGGGCATTTCACTCATACAAAACCATTGAAATTCCTCCGTTATAGTTAGTTCAGCTAACTATAACTCGCGCGCCCGCAATGCACTGCTGATGACGTCACATATTACATCACTCATGACATGGTCAGTGACATCACTCATGACATTACTGATGACATCACTGATGACATCACTGATGACATCATCCAGTGAATGTGTGTTTTTCTGAAAAATAAATATTTTTTATATATGTATATCTAAAGGATGATGGAAGAATAAATGGGTAAATAAGTGTCTAAATCCACATGTGTGAAACCCATGTATTTTTCAGTGAATATATATATATATATATATATAAACACCACACTCCTTCCAAGTTAGCAAGAAGTTGAGCACCCACGGGGGTCCAGTTAAAGCTGCGCCTTTATTAAAACACTCAACATGACGCTTTTCATTCTTTCGAATTTCCTCAGATGCTGTACTATTAGTGCGCTGTTTGCCGCCCTCAGTTTTAAAACACAATGTCCTTCTGCAATTGGTTGATGACACTGCGGGCACTGCTGCAGGGAAAATGTGGCCCGGACTCAGTCTGTGAGACCGTGCGGAGCAGACACCCAGCGTAAGTACTATTCCAAGTGGGCTGTGTCTGCTCCTTTCCCCCTTGCTTGCGTTTGATGTTCTGGGGCGTGGTCTGAAGCCGGCAGCAGTTTCTCTGTCCCCTCACATCACCGCTAACATGAAGGAACAGGACCGGAGGTACCGCCTAGGTAGGCAGACGCCTTCCCGCGAAGTCGCAGTCCATCAGTTGTGGCTTTGATTTACTGTTCCAGGTGAGCGGGGATCCAGCGCTTCCAAAAAGTTTTTGAAACCCCAACAGTTGCCACCAAATCCGCTGGATCACTTTAAAGGTGGGCGCTCATAGGGTACTTGTGGCTGCACCCAAAACATTATCACCACACTCCTTCCAAGTTAGCAAGAAGTTGAGCACACACGGGGGTCCAGTTAAAGCTGCGCCTTTATTAAAACACTCGGCATGGCGCCTTTCATTCTTTCGAACTTCCTCAGATGCCGTACTATTAGTGCGCTGTTTGCCGCCCTCAGTTTTAAAACACAATGTCCTTCTGCAATTGGTTGATGACACTGTGGGCACTGCTGCAGGGAAAATGTGTCCCGGACTCAGTCTGTGAGACCGTGCGGAGCAGACACCCAGCGTAAGTACTATCCCAAGTGGGCTGTGTCTGCTCCTTTCCCCCTTGCTTGCCTTTGATGTTCTGGGGCGCGGTCTGAAGCCGGCAGCAGTTTCTCTGTCCCCTCACCTCACCGCTAACATCTAATAACAGGACCGGAGGTACCGCCTAGGTAGGCAGACGCCTTCCTGCGAAGTCGCAGTCCATCAGTTGTGGCTTTGATTTACTGTTCCAGGTGAGCGGGGATCCAGCGCTTTCAAAAGGTTTTTGAAACCCCAACAGTTGCCACCAAATCCGCTGGATCACTTTAAAGGTGGGCGCTCACAGGGTACTTGTGGCTGCACCCAAAACATAAACACCACACTCCTTCCAAGTTGGCAAGAAGTTGAGCACACACGGGGGTCCAGTTAAAACTGCACCTTTATATATATATATATCCCAAACAAGATTGCCTGTCAAGGGAGGCGCCTCACAACAAGGTATGTATTTGCCCAAGAATTCTTTATTGGAAGGGTTCAAAGCGAGGAAACACCAGCCATGCTTTCGCAAAATAAAGGTCCCGCCTGACGCGTTTCGTAGATGTTTCCACTTCCTCAGAGGCAGACAAACTGAAGAGGCAGCAGCACAGCGTTTTTAAGAACATCACACCTGATAACAGACCTCCACCCAGTGGGTGTGGCCACAACCGTGGCCTGATTGTTTTGTAGTGCTCTCGTGTTACTTCAGTGAGAAGCCATGCATTTGCCCCCAAATTGTTCAAATAATTCACCACAGTGGGCGGTGAGGCACAGCTCGAGTCCCCGCTCTCACCGGTTCTCTTCCAAAAGTTCGGCTCTTGTTCCATAGGCAGCGGCGCGTTACCGTCGTTGCTGGAGTGGTGTTCAAGCACCGGGGCTCCTCCGCGGCTCAGGCAGGCCGCTATCAATCCCAAACAAGATTGCCTGTCAAGGGAGGCACCTCACAACAAGGTATGTATTTGCCCAAGAATTCTTTATTGGAAGGGTTCAAAGCGAGGAAACACCAGCCATGCTTTTACAAAATAAAGGTCCCGCCTGACGCGTTTCGTGGATGTTTCCACTTCCTCAGAGGCAGACAAACTGAAGAGGCAGCAGCACAGCGTTTTTAAGAGCATCACACCTGATAACAGACCTCCGCCCAGTGGGTGTGGCCACAACCGTGGCCTGATGGTCTTCGTACTGCTCTCGTGTTACTTCAGTGAGAAGCCATGCATTTGCCCCCAAATTGTTCAAATAAATCACCACTGTGGGCGGTGAGGCACAGCTCAAGTCCCCGCTCTCACCATTTCTCTTCCAAAAGTTCGGCTCTTGTTCCATAGGCAGCGGCGTGTTACCGTTGTTGGTGGAGTGCTGTTCAAGCACGGGGCTCCTCCGCGGCTCAGGCAGGCCGCTATCAATCCCAAACAAGATTGCCTGTCAAGGGAGGTGCCTCACAACACGGTATGTATTTTCCTAAGAATTCTTTATTGGAAGGGTTCAAAGCGAGGAAACACCAGCCATGCTTTCACAAAATAAAGGTCCCGCCTGACGCGTTTCGTGGATGTTTCCACTTCCTCAGAGGCAGACAAACTGAAGAGCCAGCAGCACAGCGTTTTTAAGAGCATCACACCTGATAACAGACCTCCGCCCAGTGGGTGTGGCCACAACTGTGGCCTGATGGTCTTCGTAGTGCTCTCGTGTTACTTCAGTGAGAAGCCATGCATTTGCCCCCAAATCGTTCAAATAAATCACCACAGTGGGCGGTGAGGCACAGCTCGAGTCCCCGCTCTCACCGTTTCTCTTCCAAAAGTTTGGCTCTTGTTCCATAGGCAGCGGCACGTTACCATCGTTGCTGGAGTGCTGTTCAAGCACTGGGGCTTCTCCGCGGCTCAGGCAGGCCGCTATCAATCCCAAACAAGATTGCCTGTCAAGGGAGGCGCCTCACAACAAGGTATGTATTTGCCCAAGAATTCTTTATTGAAAGGGTTCAAAGCAAGGAAACACCAGCCATGCTTTCGCCTGAGCCGTGGAGATGCCCCGGTGTTGGCAACAGCACTCCTGCGACGACGCCAAAACGATGACGCCGCTTAAGGAACAGGTGCCGATTATTGTGAAAAGAAAGTTTAATGATGCCCACGCCCTGCATTATGACCCACTGGTGGATTAAGTCTGTAAGATTGGGAAGCGCTGCACGGCAACTCATTGCAGGAATACAAGACACGACAACGACCATGATGCCACAGGTGTGGCCACGCCCAGTGGGCGAGGTTCGTGAACATTGAGTGGTGCCTTATAAACTTCCATGCTGAAGCACCCATTATTTGCTGCCTTTGAGGAAGTGTTTTCAAACACGAAACGCGTCAGGCTGAAGCACACATGAACTGTGATGGTGGGTTGCTGGCTCCAGCTTAGCTCGCAATAAAGATGAATGGCTGATACCTACCTGTAGTGGGCATCTCTCTAAACAGGCAACCCTTGAACTGGATTATTGACGGCTCGCCTGAGCCCTGGAGATGCCCCGGTGTTGGCAACAGCACTCCTGCGACGACGCCTTGATCACATGACAGTGGCAAGTTCAGAATGTGCAGATTTTAAAGTGACCGGTGCATAGTTAATTGTATCATGTGATACCTTTAGCATGAACATAGAAGATTCACAGATGTTTTATGTTGTGATAGTTGAAACGTAATCTTTTATTTCTTACAGTTTGATAACTAAGCTACTTTTCTCAGTTGTCAAACAGCACGTTATAATAATTCATTAATATTTACAGTGCTACTATTTCCATATTGTGTTCCCCTGGGCTTAAAATCTATTTAAATACGGGTAAAATAGCATATCTTTTTAGCCTTTATGCTAAACACATTGACAAATATCGGGATCAATCCCTTTGCAAAAAATACTATGTCTTAGTTCATGATAATTAAAATACATTGTTGATACATGATACAAAAATACAAAGTGCTAAGTGCGTATGTAGACGCAGCATTTCACCGTAGGGAATGCTATTAATGAGATGCTTTGGGTGCGAGCTACTCGCGTGGAGAGTAGAAATACCCGCGTTTTTTTCATAAATAGTCGGGTTTTGATTTTGTTGTTGTTGATATACACTGTCTTGGGTATCTAAAAACTCGACACTAATTTGACTAATCGTTGCAGTGAAGTGAAGATTGATGATATTGGAATCAATGCTCTCTACAAATGTACTGGCTTGTTCTGTTGTCCCCTGCCATACTACGAGCAAGTCGTCAATGTAGCGCAACCACATTTTAACATTGTTATTCATGTGTTGACTGTGCATTTCCGTGAGGACCAGCTCCTCCCACATGCCCATGTGTAAGCAGGCATAACTTGCTGAGAAGCTGGTCCCTATGGCTACACCTCTAGTTTGTTGGTACAGCTGACTGTTGAACATAAAAATTTTGTTAAATAAACAAAATTCTATCATTTCAATCAACATATTGCTATGTTCCCTGTACCGATCAGATTTACGTGACAAGTAATATTCTATTGCTCTAATCCCGTTGGTGTGTTCAATGCTTGTATATAACGAGGTCACGTCTAGAGCAATAAGTATAAAATCATCCTGCCACACAAATGTAAAAATTTTCCTTAAAAAGTCACTGATGTTAGGTCCTGTACAAAACACTATAAAAAATAATCAACATATTTTGTGGTGTGCTCCAATAATCCCTCCCTGGCAGAAATGATAGGCCGCCCTGGACGGTTCTTAGCATCCTTATGGATCTTTGGGATAAAATACATAGTAGGAGTTGTCTGATTTTTTCAGTTTTTTTAGATATTTGTATTGATCCATGCTGATTAGATTTGCACTTTTCCATCTCGAAAGTTTGATGTAGGATTCTTTATACGTAGCTTTCAAATTCCATACACTGGTACGATTATAACCGGTACGATAATTTAATTGGTTGAAGGCTTCTTTTTTGTAACTTTCTTGTGGCCAAATCGCAATATTTCCCCCTTCGTCGCCATTACGGATGACTATGTTCTTATCATTTTGTAATTTGATAATTAGATTTCTGTATTGTTGATTTTTCTTGTTGTTGTTTTTTTTCTTTTGATTGTATAGTTTTATTCAATGTTTTTATTTGCGAAATAATAGTCTGGTGAAAAATGTCAATAGAGTCCCGTAAAGCGAATGGGTTAAATGAAGACTTGGGTTTGAATGGAGTTTGTTGCCTTCGGGAAATTACTTTATCGGATAAACTACTGTTGAATGTAATATATTGACTTCTTGGTGGCCCCACATTTTCATCACACAGTTCTTGCATCACTTGTAGAAGAGATGTATAAGATTGTGACAAATTTTACTGAATAGCCACCTCAGACGATGTTTGTTGACTTTGAGTTTGCTCTATTTGTACTTTGTTGACCATATGATTTTTTTCAATTTTAATTTACGTACCCCTTTGTAAACATCTAATCTGATGGTGGCATAATCAAAATTAGCCCCTGGGGCATACGATAGTCCAAGGCTCAGTATGTTCTACTCCTGTTTAGTCAACTTTATATTTGCAATGTTCACAATTGTATTGTTGATTTTATTTCCAATTTCTATTTGTTCTTCCAATACCCCCTGTCTCTTTTCCTGTTTTGTTTTGGCTCGCCTTGCGCTTGCTTTGCGCCTCTGCCGCCACTTGTAATTGGTGTTTGTTTTTCGTTTTTCCATGGCGGCCTTGGTCGTAATGTTTGGCGTCTTTCGTAACATAAAAAATTATATATATCAATAGAAATAAAAATTAAATATATATATATTTATGAAAAAAATTGAGGGTATCTTAAGTGGTTTATAAAAATGTGAATTAAATAAAAATGGTCATTAAAGAGCAATGTGCAGATTTTAAGGTAAACTCCGATATATAGTTATAGTTTTTTTCTGCTATGTAAATCTAAAACAGCACTCTTACCCTGAACTTGGCTAATTATGAATTATTATTTACCCATTTCTAATTAAGTACTGTGAGCCTATCAAATACAACATATAATAGCAATATCCCACCTTGCCTCATAAATGTATGTACACAATCAATGAACTCTAATTAAATACAGATCTACTTCAATGGATAATTAATACGCGGCCATAATGACTTGCCAGAGGCTGAGAAAACCTAGCCGTCTCTTCTTATTAATTTATGTTTGCCTACTCTGGATAAGTTAATGTGAAAGCATTCACCGCCAGAGTAAACATGCTATAGACATGAAACCTAGCAAGTTAATAATATCATGGTTCTGGTTGCCTGCTAAGCACACCTGGTGTATGTGCAATTTTGCAATGACATTTGCACTACCTGACAAGTGCAAATTATATTCCGCACTGTTCGTTCGTTGAGTCCAAATCATGGTCCAATTGTCAGTCTAACTCTTGTTGTAAAAGTTAATCAGCCCTAATAAAACTTTCACAAATCGGAAAGGTGCGTGCAAAATGACACCAGTGCAATGTACTTAGTACCAGATTACGTGTGAGTCATAAAAAATATCTGTGCAGAGATTTCAGGAGGCCAGCATTACCATTACCAACCGAAATCTCCACATATAATTCTTTCTATTACAGTTTAAACCCCTCAGAATGGGGAATAACTCAATGGACCCACATGTATTGGGTGGAATGACACAGTGAATTCCCAACTGAGCAGGTGGTAAGTATGTAAGGACTAATGTGCCAGTGGTTGGGAGAGGGTTCGTTATGATGTTGGCTGATGGGGGAGCCATTGCATGTTGCCCACACCTTTTCTAAGGATCAGATTGGGGCTATAGAATGGTTCCAGGCTGCAATGTAGCCTGTACCATAAAGCTATTTTCGTTGCTAGATTTCCTGGCTGGTAAAATCGGGTCTGGTGTTCCGGCTCCAGGAAAATCTATGTACAGAACATTTATTTACCACCTGAAAAATCAGCAGACTCGACTTCTTGACAGGAATTCCACTTCCACACAGTCTGTTTAGGGCCTATATCAAGAAATGTCAGTGAACATTTGGACTTGCAAGTGAAAAGTTGTACCTGTCCAGTCTTTGAAATTCAAAATTGTCGTGAAAATTGCACCTGTGTAATCTACATAATTATGCGACTGCAAATTCAATTCTCAAAAAGATATTTTCAAGCAAAATATTCTTCTCAGAAAGAACGACATGACCGGTGATCAACAGAGCCTGAAATTCTGTATGAAATGCCACGAGAAACAGCCACTCATGGTGAATACTAGTCCACGGCCAACACATCTATTACTAGACCAATATATACTGCCTGTACAAGACAGGGGCGGGTTGTCTCCAATGCAATGGTTACACATCATGCAAGATAAAATAGACACAGTGCGCACATTCACTGCTGTACTAGCATAGATAAGGAAAAAAGACAATTTGCACAAGCATAAATACACTAAGAGAATTTGCTAGAGTGCAAAACGGAATGCATCTGCTCAAACTGACTTGCACACATATGTACTGCCTGTACAAGACAGGGGCGGGTTGTCTCCAATGCAAATGGCTACACATCATGCACGATAAAATAGACAGTGCGCAAATTCACTGCTGTACTAGCATAGATAAGGAAAAAAGACAATTTGCACAAGCATAAATACACTAAGAGAATTTGCTAAAGTGCAAAACGGAATGCATCTGCTCAAACTGACTTGCACACATATGTACTGCCTGTACAAGACAGGGGCGGGTTGTCTCCAATGCAAATGGCTACACATCATGCACGATAAAATAGACACAATGCGCAAATTCACTGCTGTACTAGCATAGATAAGGAAAAAAGACAATTTGCACAAGCATAAATACACTAAGAGAATTTGCTAAAGTGCAAAACGGAATGCATCTGCTCAAACTGACTTGCACACATATGTACTGCCTGTACAAGACAGGGGCGGGTTGTCTCCAATGCAAATGGCTACACATCATGCACGATAAAATAGACAGTGCGCAAATTCACTGCTGTACTGGCATAGATAAGGAAAAAAGACAATTTGCACAAGCATAAATACACTAAGAGAATTTGCTAAAGTGCAAAACGGAATGAATCTGCTCAAACTGACTTGCACACATATGTACTGCCTGTACAAGACAGGGGCGGGTTGTCTCCAATGCAAATGGTTACACTTCATGCACGATAAAATAGACACAGTGCGCAAATTCACTGCTGTACTGGCATAGATAGGAAAAAAGACAATTTGCACAAGCATAAATACACTAAGAGAATTTGCTAAAGTGCAAAACGGAAGGAATCTGCTCAAACTGACTTGCACACACATACCTTGCATCCAAGCAAAACGTATGCGAAAATCTACAATTGCTGTATCTCCCATTACCCCACAGCAGCCCTGAACTATCATATGGCTGTTGCAGGGGAAATCTCAGTACAGGCAAGGACAAAAGCATCCCGTCTGCAGGGCGCTGCTGGCGCCCATTGCAACAATTTTTTGGGGCGCCCCTCCAATGGCCTCATTCTCCACGGATTCCCTGTACTACCACCCTCCAGCACTGCCCCCTCATCAGTGGCGTAACGAAACTTCAGGGGGCCCCCCTGCAAGGTAAGTGGAGGGGCCCACTCTGGACTCTATCAGGAACTCTCCGGCCAAAATGCAGTGCTGAGGGGGCCCCCTGGAACTTTGGGCCTCCCGGGAGCTACGGCAGCCTGTGTTACCCCCTGCTATTCAGGTGTAGTTGACAGCTCCTCCCACTACTTTAGCTCAGGAAGGCCCATCAGTTGCGCTATCAGGATATGCGGGGTGCACATCAACTCCATTTGCGTGACTGTCTAGAATGAATGCACATACAGGCCCCTGTATGTCTAAACCAGATGTTGATTCCACAGGCAGGCAGAGGCACAGGATGGTTAAATGAGAAAAATCCCCACATTTTTTTAAAGTGAAAATGATACCTAAGATTTGCGTCCTAGATACGGAGTGAACTACTATAGTCCACTTCAAAAGTGGAAACAATTTGAACACTACAAAGTGAATTAATTCAACAGTTGAAACAACAAGTTAAAGTATGTATATGATCGATATTTAAACAAAGTGTTTGTTGAGGAAATAAAAAGATTGTAGGCTTATCTTGCTCAGGTCTATTTAATATTCAAATAAAGTGAGTCATGAAAAGAAACATTCTTCATGGAGAGGAATTCAAATTCAACATATAAACAGCTGACAATGTAGCTAATCCCAATGCATTTTGGGCATTCACAGTCACCCTTTGTCAGGGGAATCTACAAATGAAAAAATATTCAATCAATATCACAACATCAATGGGTGTTATTGTTTCTTCAAAAACCAGTCTCTAAGTGAGCAGGACATACATGAGGCTGAACACATGAAAATGGTACGTCACTGTGTGCAATGAAAGCGAAAGTCGATACCTGGAGCCGTGCCCTCCAAAGTTTTAAAATAATCCAAACAAAGGTGGAATGCGAAACACACCAGAAACTGTGAGAATAGAGATGCACGAGCACCTGAGGTGAACAATCAGAAACCAAAGTGTCGAGATAGTGATACACGGGCATCATAAGTATACGAAAGGAAGCCAGAGTGTCACGAAGACCAGCTGCTGGTTTAATGGAGTGATGGACATCATTTCTACGCTAGAAAACATGCTGTGCTGCATTTGTATATTAACTGGGAGATGACCCAAGTGACTAACAAACCCCTACTGCAAATCAAATACCTCCAAACAACATGACCAGGTAAAAACGATTGTAAAGTGAAAGAAAAGAGGTCCTCAGAATCACTACAACATATCAATCTGTTATAGAAAACAAACAGCGCTGGTCGGTAAATGAGTGAAAAAACAAGCAGAGTTACGCGATCCCCCAAAGAGAAACCACTGCGATCAACTCACCGTGGTGAAATCCAGAAACCAGCATAATACTGGAACAATAAGTAACAACTGCAATGCCCCAGAAACACTTTCTAAAAGTGGCATTTTCAAACACACAATTTAAAACCCACCGCCACTAAAAGTGTTATTAACTTCTGAGCTTAGAGAGCCCAAACTCCAAATCTCAAGCTGCTCCCAATTGAAAGTTGCACTTGTAAAATTATACAAGGCAGCTCCAATAATATCCTATTGGCGAGCTAGTCCTGGCAATAGTGAAGAACGAAATTAGCAGTATTTCACTATCATGACATGTAATACATACCTACACATGTCCCACCTTTAACATACACTGCACCCTGCCCCTGGGAGTGTCTTGGGCCTACCTTAGGGGTGTCCAACATGTAGTAAAGGGAGGCTTAGGGCATGGCAAGAGACAGGTCGACTTTGCAGTTTAAAACTGTACTCAAAGGCACTGCAATGGGAGGCTGGAGACACGTTTACAGGGGTGCTTATATGGTTGGCACAATCACTGCTGCAGGGGCACTAGATGCATTTGATTTACAGGCCTTGGGCACACACAGTGCACTTTACTAGGGACTTACCAGTAAATCAAATATGCAAATTATGGAGAACCCAGCAGAATTAAAAATTACGGAGGTAGCATTTGCACTTGAGCACTGATTAGCAGTGGTAAAGTGTACAGAGTACATAAAACAGCAAAAAAGAAGTCCAGCATAACATCAAAAATACAGGCGGTAGAGGATGCCAGGTCTTGCAACTGCTTAGAGATCTTTGAGTGATGACAGGTCACATTGCCTCTCTCTCATCGTCTCATGACCCCAAAAGACAGAGGTCAGTCGCAGGTGTCTAGGGATAATTGGTGCACCTGAGCCCACTACAAGAGAGCGCTTCGATCCACGAGAATCCACTGCAACAATCAATCTAAATTACACTGCGCTGTGTTTGTTTACACTTCCTCTCTCGGGTGGGCTCTTTTTAGATGTGATCCCATTTGTAGCTCAGCAGACAGCAGCTTACCCTGACAGAGCAAGAGAAGGATGCTCCGCACTCTGCTGCTTTTGGTCCAGCTCACTCATTTATGTGTATTTTGTTGCCTGCGAGTGTTGTTTTTGTTATCACAGGAGAGGGGCTTGGCCTGATTCTACTCCCCACTACGAGCAAGGAGCCACGTGAATATCACCTGTGTATGTCCATTACGAAGTGGCGCTAGAACACGTTTTATTTTTAAAATGGATTAGGCCCCAGAAGGCGTTCAAACAATTTCGAGGCATGGTGCTCATCTTCTCAGCATGAGAAGGATGAAATGCTGAGCCGAACTTGCTCTGATTCCAAACTAGTGGCCATTAGGTTGCAGTTGTATCATTGCAACAGGTGCATCAACCAACTGAGCTAGCTTGAAAAATTCCGGAGTGCAAACATACTAGATTAATAATGTAAGGTTCCTTTTGTAACACCTGCTTAGGACAGCTGCTAATCACCAAACATCTGATGCAGAGACACGCATTTTTTCCTTGACTGAAGCAACTATAACAACGATGCATATGTCATAAGTACATAGAAAGCTCACGAAAGTAAGCATGTGATGCTAAACATTTAAAAACATGATGGAATAACAATCTAGTATTTTAGCGTTTCATCTTAACAAGACCAATGCATTGAACACCGTTACGTTGGCTGATAAAAGCGCATTTTATTTACAGTAATCTATAAGAGGAAAACTGCAGGAAAATGTCCCCTATACAAAATAAAAATAGCACTACTCTGCGAGCCGCCACTCCCGTGCACCATTTTAATTATGAAGACCCGGCCCGCCTCCTGGGCGTACTGCGCAGTGCGTACCACTACCAACTATTTAATTAATTTAAAAAAGGCTCAGGCAGGCCAGGCCGGCAGGGCGTGCGCACCACAGCACCATAATTAATGTTTAGAGGCCGGGGCCGTTACCGTCCGTCCCTGGCGTGCGCGGCTGTTGCGCACTGTAACTATTATAATATAGGCTTGCCTGCTTGCTTGCTTCTGCCTTCAGCAGCAGCCGAGTGCAAATGGAGCAGGCGAGGAAGCAACAGGGGTTGGGGGGCTGGTTGAGTGCAAGGGCGAACCCAATATGGAGGGAAGCGGCACTCAGGCAAGAACAGAGAGCAACACTGAGTGCGGCCCCGGGAGCAAAGAAGTACAGAAGCGAGAAAGCATGTTCTATAGGAGGGACACACATGAGTGATAAGTTGGGACATAAATAAGAAGCAGGCAAATGCGTGACAGGAAAGCAACCAATTAGTGCACGCAGCAGGCCTGGAGGCAGGCAGCCAGCAGCAGCCCTGCCCCGATGGTCGGTGACGGAGACGGAGTGACAGACTCCGAGTGACTTACTTCGGTCTTCGGACTCGGATTCGGAAATCGGACAGGGCAGCTGAGCGTGGGCGGGCCTGGCCGCCTGGCTGCTTTGTCTTGGACGGCAGTTAAGTTTGTCGTTTTCGTTGTTCTTCTGTTGTCTTCTTCTTTGGCTATGCGCGCCGCCTGCCGCGCCCCTGATGCCACGCACAGGTGCTTATACTGCTTATTGGCCCGCATGATGATGTGCGTGCCCTGGGGCTGCCTGGCATTGCTCACCACCACTCAGCAGCAGCCAGCCCTGCTGCCCACGTCCCCCACGCACGCGGCACGTGCATACGCGGCGGAAGTGCGGAACGGAAAGTGAAAGAAAAGAATAATAAGGCCGTGGGACAGGCCTTTATTCTTTCACTTTCCCTCAGTCCGACACTCACTCACAGGGTGACGGGACGGGCTTGCTCTCGGGGGCCCCACCCCGGCCGGGGCCCCAGTCCCCCAGGCCATCGAAGATTCGGGCCCCGGCCGGGGCCCTGCACGCACACACTTAATGATTTCGTAGACTAGGTGTACGGCCCCGGCCGGGCCCCCCCGGCCGCACCATTTATAAGACTCCCAGGGGCCCCGGCCGGGGCCCCGCCCGCACCATTTCAAAATTCAAATACTCACTGGCAGGGTCCTCTGCCGGCCGGGGCCAGCGCTACGCACCATAAGCCTCAGCCTGTATATACTGAGTGACGTCGGGAGGAGGGGCCCGGTTGGGGCCCCCAGGAGCGCGAGGCCCCCCGCAACGCGGGGTCTGCGGGGGCTTGTGTTACGCCCCTGCCCCTCATCTCTCCATAGCCACTCTCTCACATACATTTCATTTGTTATAAAGCACTGTCTGGGGTTGGCTGTACTAATAAGAATGTATTTCTACCCAAGAGAAACCTTTTTAGCAATATTAGGAATAGATAATGAAAGACTGGCGAAAAAAACATAATGTTGTAGCCTATGCCATGCAGTTTGCATGCAGCTCTTTGAAGACAGTTCATAGGCCACTGTGCTATATTAGGATTGTAACTTATGAACTGCAAGCAACAAGACGGCATCTCTGACAAAAGAAGTACCCTACAGAGATATCCACATAAAATACAGTTTTAAATCCGCATAGTACAAGTTCTTTCTCGGGTACTTTATGATGAGGCGAACTGCCACTGAGGAAACTCTGATCGCTTGGAATATCAATCAGCACCATTATGTTGAGGTTTCTATTGTTGCCTGAAATCTGCTGGACACCCAGAAAACTCTGTGGCAGCTACTTGTAAATCCAGAAGTTATTTCTGAACAAAGCACCAGTTGCACCACCCTAAAGCCAGCCCTCCATGCCTGCAATGCGGGCCTCATACTCCACTACTCGTGAAATACATGTGTGGTTGCAGTGGGGTATAGGTCTACAGTCCCAATCTCACCCTAGTGGTGAGAATGTACCTGTGAGCATTGAAATGTACATGCCTTTTAAGGCCAGTACATATGAGTGAGATTCCAAGTGTTATGTTGTTATGAGGGAAGCCTGTTGACATTGGTAGGCCACCTCACTGTGACGCCACTGCTCATGGGAGGCAATGCATAACGAAGAAACATGTGAATGACTGCTGTTTTGCTAAGCATTGATGGCCGTGGTGAAAATATGAGTTGTCATCTGCACCCATTGCTCGGTCCTCAATTCTAATAGCGTAATCAATATATATTGCTCAATCTTTACCAATTGCTTGGTGTTGAAAAATGGATTATTAGTAGTGGCAGATATGCATTTACCACTGGCAATAATACCACTGATACAATATAGGGCTCAGAATAGGTCTTAGAAAATTATTCACATGCTTAACCCTTGTTAGCTTGGCTGCGAGCAGGCAGACTTAACTTCAAAGACAGGTATGTAAAGCATTTAAAAACACCAATTCAGTAAATAATTAAGACACAATACACAATAAAAATCCAACACCAATTTATACAACTAAGAAATATTTGTATCTTTTAAATGGCACCAAAATGAAAAAAATCCACTAAAGGGCACCAGAGATATGAATTGTTAAAGATTAGTTACTTTCTAGTGCTTAGAAACCAACAGTGCCCGTTTTGGCCATTTCGTTGCCTCTGACAGGGACACATTCACATTTAGCAATTGTTCTGGAGGATCTCTCACCAGTCTTGTGCAGCCCCCGCAGCAGGCTGGGTCCTGTTAGAACTCCTTCCTGAAGTTCTTCTTGAGGGTCCAAAAGTGTCTCAAACTCACTCCTAGGGTCTGGAATCTCCCACATGGTCCTTGAAAGGCCAGGACTTCAGTCCCCACAATCCACTTAAAAATAACCCTTACAAATCCATTGGTAGTACTCCAGGCTGGGGATTCTTTGTGTTGATGGTCCAGGTGCGCTCTGTTAACCTGTAGCTTGCAGGGAGTCCACTGTTTAGTCCTTTTAAGCAGATTTGATCCACAGGGCTGTAGTTTCAGATGGTGCAAATGGTGCAATCTTCAGATTGCTTGCCTGGTAAATGCACATCAAACTCTTCAGCGTAGACCCTTCTGATACTCTTGAGTTTCAAGCAGCAGATCTAAGAGGCTCTACCCCTCTCAGATACTTATTCCAAGTTCTCTGGGTCAAGCAGGAAGTCACTGCTGTCTAATGGGGTGTAGGGTCCCGCCCCAAGGTATGACTACTTCCTGCAGTGTGTGGCACTATTTTGTCCCAGAGCGCACACAATCTTCCAAATTCATAATGGCTGATTTTCCAGCAGGGAGAGAAGAACTGGCTAAACAGACCCCTAGGATGGCTAATCTCCTTAGTCTCTCCCCCTTGCATCTGCTCATTCCTTCTTTAAGCCTAGAATCTGGCTGGGTTCAAAAGAGTAGAGTTGTAAATGGCACTGGTGTCTTCTCTTGAAGTCCATTGTTTACGACTCCTCCCCCTGCTCTGACATTCCTGTGTAACAGAACACTGCCCTCCCAGCAAAGCTGGTCAACCCCAGGGGCTCTTTATCATCTCTTCAAAGAAGCCTGGCTACTCCACTTAACTCTGACCAATCAGGACAGACCACTAGAAGGTTGAATCTGGGCTTACAGACAAGAAAGTCTTACAACTTCTTGTCTGTACATTTTAGGAGAAATTTAACAATATTGTATTGTTGAGTTTATTAATAACATTCTGGGAAGCCGTTGAATGGTATTTTTAGACATCTCCTATCAAGAGTTAGTAGTTAATAACTTCTTGCCATGTTAACCTATGTGGCAGGGGATTTGCAAAGGGACTTGCACCATTTTCCAGCAACAGGGTCTATAAAACATATGTTATAAGTACTGTGTCTACATCTTCAAGACCCCAACCCTGGAACACCTAGGGAAGACTTTAGAGGTTCTGAATATGTAGAAATATTACAGATCCTCCCTCCACAGTGCTCCTACCACCAAAGTCGATTTTGGGCAGTACTTTATCACAATGTGGGGAGTGAAATGTGCAATTTCACTTAACCCAGGGCATATAAAACTCATTTTATAAGGGTCCTCCTTATAAATACCTGACCTCGCAACCCTGGGACACCTAAGGGAGACCACGGGGGTACCTAATATGCCCGAACATTGTAGGCTATCCATTTTTAGGTGCCCTAAACACCAAAGTCGGGTTTGGGCACAATTTACTTTTTAAAGGCAGTCCTGCAACACAGGGCTACTTTTAAACTGACCTCAGACTCAGCAGTTCACACATGCAATTGCAGAAAAGGCTGCTGGCCTCTAAACTGCCATGTCCTATTCTATGCTAGGGACTGAGAGGTAGTTTCAATCCCCCTGCCCTATTATGTACTAGGGCCTTATAGGATAGGTCATGCCAATCACAGGGGTACCCCAACCCATGTTGTATCCTAGCATATGTAGGTGTTTTCACTGTATTCTAAGTGTCTCTTTCATTATAGCCCTGGGCCTTGGTAGGCAGAGCCCAGGGTCAGTCAGAGTCAGTTACCACCAGTACCAGTCAGCAAAATGTTGAGTGGTGCCCAGGGCACAGGATGACTTTGCAACACTTGGTCCTCCCACTGCCACAGGTCCCCAGCTTGAATCGGGACCGGTGGGCTCATAAACTGGGACTGCACATTTATGGCACACAAAAATGTGCATGTCTGTTTTTTTTAATTGGGATCACTAGAACTAATGACATTAGCGTGAGCCTGCTATAAGTTACAAAACATTACAGCTATGTTAAGTTATGTTATGTTATGTTATTTTATCAGCCATTTTTAAGTGCATTTGTACTGTTTACAGCTCTGTTAGATCCTTGGTACCCTTACTGTATTATTCTGGCATTTTTTATTGATCGACATAATGGTCTGTAGTCGCTTGGTCAGTGATGAAGTCAGTAACTTGTGCTTATGTCTGACATTAAACACTCACTGTATTTTATTACAACATTTAGATAGGCCTTACACCCCTATGTGAGGCCTTTAGTTTGAGAAGGGGATATGTGAATTCATGAGTTGGTTGGTATTAATAGATGAGTTACAGGAGATTAGGTATTGCTAGGTTGCAGGAGTATGACTTTTAAAAGAGAGGTTGTGATATTCGAAATGTGATGTGGGCAATTCGTAGACATACAATAATTTGGCCTGGGCTGAGCTCATGGACTTTCATACAGTGGAATTCTGTGGAATTACATAAAAATGGTGCGAGAACCAGCGGAGTTTCACGAGCAGGCAGAAAATTCACTCCACGCTGCAAATTAGCACCAGTAGCTCGTTACACACTGAAAAATCAATGTGAATAGCAGCATGTGCTGTGCACAGCAATTTTGCTTTGCCTGCTGCTGCCTAGTGTTCTCCCTGCTGGTTTTGTTTCCCAACTCCAATCCAACCCAGTCCACTCCATCAGATCACCACTTCCCAACCTACCATTTCTTTATTTATTTGTATTACAGTCTGACTTTCCCTGTGTGTTTTTATATTTCTGTGAGTTTGCGTGCTGTTTTTTAAACATTGTTTTTTTGTTTTCCTTTACTGATCCGTCCTCTCGGTCCTCCTGTTTCCTTCCATCTCAGACCGACTCTCTTCCATCCTGTCCTGAATCATTATGACAGAGGCAAGCAGTGCCACCTGCACCCCCTGTGGGTAGCGCAGACGGCCAGGGGTGCAGCCCTGCCCCATCTTCTGCAAGGTGGAGGTGGCTGCACTCATTTTATGGGTGCAGCGCTACCTCCTCTTCATGTTGGCAGCAGGTGCCATGCTTGGTATGGGTATGGGTATGGGTTACGCTCTGTGCGGGCTTTGGATGCTCTGTGGGCGAATGTGGTGATGTGTGCGCCACAGCACCTGCATCCAGTGCATCCAGTGCACCCATGTATGTATATTCATGTGTGTGTATATTAATTATAGTATATATTAATTATATATATTATTATTTATAAAAATACATATAGTTTTACACAGATTAAAAATAAGCGTGCATAGTCATTATTTCAGATGTGAATAAGTATATAGAATTTTAATATATTTATATATAATGTGAATGAGTTCAATTATTATAAAATGTAAATTACATTTGTGTATTAATCATGTTTATGTATGTATGTATATCTATCTGTCTTTTGTTTCAAAAGGAGTGGGCCTGTGATGGTATACAACAGGTTTTACCTAGACACTTTGCTGAATGCATCGGGCTCAGAGTTTTCAAGATGTCAGGCAGCACAGGGCAGCAAGATAAGGAGTAGTTTCTGTCCTGTAACTTCAGTTCTGTAGTAGGGGTATCTCTGTTATAGTCATAATCTAGTGAATAGTCCCGCCCATGTGCGTGGACCCCGGAGCAATCAAAAATAATCTCTTATAGTGTCAAAAAATGCAGAAAAGCATAGACACTTAAGAGAGAATTTAAAGACAGATAATGCAGCCTAAAAAGGCTACACTGTCCAGTACTTCAGCTAGAAATTCCACCACAAAATCCACAAAACAGCAAAAGCCTGTACAGATTTCCCTTGCTTTAACAGCAAACTCCCTCAGGAATGATAGAGAGAAGAACCTGGACAGACAAGCCCCATAGGCTGCCATTATGTGGCTCAAAACAGGATACTGTGCCTTTAAGAGAATCTTCCCGAACCTTCTCCCAGTATCCCAGAATGCATAGCAGGTCCAACTTAGTTTCAGTTCTTTTTGAAGGCGTAACACGCCAGACCTGTAGCATTCCATAAAGGAATATGTCTCTCTCCACCGGGGAGGAGGGAGGGCGCTTATGACTATAACAGAGATACCCCTACTACAGAACTGGAGTTACAGGACAGAAACTACTCCTTCTGTAGTAGGGGATCTCTGTGTATAGTCATAATCTAGTGAATAGAATGGCAAGCCCATCCCCACACCAAAGCGGCGGTGGAGAAAAGAGAATTAACGCCACTACTGTGCGAACAGATTTCGCAGCGAAGCCTGCCCAACCTGAGCGTCTGCCCTGGCATCAGTGTCCAGGCAGTAATGCTTAGCAAAGGTATGAACCGACTTCCAAGTGGCCGCCTTGCAGATTTCTGCAATCGGAATATTACGGAGCAACGCTGTCGGGGCAGCCTTGCCCCTGGTGGAATGAGCCTTAGGCTTACCTCCTAAGGTCTTATTAGCTTTTTGGTAACACAGCTGTATGCAGGACACAATCCACCTAGAGATAGACTGCTTAGAGGTCGCAAGACCCGTCCTGACTGATCCATAATTGATGAACAATTGGTCTGACCTACGAATATCACTGGTTTTATCCAGATAAAATTTCAGCACCCTCCTAACATCCAGGGAATGCAAAGACCTTTCCGCTGGAGATGAAGGATTCTGAAAGAACGTAGGCAAAGTTATAGCCTGGTTGATATGAAAATCAGAAACAACCTTGGGAAGAAACTTAGGGTGAGTACGCATAACAACAACCTTAGCAGCATGAAATACAGTATAAGGTTCTTGGCAACACAACGCCTGAATTTCACTCACCCTGCGGGCCGATGTAATGGCCACAAGGAACGCCGCCTTCCAGGACAGGTGCTGCAACAAAGCCTTATGAATAGGTTCAAAAGGCTCCTTCATCAACCTAGACAGCACCACATTCAAGTCCCATGAAGGCGAAGGAAGCCTGACAGGAGGGAATACTTTCTTCAAGCCTTCCAGAAAATCTTTGATCACAGGGATCTGGAAGAAGGAAGTCTGTGAAGGGCATTTCCTGTAGGCAGTCAAAGCAGCCAGATGAACCTTAATGGAATGGACATTAAGGCCAGACTGCGCCAGATGTAGCAGATATGGAAGGATGACATCCTCCTTGCATGTCGTAGGGTCATAGTTCTTAGACTTGCACCAGATGCAAAACCTCTTCCACTTGTAAGCATAAGAAGTCCTAGTGGAAGGTAGCTTAGCCTCCTTCAGTATGTCCATACAATCCTCTGGGAGATTCAATTGGCCATATTGCACTATTTCAGGAGCCATGCCGCCAAACTCAAAGACGAGAGGTTGGGGTGCACCATCCGCCTCCCCGAACTTCGTGAGAAGGTCCGGCCTGCACGGCAGCTTCATGTGAGGAAGGAGAGACCGGTGAAGCAGGTCCGTGAACCACCACTGTCTGGGCCATTCCGGGGCAATCAGAATCATCTTCTCCCTGGATTGGGAGAGCTTGATGAGAACCGCTGGAATCAGGGGAATGGGTGGAAAAGCGTACAGAAAGCTGTTCGACCAGTTGATCCATAACGCGTTCCCCAGCGTCCCTGGCTGGTAGTACCTGGAGGCGAAGTCTCGGCATTTGCTGTTTTCGGCGGTGGCGAACAGATCTACGTCTGGAGTTCCCCACCGTGCGAAGACTTCTCCTAGTACTTCGTTGTTTATGACCCATTCGTGGTTTTCCTGAATCAGTCTGCTCGGCTCGTCTGCCTGAACATTCTGCACACCTGGCAGATGAGTGGCTGTTATCGAGAGTCCTCGAGCCAGAAGCCAATGCCAGATCGCCTGCGCCTCCTGAGACAGAGTGCGTGATCTCGAGCCCCCCTGCTTGTTGAGGTAATACATCGTGGTCGTATTGTCCGTCTGTACAAGCAGAGAGTTGGTCCGGAAGGACGGTTGAAAGGCCTTCAGTGCCAAGTGAACAGCCCTGAGTTCCAGGAAATTGATGTGGTACGTGGACTCCGACGGGGACCACGTCCCTTGAATCTGCAGATCTCCGGAGTGCGCTCCCCATCCCAGGAGAGAAGCATCCGTCACGATAGTCTGAGTGGGAATGTCCTTGTGGAAGGGAACCCCTCTGAGGAGATTCTCCGCTGAACACCACCACTTCAGAGACTGAGGAGCATGCAGAGACAGTCTTATCTTGTCGTCCCAAGAGCCTCTCCTCTGGTCCCACTGATCTTCCAAGCACTCCTGCAGCGGTCTCATATGCAGCCGTGCATGTGGCGTCAGGAAGATGCAAGAAGCCATCGATCCCAGCAGAGAAGACACCGTCCTCACTGTCGTGGATGGAGCGGACAGGAGAGCCTGAGCCTTCCGAAGGAGTGATAAACGCCGCTCTTCCGAAGGAGACACGCTTGCCGACAGCGTATCGATGGAGGCTCCCAAGTACTGGATGCACTGGACCGGAGTCGGGACAGACTTGGACATGTTGATGTGCAACCCCAGCTTGTTCAAGAGAACGCACGTCTTCTGGAAGTGTGCTTGAGCTTCCGAGAAGGAGGAGGCCTTGATCAACCAATCGTCCAGGTATGAGTAGACAAACACCTTGTTCTTCCGCAGGTGTGCCGCTACCACTGCCATGCACTTCGAGAACGTCCGGGGCGCAGACTTCAGCCCGAACGGAAGTACCGTGTACTGATAGTGATTGGTGCCGACTTGAAATCGCAGGAACTTCCGGTGTTTGTGTGCAATGGGCACATGGAAATACGCATCCTGTAGGTCTATGGCGCCAAGCCAGTCTCCCCGTTGCAGCTGAGGATAAATCTGATGCACCGACAGCATGCGAAACTTTTCTCTGCAAATCCATTTGTTTGCCTGTCGCAAGTCCAGAATGGGCCTGAACTCGTTCTTGTCCTTCTTGCGGACCAGAAAAAACCGGGAGTACAGGCCTCTTCTTCTTTGAGACAGAGGTACGTCCTCTATCGCCCTTTTCCTTAACAGGATATCGGCCTCCGCCTGGAGCTCGCGCAGCTGATACTGCGAGCTGACCGGGGGAATCGATGGAGGAGGGCTGGTGAACCGAAGACTGTATCCATTGCAAACAATATTCAGCACCCACTTGTCCTGAGTAATTTTTTTCCACTCTGCCAGAAAAAATTTAACGCTTCCCCCCACCGGAGCGGGTAACGGACAAAGGGGAAGTAACCGCTCAGGGTCGAGACCCAGCCGGGCCCTTGTTCGCGGTAGAGGACTGCTGTCCACCTCTACCCCTCTGACGTTTCTGGAAGGGCCTTCTGTACTGCTGCTGTTGTTGCTGCTGCTGCTGTTGCCCAGAAGACTGTCCCCTTCCTCTACCCTGTAACCCGAACCGTCGTTGGAACTGGTGGTAGGGTTTCTTCTCTTTGGGCTTCTCCAAGCCCACAGCCGTCAGGGTTTCAGCCTCGGCCTTCATCCTGGCCATTTCGTCATCTGCGTGTTTCCCGAAGAGGGTATCGCCGGAAAACGGCAGATTTGCCACTCGTTGTTGTGCTTCAGGCTTGAGCGACGTCAGCCGGAGCCAAGCATGGCGTCTCTGATTGATACCATGGCAGTATCCATGCGCGGCCAACAGGGAGATATCCGCCGCGGCGCTGATGGCCTGGTTCGAAACCAGCATCCCTTCTTGGACGATCTCCATGAAGTCCTCTCTCCTGTCACGCGGGACAAGATCCGCAAACTGTTCCATGGAGTCCCACAGTGCACGGTCATACCGCCCCAACAACGCCGAGTCGCTGGAGGCCTTCATCGTCGTGGAAGACGTCCCACACGCCTTCCGTCCAGCCGAGTCAATCCAGCGGCTCTCCTTATCCGGAGGCACAGTGGAGGACGGGGAGGTAGCATGCAGTTTCCGAGCCGCCGTCACAATCACCGAATCAGGTACTGGGTCCTTCCGTAAGAAGGCCGGGTCCGACTCTGGAGCCCGGTACTTCTTGACAAGCCTGGAGGGAGCGGCTTTCACCACCGCCGGCGTAAGGAAGAGCTGTTCAGCAGGCTCGACCAGTCCTGGCACCAAAGGCAGTAGGGGACGAGACAGGTGCTTCGTGTGCAAAGTCTCGAAGATCACAGAAGTCGTGGGCGTAGGGGCCGTCACCTTGATTCCCAACTTCGCAGCCCCTCTCAGGAGAACCTCCTGGAACGTGCCAATGTCATCTATCGGAGACACCCTCGTCTCCGGTGAATCCGACAATGTAGGTGAATACGAACGGGTCCCAGAGGCCGAACGAGGCCTGGACCTATGCCTCCTATGACGACGTCTGGATCTCGAGGAGGATCCGTGTCCACTCCTAGATCTATCTCTCCTCCCTGAGCGAGACCTCGATCTCCTGGGTCTGGGACGCTCTGCCGGCTTCCCCGGCTCGGACGTCTTGGGCTTAGGAGGAACCTTCGACTTAGGAGTCTTCTTCGGAGGTGTCGGAAGTCTGGGCATCGACACCGATCTCGGTGGAACCGGAGGAGGAACACCCGGTACCGGGGCCTGCGGTCCGGAAGGACGAGCAGGCAGAGGAGGCAATGGAGGAGGAGTCGGAGCCCTCGGAGGAGGGCCTCTAGGCAAAGGAGGAGGAGGTGTAATAGTCTTCTTAGGGGTATACACCTCTGAGTACGCCGTTCCCGGCGAGCCACCATCCCGTCCTGACTGAGGGGAGCCCCCCACAGTCTTCGGCCTGTCCTTACGACCCCCTGACGTCGAAGATCGGTGTTCAGACGTCGAACGTGGTCCCCTCGACGTCGAGCGGCCCTTCGGCGTCGACCGGTTTACATGCCTCGGCGTCGACCGGTTTACATGCCTCGGCGTCGACCGGCTTCTACGCCTCGACGTCGATCCTGACCAGATAGACGATCCTCGAAACCTCGACGACGATCGCTTGTGCCTCGGCGTCGACCGCCTCGACGGCGACCTCTTCGACTGCCGCGACGGCGACCTCGATCGCCTCGACGTCGACTTCTTCTTCGCCGGAGACCCTTTCTGCCTCGACGGCGATCTCTTCCGCTTCGACGGCGGCCTCGACGACGAGGATCCCCTCGACGACGATGATGTCCTTGACGGCGAACGGCGGTGTCGCCTCGACGGCGAGCGCCGACGCCTGGTCCGTCGACTCCGTCCACTCGACGTCGACGGCGACGACGAAGAAACCGTCACTGGGTTCGACGGCGGCCGGTGTAAGCTCCTCGACGTCGACGGGAGACGTTTTTTCGACCCAGAGCCCTGGGGAGACTGGGAACTGGCCGTGGACCTTCCTCTCGACGTCGTGGTCGGAGCCACCGATCCAGACGGAGAAATAGGACGTTTGCTGGACTTCCTGCCCCTGGGGAGACCCCCAGAGGCCTCAGCATGGGCAGATGAAGCCCCAGCAGACCCACCTTCAGCCTTCAGCCTCCTTTCCTCGAGGCCCTGAAGTCTGATCTTTCTCCTGTCTTTCAGGGTCCTGCCAGAGAAGCCTTTACAGATCTCACACTTCTCTGGAACATGGGAAGAGGGCAGGCAGAGGATACACACCTCTTGAGGGTCTGACTTAGCCATCTTCCTGGAGCACTCAGGGCATTTGTTGAATAAAGAAGGCATATTCGACAAAAAAAGAGTGCAAACACCAAGAAGAAAAGTCACAAAGTACTTTAAAAGTACTCAAAAACGAAATTTCAATGAAAAAACACCAAACAACCCTAAAAAGGGAGAGCTCAATGCTCCAGGGTCCTGCTTGCAGGAGCCGAAAAAAAGAACTGAAACTAAGTTGGACCTGCTATGCATTCTGGGATACTGGGAGAAGGTTCTGGAAGATTCTCTTGAAGGCACAGTATCCTGTTTTGAGCCACATAATGGCAGCCTATGGGGCTTGTCTGTCCAGGTTCTTCTCTCTATCATTCCTGAGGGAGTTTGCTGTTAAAGCAAGGGAAATCTGTACAGGCTTTTGCTGTTTTGTGGATTTTGTGGTGGAATTTCTAGCTGAAGTACTGGACAGTGTAGCCTTTTTAGGCTGCATTATCTGTCTATGCTTTTCTGCATTTTTTGACACTATAAGAGATTATTTTTGATTGCTCCGGGGTCCACGCACATGGGCGGGACTATTCACTAGATTATGACTATACACAGAGATCCCCTACTACAGAACTTGCTGCACTTTGTCAGGTGAGAGGGCAGGAATGCAACATATTTATTTATCAAGATATGTTGCATTCCTGCTCTCTTTCTGTGCTGGGGCAAAGATTGCTGCCTAGCGCAAATGCAAGCATACGTGTGTCATAGTGCAAAGGTGCCAAGTTACATGGCACCCTGGATTGTTTTTGCACGGGAAGGGACACCTACCTGCACAAAAGCTATCCTCAGTGGCAAGGACAACACAAACCTTTGATAAGAGTTGTAGTGCAGGTGTCAGCCTGATAGGCAGAGAGTAGGACCGTAGGAGTAGACTGGATGTCAAGTGAATGATACTTTCAGGATTCTGTTCCAGTGTGAGCTAGCCAGGTGCTTGCTTGGAATGATTTAAGGGATGTCAACTCATGTTGCTTACTCTAATGATAGTAGTACAATAGGGGTGTTAGCGTTCTTCTCTGTGGCTTTATGTAGCTCATTATAGTCCAATGTCTTTGGTGTGCAGTATGCAAAGGGAGACCAACTTGACACATTAAAAGGGGACGGAGAAACAAAGATCATTTGTTGGAATGCATGAATAGTTCAAAATGTAATATTAGGTTAGGAAACTCGGAATAGGCTATCTGATTTAAAAGGTTCAATGGTGTGCATGTCAAAATGATTTTGTAGAGAGTACCACAAATCATTGCTATTTTTTATCTTTTTTATTCCTTTCATAAGCACACAAGTGCAAAAGGGCACCTGAGCAAGCAGCTGCCACTGCCACAAGAACCACGACGGATGGGATGACCGGTCCCAGGATGCTTGTTTCCGGTTCAGGGAAGACCTGGCTTGGCAGTTCGGGCTGGACTGTTCCCATGAGGCACAGGGTCAAGACTGAGTTGCATATAGCTGGGTCTGAACTGAGGTGGCGAAGTGAGCAAAAAAAACAATGATGGCTTCAACCCAGATCTGTGACTGGGGGTGAGTATCTGAAAAGTTTCAGCGCTCTGTCCATCATCTCCTTGTACTTGCTTTGTTCGCCCTAAGTTGGCAGGGTATGCCCAGCCGTGGGTCTGTTCCTCACTTTGCCACTGGATTCAAGCTAGCCTGGTTGATGAAGGGTGTTACCCAGAAACCGGTACCAGGATGCTTGTTTCCGGTTCAGGGAAGACCTGTCTTAGCAGTTCGAGCTGGACTGTTCCCATGAGGCACTGGGTCAAGACTGATTTGCATATAGCTGGGTCTGAACTGAGGTGGCGAAGTGAGCTAAAGAACGATAATGGATTCCACCCAGATCTGTGACTGGGGGTGAGTGTCTGAAAAGTTTCAGCGGTCCGTCCATCATCTCCTTGTGTTTGCTTTGACCACCAGAGCACAGGCAGATGGTTCTGCTGTCCCCAATATGTCATGTTTATTATTATTTCTTATGTTCTATTCACATTGGTAGAATTATTGCCTTCTATATACTCGTTTTCAACTACCGTATCTAATGTTTTTTATCCCTCTATTTCCCTGTGTTTTCTATATTTCCGGTTTCCATGGCTGACTTTCTTCTGTCTGTAGCTTTCTTCTGCTTGATTTTTTAGTAAGCTTCCCCTTGCCCCTCTTTTACATGTCTTGTGCAGTACTGTTAAGAGAACAGATGTCTAGTAATGTAAAGAAGATTGCAGGCCCAATTATTCACCAAACATGTTGGCAAGAAGGCTTTCTTGATAAAACAGTAAAAATGTACAGTGACAGAGATAGGTTGTCTATGGACGCCCAATGTTGTCTTATGCCAGCAGTTTCCATGACAGTGAAGCCTGGAATGAGATACCATCAACTTTATCAACAAATACCATATGTCGTTTACATTCCCTTCCGCCTGTTCAACTTGTTTCTAAGTCTGGGGGGTGAAACTCCGCTCTGTTTGTAGAGTTTGCGGAGATTTCTGCACTCCGTGTTAAGCGGAGCTCGCGGAGTTCCAAATAAATCTGCTCTGCGCTTGATGAGTGCGAGCGTGGAAAATCAACTTCCCGGTGAGATTTCCCAATGCAGGCGGTAAGATTTCTCATTGCGAGTGGTCGTGTATGCTCTAAATCGCTCGCATTGAGAAACTGTCTGTTCGCATTGAGAAAGCTGGTGCTCGAGTAAAAATCTACTCGAGCTGCAGAAAGGAAGCAGCACCTGCTTGTGCTGTCCATGATGTTGTTCGCAATGGTTGCACAGTACAGATAAGCACCTGGCACTGAGAATCACTGCGAACAGCATTTATCCAACGCACTCTGCCACTTACGGAGCTCCGCGTAGCAAGGCAGAAGTTTTTTTTTCACTTCGCGGAGTTCCACATAGCTGAACTCCGCGAACTCCGCCCAGGCTTATTTGTTTCACTCTTATCCTTTCATGGCCTTATCTCTCGATTAAGAGAAAAACTTTTTGGGTTGACTCAGAGAGTACTTGGCTTATGAATTGTTGTGAACCAACAAACATCCCGAAATGATGCATTTGAGAAAAGATACTGATAGATACCTAACTGTAGTTAAGTATTCCTGTTGTACCTTGTGAAAAATTAATAATTACTTAGATGATTAATCTGGTATCTAAAATGGGTGCATTATGTTTTCTCTAGCCTCACAGACCACCAGTGCCGCCACAAGCTCCAGCAAGTCAGGACATCGGAGGCGGCCCAGTTGGTCGATGAAGGGGGGAGCAATCCCAGTGATGGCAGGGGAAAGTGGTAAGTCACCTTGCTTTCTTATTGACAATAATGCATTTGTTAAGCAAGGCAGATATCCTCCCATCACCTCCAGTTCCTGCCCACAGCATTTCACCACCTAACACTGCAGCACAATTTAATTTGGTGCTGGAGTTCAGACGGTGAAATGTGCATCCACTGTGGCATGACGAAGTCTGCAATGCATTCAAATCAAAGACAAGGTGTGCTTCCCAGAACCCACTCAGTCACCAACTAGTACTTCACTTCATAATTCTTTCTTTCTATCCCAGCCTACCCAACAATGTCAATTCTTCCTCTGCATGTGACACATTTTTCTGCCCAATTGTTTCCTTCCGTCAACCAATGTGGCCAAACAAAAGTCTAGCACATGATCAGTGACACCCAACCATTCCATAGCTAAACCTCTACCTAGCCTAATCATTATAACTTACCTCCTTGTAGACTAACTGCCAAGTGAAGATATTTGTTGAAAATAATTTGTGGTGAAGGCCAGGGAATAATGTGGGACTAATTGCTTGATTGAGAGTTTGGTGAATGGGATACTCTGCGACAACCATGACAAATAAAATATATATCCTGTTCTCTGTACTACAGTGCATTGTTTATATTCTATGCACTGTCTACTGTAAAGCGGAGGATGGGATATCCCTCATCCACCATGTGTGTAACCTCTTATCTCATCTGCCAGACTCTATCAACCCCTAAGTTTGTACTCAGGGTAGAATTGAAGAGGGAGTCGGAGAGCAACAGGGCCATTTGAATTAATTAAAATAACATAATATGCTACAGCTGCTCCAATAACATGCTGCAGAGTAGCAAACCCACAAGCATGCCTCCGTTAATATTGCATAGTCAGGTTCTAATGCGCCTTACGCATTATTGGCAGATAATTAATTTATTAACACACATAAAGTGCCCGTTCAGTTTCACTATGTAATTCTTTAAGCTAAAATACTTTTTTGATGATGTTGGTATTCTGTCTTAATTCCTTGCAGTCTGTGCTATTGCATTATGTGATTCAGGTGTGGGAAATACCTGGCCCTGTAACTAATCATTGCATCTAAATTAAATTCCAAGGGCCTATGGAGCAATAATATTCTGCTATTGTGCCATTATAGACTATATAAAGAAGTGATTGCGGCGAGCATCACAATTTGTGTTTTTATTTTTACTCTTTTGATATAGCTACTTCTGCTGCTGGACCTAGTCAGCAACCATCCCAATAGGAGCTAGACACCTAGATGTGGTGCCAAAAGTTGGAGGCCGTGGGAGCTGAATTTTGCCATCTGGTGGTCTTGCAGCAGGAAGAGGAGGAGGAGGCACAGGCATCCTGTTCCTCAGACCGCCAGCCAGGCCCGGCTCCAACCTGGCCACACCAACAATGGTGCCATCTGCAGCCGAAGTCCATTGCGGCCTGGAACACCACCAGCTTCCCTCCTTGTCATCATCTGACTGCCTCCTTCTCACTGCCCTACGCAAGCTGGTGCAGCTCAGGGCAGCAGAGCCTGGCCCAGGAGGTGACAGACATAAAAACTGAACTTTGTGGTAAATAAAATATTACCCTGGCAGAATTTCTAGGCATTAACAAAGTATCATGCATCAAATGAGAGACAGGATCCGTGGTGTCCAAGTTAAATGGGCTTTATTCCAATAACTCGAGTCAAAGGGAGAATATGTTCCATCACCTCTGAGGTTCAGGAAGAGTCTTCTAACAATTATTTACTGAACATAGTATATATACATTTCTTGTACATAGGCTAAGCAGAGCAAGAAAGAAAATGAGATAAGAACATGTGGGTGTACATGAGGGTGTGTACTTTGATGAGTCATAGGTAGGTGATATTATATACAATAGTTCATTATCTGGGATGAAAATGCAACAACTAGATCGGATCACTCTACAAGCTCCGCCCCTATCCGCCAAGATGACGTCTAGAACGAGGCGGTTTTGAAGAACGACAAGTATAATAGCAGACTGTTCCTGGGTCAAGTTCGCCAGGGCAGATGCAGTTATATTTACAACTGTTTCAAGAGTCCTTGTTAACCTGCGTATCAGTTTACTGTTTTGGACGGGACCTATGAAGAAAAAGAATCCTTTGTTGAAATCTGTATATTGCTCCCAAGCTGTTTCAGTCTGATCGATCCCTGCGGAATCTGTCTCTCTCTTTTGTCTAACATGTTCTAGTCGTGAATCTCTATGATAATTTGATGGGGCTAGAAAAACAGGTGGCAATAAAAATGCTATATAACAAGTCCCACCCCAGTCTAAGGGCAGATGTACATAGGCTGTCTGACCGCAAATGAAATAGGTATGGCGTGATGTTTTGAAAGAAGAAAGTCCTTTATCATTAAACTCTACTACAGTGTTACACTCGCTATTTCCCATATGTACTGAGCCTTTCTTACTAACACATAAATCACCTTTTGCTGGCAGGACTGAAATAAACGGTGGACCTGTATTTTGCTTGGGCTGAACGTTTAACATTATAAAATTAACGGATGCATTTCCCTGTTCGTACTCTTCATTCTCTAAATCGGTTCCCTTTCTTTGGGGGAATCCGTCTTTGTCTGGAAAGCATGCTTCATTCATTACTTTATTCAGATTTCCATATATCCAGCCACCTGGATAAGCTATGTACCTTCTATCTATTGAGGTCATTAGAGCAAACCATGCTCCACATGAACCATTGTGTGAGAACGGTAAAGGGTAGAATGGCAGAACTCCCTCCGTTTTCTGATAAGGGGGCAGTTGGCCACATACCCAGCAATCAGTTGCATTGCTGGTCTGGTGAGAATGGTGTAACATTCGAATAAATGTATTTTTACGTAGTGCAAGTCGATATGACAATTCATGAGGAGGCAGGTCACTAAATGTATGCTCTGCGGTGCTATTACTGGAAGAATGTATATGTGAGGAAATGGGAAAGAAAACATGTAGCAATAAAGTGATACCAATTATAACGATGCACAGAATAAAAAGAATGATCAAGGTAACTATACATCTACTGCGTAATCTCTTGCAGTATTTTTCCTTCTTATCTCTCTTCTTGCTATTCTCATATGTGATCTTATACATGTCAGAAATCGAGTCTAACCGATTCACCACCGGGTGGGCTTAAACAATTAAACTACGTCTGACTTACTAGATCTTAGCTTGGACCTATACTCCTTCTGTGGAGTCTTTTCTAGCAAAGGCGGCACAAAGTCTGTATCGTCTTTTAGTGTCAATGTTTCTCTATAAAAGTTCCAAAGTTCCACAAAAAGTTCCAGTGATGGGCGTGGATCCACCCCTTACGTCCTTCCACCTTCTTCGGCGTCTTCCAACGAGGCTCGAGGGGGCTTGAACGATCAAAGATCCTGAGGAGTCCAAATTCTCCTGGTGCTATGGCATGTTCCTTGACCTGGGTAAGCATGGGCGGATTTTGCGAATTGGCAATCCGCGAAATTGCGTATTTACGGATTCGCAATCCGCAAAATCCGCGAACTCTCGCAAATTTGCGGATTTTTTTATTTTTTTTGTGTTCGCAAGGATTTCTGCCAGTTCGCGAGGATTTTGTACCAGTTCGCAAACGCGAACTTACTTTTCGGGTAGCAACGGTCGCGAACATGTTGTTTCTACATCTGGTTCATCACAGCACCCTCTGTTTCACCACTGCCACCCTCTGTTTCACCACTGCCACCCTCTGGCTCACCCATGCCACCCTCTGGCTCACCCATGCCACCCTCTAGTTCATCACTGTAGATTATGGGTGGAAAAGCACACCTGCCCTGCCTCAACTGACATAAATGAATTAGGAGCTGATTAATGTGTTACTGAATTTGAACTTCCTGGCTGGAACTTGCTTCCTTATCTGTAATTGCTTTCTCTGAGCCTGCTGTGAGGGTCAGAGCAGGGTCATAGAATAGTTGCAAGTAGGCAACTGAACTCTGAAGGGGCCCCTCAGGAAGCACAACAGGGAATGGTTACTAATGATAAGATTGAACTTTTGCACCTGCTGAGTGCTTTCAGTTTTGCAAAAATCCAAATATCCAGCAGCATCCACAAAAAGTAATCCTTCCAGGCACTACAGGGAATGGTTGCTAATGATAAGATTGAACTTTTGCACCTGCTGAGTGCTTCCAGGTCAAGATCCAAATCAAAGTGACCAGCACATGAAGAAAGCACTGAGAGGAGCCTGCTGGACAGGAACAGGAAGTTGGAGACTGTGGGGCACTTCCTTCCTCCCACCCCCCCCCCCAAAATGGACTCCTTGCAAAAAAAATGTGCAGGCAAATGTCAACCTGAGGAGTGATTCTGATAAAAAATCATAATTTTCAAGGTTTATGCTGCCTGCTGGTGGATTTCTTGTGCGAAATTGCACATTTTGCAATCTCGCAATTGCGAGATTGTTGCTGCCCGCCGCATCTACGTTTTCGCAAGTGTTTACTCCCGCGAAATTGTATAGTATTCTAGTTGGCAAGTGCGACCAAGCAAAAAAATCCGCTTCGCACGGATTTACGAATTTTCGGTAAGTTCGCGAGAGTTCGCGGATTGCGAATTTACCGAAAATCCGCAAAATCCGCGAGCGGAACGGATTTTACGCCCATGCTTAGACCTGGGTGTTGTCAGGGAAGGCGGCAGCAACCTGTGAATGAAAAGAGAGTAGTGCAGACATCAAGGAAGCCAGGTAATCTGTCAGCATATTACTGTCAACATCAGTTAGTTTTATTTTTAGGCATAGGCGTACCCCACATATATACTTCATAAGGAGATAGGCCTGTTCTGGAATGAGCTACCATACGCATGTAAAAGAGGGCAACCGGCAAGGCCACCATCCAATCCACGCCTTTTTCTGTACAGATCTCAGCAACTTCTGTCTTAATTGTCTGATTATGTCTTTCTACAAGGCCTGCTGCTTCTGGGTGTCGTACACAATGGAATTTCCATGTATAACCTAACAGAAGGGACACTTGTTTCATTAGTTCAGAGGAGAATGGCTGATCATTGTCTGTAGATCACATGAGGTAATTCATATCTGGGGACGTACTCGCGCACTAACTGTCTGGCTGTTGTCACAGCAGTATAATCTGGAACTGGATATGCTTCTGTCCATCTAGACAGTGCACACACAACTACTAAGACATACTTGTAATCTCTACATCTGTCCATTTGGATATAATCCGTCTGGAGAACCTCAAAAGGGTGGTCAGGAGGATGAAATCCGCCTTGTTCCACCGGAATGCCTTTACCTGGATTGAACTGACAACAGATCATACATGTTCGTAGATCATACATGTTCGCAGATCATACATGTTCGCACTTTCTGTTTCACGAATGTGCTTGTTAAACCAAATGTTCTGTAAACTGTCTAACATTGCCTTCTCTCCCAAGTGTGCGGGACTATGTGTTGTGCTTATGATTACTTGTACCATAGAATCTGAAAGAAACCATGTGCTTTTTCCCTTAGTCATCCAACCTTGGTCAGTCTGGACCCCTCCTTGTTCAGTCCAATTCTTTATCTCATCTGTTGTGGCATGTGTCTGTATGTCAAGTACATCTTGTGTAGGGTCCCTGACTGTCATGCTTGTTGTCAGTAACGGTACCTCTGTCCTTGTCGTGTCTGTTGGTGTCTGGGCAGTAAGTTTAGCGGTTCGGTCTGCCAGGTCATTACCCTGGGTAATGGTGTCTGTAACTTTGGTGTGAGCTTTGCATTTCAGGATAGAAATGGCTGTAGGTAAATGTATGGCTTCTAACAGGGCCTGAATAAGCTGGTCGTGCTGAATCTTGGTCCCATGGGAGGTCAAAAAAAAACCTCTCTCTTGCCACAGGACCCCAAAATCATGAACTACGCCATAGGCATATTGTGAATCTGTATAAATGTTTACTTTCAAGTGCTTGGCTCTTATGCAGGCTTGTGTCAGAGCGATGAGCTCTGCTGCTTGTGCTGACAGGGTGTCTATTTTCTGTGTCTCTATGACTTATCAGGTCTTGTCTTGGTTTTGTCACTATATTCACAACTTCCACACAGTCATGTGGCGGTGCATTTACTGTACTTGAGGGAAAAAATGTTGCAGGATTCAGAATGTTACAAAGTCTGATCTCTATGTGTGGTTGAAATAATGTCAGTCCATATCCTGTCAGTCTCGCTACAGTCAAATGTGAAAATAAATAAAAATAAAAAAGCATAAAATGTTTACTGTGACATGGAGTCGCTAAAACTGGCGCGTGACATAATGCTCTTTTTAATTCCTCAAATGCCAAGTCAAGTGTTCTTGTGTCCAAGGGAGAACAGTCAAAATGGCTGCCTCCTGTGTAGTTACCTGTATGAGTGGTTTGGCTAGATATGCATACTGGGGAATCCATTGCCTACAGTAAGAAGTAAGGCCAATAAATGGTTATGTTAGCTGTATACCTGGTGTACCCTCCTTGGAAAGCAAGTGTTGTACACCACTTGCTTATCACAGAAAGTGTAAGACTGTCAGAGATGCAATGTCACAGTCTGGTTCTGATCTTGCTGTAATTAGAATGTCGTTTAAGTACTGTATCAGTGCTGTGTTGGTAGGCATGTAAACACTGACTAGCTGTCGCTCTAATGCTTGACTGCAAATGCTAGGACCCTATGTCATCAATCCAGCAAAAATGAATTACATAAAAATAAATAAATAAATAAAAATGAATTTTCTCAATGCAAAAGCACTATTTTTATTTTGGGGAAACCTCTTTCCAAAAGCTCTGCATTTTACAAAAACATTCCTACTCTAAATCCTGGCAATAGTATGACCATACTAACTACAATATGTTCTCAAAATGTATTTGAATAAAATTCCAAATTATTCCAGCATAGACAGAAGGCTGGAGCCTCTGTGAGAAACAGCCCCTCCCTTTAGAAAGATGTCCGCGCTCGGAGTTTTGAATCAATTCCAAGCCGGGCTACACTGTGATCTAAAATTGAATGACTGCCAGATGCTGAACCCATCGCAAGAGCAAGACTCCTGCCAATTATTCTGTTTACACTATTTTAAACTATACATTTGCAAGCGTGACTTATCTGTAAGGAAGAGCAACTATTTGTACACAAGTCAGAGGGGCTGGGGAGGTAACTTCGCTACGAACTCACTCCTTGCTCACCTGCCCCTCCCCTCAGAGCCAGGAGCTGGCTCAGTGTCAAACATAACAAATAGGAGACAAGCCTCTCACTCGTCTCTGCTTCTCTAAAATTGGGTCGCTGCCAACGCTGAGCTCATTGAAAGAGTCAAGCGTCTGCCAAGTTTCTTAAAGAGTGAGCTGCAAGCCTCCACCCTCTACATGCGAAGGAAGCTAGTGTCAGTCGGATCAGTAGCCCTCCCTTTACATAAACAAAGGGATCGCGGAAAGAATTGGGTTATGGCCAATAATAACAAGACAGGCACAGGCCACCTCGCTCCAAGAGGGAAAAGCCCTCCCTTTACATAAACATCTGTCCCTGGGAGTCAGCCAGGAGAAGTTGTTCAGCCACTTCAAGGTCGAAAAACACATTCTAAGTAATTCAAAACATAACTGTTCCCAGGACAGAGAGCTTAACCCACGTTCTCTAACTTAACTGAAGCATATTTTTAAAACGTTGTAAAAAAGTAAATTAATAAAGACATGTATTTTTCTGTAACTGAGTGACATGCTAGCATTTTAAAATAATTCTGTTACAATGTACTGCTACTTAGAAGCTCCACTTTCTAAAGAACACTTTTGTCTAACTAATTCAGCTAGAAGGCAAGACATTTGAAACATGGGCATTTGTTTAGCATGCAAATTAGCACACATAAAATGGACAATGTGCTTCTGCACACAAGGCTATGCATTTTGCAGTTGAGAGAAAAAAAAACGAATTATCATGGACTGTTGGGTTGGGACTGTTCTCTGCACATATCAATTGAACCTTCTCCACTAAATGTTTATCTGAAACCATCTGTGTAAGCTTTTCAGCCTAACTGACCTCTGAATCAGACATAATAAATCCTATTTACAAAGGCTGGTGGACATATAACAGGCAGCATGTTAAATGAACACTGCTTTTACCTTGCAAGATATTACCTTTCTATCAGCAGCCTGTCAAAGTACATAGGTGAGCCTTGAAACTAAATGAATGCAAATTAAACTAATGTAGGGGACACATAGCAATGCATTAAGATGGTGGTGTATTATAGCTATCAAAAGGGCCACGTTCATTAATTTACAAATAGCCAAAGGGAGAATATGTTCCATCACCTCTGAGGTTCAGGAAGAGTCTTCTAACAATTATTTACTGAACATAGTATATATACATTTCTTGTACATAGGCTAAGCAGAGCAAGAAAGAAAATGAGATAAGAACATGTGGGTGTACATGAGGGTGTGTACTTTGATGAGTCATAGGTAGGTGATAGGTAGGTGTCATAGGTGGGTGGGTACTTAGGAGGAGTTTGCATGACCAGCTGGAACTCTGCCCTACTTGTGCAACTGGAGCATGACGTGCAATTGACGTGTAATTGGGAGGAGAGCTGACTTTCAACCTAGCAAGAGATCTCTTGTGTCAAGGCGACTTGAGCACGTCTTGTACAATCTGATATGATAGGGGATGTATTATCTGGAGCAAAAGTTGTTCGTCACTAAAAGACAGAGAGGGCATATTTATTCGTTGCATGAGCTTTCTATGGGTGCAAGCACTGTAATTTGCTTAAATGGAGACAGAATGGCTAGGCCTTATCTCCCTCGGACGGGTTCTGTTTACTTTTCCTCACCGGGCAGGGATGCCACTCTGTACAGCAAACAGATAACTGTTATTCATAATACTGTCTTGGCAGGCCTCTTGCTGGGCTTCTCTCGGCTGAGCTAGAAGTATGCGAGGTCAGAGGGACGTAACTGCAGCTTCAGTGTGTCAGGAGTCATGAACTGCAAATACATGGGCCTTATGCTACCTTAACGTTTGGGAGACTTTGATGACTGGCATTTCTAATGCAGGACATGATTGCAGGGGCCTAGTGATTCAGGCCACTACGAGGAAATATGCATGGGTGACATGCACATATATGTAACATAGGGTATATGTAGTGGACATTTTTGGTCAGGCAAAATATCATTTTCCTCAACTTGGTGGCCTCACTTCCCTTTATTAAACATGTATTTTCTCGGATGGCCCGTTGTGGGTGGAGAGGATGGGAAGGGAAGTTGGGGAAAGAGTGAAAGGGACATTTAGGGTTTTGTCTTGGGGAGAGCGTGATACTGTTGTGTGTGGAGAGGGTGAGTTTTGTTTGTAAAATAAAAAAAACTTTTTTCTTTGTCACTATCTGTCTTTGCATTCCTAGTTAGCGTAGCATTGTGGTTTAGTGACGAGAGTGAAATGAGAAGCCGTTCTCTGAAATTGTCACACATTATACTGTAAATCAAATTTTACCCCCAGACTGTCTCTACCTGAAATCCCTTTCAGGTGTTTATTCCTCAGTAGGTTACTGACCTCTTCCTCTAGTCCAGCATACCCCTCTACCAGAGTGGCACTGGGAATAGAAAACTGACTAATTCTGTTGGACTTTATTACATGATGAGGTTTTGCAGCAGCCAGCCACCTATCAATGATATTGTATACTGGCTAGTTACTGTCCTTTTCTTACCTTCTGTAACTACTGGGGTCTGCCAATAACATACACAAAAATCTCAATCTTATCTATCTCTCCTTCTTCAGAACAACTTCAATACTAAGTTCTTAACTAGTTCTTACCCGAATAGATTAAGCGATGTCTGCTATCTCTCTCAAACTTCCGAAACCTTATTTCAGGACCTTCTTAACTCTTGTGATAGTAGTGGGCTAGCAGGGAAGACTTCACAAAGTGAGGTACCACTCCCATCTATTCCAAATGATGCTTGCATGGTGAAATCCAACTGTAGGATAATTCAGAAGGATTACCCATGACAGGCAAATAGACTGAAAGAAAGCACAGAGTTAGTGGGTAATCCAAGACTGAGACTAGATCTCCATGGCAAAAAAGTCATATACCAAACAATAACTAGCAGTAGTAGCTCTTAAGCAATCTGGAGAATTAGTAACTATTTAATTTATGAAAATAATTAAAACTAAAAGTATAAAAACCTTGAGTCAAGACAAAGGGACTCCATGTTGCATGATAGACTTTATTAGCAAAACAAGGCCTGATTCACACAAATAAAGCAAATTACACTCTTGGTGTTACTCTACGTTTGCAGTGTATGTTTATGACTAGTAACTTTTCCATCAGAAATTATACAAATAGTAAGTTTGGGAATAGGATGTAACTTGTATTACTTTAAAAGGATTTACTATTACTACTAGTTAGTTACTACTCATGAAGTTATTATAGGTAAAGTTACTGGTAGGTCGCACAGTTACACTGCAAAAGTAAACTTACACCAAAAGTGTAACTTTACCTTTGTGAATCAGGCCACATAGTGCACAGTGGTACTACCTATCCTGGGATAGACTTTGATCTAACTAAGACTTTGCAGAATGACGTTGAGCTTCTTTTCATACCTGGGTCAGTAGTAGGACTGGCATGGCATGGACTATTGTTTCATTAAGACGAACCCGTAACTGTGAGTTGGCATCGCTTTCACCAAATCCGCCTTGCCAAGTGGGTCATCCATTTATGGTGTAAATTATTATTAAGTCACTGTTCAATAGATCACACAACCTGGAGGAAGAGGGTTAAGGGTTTGCTGAATGGAGGAAGTTGGGGAAAGGAGAGACAAAGACATACATAACATTCATCAAGTTGTTCTGCAGCACATCATCATCACATCTGTTGTGGAAGGAAATCAAGGAAAGACAGTTCAGTTACTAAATTCAAACATCCTTTCTGTCCTAAACTATCTAATTGTTCTGTTACCTATGTTTGAAAAATACAAAATAGGGACGACACAAACAGTTCTACAAATTGTTATTGTTAAGAAAAGCAAAATGATACTGTATATACATGCCAAAATGAACAGGACATCTGTAGTCTTCTTCTTAAAATATCAGCCTTGGGTGCACAGGTGAATTGTTCTGGTAAACAGTGGTGTTATGAAGCTTTAGTGCAGAAAAATAAGGTTTGTGGAATGCAAAAAAGTAAATATCAATATTGTAGAGTTAAGTAGAAGGTAAGCTTTATGATGAATGAAAACCAAGAGGGCAGAGCATAGGCTTCGCAGTCATGTGTGATTAGCTGAGAAGTGAGAACAATCTTTTACCACCAATCCCAGACAAGTAGCTGCATGTACCTGGATTATTAATCTCATAAATGTCAATTGTGATAACATTTAGTTATGTGAGTATCTCATGTGACGTGTGTCCAGTGACAGTACCCCCGACCACAACTACATAATTAGAGGAGTTTAACATCTGAGCTAGCACACTACCTGACATTTCCAAAATCAACGCATATCACTCCAGTCCTCAGGACTGAGTTAGCCTCTTTGAGCCATGTTGTTTCCCACTAAAGTAGATAGGCATTGTTCATAACTTTCTTCTTCTGATTGTTAGGGTAGTCCATCCTGATTCAGAGTCACAACCCACATCATATTAAGGGAGACCTGTGGAGTTGATGAACAAGAAGAGCAAACGAATACGAGCATTTTGTGTAGGTTTGTTAACAAAACTGACTGGTCTCTGCAGAATCTATAAAGATGTACAGAAAAGGAGTTGACTGTGAAAGTAAAATTATAGTGAAGTGTCAAATCAAGGCAATCATTCAGGCAGAATCATCCATGGGACCCCAACAATCGCAAATTAGTTCAACGACACCCTCCCAGCCACCACACAATCATCAAAGACTCAATATATCACTCATTGGTGCAATATTTCTCTCTTTCAAGTGAGGTGAACATTTGTCTACTGTATCCTCTCTCTTCCCATGGAAGCAACAAACAATGACTATCTTGTATAATTAATGGCAACCTAGCTAGGGAATAAAATCAGGAAAGCTAGGGATGTGAGGCATTGTTTGTCTTCATGTCCTTTAAGCGAATGGGGAGGTGTCTTCTGTGCACACCGGTCCAACTCACTCAATACATATGAATAATTGGGGCTACATAATTCAGACATCAAATATTCTATATCCGGGGGCGTGGCTAGCAGCCAACGATGGTGGCCGCAGCTTAGGGAGGCTCCCGCGGCGAGGCGGCATCCCACATTAATCCGCAACCATACTCCGGTAAATTTCTCAATCGATTCGATTAGCTTTATTCGATTTTAAAATATAAAATCATAAAAGCACATTGCAATATATATACATCATTACAAGTCATATCATTTCACAACAAGTTACATTATGGCATAAAAACTTTCAAAAGAGATCAGGTACCAATTAGATCATTACAGAGTATATCAAGTCAAAGTCTGGCTATTTACGCCCCTCACCCCGGAGCCATTTCGGACCAACCAAAGGCTACTCTCTTCGTTAATTTTGTATGGGGGAGGAGTGATACTCTGATATAAAAGTCAGATAGTCCCCAGGTGTGTATAGGTCCATCTCCTATCTGCGGTTGCCAGGTCTGGAGGTATGGGACAACATTGCTATTTCTAAACTTTATTAACACCAGATCGCCAGGTATCTCTTTTCGAAGTGGACCTAACCAACCCACCCTTCTAACACTTTGTATTCTCCCGTCGATATCAGTAGGCAGGGGTCTATTCTTCGTTAGCCAGAACAGTGCCTTATTTCTTAGTTGATGTTGACTTTCAGTGTTTCCATTTGGAAGTACTGGCACTCCAGAAAGGACGCACACAAACGGGGCAGCCTCCGGTGG
The DNA here is from genome assembly GCF_964261635.1 of Lissotriton helveticus. Lineage (NCBI taxonomy): Eukaryota > Metazoa > Chordata > Amphibia > Caudata > Salamandridae > Lissotriton > Lissotriton helveticus. The sequence continues at coordinate 1,053,855,168 of NC_136065.1, forward strand.
TAATTGTATGTGGTTTGATTTCCGTGGGATGTTCCCTGGATTAGGGAGTGACCCTTTGGGTGGTATAATTTCTTTGATCTGCCCAGTTTTAGAGGAAGAGCTATGGACAATGGTAGGTTTGGCGGGCACTTTAGTTGACGTACGTGGGGCTGCTGGTTCGTGTTGGCCAATGTTACTAAGGAGAGTTGTTAAAGGCACTACAGTGTTACATAGGGGCTGTATGTGATTGGAGCCTGCCATGCTTTTTAAGAGTAGCGAGTTTGACTTGGTCATTTCCTCTATTGCCACAATCCTATCCCCTAGATTGTTCACTCTTTCTATCAGGGAGTATATCAAAGAGTTGATCATGGTTTCTATCTGGGCCAACAGGGTTGGTGAGGTAGGGGGTGCAGGAACTAACAGTTTCACAGGTTCCTTATATGTTTCCGGGGAGAGGGTGATGAGCAATGGAGGGCTCAAATTCAATTTTTGCTGTTTTGCTTGGCTGCCTGTATGTTTATCCACAAGTCGTTTCCTTTTACCAGAAAGGTCGGTAAGGGACATTATGGGATTCATGTTACCTGCAGCAGATGGACAGAGGGGAGTATCCAGGAGACTTCCATTTGGTGGGGATAATGTACTGGACGGGGGACTTGTGATGACTGTAGGGCAGATCGAAGTACTAGATTGCTCAGATGTGGACTCGACAGCAGCATACTTGGATTTGCATAGACTATTAAGTTCCTCCAGCAGTGGTAGGTTTAGTCTTACTGTTTGTTGGACACAAGGTGGTGTTGTCTTGGTTAAATAGTAGACCAACGTTCCCTTGGCCAGGTCCCTTGTCAGAGTGGATTTGTTTCTGCCCCCATTGCATGTCATGGTGTAGGTAGCACGTATAGAGCAGCAGGCACCTACAGGGACAGAGAATATCTCTTCACACGATGTAGCAAAGTGTAATGTACCAAGCTCTTTACCTCCTTATGTTGCTCGGCCAGGAGGGGTGGCCCGACCCGACCTCTTCTGGCCTAGGATGGCCTTAGATGGTCCCGCCCTTGTCCCGGGCTTCTCCCGGTGTCGCCCGCGCGCGTCCCGCTACGCGGAAGGGGTTCAGTCTTTTTCAGCGCCTTCCGGGCGCGTCAGTGGGCAGGAGGGGGCGGAGCAAAGAAAAACAAAGGTTTGTGGGGGTTGTGGTCCCCCCGCTCGGCGGCTGCGTGTAGTTCCGGTGGCGGCGGCGGGGGGGACCAGCTGTCAGCAAGGATGGTAGCACCGACTGCGCCCTGCACTCCAGATTCCCCCAATCTCCCGGTGAGTCCTCTTCGGTAGAGACCGGGGCGGACTGGGTCTGGTGACCGTGCGGCACCAAATGTGGCAAATTTGAGGCAGCGAAGGCCTGATAATCGGCGGAACGGAGGAGAGCGAGGAGGGGCCTACTGTCCACTTTGACGCAGCGTGGAGGTGGGCGGAATGTGACCGGGCGGAAGCTGAGCATCGGCGGCTGCAACCAACCGGAAGTCCCGGACCTCTGTCCGAGTCGGCGGAAAACGAAAGAACGGCCACCAAGGTGCACATACGGGCTGGCGGAGGGAGAATATAGCGGACATGGCCATAAACGGCACATGGCAGCAACAGCGGAGGACACCGCGGCTCCGGGGGCGGAGCAGCCATTATAAGCAGCGGACCTGTCCCGACGACGGGACCCATGCAAAGCAGGTACGAGACCCCCCTGCGAACACGCCGGAAGTTACGGGTCCGGGTGAAGACCGCCGAGAGGGGGGGAAGGGCGATAAGTGACCCCCGTAGACAACTGGGGACAGTCATCAACAGGGAGCGGTGCTCCGCAAGGGCTTGGCCCCCCCACCCCCCCATTGCTGGGTTAGAGGCAGAGCCGGACAGCTGGATGGGCTGACACGAAGAACCCTTCGGTGAACGAACGCCCCGGGCATGTACTAAGCCCATATATTGGACAATTCCGGGGGCAGGCGTGGCAGACTCAAATTAAGCCGACCAAAGCAATTGCGTGTCCTCAGGTGCCCTGAAGGGAAGTCCTACCGCGACACCGAACAGAGACGGCAGAAAGGGGAGCACGCTGCAGGGCACTTGGAATAGGATAGAAGAAGTACCCTGAAAGCAAACGGCGTGCACAGGAGCCTACCCGAACCTGCGCAATCATCAGTAGGTGAATCAGTTAACGAGAACCCACACGGGGAGATCTGTATCACACCTCCGCAGTGACTGCCACGACGTCTACACGGGTACCACCCAAGAGACACGTGCGGAATCCATTCCTTGGTCAAATAACGCTCCCCTGTTGACAAACAGGCCAATCTCTGGTGGTGTAACATGGCGAACAGAGGCCCCAGAAACAACTCCACACAGGCCAAACTTGACAAATTTGCCTACGAAAAGCAAACGTCCCCGCAGGAGCAACGCAGACCCGCGGGGAAAATGGCGGACGCAGAAGGATCAAAGAAAGCAACTCTAGACGATGTCCTGGCGGCACTGGCTCGGGTGCAGGAAACAGTAGGGGCCACGGCGACTGAAGTTACCCTGATACGTGCGGACCTTCAGAAGATGAACGAGAGGGTAAAACAGGTCGAAGTGGTGACCAAATCCCTAATTAAGGATGTCTTGGAACTTCTAATCAAAATGGGTAAATTGCGAGCGGATAACAAACTACTTAAAGAGAAGCTGGATGACCAAGAAGGACGCTCACGAAGGAACAACGTCCGAATTTTGGGCGTACCAGAGTCAGAAACTACGGGTGCAGCCCAAAGGCCTCTCTCACTTCTTCTCAGTTGAAAGGGCTCACAGGGTGCCGGGGGGAAAGCCGAAGACAGGGGGCCCACCGAGATCGATACTGGCAAGACTCTTTAACTTTAGAGACCGGGACGCCATTTTGCAAGCGGCTAGGGTGGCTCCAGCCATCCAGATCCAGAACTCCAGGGTGTCCTTTTTCCCGGACTACACGGCCGAAGTCTCGCGGAGACGGCGAACTTTTCTTGAAGTTAAGAAAACATTAAGAGAGAAGGAACTGCCCTATTCTATGCTCTTCCCAGCCAGGCTCCGAGTGGTAGCTGATAAAAAGGTTTGGTTCTTTGATTCCCCTGATGCGGCTCGGGACTGGCTTGAGGGATGGCACACTACAGACCGGCCACGGCAGACTCATAGGTCGAATCGGGGGCATCGCGACGGCAGTCGGACAGGGTCACAAACGTCAGGCAGAGGGGGACCGGAACGATCCCCGACTCGGGATCTCACGAACGCAGATGGAGAAGAATGACCCGGAGTAGGCGGGCCAAGAATGAACGCTGCCTCTTGTTATTGGAACTAAGATTATAGCTGCACATGGACGATGGCTTGGATTGCCCTGGTTGTGAGCAGGGGTGCCGCCTGCTCGGGGGGACGCTCTCCCCCCTACACGCAAGTACTCTGGGTTTGGGATGGGTTAAGCACTCTGCTCAGTTGGGGAGGCGGGCAGTTGGAAGTCCGATAAGCAGGGGGGCAGGGAGGGGGGATGAGGGGGGGTTGTTTTGACATTGTTCGGAATACACAGAGATGGTCAAGGAATAAGGTACGATACTTGAGAGTTGCAACAAAAGTTCGGTATGTACAAAGCAGATCTAGCTCTCATGTGAGGACACTATGCAGTCTACGGAACAGGGGTGGTGATGGCATTCGGGACACGAAGCAGGTTAGACACACCAATGACTTTAAAACCGTGAATGATGGACGACCCAACAATGAGTACGACAGGGGTTGACCTGGACTCCCGAGGCCTGTCCCTACGGTTACTGACATGGAATGTGATAGGGCTAGAAGATAAGGTAAAACGAGGACTAGTGTTGACCGCACTGAAAAGGCAGAAACCGAATATAGCGCTACTACAGGAGACGCATTTAACGGGGGGCTTCCAAGGCCCTGGATAGGAGAGGGTACAAAATGGTAGTCCATTCAGAGTTTACGTCAGGGTCTAGGGGAACTGGTATCCTACTACAAAAAGCCTCAAAGTTCATTCCATTGCAAACTAAGACTGACGACCAGGGGTGCTTTGCGGCCCTGCAAGGACAGTGGGAAGGAAGGCTCCTCAATTTGGTTTCAGTATACATACCCCCGGCGCTTCACTCGGTGCAGCTCCCGAAACTAGCCGACTTTCTGCTGACCCTTCCTGAGGGAGATGTTGTTCTGGGGGGTGACTTTAATGCCATTGTTGATACACAGCTAAACAGGTTTCCGGCGGCGGCTCTCACTGGGGGACCCTCCCGCTTCCAGCGATTTCTGTCAGCCATGGGTTTAGTCGCCATATGGAGGCATTTCCACCCCCAGGCTCAGCAATACACCTTCCACTCCACAGTGCACGGCAGCCTGTCGAGAATTGACCACTTTCTGGCCCTCGGCAATGGCTTCCAGCACATAGAAACCGTGGAAATTCACCCTAGGGGTATTTCGGACCACTCCCCGATCACCCTAGTGCTTACCACTCAGGAGAAGTCGCGCAAACGTATATACCCAATACATGCTACATATCTTAAGATCCCCCAAGTTCGCAAGACTCTTAAAAAACTGACGACACAATATTTCACAGAAAATGTAGACTCAGTACGCTCCTCAGAGGTTGTGTGGGAGGCATATAAGACAGTGTTAAGGGGGCAATCCATTAATTCGATCACGGGCCACAAAAAGGAAAAGGCTTTGGAATTAACTAACCTGGAACTAAAATTGCAGGAATTGTCAACAGCACATGAAAGGCACCCCACACCGGCTACGGCACATACGCTTACAACAGCAACTCTACACGGACCAATTACGGGGTCAGGTGAGGGGACATATATCTGACACGCAAAACAGGGTTTATGAAGTAGGAGACAAGGCAGGTAAGATGCTGGCATGGCTAGATAAGAGGGGAGGCAGCTCAAGAGGTGTCCAACGAGTTAGGGACGAACGGAGGGTGGTGCACACAAGCCCTGAACGAATAGTAGAGGCGCTTGCGACCTACTTTGCAGGGGTATATACCCCTGAGCGAATAGTGACACCAGAAATGGCTAGAGCGGCATTGGAGCGGATTGAGGTACAGACACTTCCTGTGGAGGTGGCAACAGAGTTAGAAGCGGACATAACTGCGGATGAGATCCAACTGGCGATTAAAGCACTGAACCCGAGCAAGGCGCTAGGACCGAACGGCATACCTATAGAATGGTATCAATCAACGCCTGAGACACTAAGTAAACATCTACTAGCCATGTACAAGGAATCTTTAGAGAAGGGGATACTTCCGCCGGATCAGAGACTAGCCACTATAGTAGCCATCCCCAAGCCGGGGAAACCACCGGAGGAATGCTCCTCCTACCGCCCCATCTCGCTACTGAATGCGGAGGTCAAAATCCTCGCCAAACTTTTGGCGACCAGACTCCTGCCTCATCTTACCCGTCTTATACATCCAGACCAATCTGGATTTATGCCACACAGAAACACGGCGCTAAATCTACATAGGCTACAGGGGGTGTTGGCAGAGGCGGACTCGCTCACAACAAAAGCAGTAGTATTGGCGCTGGATGCCAAGATGGCCTTCGACCTAGTAGAGTGGAACTACTTGTTTGAGGTTCTGTCTCGTTTGGGTTTTGGTCCCAAGATTATTGCATGGGTTAGGTTATTGTACGCTGACCCGGTAGCACAGGTGGTGGCTAACGGCCATATCTCACGAACGTTCCCACTGGGGAGGGGCACTCGTCAAGGTTGCCCACTCTCGCCGTTGCTATTCGCACTTTCATTGGAACCACTGGCCACCTTAATAAGGACCACACTGCTACTGAAGGGGATACGCTGGGCAGGGGGGTGGGAGGACCGGCTCTCCCTCTATGCGGACGATATGCTGGTTTACTTGACAGACCCAGAACAAGGGGTGCCGGCACTTTTACACATCTGCGACAGTTATGGTAGAATTTCGGGGTATACGTTAAACTGGGGCAAATCGGAGATGTACGTCCTGAAGGGTCCGAATCCAGCGCTGAGTCCAGAATGCCCTCTGAAGACAGCAGGGTCCTCCTTCAAATACTTAGGTATCCATGTCAAGAGGGACCCAGCGGATTTCATGAATAAAAATCTGGGGCCTCCCATGGAACGACTTAAACAGGATGTTAAGTTTTGGGCGGGGCTGCCTTTAACGCTACTGGGGAGGGCTGCCCTATACAAAATGATGTCCTTGCCCCGTTTTTTGTATGTACTTGAAAATACCCCGTATCCGGTGGCTCCTAGGCTCTTTCAGAAAGTAGCGGCATTGGTGTCAAATCTACTGTGGGGAAATCTCCCGCCACGCATAGCGCAAGCCAAACTACACAGGGGATGGTATGATGGCGGAATCGCATTGCCTAATCTGAAATTGTATTACTGGGAGGCACAATTGAAACCCATCAACCAATGGATACATACTCCGCAAAACGAGCCAGCATTTCAGGCAGATAGGGCGCAACTGGGCACAAGTACTCTACTATCCCCGTTATATGACAGGAGCAAACTGCACAAACTGAAAGGACCCACCAAACGTACCGTGACACTGTGGCATACGGCGACAGCAGCATTGGGTTGGAAGGGGAGAATAACAAGGCTTACACCACTGTGGGACTCCCGAGCATTGGGTAACCTGAGAAACAGCAGAGGCTTCTCCCTCTGGGATACTATAGGAATATCTACAGTTGGGGATCTGTGGGAAAGGGGCAGTGTAGTGCCTTTCGACAGACTGAGAGAGCTGTATGACTTGGGAGAGAGGGAACTATACAGATATATTCAGATACAACACGCGTTACTCGCTGCCATACCCCCGGACATAGAGTTGCCGGACTCATCCCCACTTGAGGACCGACTTCTCACTGACTATATGGTAGAGAGGGCGACCTCGCTTACTTACCGTAAACTACTTAATAACCTACCGGACCCAATGCACCGGTTGAAGGAGAAATGGGTGGGGGACACCAGTGAGATGGACGAACAGGACTGGAATGAGGCGATGGTGTCACCTCAAGAAGTGGGCATCTCCGCACGGCTGCGACTTGTACAACTGAAAGTTTTACATAGGGTATACTACACTAGAACTATGTTACACAGTATTAATAGAACACAACACCCTTACTGTCTTCGCGGGTGCGGGGAGGAGGGCACCTTTTTTCACACGATATGGGAGTGTCCCCACATACAAGAGTTTTGGAAACAAATAATGCGAACAATATCACAGACACTGGAGGTCTCGTTGCTTCCCGACCCACGGAGGTGCCTCCTAAATGTGTGGGAGGCAACAGACATATCCAGACATGGTCAAACCTGGGTCACGGTGGGCATGATAGTGGCTAAACGTGACATCGCACAGAGATGGGGAGCGGCGGAAGTGCCAACAAAGACACAATGGTGCCTCAACATGGACAGGGTTATGGTGACAGAGAGGGCGGTGTACTCTAACAGAGCCTGTCCGGGGAAATGGAACAAAATCTGGACCAAATGGAATGTGTATAGAGGGGAGATATGTGACCCCTTGCCGGAAGAAGATCAGGATTTGTCAGATGAGGAAGGGGAGGAGGAATAATAGACCACACAGGATCCAAGAGAAGGGGGGCCACGGGCAACGGAAGAAACCGAGCTTTACAGAATAGACTTGAGAGTTAGATAGGGGGAGATGCCAAGGGAGTAGCGTCCCGGGATCCTTGAGCGTTCGGGCTTCCGGGTTTTGGGGTAGGAGGGGGGGATCGGATGGAAGGAACGATAAGGGGACGCTTCCCTGCCTAGCTGAAACGACCGAGAATTGACACTGCATGACCGTAATGTGTTTCCTTGAGTTTTGTTTTGGTTTTGTTGTTGTTTTTGAAAAAGAGAAAACCGAAAAACCTGTAATGATTGAAAAAAACAAAAAGTGAATTATCCAGTACCTGTTCCTTGAAGCAGTTATAAGACTTGTACTAATATAACTTTAAATCCCAGTTCGAAGTTACTGCAAGATGAAAGAAAGAATGAGATGGCGACCAGCCCATTGGGTTGTAGGCCTACCACTGTGTAAACTCAAAGGTACAATAAAGGTTTTTGAAAATTAAAAAAAATTTAAAAAAAATATTCTATATCCCTATTTTTTCTTTTCTTGTTTTGCAAAGCAGTTTAACGATAATATACAACAGTTCTGTTGTGGCCTACTTAGTCAGGGAAGTACAGCGTATCCTCAAACTCAGGGGGCTAGCCCCGAAGTTGATCAGCTAATGCACTTGAGTCTGACCAATCTCCCTCATCCTCCTGCTAATCTGTTTCAGGAACAGTATAATCTTGTGGTAGGAAGTGTTGGTTCATTTTTATCATGGTCAAGCTCAACTCATTTTGAGGTGAGAAACTGGTCCCTCTAATTGTTACAACAGGAACAGGTGCACTGAATATGCACTCACAAGTGACAGTGGCTACTGGACAAGCCAGATAGTTTATTTTCAGCATGATGGCGTCTGGGAATCGTCACATCTTCCCATACCGACATACGAATGGGGTTTGATCCAGGTAGACTTCTTTTGGCTCATCCAGACAGTCTTGGACCATTCTCTGAATAGTCATTAGTGCTGCCACTTGCTCAACCTCTGTTGATTTCTCCTCTGCACTTGAATTCAGACCTAAAAATTGAAACCAAGCACTTGCAGAGGCTGGGTCAGATTCTCCTGCTGCTGAAGTTGCTGGTGTTGCTAGAGATGATGGGGTTGGCTCTGGAGGTTGAAGGCTGCACTCCAGAACTTCTGTGCAGGCCTCAAACTTCCAGCCGTACTTCTTCCATGTCTCTTGCTTGAGCAACAACCCAAGTCTTGTAGAGGAAAACATTCCCTTCTGAAAAAGAAATTAAAGTGGCCAGTATTATTTTCGTACCATAGATCAAGTATTGCAGCACATATGTACTCTTTGGAACACACCATCTCTCTTTGCAGCCTTGGATTAACAGGCAAGCAAAGGATTAAGCTACACACCAACTCTTATGCTTATTTGTTTATACCGGCGAACCATTGTGTCACCTTTTTCAATTGTTCATGTAGCAGATGCAACAAGGGATTGCTTGGCTTGCAATACTGTCCTCCTTGCTGACTTCCCTTATGAAAACCTCAAATGGAAGTAGCATTTGTGTCAGGCACTTGACTAGCCCCCATTTGTCCACCTCCATTGTCATGCTTTTCCCAGTTACATCCCCTCCTCTATGAAGGACATAGCCAGTGATTGGTCTGTACTGCTCAAACATATGTCACAACAACATGCTGTAGGTCGAGGACCAATGTTTTAGCATCTCTTGTAAGAGGGCTTTAACCAGTACTCTATTAGCATGCTGACTGATCCTCAAATGCTTCCGGTCTTTAAAAGAAAATTAATGTAGTAAAATGAGTGCAGATTCTTCAGCAGGTGGCCTGTTTGATGCTGACTATGTCTTCTTTTTTGAGAAAATCCTGCTCAATTAGGTTGATACAATGCGCCAAACCATGACCAGGAAATAGCCACCATCTGTCATGGCCTTGACCTTATTACTGCATTTGTCTGTGCAACTAACCCAATTCTGAGACCTCTGGGTTGAAGCCATTTAAACCTTGCTGTTAAACATTTCCAAGATGTTTGTAGCTTTATGGAATTTCTCCATGGTGAACATTGCTACTGTTGCATGCTGCCAAACACTCTTAAAACTTTCTTCAGCACTGAGACCTGCAGATAGCTGTTGCATAACACCCACAAAAGAGATCCAGTGTGAAGTGATGAACATAATCAGTTGCTTGACAACTGGTCCAGACGGCTATTGTCAGGTAGATAGGGTGAACAGCATTTTCCTTTAAACCAATTGCAGAACATCATGATGGAGCACTAGAATGGCAACTCTGGCACAATAAGTCTTGCTGGGACCTTCCATTTTGGGCATATGGCCACCACAAATCCTAGAAATCCCATTCCTTCCACAAAAGCAAAAGGGAGGAGGTCCAGCACTAACATTCCAGCCAGCTTCCTTTGTACAAACGTGCCATTGAGTGGTTTCGTAGGGCCACTCCTTCCTAAACATGTCTGCAATAGTAGCTTGGATTTATTTCTTTTGTGGTGCCACTGACACAGGCGATCTCCGGAGGGAACCAGGAGGTAGCAGACTCAATGTGTGCCTTGGGGGAATCACTGTATCTGCATCTGAGTCTTGTGCAATTTGGAGGTGGCTAATGCAGGTAATGGTGGCACACTACAGGGGACAGGGCTGCTTTGTGTAATTCTGCCATCCTCTTCTTCCCCATGACCATCTTCTTCTTTTATCACAGTGCACTGGGCTGCTTTCCCTCTCTCATCACCCCCACCACCAGAACCTATCTTTCTAAGGTGCTCCTCCCACCTGAATGTGCATTGTTTTTCAGATGGGACATTTGGCCTCTAGTACCCTAATGCGAACCTGGCTTACTTTGACGAACACTTGTGGAGCATATTGCAATGTTATCCTCCTGCTTGCTAATCAATAAGAAGTACCAAACTGGGGAGGATAACTGTTTTATGTGCCACTGCCAATACCTAGAGAACCTGCGGTAGATGGGCTGTTTGCCTCTTTGTAGGGCGTACTTCGGCTGTGGTAGTAGTAGATGCAAGTCTCAACAGGGGTTTTTAATAAAAAATTTATTAAACTTACCATAGCTGTATACAGTGTTAAACAAGCAATGGGAATACAGCAATCAGAGTAATGATTGAAAAGACAAACAAAGAGTATTACAATATTGCCTTCTACTAGGATACAAAGACCATTCAGGTGTCATGCAACGTAGTCCTACAGCCAAGCCCCCAACCTATATTTGAAAGCAACCAAATTAGCTCTATATTCCAATGTCGCCCATACTTGGCTATCACAGTGAAGTAACCTTAATCATCACACATCTCACCCCTATCCCTTACCGTTATGTATTGTTTATATAGACAAACACTTTTCAGGCCGCTCTGTGGAGGCATTAGCTCCCTATACGTTTCAGACTGCATGTTACAATATATCATATATTTTTCCCATTCTGATTTTGTGTGGGGGGGTCCAAGTGACCAATGCATCGCCACTCTGCGCTTAGCCAAGAGCCAACCCAAACCTATGAGTTTCCTAACATCTTTTTTTAGTGGTTTTGTGTATCTCAAAAGTGCTCTCAGGGGATCCGGGGAAAGTGCAATTCCCCTATACTCCCCAACCTTATGAAATACTTGACATCAAAAGGTGGCTATCTGGGGACAATACCAAGCGACATGGAGAAAATCTGCTCCGCGTATACCACATCTATTGCAGCAATCTGACTCTCTCAGATCGTATCTGTGCAGACGAGCAGGGGTGTAATAAACCCTGTTAAGGTACTTGAAGTGTATTAATCTATGTTTGCCGTTTAATGACACCTTGTGTGTGACCTCACAGCAGTACTCCATTGAGTGTCGTCTAGTGGTGCACACATATCGGTCTGCCACCGCGCTCTAATCGAGAAGTACTGCTTGCGCCTAAACTCCTGGGACATCTCATATATATTGGACACCAATTTACCCGGAGTGTTGACACAGTAGTAGAAAAGTGAAGGAGGGAAGAGCAGGAGGCTCTTGGAGATCCTCGCCGAACAAGGCCAACATAGCATGGCGGGCCCTGAAATAGTGAAATTGCGTGAGTGGAGATGTAGGATGCACCCCAGCAGAAGCCTCCTCCCAAGTAGTGACCTTACCATCAGAAAACAAATCACCCATCGTGTGAATACGAACAGCCTTGAGTGACTGAACCACCGCACTCTCCGCACACATCGGGAGCCATTGACACAAACCCACTGGTAGCAGAGGGGAGTACAGTAGTGCACCACTTGTCCTTTTAATAAATTGGGCCAAGCATGCACAGTCGAATTTATAGAATCTAACACTCTGCACTGTCTGCCAGGAGGCCGAGTGAGCCGCCGAGGGAGCAAGGAGGGGTCTACTGCTATTTTCCCTATGTGGAGATGAGGTAGGCTGTGTGAGCCATGGCACCAGGAGTAGGCACGCGAGCTCTGTGCAGCTCTATATTATAATAAGGCCCGGACTGGCCATAGCGGGCACCGGGCAATCCCCCGGTGCGCCGCAAGGGTGGGGGCCGGTTTTGAGGCCCTTGGGGACAATTTTGTTACAGGGCCGTTTTTGCAGCATAGCTGCAAAATCGGCCCTGCAACATAATCGGCCGAAAACCGGCCCTGGCAAAGCGCTCGGCAGCACCTCCAACCCCCCGAGTGGGGAGGGGGGGGGGGGCGGCCGAGCACTTTGCCAGGACCGGTTTTGATTCCCAGTCCGGCCCTGATTATAATTCTAGATCTGGGGCACCCAGCCCACCCATAGAGTATGGAAGTGTAAGTGTATCCATCTTAACAAGAGGGGACTTCCTCACCCAAGCCAAACGGACCATCAAGGCTCCCAACCTTTTGACAATATATTTCGGGATAACCATTGGGATATTATTAAAAAGAAATAATAATCTGGGCAATACAATCATTTTCATTAGAGAAATACGGCCAACGAGTGAGAGTGGTCATTTTATCCATTTATCAACATGTTCTACTTTACTGATTGCTTTTCTATAATTGTCCAGCAGGACTATATCAGGCCTGGCCGCAGTTCGCGGAGGTTTGCTAAGCGAAACTCCGCAAAGTTACAAAAAAACTCCGCGAAGTTCCGCGAGTGGTGGAGTGCAATGCGAACAACAGTTTGTGCTGGTATTCCTGCCGCTCGGATAGAAATTCGATTGCGAGCGGGGAAAAAACTCTGCTGCACTTTGCGAAGCGGAGTTTTCTGCACTCTGCGAACTCCGCAAACGGGGCGAAGTTTACCGCCCAGACCTAGACTATATCTGAGTCAGTATGAACTTGTATCACCAGGTATCGGACTAAGTCAGTGGTCCACTGCAGAGGGTAGTCTAAGTCGAAGGGTAACATGGCTGGAGTTAATTGAAAGATAATGGACTCATTCCAATTAATCTTTAGTCTGGAGAGACCCCCAAGACAAATCACCTCACGAATCAACGGGGCTAGATTGGTGGCTGCGTCCCTTGTGTACAGTAGCATATCATCTGCATATGCCAAAATAATAAGATTATATATGGGAAAACGAATCCCCCAAAATGCGTGGTACTCTCTAAGAGAGCACGCCAAAGGTTCGGCCACTATCGAGTACAACAGTGGGGACAGAGCGCAGCCCTGCCTGGTGCACCGAGATATACAGATAGGAGTTCTGACGTGACTCCCCAACATCACTCTAGCCGTCGGTTGGTTATACAGAACTGCAATTAGGCTGAGAAAAATATCTCCAACTCCCATTCGCTGTAGTACTATCATCATGAACGACCATTCAACCGAGTCGAATGCCTTTTCGGCATCCAGAAAGACTGCTGCAGCCTTCACTTCTGGCCTGACATACTCAATGACCCCAAATACTATCCTAAGGTTTTGGGTCAACGTTCGCCTCGGTACAAATCCTGCCTGTTCAGGCCCCACAAGTGTTGGAAGGAAAGGGGCAAGCCTGTTGGCTAATACTTTGGCAAAGGTTTTCGTGTTGACATTAAGGAGTGATAGCAGCCTGTAAGAAGAGCAGAACTTAGGAGCCTTACCTGGCTTCAAAAGAGTGACAATGAGGGCCTCTCCCATTGTTGGTGGCATTATGCCCATTTCCTCAAATAGCCAAATCAGGTGGGACACCACTAGTTCCTTATAAGCCTTGTAGAAGGTGACGGTTAGTCCGTTGTTAGTCCGTTGTGGTCTGGGGCGCTTCTGTCTTGCATAGAATTCAATGCCTGAATCTCTGTGGAGTGCAGCGTCCTCATCAAATACTCCCTGAGCCCGTTCGAAAGCCAGGGCAACTGCACATGTTCCAAGTAAATCAACAGTGCAGGGCATCCACCGCAATCTTGGAGCTATATAGATCTTCGTTGTACTTACCAAATGTATACGCTATTTCAGAAGCATCACTTAGAATAGTGTCATCCTCCTCAAGCAACTCTGAAACCCCACCCGAATCTCTTTGGTGCCGAGCCAGCGCAGCCAGCACCGTTCCAGGTCTATCCCCTTCATCATAAGCTCTACCTACAGCATACTTCCCTATGTACTTAACTTCACTGTCTGCTTCCTCTCCATATTTTTCTAGCGTAACTTTCAGAGCGTCTGCCACCTGTGGATCATTGCCCTTAAGGGCCTCTAGTTTGAGCCTGCCCAATTTCTCCTCAAGAGTCTACCATTAATGGAGCGAAGAACTCTAGTGTGCTTGCTGATGGCCACACCCCTAAAGTACACTTTAAATGTCTCCCAGACAGTGGAGCATTGTTCAACCGAACCAATATTAATGTAAAAAAACTTGGAGATTGCTGTAGCCAGCTCTGCCTTAAACGCTGAGTCATGTAATGAACAAGGAGTGAATGGTGCCACCCTGGAGAGTGATTTGAGAGCATGCAAGGTAGCACTGTGCACTCACTGACACGAGGAAGGAGAGACCTCGATAAAAGTATGTAATCAATTCTAGTTTGTATGTCTTGGGGGGCAGAGTAGTGTGTAAAGCCGCCTGCCTCTGGATACCTAGCCCTCCAGATGTCAACCAGGCCCAACTGCATGACTATATCATCGATAACTTTAGTCACAGCCTAGGGGCACCTGGGCGTGTTGAAAATAGCACCTAGAAACAAGAAACGTTAGAAATAAGCCCGTAATAAGAAACATGAAAATGATAAGAGAAGCCAGGCTTGACATTGCGACGGCCACGAGGCAACGAGGCTTCATCGCCCCTCACTGCTCCAAACATGTCTGTCCCACCGCCTGCCACTCCCCAATAACGGCATCCTGGGAAAGATACAAGTCAGCAGACATCCGCCCCCATTCTGGAAACTCCCAAAGTGCAACAGGTTTGCGGCTACGCCCAGCCGGAAGACGAGATCTTCAACACATGTAGGGCGGGTCCTGCTGCCAGCCGTCGGCCGGAGGTCATCGCATGAGGTGGGCCTGAGGAGAGGCCGGGGCCGACGGGATCCGGCCGCGGTGGCGGCTGCGACAACACTGGAGAGTTGTAGGGGGGAATGTCCATGCCCCCGACTCCCCCTCTCTCAGACAGTCTGGACCGGCTTCCATAGGAGGCCTGGGGGTGGAGAGGCCACTACGCGAATAGCCTGAAGACGGCACCACGCGCCAAGGTCTGTCCCCAGGATGAACCAAGGGACCCGTTCCTGGGGCCGTGGCGAAGAGTGTCCGGCCGCCATCAACCGGAGGCCCGGCCCGAAACGTACTAGGCGCCACTTCTTCTATAATGGCTGCGACAACACTGGGGGGGGATGTCTTGCCTATGCCTCCGACCCCCCCCCTCTCTCATCGCCTGGTCCGGCCATCATGTATATTAGCGCCGAGGAAAACGGCGTGGGGTGCGCTGGGAAGGAGAGACGGCGCGAACGAGTCTCTCCCACCTCCCCAGGTGGAGGTCCCCAGGGGCACCCCCAACGCTCCACTCACCCGACATGGGTTCGCCCACTCGTAAAATGGCGGACGATCCTGCTGGAGCGGGCCCGGGGTGAAGAGATGGCCCGGCTGCTTGTTGATTAAGAAACGAGTCCCACCATCATAAAAGTTCTCCTCGACCTTGAAGATTCTATAGGAGCCGCGGGAGTCCCCGACCCCCGCAGACACCCCCGATGGGGAATGACTGCCATGATTGCCCACGGAACGATGTAAATGTAGCCGCGAGACGTCGGCGCTCCCATGCCGGCGCCAGCCTCAGTTTGAATGACTAGAATCCTGCAGACTACAGTTCGGATCAGTTCCGGTGAAAACCCAGTATGACCCGGTAGGAAAATTGTTGCCTCCCTCCCCCTTTGACTGATGGTTCAGACCACCGATCCTTTCTTTTGCCCTTTAACGGAACTTTTGGACTGCCGAAAGAGGCTCTGGGCCAACCACGAGTTAGTGGAGATTTAGACTATGCCTGGATCTGCCTGGTTGCACCCAAAATGGCGCCGGTACAAATGAACCTTTCAACTCCTTGTTGTACCCCGATTGCTCAGCCTTGGTGTCATGGGATATGTATGTAGTTTTTAAACATATGGATTGATATAGGATGTGTACTGATTATATGTTCGGACAATGGATTGATATAGGATGTATACTGTCAGTTCGGACAATGAATTGATATGGGATGGGTACTGATTATGTGTTCGGACAATGAAGGACAATGAATTGACATGAGATGGGTACCGATTGAACAGTCTGACAATGAATTGTTGTTAAGTTTTGACGCATCATGATTATTGAAAGTTCGAATTTCAACACTTATGATACTCGCTCACACTGAAGTTTCGATATGATTATATTGCACTTGTCGCACTTTTTATTATGAAATTAACAACCACCGACTCTATTAGGTTTTCCACTAATAAGTGTCCCCACATGTACAGTTCCAGCCTGCTCCGCGGCCGGCCCACGGGGTTGTAGGTCCGTATGTGTGCACCGACATTCTTATTAAAGATTTTTTTGGAAAAAGCAAACGCAGTTGTCACGCGTAAATTGGTAAGTTTCAAATAAATGACTACTGTTTCTGATGTAACTAAATTACAGGTGGAATGGCTTAGCTCGATTAGTTAAGAGTTAAAAAGTATAGTGCTCAGAGATATTGCAAATATGAACGGCCCAGGTTTTTGTTGTATGTGTTTTGCAATTTTTTGTACAGCCAAAAGCAACCGCTAAAGATCCTGGTATTTAGCCTATACTTTATATGCTACCTGTATAAGAAAAGTCACACTATCGGTCCACCTGGGCTTGAACGCCCAGTTGGCAGGGACTGCATCCCGTGGAGATAGGCCGAGTATGCAGTAAGTAAAAGCCTTTCTGGGTTTATGCGCGCTAATGTGTCTATCAATGTAGCCCCTGCCCCCTTCTTTTTTCCTCTCTCTGCAGGTCACATCGGAATGTCGATTAATGTACGAAAATGGTGATCTAACGGACGAAGAGACGGGAAAGAGGGTTTGATTATGGTACCTAACCGCGACAAACCCCGAATAATGCAACCAAAAATGACGTACAATAATGAATACATTCCTACGTTTAACTAAATAGGGAAAGTTTAAGGAATATTCCGAGGTAAGGTTTACACAAGTATCCTCCGCCGGGAGGACTAGGAATATTGCCAATATTTAAAAACCTACTACCTCCTTTTTCGCATCCTCATAGACATGTAACTCCAAGCTGCCCCACTGTTCTCCAACTGACACCAACTGTTGTCTCAGCCTGGAAACACATTTGCTAAAATGACTCGAAAATACCACCGTGAGCATTAGCCCGACCAGGTTAGTTCATGACCAATTGGCAGAGGCGTAAGTGTGTGCAACCCCAACCTCCAGTGAAGGCAGCCGACAATAAAAAGAAAAAAAAAAAGTAAAGAGAGCTTAGGATGCTGAGAATGCGCAGCGTACAGGAAGAGATCATTTTGGCCAATAACTGTTCTATGTTTTGTCTTGGATTTTTGTATATAATGCATGCACTGTCTCCCCCGTCTGAGTTTGTGTACGTGATGTATAGATCTACGTCATCCCTCTGCCTGTGTTTCCGTATTGCTTAACCCCCGCTGTTCTGTGTTGTGTGCGCACTGAATGGACCATTATTGTACACGCTTCTCTCTCTCTCTCTCTCTCTCTCCCTCTCTCCCTCTCTCTCTCTCTCTCTCTCTCTCTCTCTCTGTCTCTCCACGTCATACGTGTACTAAATGGTTCGTTTAGAGTGCGGGCGACTCTCTCTCTCTGAGGGTCCCCCTGTTCCCTCCTCCCTTGTGGTAACGTTGTGCCCCACCGGCACACACCTAACTGGGTCTCTTCGAACACAGAGGTGTTCGGCAAAATTGACAGGAACTAAAACGATCGTAACTTGCCATATTACTACCTCTCCTTTCTGCAAAACGATAGAACCCGAGTTGGTAATGAAAGAAAGGACAGGTAAGACGGCTGATGTCCCCTAATCTGGCCTTTTTGTAGGGGGACTATAACGTCAATGGTCTTCTGTTTTTCAGTTCGTTAGAAATGCAATCCCCAACACCCAGATTGCCCCACCCCTCTGCACTTAAGTGCGAATGTCCAAAGCGTCCCCGCTTCTCCCGATTGACCCCAGCTCCATATCAGCTATCCCCGAAGTATAATTGATGACCTTGGTTAACTATCGCTCCCCAAGTAAAGCATGTTTCACCTCTGCCCCCCCCATGATGATAACCCCCTGCTTGCAAGATTTAGCCGACCCCGAAGGGAAATGTAAGATTGTCAGTACCTAGTCCGATTTCTCTCCGCGTACGTCATGTATGAACGCCAGATAGAAAGTACGAATTCAGTGGAAATGTCCTCCTACATACTCCATAAGTGGTGACTACTGACTGTAACCGATGAACTTATTCCCAACCTACTTAGGGTTGGGGACGGAATTGAGATGTATAAATGTCTTCTCCTGCCAGTTTTTCTAAAAACTTGTTTTGTACCCATTCAAAGATACAATCACCGGAGGAGAGGAGCCGGACGTGACGCACAGCCTGGCCACAGATCATGAAGCACATGTGACCGCAACCAAAGGTGGAGCCGCAGAGCATCGAGACGCGGGACGAGGCACAACTCTCAAACTCGGCAGATGAAGGAATGAAGGGCTGCCTTGAAGCCCTCGACTTGCTGACCCACTCGTGCCTGAAGTCCCCGTCCCCTTTTGAGTCCGACTGATGGGCCTGCCTGCTCGTTGTCCTTTGCTCCCTTGGTCCCTTGGTGTGTTCAAAGATCTGGCCCCACTCCGCCCTCTCTTCCCTCGATTATTCAACAAACTCACCCTTTTTCGCATAAGTTTTGACTATAGAATTAGGTTTTGCCACGGAAGAAGAAAGACACGCAGGTGCCCAGCATAAGGCACCCCTAAGAAGATCAGTTAGGAAACAGGACTGTGATCTAACAGCAGAGGACTGATCGCACCCTGCAACGCGTAAGGATGATTCCGAGCTGGACTTATAGCTCCACCGCCGGTGCTCAAAAGCGCCAACGAAAAGAAAACGGACTACCAGAGTCTACCAGTGGTGGCTCGTCGTTTAAAAGACATTTTCACTAAGACCCCCCCCCTTTCCTGAACTTTCTACCCACCCCTTGACTAGTTGCTTACATCGAACTGAATTCCTCCCTCAAACTAATTTTTATTGCTTTCAAAAATGTTTCATCGGTCACTCAAGTCCAAAAGTCTCATATAGCACTTTTTACTGTATGTTGATGTCACTGGAGAGAAAATAAGAACTTGATTTTATAATGTGTCGGAACATTTTTCCTTGACTGACCCCGACTAAAGTATTATGCCGATCTCTAGACTTGCATGAATAACCCAACAAATGTAAATTCATACGTACCACATTTCGCCAATCGTTGTGACTACATATGGTTATACTCAATCTGCTAGCATTTACGAACGTTATTTCATTGGCCACACATGGCTATATGTACACTCCGTCAGTTAGGGTAAACACAAAAGAACTAGCTTACGTTAAAAAGCGGCGACTGTTGAAAATAGCAATGTATATGCACATAAGCGGCGTTCATTTGTGTTCGCTGTACCTCTTGTCGTAAGCAGAATGGATATTGCAAAAACCATGGTCTCTCTGTTTGCGATCGATCATCAGCCCCTTCCCTGACCCTGCAAGCATCCCCCATGCACCCTGACCGCCCCCGCTCTCACATGCACAAGTCGTGAACCCTCCCCTCCCGCATGACTCTGTCTCTGGGAATCACACCCCGCGCCTGACCAACACCTCCTTTTCTTCCATGAATACCCCTCCTTTTATGACCCCTTCCTCTGAGCCTGATTGTCTGCACGGACCGCTGGTCATCCCTCAGCCTGAGGATACAGTTTATTGCCCACTACTGTATGCACTCGCCCCTCTTCAAAGGGGGCTACTATTGACCATGACCTCCCCACCCCCTGAGATTCGATCAGGCGCACACATTCCAAAGAATCAGCAGAACACTCAGCTGCGTGACAGCCCCCTCCTATTGTATGGAGGATCAGGGCCCCTACTGTAGCCACGTGTTGGAATATCTTCATACTTCACAATGTCTTGATTGTAATGAAGGATGTCTGTGTGCCATAAACCTGTGTATAAAAGACGAAGCCTCAGAGAAACTTGTTAGAGCACCTCCTGAAGACACTATGAGAGTGTCCGAAATGACAGGCTCTCCTCATGAGAAATAAAACTCTGTTCTTGTTTTCCTGCTTCCAGTGCCCGTCTCTTTATTTGGTAATTATTTACGATGGGAACTAAGAGGCGCCTTGCGCCAGCCGCCTGGGCATCCGGTGCGTTATGGGCTGACTTTTCCACAGGCGAGCCCCCAGATCTATCCAAGAGCGGGTTTAAAACACAGTTCAGATCACCTCCCCATAGCTGCGGCACAATTGGGTAAATAGGTACATGAGCTGACAGAGCCTTGTAGAATAGAGGGTCATCATAGTTTGGTCCATATATGTTAACAATCTGCATGTCCAGGTCATTCCCCCGACAGCGAGAGATGGCGAACCTACCTTTGGGGTCTGTCTTAAGCTCAGTTAGAGAAATCCCCGATCTAGGGTTTACCTAAGTCAACAGCCCTCTGGCATGAGTGGTGGATCCAGCCACATGAAACGCGCCTTGAAGTCTCCATTTGTTGAGTAAGCTATTTGGGGGCAAGATGTGTCTTATGCATTAAAGCGACATCAATCTTGTGATGCTTGAGGTAGGCCAGTATTTCGAGTAATTCCACGTCATGAAACGTACTTTGCCTGTACAACTACTCTCAGTGTCTCTTAGCATCTATATCAACTTGTTATGTTCTTTCTCCTGTCAACCATCAACCTGTAAACTCTCTGTTGCTGTCAGGATATGATACATATTTACTTGAACTGTATACCCAGAACGAAAACCCCTCCCTCCCCCTCCCACGCAATGCAATGCCCAACAGTGCAAATGCGAGCAAACTCCCACCCCACCATAACAAGACTGAACATTCCTGATGTTCATAAAAATTACACACAAAAAACATTTTGCAATAAACCAATCAGGCAGTAACACACATGGGTGGATGTTACCAACCATTACATCTAATCCTAACAAAAGCCAGACCGTCTGGCAAGGAATATATTTTCACCACTAGGAGCCACAGCACATGCAGGAGGAAGACATATAAGTAATCTTGCTACATTCATAGTGATCAGACTGATAAGTCACACATTGTCACATTGTTATGCATATCCAAGGATACTATATATCAGTACGACCATATTAGGCAAAGATTGCAATCTAGTGCTAATCATTTTTGTCCAGACTTCCAGCCGGACAAGCCACACCATCCACGGCGCTAGGGACCTCTTTGTGAGGTCCGGCAATGTTCCACTCTTTAATGGCTTTTTAAAGAGATTTAGGGGGTCATTATGATGACGGGCGGACTTTGTCCGCCCGTCACCATAGTGGGAAACGGGACCGCCCGCCATAAGGGCGGGGGTCCCGTGGGGGGCATTAGGATGTGCCCGCCACAGTGGCGGGCACATCCTGTAGTTTTAGCATTGTGGCGGGCGGTGCACTCTGCACCGCCCGCCACGATGCTAAAAATGCTTTTTTGCATTTGCATATGCAAAGCGGCAGTCACCGCGCAGTGCCTGCCGCTTTGCATATGCAAATGTGGGGGGGTACCATAGGTACCCCCCATGTGCCCCCTGACAGTGTCGTGAACCTGGGGGCCCTGCAGGGGGCCCCGCAGCAATCCCCGCCTGCCTTTCCGTGGCGGCCGACATCCTAATGGACCCCTTAGGATCCAGGAAAACCCTAGCCGAGCCATTAACCACAACTTGCACGCTAGCAGGGTACAACATAGCATATTCTACCTTGAGCTCTCTCAATTTGCACTTCATTGGGACAAATTGCCTTCTGCCCTCCTGAACCCTAAGTGTAAAATCAGGAAACAGCGAAACAGAGGAGCCCTCATATCTCAGTTTGCCCAATTCTCTGGCTTTCTTCAGCTCAGCCTCCCCGTCCCTGTAGCTAAGCAGTTTAGCACTAATAATACACAGTGGCACACCAGAGGGCCTGGGTCCAATGAGCGGTACACTTGCTCTACAACAAACATAGCTGTAAAAGTTTCAGCCCCCAACAGCATAGTAAGCAGCTTTTCAACAAAGACTTCCATGACCCGAGTTGCAGTGGATTCCGGAAGGCCAGTAATGGGCAGGTTGCTATGCCATGATCTGGCCTCCAAATCCTGGGTGTTATCCTGTAGAATAGACAAGGCTTTCTCCATTTGCTTTTGGGTGTTGTGTGCATCCAGTTGCACCTCCTGTACCTCTCTAATGCGCTGCTCTGACATATCTAGGCGGGTAAACAACGTTTACCACAAATCTTTTTCCCCGCAGGGAATCACAACACGGTTGTTACAACGACCGCTTTGTGATTCCGCATAGCATTACTCCGCAAGTCGGAACAACGACTTGCGGGGGGGGGAGGTGTTGGATTTAAAATCCAACACCTTCCCTATTGTCCGCACACACTGGAGTTGGAATAGTAAATTATACTATTCCAACATCCAGCCGTTGTTCCGACTTACGGAGTATTGGTATGCGGAATCACAACGCGGTCGTTGTAACAACCGCGTTGTGATTCCCTGCAGGGAGAAAAACTGTGGAATAAGATCATACATTCATCTAGGCGCTCTGCCTGCTTGTCTAGCCTTTCGGACCTGCGGTCCATTCTATATGATAAGGAGTCAATTTTACCGTCTAAAGTGGACAGGCTTTTTTGCATTGTCGCCAAAATCAGTTTAAGGTCCCCACTCATTTACCTCAGTTTCTTCGCTCGATCCTGGCATCGCCGTATCCGATGAATCATCCCTGTGTCTGGATTTTCGCTGTTCAAAGCTCAATTTAGGCTGAGATTGATCAGTTTTGCCCATTGTACTAATATAATCCATGGGAACCGCCCAATTGCAGTCAACTTAGGTCCCAGGACCTAGGGGCTTCCAAAACCTGTAGGTTATGCCACTATCAGAAGCAAACTGTGTCTCAGGCACAAAGATAGAGTAAACCAGCCCAATGGATAAACTGAGACTGTGGCATAGAAGATCATTTCTATCAGGGAGGGCCCAGTCACAGGAGAGCGTGGCACGGTCAATTATAGCTTGTCGCAATGTGCTAAACCAAGCAAGTATGACGATGACCCCTGGAGTCAGGAAACATGGACTGTGCTGACCCAGCCGTGGGGATAGGGCATCACCACATCCACAGCCCACACCACAGCAAAAAAAGGCATTGTTTAAGCAGGTCCCCCGCCATAGCACCCACCCCGTCCAACTTGAAGTAATCCGTACAAACTGCCACCCCAACGAGTAAAATCTAAGGGTGAAGCTTTTGCAAGTAGCAGTGGTGGTTGGATGAATTTCTGTGTCTCGCTGCAGCAAGCCAGGCTGCAGCCGAGCCACTCTGGTGTGGCTCCAAACTAAGGGGACCTACCAAACGAGGCGCGGGGAAAAGCTCCAGCACTCCACTCACCAGTCATGTAAAGTAGGTCCAGGAGGCTCCATGAACCTGCTGCACAGTGGGAACAGACCCCCTCAGTGCAAGTGCAATCCAGGGCAAGTCACCACATGAGTCCCGCTCTCCGCCGCACAGTATTGCAGCTAACCCCGTGCTCCAGACACAGGCCCGAGCAGACCTGCAACGTCACAAAGCAATTCTCAGGGGCCCGCTCTCTGTAGCTGTGTGGTCAGCAGAGGGATCCTGAAGGCCGCCGTTCATGGCCAGGTGCGCAGCCCCGCAGCCCTGCAGCGAGACAACTACCCTGGACGGCCACGATGCAGCACTCATTCTCCCTCGGTGTCAGAAGACCCCAGATTGCAGCAGGACAGAACAAATTTTCGGGCGCAACGCCCAGCTTGATCTTCACACCGCTGGGTAGCTTTGCTAGCGGTGCATCTCTTAGACAGTTTCTCGGACTGCGGGCCCTGGGTGAAAAAGGATATATTAACGGATTATTCCAGATGGCTTATGGAGCTAGCTCAATATGTGGCCATTTTGAGCCTGGCAAACTCTGCCCCTGTCTCAACGGGGGTCTTACAACTATGGAAGCTGGCGAAGGTGGTAGAGGAACTTCCCTCTGAGCAGGTTGAATAGGTGGGGTCATCTCGATGTCCTCTGAATCACCCTCCATACCGACAATCACTGGCTGGTAATCATCACTATCACTTTAACTAAATATAAGGCTTTCAGGAACTTTCCTTTTCCCTTGTCTCTCGTGGCTGGTCTCAGATTCGGCCAGTGTTTAATCCATGTCCAGATCATCAGAAGGGGGTTGGAGTAGATAGTGGAGTCACCTATCTTTTTCTAGCTGGAGATCGTGAAGCCCATGATTTAAGAGCAGCATCTTGCTCAGCAGGAAGCTCAACCTCCTGTTCTGCTCATACTTCAGGAAGAACTGTTGTTGACTGAGGCTCCTGTTGTCCACTTTACTGTTAGGACTACGAGAAATCCTATTGGTGCAAATACAAAAAAAATGCATTAAAACACTGTACATGCATACTACAATCATCCTCAAGCACATTCAACTCACATCAGATAAAAAGGAAAAAATGAACAAAAAAACAAAAAGGCATAGGCCTCTTCTATCAATGTCCCTAGCAAATGGCATTGAAAAGTGGAAGAAAAGAAAGACAATGACTCCAAAATGGCCACTTGGACACAATGGGCTAAGGCATGGACAACAAAGAGCACATGCAGACCTATGTCAAAAGCTGAGCACACTGACTACAAAATGTCCGATCACCTCATGGCCACCAAAGGCAAAGGCATGGACAACAAAGAACACATGCATGCCTATGGCAAAAGCAAAGCACAATGACAACAAAATGGCAGACGGCCAAATGGCGACCAAAGGCATGGACAAGAAAGAACACATGCAGGACTTTGGCAAAAGCAAAAACAAAATGGCCACTCCGCCACATGGCCTAGAGAGCAAAGACAAAATGTGGCCTATGGCAAACACTCACACACAAACACACACAATGGCCTTACGAAAAAATGCCCAGCTGACCAGCAAAGAAAGGAGGCTTGGTGAACAAAGAAGAAAACATTACCATTCATTCAGTAATGTCAAAAATGCAAATGATTCCAACTGTAAACATTCACCAGCCACAAACGTGTCAAGGCATCAAAAAGTACCCCACCAAAATACTTTAACATTTTGCACAAAGATGTATTATACAAACAACTACACATTTTGCATTTAATACAAGGTCATCCCTGTCTAAATTATTAGTTAATAGATGCTCAAAAAATATATATCTCAGAAATAGTTGTTTAATATCACCCCAATGCCTAGTAATGGCCGGCCATGGCCCATGGGTAGACTAGGCTCCACGGAAAAATGATCAAAATAATAGTTCAAATTTCACCAACAACACACAAGACAATTGAGAAAAAGTACTTTAAAGGATCACGGCCCGCAGCCCTCCCAAACATGTGCAAACATTTTCCCTTAGAAAAACTAAAAATGTCATTCAAAGATAAGCACCTACAGCAACTCCAAGCCACCCACAATAAAATTTAAAAATAAAATAAAAATGTTGTTCACGTTCGCCAGCTCACTTGCTACAGCCTCGCATTATTCCAGTTTTTTTGCCACTGTCATTGCGCTGCTCGAACGGGAGCAAATTTTCATCGCACAGTGATTGGCGGAATTTGACCAGAATTCCGCATTACAAGAGTGAGGACGAGTGACCAAATTCTGCCAATTCCAAGAGCAGAATGGAATTTTCTGCGCACCACTAACAATAGTAGGAATTAAGGAAAACGTTCATGTGAATTAGATGAGGCTGTTCTCAGGTAGAAGAGGCGTGCAGAGGATGGAAAGGAAGGAGAGTTATTCAAAAGAAAAATGAGAGTCAACAATCTGAAGTTTTAGGTCAAAATCTGTTTTTAATGAAGGGTTTTAGGAATATTGAAGAGGCTTTTTCAGATTGTGTGCCAAACTCTGGAAAGAAACGTGTTGCAATATCACCTTAGGCCATGAGATCCCCAGCATATTCACACACCACCATCACTCATGGATAAATAGAATTAAAATAAATATGGTTTCTTTTTCTCATAAAATAAAAAAAAAGAAAATGTGAAACAGGCATGTTGTATTTTGACTGTTTCTACCAGAGACGCCCTTCCGTTACCTCTCATGATCAGGGCAGGATGAAGATGAACAGAGTTTGTTTTTAGTAAATTTGTGTAAAGTGATGTGGTAGGTAGCACTGGCGCTGTCTCCAATCTGGAGCACTGGCGACCATAGACAAAATAAAGTGTAAGATCTTGCACCTGGCTGGCATTCAGCCTTTTTGCAACAGTAATCAAACCTGCAGAAGCAATGATTCTGCCTAGACACGACTTCACATGAGCAATAGTAAATGATCGCACCCCTCAAACTTGCCATCTACCAAACCTGTAGTGCTCAGGAAAAACAAGTATCAGTAGTCCATTCCTAAAAGGAATGTATTGTTTCCTTTAACTTTGACCTCGCGATTTTTGAACATGCATCCTGCATTAAAACATACCTGGTGTAGAGGCAGCTGAAATTCGCACTTGACTCGGCAGGAACAACCTTAATCAGTCGCCCTTTTAAACCGTTTTAACACATTTCAATTTGCATGATGCATGACGCAAACCATAAGTTAAATTTATATAGCCAAGTTAGGCCACTTTGCATGCCTCTGAGTCAAGCGACGCAGAGTAAATCGATGTGTTGCCTTACTCTGTGCAAGGAAGTTGGGACTTGCGTGGGTGTTTCCACACAACTCACATGATTTACCAGAATTCGTAAACCTGCTAATGAGCCAAAAAGATACGCCTTCCAAGGGAGGTGTAACAAGGAGAAGAGGGATTTGCTTCTCAGGGTTGCTTTTGTACAGGAACATGCCCCTTACTGCACAAAAATAATCCTGTATGTAATGGTGGGACTGTTGCGGCATGGTGCAAGGGTGCCTGAGTTTGCCCTAGGCTGCCAAAAGGGCAGGAATACACTGTATTGCCTTAAATGTTATGTTATATTATGTTATTTTAATTTACTACCATCTCGCATCACCCCCAGAGGGGTATCTCTGCGCTGGACCAGGACGACAGACAGCAGGCAAAGAAGGCATTCATAAAATAGGTAGGTCATTAGCGCTTTCCTGAAATGGGAGTGATTTTCACAGGTGCGTAGTTGCAATGGCAGTTTGTTCCAAAGGTGAGGGGCAAGAAGGAGAATGATCTGCGGCCTGCCCTGACCTTTCTGAACCTAGGGACTTTAAGCCAGGCCTTGTCACAAGATCTTAGAAGTCTGGGGAGGGGTCTAAAGCAAAGGTATGGAGGCCAAATATGTGGGAACTTGTCCATGGAGGGTGTTATGAGTTAAGCAGCAAATCTTGAAAATAATTCTGTTTGTCGGTAAACAACCTTTACAACGCAACTTTTACAACGCACTACCATTACAATGAAACTTTTACAACGCAAATGTATTTACAACGCATGTTATTACAACGCATGTTTTTACAACGCAAGTACCTTTACAACGCAAATACCTTTACATCGTAATTATTATGTTTATATATATATATTATTGATATTTATAAATAAATTAATTACATTTATTAATTTATATTGTAGATTATTTTTATTTATTGTAATAAGATTGATATTTTTGTTATATTAAATATATAATTAGAAATAATACTGTAGTATTAATATTAAAAAATATATAATTTTGTTTAATTTGTTTTTATAAGTTAAAAATATTTCTAAATATTATTTTATATATTTACTAATAAAAAAAATATTACTATAGTATTTTTTGAAAATTATATTGTTAATGTTAATGTAAATTATATAAGTAGTATAAAAATAATAAATAATACTCTAGTATTTTATAAAAATAAAATAATAATGTTAATGTACATTAAATATGTATAAGATTTAATTGGGTACATTTTACATTAAATATGTAGTATAAAAATGGAAATGAACACTAGTTTTTTTAAATTAGATATTTTTTATAAGTAAAAAATATTTTTAAATATTATTTTATATATTTATTATAAAAATATAAATCAATACTCAACTCAACTCAAGTGATTTTTGCAGATTATACTGTTAATATTAATGTAAATTATATAATTTGTATAAAAATGGTCATTAGTATTTTTATAAAAATGTACTGTTAATGTTAATGTACATTAAATATGTAGTATAAAAATGGTAATTAATACTGTCGTTTTTTTTAATTAGATAATGTTAATGTTAATTTAAAATATTAAAGTTTATAAATATTGTAAGAAGTATTTCATAAATTTTAATTTATTTAATATTATTATTGTATATAAAAAATATAAGTTATATATGTATTTTATAATTTTGAGGAAATTAGAAAAAATAACATTTTATATAAATATTAATACATATTTTTAATATTATAATTTGTTTGTCTTTTTTACTAGAGGCTATGAGACAGCACGGGTTTGTGGATGTCTGGCGATTAAGGTCGGGAAATCAACTGGGGGTTTCTTATAGGAATTTTAAATATCACCATAGGTCAAGGATTGACTATATTCTGATTACACAAAGATTGGTTGATTCTGTCAAAACAATAGAATATACTCCTTTGCATCTTTCAGACCATTCTGCGGTTAAATTGGTGTTAGGTCTCCGTAATAAAAAACCCCCGACTACGTGGTCCTTTGATCGCTCTCTCCTCACCAAAGAGGAGGATATCTTGTACCTAAAGTCAAAGACCCACAATTTTTTTTTGTCTAATAATGGTACTGCCTCTAATAGAACTATTTGGGACTCGTTTAAGGCAACGTTGAGAGGGATGATTGTTTCTAGGGTTGCCTTTCGGGGGAAGAGTTATAACGAATCGATCTCCTCTTTAGAATCAGAAATGGCTCGTGTTCAATATGAGATTGACCTTAACAGTTTAGCCTCGAGGTCTATTTTAGATCCTCTTCACAATCAGCTGGTGGCTCTGAAGGGAAGTTTGGCTTCGATTCTAAATCTAAGGGTCCAACAGAGATGGGAAGCCAGTAAGCTGGCTCATTTCGAATATAGCGAAGGCGCTGGCAAATTACTGGCTTGGAAGACCAAAGTAGATCAGGTCCGGAACAACATTGCATCCATTAAAGTAGGAAACATCAAGATCTCTTCAGACGATGAAATTAGGAAGGCATTTAGAGAATTCTTTCAGGAAATATATCAAGAGGACAAAGTAATATCAGCTGAATCTGCTAAAAGTTGGTTGAATAAAATTACTCTGCCCTCTTTCTCTCCTGAACAATCCCAATATTTGGACAAACCCATTACAGAGAGTGAGGTAACATCTGCTATTAAGAGATCTAAGAAGGGGAAGGCGTCGGGACCCGATGGCCTGCCAGCTGAGTTATACAAGATTTTGGACTCAGAGATCACTCCTTTTCTTACAAACCTCTTTAACCAAATACTTTTAGAAGGAATGTCCCCTCCATCATCTTGGGATAACACCTCTATTACCCTCATTTTTAAATCGGGTAAGTCTAAGGAAGAGTGTGGGTCGTATAGGCCAATTTCCATTCTGAACGTGGACTACAAAATCTTTACCACAGTTCTATCTTCAAGACTGGCCGATATTGCACCTTCTGTCCTTCATCCGGATCAAAAGGGGTTCCTGAAGGGTAGACGATTATATGAATTGACTTATGATCTAATCAGAGCCATAGACATGGCAACATCCTATAATCTTCCATTGGCGGCCCTTACGCTAGACGCAACCAAGGCTTTCGACAGGTTTGGCGTCGGGGAGCGCTTCCGTAGGGCAATCAGCCTGTTGTACAGTAATCCCACTGCATCTCTTCTCGTTAATGGTGATCTATCAAGCCCTTTCTCTATCACTAGGGGAACCCGACAGGGGTGTCCGCTCTCCCCCTTGCTTTTTGACTTTTACATTGAGCCTTTTGCGCAATATCTAAGGGAGGAGGTTTCCATTAAACCCTTCTATTATCAAGGTTGGAAGAGGAAGGTGGCATTATATGTCGACGACGTGCTTATCTTAACATCAGAAGCCGCTATTGTGAAACTGGCTCAAGCTTTTGGACAAGTATCCGGTTATGAAATTAATACAGCCAAAACTGAAATGCTTGTTTGGAATGATGTGAACCCTCCAACAGAACTCCAACCGGGCATTTCAATGAGATATCTAGGTTTGACAATAGTTAAAGATATTGACAAAATAGTCCAAGTTAATTTGTCCACAGTATTTAAAGATTGACGTAAGCTTCTCCAATCTTGGTCACACCTCCCTTTGTCAATAATAGGTAGGGTCAATCTTATCAAAATGTCTATTCTTCCAAAAATTTCGTTTTTATTTAATACCATTCCTTTATATTTTGATCCAAAACTCCTAGCCAAATTTCAATCAAATATCTCATCTTTTATTTGGAATAATCATCTTCCACTGATCGCCAGGAAAAAATTAAGATGGCGACGTGATAAGGGCGGTTTGACAGCCCCGGATATAAAATTTTACGCTTGGGCCTTCCAATTATCCCACTCACGAATGCTATTGAAGGGTCCCGAAGCCTTGGGGGTGGGTCTTATGTATACAGCTATGTTGCAGGGGGAAAAGATCAGTCATTCTAGTTTTCTTTTTAAGTTTGGAAATCCTACGTTTTTAAAAAAAATTAAACTGAAGACTCTACAAGGTCTTGCTAGAACATGGGCTGAAATCATGAAATGTATAAAAGTAAATTACTTCTGTGAGAAAACTCCACTGTGGGACTTGCCAGAAAATCCTGCCTGGCTGGATGACACCTTAGCAATCCCTCTGAGAGAGGCAGGCTTGGAAGTGTGGGGTGACCTCTTTTATGAGGGAGATCTATTTTCGTGGGAACATCTGCAAGCCCAAGGTTGGCCCTAACTTCTCCAGTTTCAAATATATACAGATCCACAGTTAGACGGTAGCTTACAAAGCATCTCCTGCCAATAAGAACAAATTTAAGCTTGGAGGACACAGCCCATTTATTACTGACCTATTAAACAGTGGCCCAGCTAAGAAAGAAATATCTAAATGGTATAACTTTATTCTGGAGGAGTCAGATGGAGACTTCGTTTTGCCAGACTCATTATGGGGTCCTGTTATGACGGATTCGGATTTACAAAATCTTTGGAAGTCCTCTTTTGAGCTTTTGTGGAGTATTGTCAAGCCGTCCTGGCTTCGCAGAAATCATATTTTTACCCTGCATAGGGCATATTATTCCCCTTTAAGACTTTCTAAATTCACAGCAGGCCAGTCAGTGTCTTGTACTAAATGTGGTTTGATTTCTGCCTCGGATACACACATGTTTTTTGAATGTCCGGTATTAACTACATTTTGGCAGGATATCAGCAATTCCCTTACAGAATCTTTAGGAAGACCTGTCATAATGGATCTGTCTCTAATAATATTTGGAGTCTTAGAAGGTGTACAATATCCACCCAGGTGTTTAATTTTTTATTCCATCCTGCTCGCAAGAAGAGAGATCTGCAGGAAATGGAAAGACCCTCTACCTCCCTCCTTTAGGGATTGGTAAAACTCAGTACTGCAGACCTCAGTCACTGACCTGGCTAGATCTGGTAACTACAGAAAAAGAGCCTTCTGGCATTTATTTTCATGGCTTCAGTGATTAACTCGGGTTTTTTTTTTATTTTTTTTATTTTCCCCGAGTCCAATGATTGATTTCCTAAGGTGCTTCTAAAATTTGTACCAATGGAACAGCCAATATCCGGTTCATGCCCGGCCCCCACCTGGCTGTTAAAACTACCCCAATGTTCGCCATAGATTGGCGAATTAAGGACTCAGTGCCTCTTTGGAATACGGTGGAAAGCTGAGGGACAGGCGGCCCCCACAAGATTTGTATCCCTTCCAGTTGTTTGGTCACACTGAGACAGCTATTTCCCGCTAATTCCTTTGGTACTTTGTCTATATGGTGGTTATGAGGACAAAAAAAATATTATTATAATTTGTTATAGGTTCAAAAAAATATGAGTATATTTTTTATTTATTTATTAAGTTGTTACATTATTTATTAATAATTTTTGAAATTATTTTCCCACGATTTTGCATTGATTCTAATGGAAGCAATTGTCCTTCATTTATGTCCATAGTTGAAGCAGTTCATTCCGCGGAAATGAAAAGGAAGATGTCAAAGAAGAAGAAAGGGGATGAGTAGAAAAGAAAAAGAATAAGCATGAAGGTAAGGATGAAATATCATAAATTTTAGAGTATAAAAGTAATAAAAAAATAAAATGCTAACATAAATACATTAATACAATAAATATAACAAGGTTTAATTTTTGGTATTTTTTTATTAAAAAAATATAGTAAAATTGCATTTATTTTTATTGATTTATTAAAATTTTTGTAATTTTTAAACATGTCATATACGATTTTTAAACAAAAAATAATATAATCTATAAATTACAGTATTAAACAGTCCTTTTTCTATCTTTGCAGCTTTTTATGACGTATTTGCGTAAACGTAATCGAAAGCGGCCATTTTGAAGAGCATCGACGGAGGAAGCAGCAGGAAGCTGATCTACGTCCAGGTAGGAAACATTTCTAACTTTAAAGATAAATGTTTAACTTAAAATAAATACATATATTGTAAAGAAAGGATAAGGAGAGGTTGCCGTTTGTGATTTTAATGTTAAACTTGTAAAACAACATGTCGACGATCGTATTATTAGTGTATGCCTATGTCGGGTCGCAAAAAGTATATGTTTTGATTGAAAAAAATATATAATTATTAGTTATACATTACTATTTTTTTATGAGATAACTAAATAGTAAATGCATTTTTTAGAAAATTGAATCGATTTGCATTCAACTATAAATTTGTTAAATGTTGGTAGTACATTAATGGAAAATGCTTCTTAAAATTATTACTGTTATTTTGGTTAGGAACACTGTCGAGAAATAATTTTGTTTGTTTGCATTGTTTTTAAAAAATTTATATGAATGATGTATTTTTAAATCTGTTAAGGTTGGATGGATTATTTGTTTATTTTCAATTGGTTGGTCAGTTGGTAAAGTTATAAGCTTTCAGCTGTTATAAATAATATAGCAGCTGGTTTCGTTTGGTGATTATGTTTTGTATTATTGGTACATTCTTTTTGAATACTAGCAAAATTGCCAGTTATTTTTGGAAAAATGTCAAACTAGGTAGGGTTGTATAGAGAGAAAATGTTTTTGTAGGAGGTACAAAACTCTTTTGGATGTTCTTATAGAACTGGTATATTTAAAAAAAATTGATTTTTTATAATATTTCAAAATGCAATTGAGTGTGATATATTTTTAAAATACGTTTACATTCATCTTTATTTCAAGAAAGATAAATATGCTAGTTTTTTATGCAAACTAAGGTTTTCTTTTCGAACAATGAATGAAAGGGGGTATTTCAAACACATCACTTTAGATATTTTTGGATATAAAAATTATTTAATGTCCAAAATTATTTGGTATTTCTAACCAATTAAATTTAGATTTTAGTATTTAAATTTTAAGAAGCATTTACTTAATCTTTTATAGTTGAAGATTCGTTCATAAGTTGTTTGTTAACTTGGAATGGTTTTGTAAATTCTGGAAAAAATTATAATAAACATTTGGATTACGTATAACTTGAAAAATGATAAAAATATGAAAAAATAAAGTATGCAGACCCGAATTTTTTTTTGGGTTAATTGACAAATAAATATAAAATATAGCCAATTGAAATTAATGTGTTATTAAATTTAGGGCAAAGCAGGAAAGTAAGGTCAAATGTTTTTATTAGAAACTTAGAATGTTAACCACATTCTCGAGGTAGTCCAGAGCCACACACAACGAAAACTGTTGCATTATACCCAATAGTCTTTCAGACATCTCCTTAGTTTTTTTAGTAACTCGTGGGTTTAGACTACCACTTAATGCTTGGGAAAGTCTCATTTCTTGGAAACTTTGCTCCTTCTTCAAAGTTTCTAAAAATGAGTAGAAATTAGGGTGAGGTTTTCCAATTGTATGATTGAAGGAGTTATGCCATCCCTCAATGGCATTATTTGTTTTAGCTTCTCCCTGTAAACAGCTCGAGTAACAGTTCCACCACTCCACATGGAAACGTGGCTTCCTCCTGCGACCTGATCTGCTTAGGTGCCCAATCCATGTGTCTTCAAAATAATTTAGGATGGGTGCCAATTTGTCTTCATTTTGATTGTAATATTCAGATTCAGTAATGGCAGTGTAGTACTCATCTACACTATCGGGAGGAACAAAACAAAGTGCAGTTAATTTTTTTAATTCAACTTGGAGTTTGCTGTCTGTGGAGTAATCTGTAACTAGGGATGTTTTCTGTAATTTACGCCAGAATGCCTGGGAAAAATGGAAAAAACTCCCCTGAATTTGGGTATCCGTGTACATTTTACTGATCACATTGATCATGCTCAATTCAAAATCTAATATTATTTTCCTAGGACTTTTTGTTGTAGTATTTTTAATAACTGATAAAAGTTCAGTGTAAGTTGCAGAAGTCTTATCAGGCAGCAAACTATATACTAAGGGGATTACATAATGGTTAATTTTAGCGTGAATTGTGTAAATTTGGTAGAATGGATGGGGTGTACTTTTAAACGTCCCATCCATCATCCAAATTTCACTGTTTTCTAACTTTACAAGGTTGCGGGGAGTACTAAAAATTAGAATACGTTTTTGAGGGTTTTCATTGTCATGGAGAAGAAAGGGTTCATCAGCGAAAGAAATAGTAAGTTCATGTGGAATAACAATGTCAGAAAAAGTATGAGGTGTTGTGGTTTGAGTGTTACTTGCCTGCTTTTGTCTTTGAATAATTTGTCTCAAATTAGTTATTATAGGCATATTACTAGCAACATGAGAGGGGACATGTTGTGCAACCACTCTTAAAATGGATCCTGTGGAATCATTGGAGGTGCTTGTTAGTTCTTTCATCTCGTTAATAGTTTCCCTTACATCAATCTCCATTGCAGAGGCAGAGTGGTTGTGATCAGTAGTTTTTTCAATAATATCATCATGGGTAACCGCTCTGCCGCTGCAATGGGGTGTGTAGTATTGCACACACCTCCAATGATTTCTAGGAAAACCTATCCTTTCTTTAGCATATATGTATCCTGCATGGTTAAGTAGTTTGTTTCCTTTCCTGGATTTGATGTAGGAGGCTCTTTCCTGAGTAGACATTATCTGTTGGGAGTAAAAAAAAATTTAATATTGTGTTTGATTAAAGAAAATATTATAGATCTTAATTTTTACTGTTTCTTTACATCAGAATATTTCTAACTGTCAAATTGTTAATTTCCAGTCACTTTATTCTGGTTATTTCTTAATGTTTTCCATTTTGCAGTATAAATAGTCAATTTTGGTTTAGAGTATAGCACACTTTTTCTTCTGCTGATATTTTTAATGAGTTCAAATATTATCTGTTTCGACCATACTATGCTACATTTTAAGAATTGCGGTAACATATTGGAGTAAGATTATTATTTGATACCCCTACACCATCCAACACTTTCCCTACTGTTGCACCTACCTGGAGTTAGAATATTAATTAATACCCCTACACCATCCCACACTTTCCCTAATGCTGCACCTACCTGGAGTTAGATTAGTAATTGATACCCCTACACCATCCCACACTTTCCCTACTGTAACACTTACCTGGAGTTAGATTAGTAATTGATACCCCTACAACATCCAACACTTTATCTACTGTTGCATTTACCTGGAGTTAGATTACTAATTGATACCTCTACACCATAGTACAATTTCCCTTGCATTATGTGTTTTATATACCTTTTGGTTTGGTTTCTTTCTTTGTGGTGTGGTTTCTGAATTTATTTTATTCTCTTGGTGGCCTTTTGAGTTGTTGTCCTTTTGAGATATTTGGTGATCAGAAGTTTTTGTGAGTTTCTAAAAAAATGAAAAAGGAAAAGGAAATGTTATTTAAAAGCAAAATGTTTATGAAGAAGTTAAAAATGTCAAATAAATTGGGTATAATTTACATTTATTTTTACAGTGACATTTTTATTATGCAAACCTTACAATGTTATAGCATTTTTCCGATGTTGCAATAATATTTAATTCCCCTACACTGTTACACAATTTCCTTACTGCTGTACTTACCTTGAGTTAGAATAGAAAATATTTCTACTTTTAACATCCTAAACTTTTCCAACGGCTGCACTTATCTGGAGTTAGAATAGAAAATATTACCCCCTACACCATCCCACATTTTCCCTAATGTTGCACCAACTGGAGTTAGAATAGTAAATCATACCCCTACACCATCCCACACTTTCCCTAATGTTGCACCTACCTTGAGTTAGAATAGTAATTAATACCCCTACACCATCCCACACTTTCCCTACTGTTGCACCTACTTGGAGTTAGAATATTAATTAATACCCCTACACCATCCCACACTTTCCATAATGCTGCACCTACCTGGAGTTAGATTAGTAATTGATACCCCTACACCATCCAACACTTTCCCTACTGTTGCACTTACCTGGAGTTAGAATAGTAATTAATACCCCTACACCATCCCACACTTTCCCTACTGTTGCACCTACCTGGAGTTAGAATATTAAATAATACCCCTACACCATCCCACACTTTCCCTAATGTTGCACCTACCTGGAGTTAGATTAGTAATTCAAAACCCCTACACCATCCAACACTTTCCCTACTGTTGCACCTACCTGGAGTTAGAATAGTAATTAATACCCCTACACCATCCCACACTCTCCCTACTGTTGCACCTACCTGGAGTTAGAATATTAATTAATACCCCTTCACCATCTCACACTTTCCCTAATGCTGCACATACCTGGAGTTAGATTAGTAATTGATACCCCTACACCATCCAACACGTTCCCTACTGTAGCACTTACCTGGAGTTAGAATAGTAATTAATACCCCTACACCATCCAACACTTTACCTACTGTTGCATTTACCTGGAGTTAGATTACTAATTGATACCTCTACACCATAGTACAATTTCCCTTGCATTATGTGTTTTATATACCTTTTGGTTTGGTTTCTTTCTTTGTGGTGTGGTTTCTGAATTTATTTTATTCTCTTGGTGGCCTTTTGAGTTGTTGTCCTTTTGAGATATTTGGTGATCAGAAGTTTTTGTGAGTTTTTAAAAAAATGAAAAAGGAAAAGGAAATGTTATTTAAAAGCAAAATGTTTATGAAGAAGTTAAAAATGTCAAATAAATTGGGTATAATTTACATTTATTTTTACAGTGATATTTTTATTATGCAAACCTTACAATGTTATAGCATTTTTCAGATGTTGCTATAATATTTAATTCCCCTACACTGTTACACAATTTCCTTACTGCTGTACTTACCTTGAGTTAGAATAGAAAATATTTCTACTTTTAACATCCTAAACTTTTCCAACGGCTGCACTTATCTGGAGTTAGAATAGAAAATATTACCCCCTACACCATCCCACATTTTCCCTAATGTTGCACCAACTGGAGTTAGAATAGTAAATCATACCCCTACACCATCCCACACTTTCCCTACTGTTGCACCTACCTGGAGTTAGAATAGTAATTAATACCCCTACACCATCCCACACTTTCCCTACTGTTGCACCTACTTGGAGTTAGAATATTAATTAATACCCCTACACCATCCCACACTTTCCCTAATGCTGCACCTACCTGGAGTTAGATTAGTAATTGATACCCCTACACCATCCAACACTTTCCCTACTGTTGCACCTACCTGGAGTTAGAATAGTAATTAATACCCCTACACCATCCCACACTTTTCCTACTGTTGCACCTACTTGGAGTTAGAATATTAATTAATACCCCTACACCATCCCACATTTTCCCTAATGCTGCACCTACCTGGAGTTAGATTACTAATTGATACCCATACAGCATCCAACACTTTCCCTACTGTTGCACTTACCTGGAGTTAGAATAGTAATTAATACCCCTACACCATCCCACACTTTCCCTACTGTTGCACCTACCTGGAGTTAGAATATTAATTCATACCCCTACACCATCCCACACTTTCCCTAATGTTGCACCTACCTGGAGTTAGATTAGTAATTCAAAACCCCTACACCATCCAACACTTTCCCTACTGTTGCACCTACCTGGAGTTAGAATAGTAATTAATACCACCACACCATCCAACACTTTACCTACTGTTGCATTTACCTGGAGTTAGATTACTAATTGATACCTCTACACCATAGTACAATTTCTCTTGCATTATGTGTTTTATATACCTTTTGGTTTGGTTTCTTTCTTTGTGGTGTTGTTTCTGAATTTATTTTATTCTCTTGGTGGCCTTTTGAGTTGTTGTCCTTTTGAGATATTTGGTGATCAGAAGTTTTTGTGAGTTTCTAAAAAAATGAAAAAGGAAAAGGAAATGTTATTTAAAAGCAAAATGTTTATGAAGAAGTTAAAAATGTCAAATAAATTGGGTATAATTTACATTTATTTTTACAGTGACATTTTTATTATGCAAACCTTACAATGTTATAGCATTTTTCAGATGTTGCTATAATATTTAATTCCCCTACACTGTTACACAATTTCCTTACTGCTGTACTTACCTTGAGTTAGAATAGAAAATATTTCTACTTTTAACATCCTAAACTTTTCCAACGGCTGCACTTATCTGGAGTTAGAATAGAAAATATTACCCCCTACACCATCCCACATTTTCCCTAATGTTGCACCAACTGGAGTTAGAATAGTAAATCATACCCCTACACCATCCCACACTTTCCCTACTGTTGCACCTACCTGGAGTTAGAATAGTAATTAATACCCCTACACCATCCCACACTTTCCCTACTGTTGCACCTACTTGGAGTTAGAATATTAATTAATACCCCTACACCATCCCACACTTTCCCTAATGCTGCACCTACCTGGAGTTAGATTAGTAATTGATACCCCTACACCATCCAACACTTTCCCTACTGTTGCACCTACCTGGAGTTAGAATAGTAATTAATACCCCTACACCATCCCACACTTTTCCTACTGTTGCACCTACTTGGAGTTAGAATATTAATTAATACCCCTACACCATCCCACATTTTCCCTAATGCTGCACCTACCTGGAGTTAGATTACTAATTGATACCCCTACACCATCCAACACTTTCCCTACTGTTGCACTTACCTGGAGTTAGAATATTAATTAATACCCCTACACCATCCCACACTTTCCCTAATGCTGCACCTACCTGGAGTTAGATTAGTAATGGATACCCCTACACCATCCAACACTTTCCCTACTGTAGCACTTACCTGGAGTTAGAATAGTAATTAATACCCCTACACCATCCAACACTTTACCTACTGTTGCATTTACCTGGAGTTAGATTACTAATTGATACCTCTACACCATAGTACAATTTCCCTTGCATTATGTGTTTTATATACCTT
This sequence comes from Lissotriton helveticus, assembly GCF_964261635.1. Lineage (NCBI taxonomy): Eukaryota > Metazoa > Chordata > Amphibia > Caudata > Salamandridae > Lissotriton > Lissotriton helveticus. The sequence goes on from NC_136065.1 coordinate 1,053,894,637, forward strand.
TTGGTTTGGTTTCTTTATTTGTGGTGTGGTTTCTGAATTTATTGTATTCTCTTGGTGGCCTTTTCAGTTGTTGTCCTTTTGAGATATTTGGTGATCAGAAGTTTTTGTGAGTTTCTAAAAAAATGAAAAAGGAAAAGGAAATGGTATTTAAAAGCAAAATGTGTATGAAGAAGTTAAAAATGTCAAATAAATTGGGTATAATTTACATTTATTTTTACAGTGACATTTTTATTATGTAAACCTTACAATGTTATAGTATTTTTCAGATGTTGCAATAATATTTAATTCCCGTACACTGATACACAATTTCCTTACTGCTGTACTTACCTTGAGTTAGAATAGAACATATTTCTACTTTTAACATCCTAAACTTTTCCAACGGCTGCACTTATCTGGAGTTAGAATAGAAAATATTACCCCCTACACCATCCCACACTTTCCCTAATGTTGCACCTACCTGGAGTTAGATTAGTAATTCAAAACCCCTACACCATCCAACACTTTCCCTACTGTTGCACCTACCTGGAGTTAGAATAGTAATTAATACCCCTACACCATCCCAGACTTTCCCTACTTTTGCACCTACCTGGAGTTAGAATATTAATTAATACCCCTACACCATCCCACACTTTCGCTAATGCTGCACCTACCTGGAGTTAGATTAGTAATGGATACCCCTACACCATCCAACACTTTCCCTACTGTAGCACTTACCTGGAGTTAGAATAGTAATTAATACCCCTACACCATCCAACACTTTACCTACTGTTGCATTTACCTGGAGTTAGATTACTAATTGATACCTCTACACCATAGTACAATTTCCCTTGCATTATGTGTTTTGTATACCTTTTGGTTTGGTTTCTTTCTTTGTGGTGTGGTTTCTGAATTTATTTTATTCTCTTGGTGGCCTTTTCAGTTGTTGTCCTTTTGAGATATTTGGTGATCAGAAGTTTTTGTGAGTTTCTAAAAAAATGAAAAATGAAAAGGAAATGGTATTTAAAAGCAAAATGTTTATGAAGAAGTTAAAAATGTCAAATAAATTGGGTATAATTTACATTTATTTTTACAGTGACATTTTTATTATGTAAACCTTACAATGTTATAGCATTTTTCAGATGTTGCAATAATATTTCATTCCCCTACACTGTTACACAATTTCCTTACTGCTGTACTTACCTTGAGTTAGAATAGAAAATATTTCTACTTTTTTTTTGTTCAAATCTGTTTTTATTGTGAACACAGCGATAAGCCTACAACCCCTTATCGAGGCCGGCCGCGCATATGCAAGTCTGTAGATGTAGTTGACCAGGGGAGATGAGATCCTTAACACAGCGCCCTGCCTACAACCCCCGGGGGGGCCGGCCGCGTGGCTTAGGGGAAAATATAGCAGAAGGTGGTCATGCGCTGGCAACGCGCCGCTGTACGGGGGGGGGCGTATGGGGGGGAGAGCAGTGGTGTCACATTTTCAAAGGCCCAACAGGGGCCAAACTGTCCCAAAGGGGGGCGGAAGCCAGAGTGGCAAGCAAGAAAGAAGAAAAAGTCGGAAGTAGAAGAGCAGTGGTGTGGCGGAGAGGGGCTAGGGGGGCATAGCTACGGTCGCCTACAAGAGGCGTAGAGCGCAAACCAGCACTGGGGGGGGCAACTAAGGGCCTAGTCTGCTTGGGTCAGCAGGAATGAGGGCGTCCTCGAACAATTGCAGAGCGCGGAGCCTGGGGGGCATGTGGCGGGCATAGCTGATGGAGCACAGGTGACGCACGAGGGGTTCCCACACTGCCTTGAATCGCACCCCCCTTGATTGTATCCGCGCCGTGAGCAGCTCCATGGTCAGGACCTGCCAGAGGCGCACGAACCAGGAAGCTATCGGCGGTGCCTCAGCCCGCTTCCAGTACAGAGCAATGAGTTGCTTGGCAGCGCCTAACATGTGGAGGGTGAGGATCCAATCGCTGCGCGTGAGTGCTCTGAGTGTGGGGGGTCGGACGCCCAGCAGGAGTGTGCAAACCTCTTCAGGGAGGGGAAAACCCAACACCTTCTTAATGTGACTAAGGACCTCCTTCCAAAAGACAGCCAGGGCAGGGCACGACCACCAGATGTGTATGAAGTCACCAGTCGCAGTGCTACACCTCCAGCACAGCGGTGAGGAGGCGGGGAACATTTTGTTGAGACGCAGGGGGGTGTAGTACCATTGCGTTAGCATCTTGTACGCGTTTTCCCTCTGTGGGATACTGCGGTAGGTTTTGGGAATGTCACTCCAGAGCCTAGACCATTGAGATGGCGTGAGTTCAGTGCCAGTCGCCGTCTGCCACTGCCTCTGGTAGGGATGCGCGGGTGGGGTGAGAGGGTGCTGCAGGATATTGTAAATTTGGGAGATAAGCCGTTTCAGTCCCCCGAGGGAGCGTGCCAGCTTCTCAAATGGAGTATACTCCCTGGAGGCAGCCTGAGACATGTCGTCTCCCGAGATCCAATGGCGCAGCTGCGCATATTGTAAGCCAGCGGTTAGGGGGAGGTTAAATTCTTCCCTGCAGTCCAGCCATGATTTAGGGGATCCACCAAGAAAGAGATCCCCTGCAACCCTGCAGTCTCCTTGCGTCCAGCTCTCGAAGGCTCGGGTCCGGGCAGCAGGGGGAAAGTGCGGGTTACCAGCAATGGGGGTATGCGGAGAGGGGAACGTGGTTAAACCCTTGGACACTGCCACTCGGTCCCATACCTCAAGCACCGTCCTCGTGGGGACCGCCATATACGCACTCCTGGAGCGCGCTACCCGCGGTAACCAGGGCAAGTCCCATATGGTGCGCCCCGTGACCACTCGGTCCATGTGGAACCAGTGTTTGTCGCTTTCGCGTGCACCCCATTCGATCACGAACCGGAGATGCGCCGCCCAATAGTAGTGGAGGAGATTCGGGCAGGCGAGGCCACCCCTGTCTCTCGGTTCCATGAGGACTTTTTGCGAAAAACGAGGCCGCTTACCTCCCCATATGAAGGACGTGAGGTCGCGCTGGAGGTTCCTGATGCAGTGGATCGGGATCGGAGTGGGGAGGCACTGGAAAACATAGAGAATGCGGGGAAGGACCGACATCTTGACCGCATTGAGCCGCCCCAGCCAGGATATCATCAGGGGCTTCCATTTCCGCAGGTCTGCCAGGACTTCTTTGCGGCAAGAGGCCCAGTTTCTGGAGGACCACGAGTCGAGGTGAGGCGTGATGTCCAGACCCAGGTATGTAATGTGGTCATCCGCCCAGCGGTAGGGTGCGATCTCCTTCAGGAAGGAAACCTCCTCCTCGGGGATGGTGAGGTTGAGAGCCCAAGATTTGGTGTGATTTGGTGTGATTAATTTTAAGGCCGGACGCCTGCTCAAACAGTGAGAGGGCGTCGTGCACCGCTGGGAGGGAGATCCGAGGGTTCGTAAGGGTAAGGATCAGACGCTACCTTGTTGGTGCGTCCCCCGTGGGGGATACCGTGAATGTCAGGAGCGCGTCTAATCAGCTCCGCCAGCGGTTCTACCGCTAAAGCGAACAGGAGCGGCGAGAGCGGGCATCCCTGTCGTGTTCCCCTGTGGCTTGAAAGCGGCGGCGTCAGTTGGCCATTGACCCGAATTCTGGCCTGTGGTCCGAGGTAAGGGGCCATGCACCTGGAGATCATGGTAGGGCCAAGACCCAGTTTCTTGAGAACCGCCCGCAGGAAGGTCCAGTCGACCCGGTCGAAGGCCTTTTCCGCGTCCAGGGAGAGGAGGCAGGCCGGGATTTTCCAATGGTGCACCTTTCCCACCAAGTGCGCCAGCCTGCGGACATTGTCGGCCCCCTGTCGATCTCGAATAAATCCCACCTGGTCCGGGTTCACCAATCCCGGCATGAGCGGGTCCAGCCGTTTGGCCAGGATCTTAGTGTAGATCTTGAGATCGGTGTTAAGGAGGGCGATGGGGCGGTAGGAGGCGCAGAGGCCGGGATCCTTCCCGGGCTTGGGGATCAGGGCTATTTCCGCCAGACCCATATCGGGGGACGGTCCAGTGTCGTCAGAGAAGGAGCCGTAGAGCCGCAGCAAATGCGGGCGGAGCTGGGTCAGGAACAGTCTATAGAAGGCCAACGGCAGGCCGTCCGGCCCCGGGGTTTTCCCCACAGGGAGGTCCTTGACAGCTTCCGTTATTTCCTCCTCCAGCAGAGGACCCTCCAACGAGGCTGCGCACGCCGGGGACAGTGGAGACCCCTCGAAGTCCGCGAGGACGGCCTCCCGTGCCTCCGCAGAGGTGGGCTCCTCAGCATACAGAGAGGAGTAGTAATCGACAAAGGCAGCCTGCTTGGCCCTCTCAGAGGTGACACTAGTGCCATCCTGCCGCTTGACATTGGCGATGTGGGCCCGAGCGGCACGCGCCCTCAGCCTGCCGGCTAGTAGGCGACCTACCTTGTCCCCCCCCTCGTAGTACCGCTGCTTGAGCGCTAGCAGGGAGTGCTCCGCCTTGTTGGTGCGCAAGGTGCGGAGTTGCCCCCTGAGGTTGGCGAGAGTCCTCTTTGACGCCCGCGAGGGGGTGTCCCGGTCCCGGGCCTCTGCCAGTTTGATCTCGGAAGCCAGGTCGGTCTCCACCTTGAACGCCTCCCTCCGCCGTGCCACCGCCAGGGAGGTGATGTGGCCCCGAATGGTGGCCTTGAAGGCATCCCAGACCGTGCGGAAGGGCAGGTCGGGGGTGTCGTTGACGGCGAAATACGAGTCTATGGCGTCACGGATGCTAGCGGCGTCGTCTGGGTCCCGAAGGACCCTCGGCGGGAGCACCCACCTGCGTTCACAAGTGGCGCGGGCCAGGGGATCCTGGAGCAGGAGTTCCACATGGGCGTGATCCGACAGGGAAATGTCGGATATAGCGGCTGCTAAGGAGTCGCGGGCTAATTCAAGGGAAGTGAAGAGGTAGTCGATCCGGGAGTACGTCCGGTGGGAGTGCGAGTAGAAGGAGTAATCCCGGGTCCCCGGGTTGTGATAGCGCCACACATCCACGAGTCCCAGGTCGATAAGTTGCGTCCTAAGGGTAGAGGACATCGCTCCCGCACCGTTGAAGGGGGCTCCCGCACGGTCTAGCTCCGGGTCCCAAACAAGGTTGAAATCTCCGCCCAAGATCACATTGGCCTCGCCCGGTGGGAACTGATCCCGCAGAAGTGCCTGGAGGTATTTGTCCTGCGACTGGTTGGGCGCATACACACAGCCTAGAGTGAACCGCGCACAGCCCATCTGTACCGAGGCTCGGAGGAACCGCCCGTCAGCGCTCCTGAAGGGTTTCACGGGTCCCCGCCGGATGCCAGCCCTGCAGAGAATTGCCACCCCCGCTGTCTTGGTGTCAGAGGATGCCCAGAACTGTGTGGGGTATCTAGGGTGCGCCATGCGTTTGATGTCCCCCCTGAGAAGGTGTGTCTCCTGGAGGAGGATAATGTCAGGGGAGTGGTGTAGGAGGTAGCGCCATATTTGCTTCCGCTTATTGGGGGAGTTGAGCCCTTTGACGTTGAGGGAGAGGACCTTCAGGGGTGTAGGAATGTTCGCTGTCATAGCACTAAGGGGGAGTGAAGTCCCGCAGGTCCCAGCTTAGCAGACACCCCCGCAGAGGGAGCAGCGGCATCCTCGTCTCGCCCCCAGCGCGCCAACCCCCGCAGGACCCACCATGCCGCTCCTCCGTAAGCGCAGGGGGAGAGTAGTAAGAGAGGGCAGCGTGAAGGAGAAGTAGGAGAAGAAAAGAGAGAAAAAAGAGAGGAGGCACAGGGAAGAAACAGAATCAGAACAGGCCAACAGGGCCAATACACAATGTCCCAGGTACCGGACATCCTCTACCCGAGGGTTTGGATGAACTCAGGAATGTCACTTCCTACAGGACAAAGGGGGGGGGTGAAGATGCGGGTAGATGGAATGAAGTTGAGTCGTCTCAGAGTCCGTGCACCCCGCTGCCTCAAGGTAGTCCGGGGGGGTGTCGAGCCGTGGGGTGTACATGGTCTATGCAGATGCCTATAGAGCGCTGGGGCTCAGTGGTGCGGCTCATGGCTTGGTAAAGGTAGGGGGCATCGTCCGGCCCGTTAGAACCCCACTAGTGAGAAGGGGGGGCCCTACCCCCAAGAACAGTGGGGTTAAATCACCATAGTGCAGGAGGACAGACCAAAGTGTCCAGGGGGGAAGGGCGTGTTTAGGGCAGTTTGGGTCACCGTAGCGATGGTTAGCTGCCTTCCGGGGTCGAGGGGCGACCCCCACCTTCAGAGCCAGAGGCGACAGGCTGGGAGGTCTGCTCCTCGCGATCGCCCTCAAGAGAGCGGATGTGCGCTATGATGTCCTGCTTGGTCTGTGAGGTAGATAGTGCGCCCACCGGGGGCGACCGTCGACGTTTGCGCACAGTGGACCATTCTGAACGCGGAGGTGCGAGTCGGGCTGTGGTCCGGGGATTCCGGCATGCCTAGCAGTTGTGCCGCTTCACGATAGGACCTGAGGGCCCTGCGTTTGCCCTCCCACCTGAAGATGAGCGCAAAAGGATGGCCCCACTGGTAGGAGATGTTGAGGGCCCGGAGTCTCTCGGTGACCGGGCGGAAGACCTTCCTTCTATGGAGTGTGGTTGGGGCTAAGTCCTGGAAAATCTGGATCTTGTGGCCCTCATAGCGCAGGTCCGGGTTGTCCCTAGCCGCCTTCAAGATGGCCTCCTTCTCGGTGAAGTAATGGAGTCTGGTGACGATGTCGGGCAGGAGGCCCGCTTTACCTCCCGCTCCAAAGACTCGGTGTGCGCGGTCGAGGCGCGGCGGGGGGGCGTCTTCCTCACCCCACACCGCTTGCAGGAGTAGGGCCACGTAGGCCATGGTATCAGTCCCCTCTTCTCCGAGTGGCACACCCCGGATGCGGAGGTTGTTGCGGCGCCCCCTGTTTTCCAGGTCCTCCTGCTTGATCTGGAGCTGGATATGTTGCTCTTCAAGGGTCGCCACTCTCTGCCAGAGCTGCTCCAGGTCCTCGGTGCGGGAGTCGACCGTCTTTTCCAGGCCGTCGACCCGGTCGCCAAGGTCGGTGACCTCCCTGCGCAGTTCTTTGACGCATGTATGGACCTCCGTCCTGAGGGACCCAATTTCCGTCTTCAAATCGGCCATGAAGGAGGACATGAAGGCCTGGGTCACCGGTGGAGAGTTGGCCGGCGGCGGGGGTTTCCCCCCTGCCGATGCGGGGCCCCCAGAAGAGGACGGCAAGCCCGTCTTGCCCCACATGGAGGCCACTGATGTACCCCTTGTCGTCGTTGGTGGGGGTTCCGGTTTGTTCCCCCTGCCGCGGGTCATGGTCCACGTAGGGCGTCGAGGGATTGCGGAGGGTAGGGGCAGCTGATGCGCGTATCCCTCGTACCTTGGCGGGGCAGAGTCGAGTAGCCCGAGCCGCTCGTTCAGGGGGCAAGGCCACGTGGTAGAAGATGGCGATGGGGGGTGTAGGCTCTACAAGCCCGAGGCAGGGTCAGAACATACTGCTGAAGGCCAGGGTGCTGGAGTGCTGCTGGTGCAGGGAGGGGATGGGTCCTCTGGGCAGGCAGGGCAGTGTGCAGGTAGGGAGCCGTCCGCAACAGGTGTCTCAGGGCTCAGGGCTCACAGGCGGAAGGTCCCCGATAGCTTGGGGCGGGATGCGACCACCCGCTCTCACCTGGTGAAGGGTCTGCTCCCAGCACAACGTTCAGGTGGCCCCTCAGTCGTGGCCCGCGAGCGACCAGGAGGGTCCCCTTGAGTGTCCCAGCAACAGCAGGCCCAAGGCAGGGGTAGCCGGTGTTGGCGCTGGTGTTGGCTATGGCGGGGGCCCCCCGGAGTCTCCGCAAGCCAGGCAGGGGGCTGCCCCGATGATAGGTCGCTAGGCTCAGCAAGGCCTCAGGGGCGGATCGGTGTGTGGTTGGATCCTGCAGTGCCGGGGTCCTCCGAGGCTGGTCTCACCCACACGTGGGCCCCGGTCAGCCCCTCAGCCCGCCGGGATGTCCAGGGCAGCAGGGGGCACGCAAGCGGGGGCCACCTGCGCCAGGGAGCCGGCCCTCTGCCTCCAGGAACGCCGCCGCCGGGGGTCAGCCAGGGGAGGTAAGCGGCGGGCAGACCCGCGCCCGGGCCTCACCAACGCCGGGCCCCTCCAGGAAGAGACAGGGGGAGGGGGGATGGCGCGCTGCTGCTCACCGGGGTGTCCCGCGTCGGTGGTATCGCTGCCAGGCCTCTCAAGCAGGGGGCCTCCGACGGTCTCCGCAGCCCAGGCCCGCCGCTCCCGCCAAAGCCGGGGCCTCGCGTGTGTGCAGCGTCCAGGCAGCCGCCGCGTTCCCCGCCGGGGGTAGCCCGGCTCCAGCTCCAGTCGCCTCGGTGCGTAGGGCGGCAGCAGGCAGGTCCGCCAGGGGAGTATGGCCTCAGGTGGGGTCAGAGAAGCTTCGATGCCGCACTCGGACCGCCCCGCAGGTCCACTCCGCAGGAGCCGGCCAGGACGTCTCGGCAGCAGACCTTCAGTCAAGATGGCGGCCAGGGAGCCGATCGCGGCGGGCCCGGGGCTTCAGCTCCAGTCGCCTCGGTGTTTAGAGCGGCAACAGGCAGGTCCGCCAGGGAAGTATGGCCTCAGGTGAGGTCAGGGAGGCTCCGATGCCGCACTCGGACCGCCACGCAGGTCCACTCCGCAGGAGCCGGCCAGGACGTCTCGGCAGCGGACCCCTAGTCAAGATGGCGGCCAGGGAGCCGATTGCGGCGGGCCCGGGGCTCCGGTCGCCGTCAACACGAACTTGCCCAGCCGCGGAATGCCACCAGAAGAGATCGTTGGCAGTGCCAGCAATGGTTGGAGGGTCCCCAGGGACAGAAACCCCCCGGTATCCGCTGAAACAGGCTCAAGTAGGCAGCGGGGCAACGGAGCTCGCACGAGACGCGACTGTTCACATCGCTGTCTCGGCCACGCCCCCCAAAATATTTCTACTTTTAACATCCTAAACTTTTCCAATGGCTGCACTTATCTGGAGTTAGAATAGAAAATATTACCCCCTACACCATCCCACACTTTCCCTAATGTTGCACCTACCTGGAGTTAGATTAGTAATTCAAAACCCCTACACCATCCAACACTTTCCCTACTGTTGCACCTACCTGGAGTTAGAATAGTAATTAATACCCCTACACCATTCCACACTTTCCCTAATGCTGCACCTACCTGGAGTTAGATTAGTAATTGATACCCCTACACCATCCAACACTTTCCCTACTGTAGCACTTACCTGGAGTTAGAATAGTAATTAATACCCCTACACCATCCAACACTTTACCTACTGTTGCATTTACCTGGAGTTAGATTACTAATTGATACCTCTACACCATAGTACAATTTCCCTTGCATTATGTGTTTTATATACCTTTTGGTTTGGTTTCTTTCTTTGTGGTGTGGTTTCTGAATTTATTTTATTCTCTTGGTGGCCTTTTGAGTTGTTGTCCTTTTGAGATATTTGGTGATCAGAAGTTTTTGTGAGTTTCTAAAAAAATGAAAAAGGAAAAGGAAATGTTATTTAAAAGCAAAATGTTTATGAAGAAGTTAAAAATGTCAAATAAATTGGGTATAATTTACATTTATTTTTACAGTGACATTTTTATTATGCAAACCTTACAATGTTATAGCATTTTTCCGATGTTGCAATAATATTTAATTCCCCTACACTGTTACACAATTTCCTTACTGCTGTACTTACCTTGAGTTAGAATAGAAAATATTTCTACTTTTAACATCCTAAACTTTTCCAACGGCTGCACTTATCTGGAGTTAGAATAGAAAATATTACCCCCTACACCATCCCACATTTTCCCTAATGTTGCACCAACTGGAGTTAGATTAGTAATTCAAAACCCCTACACCATCCAACACTTTCCCTACTGTTGCACCTACCTGGAGTTAGAATAGTAATTAATACCCCTACACCATCCCAGACTTTCCCTACTGTTGCACCTACCTGGAGTTAGAATATTAATTAATACCCCTACACCATCCCACACTTTCCCTAATGCTGCACCTACCTGGAGTTAGATTAGTAATGGATACCCCTACACCATCCAACATTTTCCCTACTGTAGCACTTACCTGGAGTTAGAATAGTAATTAATACCCCTACACCATCCAACACTTTACCTACTGTTGCATTTACCTGGAGTTAGATTACTAATTGATACCTCTACACCATAGTACAATTTCCCTTGCATTATGTGTTTTATATACCTTTTGGTTTGGTTTCTTTCTTTGTGGTGTGGTTTTCGAATTTATTTTCTTCTTTTGGTGGCCTTTTGAGTTGTTGTCCTTTTGAGATATTTGGTGATCAGAAGTTTTTGTGAGTTTCTAAAAAAAAGAGAAAGGAAAAGGAAATGTTATTTAAAAGCAAAATGTTTATGAAGAAGTTAAAAATGTCAAATAAATTGGGTATAATTTACATTTATTTTTACAGTGACATTTATACTATGCTAACATTTCCATGGTATAGCATTTTTCAGACGTTGTAATATATTTTATTCCCCTACAGCATTATACAATCTCCCTACTGCTGTACTTACCTGGAGTTATATTAGAAAATATTACACCCTACACCATCCCACACTTTCCCTTCTGCTGCACTTACTTGGAGTTAGAATAGAAAAAATTACCCCCTACACCATGTATCTATTCTTTATTTACGACTAAATCTAAAAAAATCAATAATGTTAATAATAAAATATTTACCTTCTTTTAAAGTTGACGATTTAATTTTCAACGTAGAGAATACATGTTTATTTTATCCAAATAGAATTTCTCTGTGAAAATCAAATAAAATATATATGGATTTAAAAATGTATTTCCGTTTCATTTGTTTAAAATAGTGATTTTTAAACAAATCCAAAAGTACCTTCAAATTAATCTTGGAGCGGAGTGTTGCTTCGGTAGCAAAATCCAATTTTTTGTGCAGTGGGCTTTTTCGTAGTAGATTATAGTAGCTCGACTATTAAAAAAATGTAACATTTTGTGATGTTTGGAAAATAATATATATATATATTTCATTGAAAATATATTTAAATAATACACAATTTTATTAAAATTTTAGTATGCTTTTTATATGTATGGTATTTTATTTATGGATATATGTATCCATAATTATAGTAATATTTTGGTGTTCTATTATTACCTTTAAATAGGAAAAAGAAACTTAATAGGGGCAGCCTTTTAATTGTTTGTCGAAAACATTGCAGACATTAGTTAATAACTTACTTGTTTTATGAGAAATAATGCTCCTGATATATAATCGGATATTATCTTCACGAACAGGTCAGAGGGTCAGCTTTTTGCGTCTGGTCTCTCTGGGAGTTGATAATCAACTGTTTTAAAAATGGTGTCTGGCTCGTATTATTAGGTTTTCCACGGTGTCATTGTTTTTTTGAAGAAAGACAGCGTTGGCAATCTTTTTTTAAGTATGAATTACTTCTGTGGAAAGTTATAATTTAAAATTTAGTATAAAGAGTTGCTGTTTTCGCTTATTCCTTCCGTTTTGGCATCCATTTTGGAAGTAGTGTTGTGGTATTATTTTCATGGAAATAGTTGTAGGACATATTTAGGAAATACACAGTTTAAAATGGCGACTATGTGTTTGTTTAATGTTTTTGTTTACGAATAATTATTTTAAATCATACTAATATATTTTACTTTATATTAATGTTATTTTCTTAGATTTTGGAAAATTTTAAACAGTTACGATTAGATGAGTATTCATTTTTATTACTCGGGTATTAATTTTAATACTCGAGTAATAATTTTAATAAAATCGTTGGATTTATTTTAAATAACGTTCAGTTTTTCTCTACATTTTAAGACACTTCCCCACCCAAAACCCCTAGTTTCCCTGCATCCCGTGCCAGGTTTTATTTTACAAAAAAAAAAGAAATATTATGTTATTTGGCGTTGTAAAGGTATGCGTTGTAAATGAATTTCGTTGTAGTAGCATATTATTATTAATAACACTATCTCGCGTTGTAATAGTATTCGTTGTAAAAACATGCGTAGTAAGAGTATTTGCGTTGTAAAAAATGCGTTGTAAAACCATGCGTTGTAATAGTATGCGTTGTAACATCATACATCCCTGTTTGTCACCGGTAACCAATGTAGGGACTGAAGAAGAGGGGAAGTTGTCAAGCCAAGGGGGAGTTTACAGACCAGACGTGCGGCGATGTTCTGAACTACCTGAAGTTTGAAGAGCAGCTTCTCATTAATGGAGGCCAAGAGGATTTTTCATAATCCAGACGGCCGATTATTGGCACCTGGACAAGTGTTTTTCTTGAGGAGAGGGGTAATAAGGGAAATACTCTTCTTAACAACCACAGCATATAAAAGCAAGAACCTGTAATAGCTGAGGTTTGTTCTGTCATTGTGAGGGATTGGTCAATGACTTCTTAAGTAATATGATGTTGAACAATCAAATCATATGAATGTTAGATCAATTTGAGGTTTCAAAAGTTGAGAAGCAAGTCATTGGGATTTTATTCATGATGATCCTGCCGAGCACGCCAAGACAATACAGGAAATTCTAACTCCACCCCAATTTCTTTTATACAACCTGGACATTGAAAACAGACTAGCAAGCATACAGAGGCAGTCAGTAAATCTGCAGTCTTTATTTTAGCTGGAGACTCTGACTAAAGTTACCTGTTCATAAATCCCAACCTTAGCCCCTCTGCAATATGCATTCTGGGACAAACAGCTGCAATAGCGGTTACTCGCCAAGCACCCCAACAATCCCATCTCCGCCCTGCCACCCCATAAATCCGAGACTTATTGTTGTTCCAGCACCCTCATTTTGGTCTTTATGAGTTCACAGGTATGTTTAAATTATTACTAACAAGACCCCTTGTTGAAAAGTGTTAAGTTTAGATGGTAGAAGCTGTTGGTTTTGCACTTGTAGGTTGTGGTAAGCTTGTGACCTGTAAGATATATCACTCAGCATCTTCTCATTGAACATTTTGAATTTTTAAATGCCTCTTAGGACATTTTAGTTTAAGAGGTGAATTAGGTTCTGCCACAGATGGGAAGAGGGAAACGAGCTATATTTGTGCCCGTGTAGCCCATGCATTCTTTAGGTCACGTGCTCAAATAGAGTGCATACCTTGGTTGAGAAAGCATCATTGCTTAATGTGTGCCGGTATTTTCCGATGCTCTAGACCATCACTTATTTCGTAATGCAGGGGAAAAAAAATTCAAGTAAACTATGCAGTGGTGATGTCAATCTATTTTTAAAAAGAAAACAGAGGAGCAAAGTATTAAACAATTAATTCTACGATTAAAAATAATAATACTAGGGTGCCAAGGGCGTGCTTACAGCTTTTGATCACCTAGTACAGTCCAAACTGAAACATTTGTAGGGTGTTGTTGGTGCTGGTATTTGGCAGTAAGTGGTACAAGCAGCATAGACCTTCTGAGAAATAAAATGAATAAAACAAATTAAATACTGGTAGGCCCTTACTGCTATTTAATAACTGGTTATTTTTTTTAACAAAAGAAGAGACATTTGCTTTACTCTCAGGTGTAATTGGGTGCAAATAACACCCCCGTTTCAGTACAAAGCTAACTTGCATCAGAAATTTCCACGTGAATGTAGAAGGACACATTAGTGGTGGCGGACATTTCCATTATTTTATGCTTTGCACAAAGATTTACACTAATCTGCACCATGCAAGCCATTTACCATAGTTAAAATAGGCCTCGATGAAATTGGCTCGTGTTAAGTTGAAATGCTTTTCTGTCTGCTCTGTTTATTTCCCTTTTCTCGTTTCCAGAGCCAAACTGCAGCAGTAGATGTTAATAAGATTATATTGTAATGCTTTTAGTTTCTGTGTGAATGTTTATCTGTATATATTCCTTGGAGAACTGAATAATAAACCTCTGCTTCTGTGAGAAGAATATGCTGACTGAACTGTATCATCCCACCACAAAATCTATAACAGCAGAGACTTCCATTGTATGATATCTGAGAAGGGTGAAGCTAGTTTTTCAGACAGTGTTCCTTTCTGATTGGTTCTCTTCATGGGAAGTGTGAGGAGTAAAGTGCCATAGAATGCACAATTTATTTGTACATTGTTGCATGAGTAGATTCATATGCCCTCTCCACTCTCCTCAGAGGTGCCCCTTTCTTTGATCCTGCCCGAAAGAGTTAGACTACTGGGCAATCCATTTCTCACTTTCCTGAGTCTGCCTTTAAAGGCTTTACTTGATGACACCTTTTGCTTGACTTCTTCTCAATTTACCCGACTTCTTAAGTTAACATATTAGGAAACTTCCCTTGATGGGGAGTCAGCTTGCTCAATATGCTTTATCACAATTTCAGCAGTTTGTCTTTGTATTTGCTATTTCAAAATTGATTTGAAAATGTTCACTCCTGATTGGTTCTCCTCGTGGGAACAGTGAGGAGTGAAGTATCATAGAATGCACACATTAATTGTCCATTGTTGATTTAGTGGATTCAGATGCCCTTTCCACTCTCCTCAAAGTTAACCCTTTCTTTGCTCCTGCCCAAAAGAGTTGGACTCCCGGGTTACCCGACTTCTTCGGTTAACATAGTAGGGAACGCTCCTTCACGAGAAGCTGAGTCTGCTCAATTTGCTTTATGACAACGTTAAGCAGTTTTCTTTGTATTTGCCATTTTGAATTGATTTGAATTATACTAAAGTATACATTAAGGTATTGATTACTTTTTACAACAAAATTTAATGATTTGAGTTTATAACTGTTAATCTGTTAATCCACCTTTATGGAGCAGGTCCTAATGCCAGCTCCCCCTGCAACAGTCTCCTGTTCAGCTTGCCCTCAGCCCGCTACCCTCTGCTGCCTGTCTCCCTACTGCCCTTTGACTCTGCCTCCTCTGCTCGCTTCTTGCTCAGTTTTGCTTTTCTGCTAATTTTTCTGCCTCTGGTTACTTTTCTTCTAATTTTTCTGCCCTTCATTGGGCCTTTACTTCTCGTTTTTCGGCCCTCAGTTTTGCATTCTTCTGCTCTGTTTTGCTTTCCGCTTGTTTTTCGGACTCTGTTTTACCTTTTTCTGCTAATTTTTCTGCCCTCCATTGGGCCTTTCCTTCTAGTTTTCTGCCCTCTGTTTTGCCCTCTTCTGCTCTGCTTTGCCTTCTCTGTTCATTTTTCTGACCTCTGTTTTGACCTTTTTACTCGCTCGTTTTTCTGCCCTCTGTTTTGCCTTTTCCTGCCTGTTTCCAGTGGCGTCACTAGGAGGGTGCGGGGGGTGCGGACCACACCGGGTGACACCATCACATGGGGTGACACCGTCAGTCCCTGCCCACACTTTCGAAGCTCCTTACCCGTTTTCCATGTCCAACAGGGGGGCTCTTGGCGGCCACAAATTATACAGCCTTAGGCGAATCTGGCTGCAGAGTTTTGTGTGGCTCGGTGAAATGTTTGAAACATTTCCAGTGTGTTGTTTGTTATTCGCCACTTAAACCCGACAGGACCTCGGCTAAGCAGGAGTGGCGCGCCTCCTGAGTAAAACTGAGAGTTCAGGGCTGACAAGAGGATCCACATCCTGTGATCCCGCCTGTCACTCCAGGCATGTCAGCCCCATTGCTTTTCATGCAGCGTTTTTAGACACTCGCCTTTAATGGTAAATACGATGTCTATAATGCAAGGCGCTGCACATGGAAGGGACATCCAGGAATGGTTTAGTATGTTACGATTGGCAACTAAACACAGTGTTTTCCCTTTTAGAGAAGTGCAACTGAAAAGGCGGCAAACGATGCACGACAGACATCACATTCTGCATTGAAGAGGAAATACGTCGTCTGAACACGAGCAAGCGCACGCATGACAACGTGCACTGCCATTTGTCACTAACACAGCCCTCAATCACATTCACTTACACACATTTGGTCAGATGAATTTAGTTGCATTCAAGAGAAAAGAACCACCTTTTTATTATTTTACCTTACGATAAATATTTTGTGTTGTCTTCCTGCTCTCCTTCTGTTCATTTTATAACAGCAGCAAGCGTTCTTAGGATGAACTTAAAACCAAGGGAACCATTACTCTATAACTTCTGGCGTGTAACCGCAGCCTCTGCCCGTCGTGTGATCTTGGACAAATGTAGTTACCTGTCTCAGACAATTGTGAGGGGTGACACCATGAGTTACCCGCACTGGGTGACACCAAACCCAGTGACGCCGCTGCCTGTTTCCTCAAGACCAGACTTTTTGACGTAGACCTCTTACCCCAGCGCCCAGATACTCCCAGGGGTGACAGTGCTGCACTCTACAAATGCTGATTGATGATGATGGTTTCCACATCTCCCACCTTCTGTCTTTATTGTGGGTCCTAATCTGCTTCAGTGTTCTTTATGCACTTGATTTGTTGAACCCCGCCTCAGTCCGGAACTGAAAGTCCATCTGCTCGAGTGCAGCTTATATTTGAGTTTTCATCAAAGACCTTCATGGTGCAAATCTGCATCAGTGGCAAATGGAGCACTTCCATGTATGAATGAATAAATTAATCTTTCATCACCTCTCGACAGAAAAAAGATCTATACAATAAAGTGTTGCTTCAATAGTACAACAATGTAACCTAAAAGCCTTGTCCAGTCTTTATAAACTCTAAAAAGTATTAGTCACAGGGCTGCAAACCAATTAACAAATCTCATCAAATGAAACATGAAGATACTCATCAGTACAAAACACAAATCTTGAATACAACAAGGTTAGTTGTGCATAATTTGTAATTAGATAACCGATAATTGCTCCATCTTCATATCGGATATATTACATATATCATACATTAGAACCTTAAATATAACAATTGCTTCTACAAAATTAGTGATTCCCCCCACCTGTTTTAAATCTGATCTATTAAGTGTGGAGTGCATTGTAGCCTGACTGGTATGCATGCCTGGCCTGTAGCATGATGGTGATAGGTGCTGCTTTTGGGCTGCATTAAATGATGAACCACAACATAGTAAATGTGCTATCGTTTCCCTTGTGTGATCACATGGCAACTGCAAGTTATATCTGTTAGAACCGGGGTGCTGGAGGAGCTACAGCGCCCCCTGAATTCGCGGAGAAGACCTTCAGGAAAGCGGGATATAGCAGCATTTTGAAACGTGTGGTTTGCAACATCACCTCTCAAAAATAACAGGAAAGAACATTTTCTAACAAACTGCTACAGTTTTGTATATCATGCAGATATATGTTTATGATTGTCTGGCCACAAAGTGTAAGCATCTAATGACATGTTTGGGCGCAGGAAACAGTGAAAAGAGAATGTTATGTTAAAAAAAAAAAAAAAACTAGCAGCGCCTTCTTCCTTCCAGAAATGTTACGAATATTTTTGAAAAATGTAATATTATTGGAATGGCAAATAAAGCAGGTTACTTCTTAATACTAAAGCTTTTCGTAGGGTCAAAATGAGCCAAGGTACATAGGTGACTTTTGTGTGATGCACATTTCCTCTTTTATTGCCCTTTCTTAAATATTAGCTGATTCATATATAAATACATATCCACTCCAGATAAGAAATAGGTCATTAAAACAGTACCATGGAGTTGGGTAAAAATAAACACCGCTTATCTTTCAATAACCCTTAAACAAATGTTCCAAAATATATACATTTTCTTCTGCTGCCTCCAGTCCTCCACTGAGGACACAATATCTCTTTTGGACATCATTCTAGTTTTTGGAGCTGCTGCACTGCCAGTAACTACATAACATATATCAATTCATGGCATGGTCATTAGGGGTCTATTGTCAAATGCAGTTCTCTGAGTGAACGAGTCTATGCCTTCTTAAAAACAGAACTGTTGGTCAATGAATGAATGTGGGATTATCTGTTGGACAACCGTGTGTTTTTTGTGTAGTATCATAAGGAACAACTGTATGTTGTACCAGGACCTCAAATGTGATATCTTGGTATTCTGGGGCATATTTTGAGTATTATGAAGAGCTTAACTTTGATGGAGTCTGGTTGTTGGGAGCACAGATCTAAATGGTTCTGGGGCATCTTTATTATTTTTACACAGTGGGGAGAAAGTAGGACAGAGCCATATTTCTTAACAAGCATTTAGAATGCAATAGGCCTCACATTTGTGAGAGTTTAAGCTATTGGTATTGTAAATGACACTGCCTTTTAATTGTTTTGATAATTAACACACAAATAAAAGGCATTGTCATTTACAATGCCAATAGCTCAAACTCTTGTAAATGCGAGATCTATTGACTTTCAAAGAAAGCACATCATTGTCCCCGGCTGCTTGGAAAGTGAAAGCACACATGGCGCGCTGAATGTTGCAGGAAAGAGTGTTGTGCCTGCAGTAGGTGACACTCATTAAAGAAAATAGTGCTTACAGACATAAATAAGACGTACTGACTGTGTAACAAAAGAAGTAAAAGAGACAGTCCTTATGGGAGGTTACAAGGTGGTACTAAGGAGGGACTAACAAGCCTATTAACGAATCAGAAGCTAGCATTTAGGAAGGACAATGACACAAGTCAATGGCAAATATGGGCGGAAAGTGGGTGGAGTTTCAAGTCCATATTCAAATACAGCATGCCTCACAGAGCAGCGCATGCGCTGCCCAGGCCCAACCTAAAAATCGCAGCTGCATGGAGTGAAAGAAATGTCTTCTGTGAATGCACACAACTTCTGCTGAATCAAAGCATGTGCTCCTGGCTACCAACATGTGAGCAGAGCCAAAGTCCCTCTGTGTAGTACTCTGGAAAGCTCTTTTTTAAGTTGAACACACTAAGTATTATTGCAACAGCTTTGCTGTCAAACCAGACCTAAAGATGGTGAAACAACCACAGGGTGAGGGATAAGAAGTTAAAAATAAGGACGCGAGAGAGAACAAAGAGGCAGTACTGTTTTAAATGTATATGCGTCCATTCTTTTTCTTTTCAAACAGTATATGTGAGGAATCCAGTAATGATTTTGTAGTGCTATGAGGAGGATCATGACAGGGTATAGGTTTGACCTATGCGAGATCTATTGACTTCATAAATTTGTTTTAATACATGTTGTATTGCAACATGGGCTACTATACAACATGGCTCAAAGTTTTTTTTAAGTGCCATAACACAGCCAGCGTTGACTGCGTCATATCGCATTTTTCCGTTTAAGCTATGACACACAGCAGCCCACTCTGCTGTGCAATATGTATAAAAAACATTACACAAAGTCAAATAGCACTTGTGATAGCTATTTGGCTTTGTATAAGTTTTTTGTGGGGGACGTGCGGGTTGGAGGGGACAGGGAAAACCTGGGGGTTATCAACACAACAGACATGAGAAGGAGGGCAGGAGCAAGCAACAATATGAGGGTGTGGGGACGAGAAAGGGACAAGTAACACAACAGAGGGTGAGGGGAGTGCAGGGGGCAAGGAACACAGGCGAGGTGGGGAAAGAAATCAGCAACACAACGGGGAGTGGGTATGGAGTGGGAGTAAGAGCATGGGAGGTGGGGGGCACTGGAGTCACACGCACTCATAGAGTGCATGTACATGAATTTTTTTAGTGCACATGGGATGAATGCAGCCAGTGGAAGGTCACTGTCCGCAGACTGAAAACTATACTTGGTACATGTTCCATGGCAGAGATAAACACTTGAAGACCCAGCAGGAATTAGGAGGTAGTGGCCAATAAGAAGCAATGAAACAATCTGACGTGAAAGCCAATGAATGGTAAGTAACAGGCAACCTCGAAGCCAGTTCTTAAAAAAAAAATGTGTAGACAAAAGCTTTTGCGGACAACAGTCTCCTGCGAAGCCCAATGGTGCATAAGCACGCTCAGCTGAACAATGTTCTAGTGATTGTTATCTACTTTATGTAGGAATGCTGCTCTCCTTTATCACACTCTAGTGGACCTGCCTCTATGTTGAAGAAACATTTGGTGCAGCTTCTTTACAGAGCAGCAGAATCTGAGGTAAATGGAAGTACTCCAAACATATACATTAATAAAGCCCAAACGCTAATATTCACAAAAACTATTCATTCACAAACTTCGCTCTGCCCACTCCCATCCCACACACAACTACTAAAAAAATAAAATAAAAACAGGATCACATCTAAGAACCCAAGATGTGAAAAACAGTGAGTGCGACAGCCGTGGCACAAATGTCATGATCAACAGAAACACATTGAGTGACGGCCGTGTTACGTTCAGGCAGAATGTTACAGTTCTGGCCAAGCGTGGTTCTGGCCTGACTTAAGGATGGCTGCCACCAAGACACAGCCAAACCTTGTATTTACTGTTTCAAAAGATGCTATGCTTACTGCAAATGTGGACCAAAATACACGCGTACATATCTCAAAATCTCCGCCACCGTGCAAGTACCGATGTTGTAGGCACTCCATAGTTAGATCTAAAGGTGTGGAAGCTGCCACGGCATGAGGTTGCCCCATGGGCCCGGGTTCCTTAAGACGGCCTTCCAAAATCTCAGCCCAAGAGGTGTGACTGGGTTAACCGTCAGTACGCTTCACATATTCCACTTACACGAATGCTGTGTGCATTTCCATGACAACGTCCTTGTTGGACTTGGCCTTGTTGGCTAAAGTTCACTTAAACTTTTTGCTTTTCTCCTAGACCGTTTTCCTGACAGAGAGCTGTGAAGTTAGATGCTGTAGGTACTTGCCACTGCTAATCAGTGTGCAAGTACAGATGTTCCCTGTATAAATTGTAGTGGTGACTGGTTGTCTCTGGTTGGTATGTTTGCCTTACTAGCAAGATCCCTAAGTGATGTGCACTGTGTGGGCCAGGGCTAGTACTAAAGAAATGTGCAGAGAGGAAACATAGGTCTTCAGTGTAGGGCCTGCGCGCATTATGCTAAATTAGCATGTTGTCCTGGCAAGTGCTACCACTTGTCAGGCCTGACTTTCCCTTTTGCAGACACATGGGGCACCCCTGTAGGACATCCTGGGTAACCCCTAGGCAGGGTGCAGTGTAGGTAAAAGGCAGGACCGGTGCCAGTGTGGGTGCTAGTCCCTGACCGTGGAAAATACTCCATTTCATTTTCCCTGGTGAAAGGCCATCCTTCCCATAGGACAGAATGGGGGAGGCTGGGTTTAGTATTATTCGCCTTGTTTCCCAAGAATTGGAAATGGAACAGTGAAGTTTGGTATGTCTGAACTCAAAGCGTCATAACGCATCTTTTTGGGTAGATGGTTTTGTCGCTGTGTGTCCAGAAACCGCTGTTTGAGAAAATGGGCGAGTTTGTGCTTCAGATCTTTTTGTGTGTCTCAGCAGAATGTGAATAACCTGCCTGGATCTGCGAGAGGTGAGCAAGACTGAGGGAGGTCGTGCCCCAGGGGAGGGGTGGAGACGGCGTCAGGCTGCCCTGCACCTGGAGCGGGGAGAAGGAGATGCTTTGCGAGGTGAAGAAGCCTGGGTCAGAGCCATAAAACAATAGACCCGTCTCTCTCTGAGTGATTAAAGATCCAGGCACCCAGTATCAAAGAGAGGACAGACACACTTGGGGGGAGATATGCCAGACTGATTTAGGGAGGGGTCGGGAACTCCTGAGCACAAGGAAACTTCAAAGACAATGAGGGGTATAACTGAAAAAACTGTAACCACAAGACTTTGGTTATGTTGATGATGTCGTCGGGAATGGTCTCGGTATCGCTGAGAGAAGTGCTGGGAGCGCTTTGAAGACGCTATGGACTGGTCGAGTTTCTGGCGACTTTGACCTGTCTGCGATCGGGAAGAAAACCTCTGCCTCAGGAAGAGTTGCTGAATAGGCTGCGGGATACACTTGACACTTGCTTTGTGATCTGGGACTTGTGGGAAGTTTGTAGCTCTTGACCGAGAAGAGACTGAAGGGTCGCTGCAGTGGGTCGTGTCCCCCCTTCTTCTTGAGCAGGACTTTGCTGTGTGCTGCACCCTGTACCCCAAGGGCCCAAGGAGAGCTGGCTCCCTGTTCAGAAACACAGAAATATAAAAGTTTCCAGGAAGTCTCAAGTGGCGCGGTGGTGGGACCATGTCGTGGTAATCTGAGACCTCTGAAGGGGTGCCTAAGGTGATCGTGGGCACCCGGAGCGAATCAAGACTTGAACGCGCAGGGTGTGTGTCTTGGTGCGGCTACAGGCGTTGGAGCGCCTGTGGATTGTGGGCATCGTGGATGAGAGCCGAGATTCGGGATGCGCAGGGGGTGCGTGTCGCAGTGCAGGTCAGACACTAGTGAAGAGTGCCAGGACATCGTGGGCACTAAAAAAGAGTGAATCTCTGACACGCGGGTCGGCGTGTGGTGGTGCAGCCAGGGCGTCAGTGGAGAGCGCCTGATACCTCGGGTGCACCAGGAGGAGAGGTGAGACTCAAACGCACAGTGCGCATGTAATGGTGCAACCATGGTGTTAGTGGAGAGTTCTTAAAAAAAGAGAGGGACCCTTTGGAACCCAAAGGACTAGGATACAAGCAGAAACTCAAAAAGGAACGTCCTTTAGGAGTAATTGAAATCTTACTCATGTTGTGATTGCAATGGGGCACTGTTGGGATCAATAAACTTAATGTGTTAGTATTACAAACAACCAATGTTCTTTCTGAGTTTTCTCTTTCTGACCTAGCAATTATGAGGTAGAATAACAATGGCTAGTTTCATATTGTATGTTTTTAATGAACAATATATTGTAACTTCGTATTCATTTGTTTAATATATATATTTGTGTTATAGATGTTTTAACCAGCAAGAGTACAGTGTTTTTGTGGTCTTGAAAAAGAAGGTTCAAGCATATCTCCTTCGAAACGCGTCGAACCCTGTCTGCCATTAACTCATCACTATTAATCTACTTGAAATGTTAATGGATTACAATACATTCGGAGGATTTTGATACAGTATTGATATGAGTCATGGCACCTAATGACAAAGTGTAAATGTCTCTTTTAACTCTCGTGCTGTGTTTTTAACCTATTCTTTGGGCGACTTTTTTGTTCATATTGTTGTCTTTTGAAAAAACGGACTCCCACTCATGTTGTGTATGAATTGTTTTTTTAAATTCTGTATTAATTTTTGTATTAGAATTTTAATAAATTGATTATACCAATGTATGAGATGTAGGCTCCGTACCAATACATGGATTGTTGGTTTCAACAGTGATCTCACAGGTTGTATGTCTTTTTGATTGTTGGGTCAAAAGAGGATTCTATGTGTGGTGGGATATTGTGAAGTGGGATTTCAATTACTCCCAAAGGACGTTCCTTTTTGAGTTAGTGGAGAGTGGCTGGATCAGCGTGCGCACCAAGAAACAAGGTGAGTCTCCAGCACGCTGGGTGCATGTGGGGGTGCAGTTGCAGCACTGGAGGAGAGTGCCTGAAGATCGTGTGCACCCGGAGACGGATCGAGACTAAGACGCGCAGGGTGATTGTCAAGGTGCCACCCGAGGTGTAGTGAGGTGCGCCTGGTCATTGGAAGACGGAGGAGGAGCGAGTCTCGAACACGCCGGGGTGCATGTTGAAGGTGCCACCAGAGGTTCTGGTGAGGCGAACCGGGGAGCAGTGAGCACCGGGGAATGAAGAAGTCCTAACAGAGCTGGAGAGGAGGGCCAAATGATCGGGCCCTCAAAGGCAAATTGGGGTGACACCAGCATTGTGTGGAAGGCTTTGTGGAAGGAGTTTGTGCTGAACGTTGGCGGCCCGGACCGGCAGCACCGCTGGAGCTGAACTACCGGACCGCGTGCGCCGTGCCCGTCGTGACAAGGCTCTGGAGTCAGGCCTATCTGTTGCTGCAGGAGAGGAGAGTGGGGTCTCGCCCCCCCCAAGTAAAGTGAATCATCGCGTGGGGTGCGGGCTCGGAGAGACACTCTCTCGGCCTTTCACTGCTGCAGCTATGTGCGCCTGCTGCTTCAGCCCAAACATCGGCCAGTGCAGGTCCCGGATGGGGCAGTACAGGGGCCAGGGACCGGAGTGGAATTTGGGTGTCATCATTGATCCGAGTTGGGGGCAACCGGTCGCATAACTTCTAAAAACAGTCGTATAACACTTTGCATATTTGCTGCTAACGAACTATCGAACTATTGGACAACATCTGACACTAGTGGTGCTTAAACAACTCAGGGGTTAGCGCGCTACACACTAAGTTATGTTTCTCTTGAATGGGTTGTTTACTGCACTGTACTGAATTACACTGTGACGCATTACCTTATTCGTTCCTTGCACAGGGCATGCTGGTGGCGATATGCATTGCATTGTCTTCCTATCACACTGTACATAATTGCAGCATGACGCATTGCTGTATTTCTTCCTTGAACAGGGCATGCTGGTAGCGAACCAAGTTGCATTATCTTGTGTTGACTCAGTACATGATCGTGACGCTACGCATTGTGGCACTGTACAGGAACCAATCTTTAAGTAGTGCAGCATTTCTTGTATTTTGCAACGTGTGTGATTCTAATGATACAACGTACCTAACTTGTTGAGAACGGTTAAAAGTCAGCGTAACTGTTGGTTAGAAGCGGTGGTTGGAGATTAGAACCACCCAACCCACCGTAAACAATATTACCCATTGTAAATGTGTGGAGTTGTATTGTGTGGTCAATTCGTATATCTTTCTATATAAAGTATACTTGTTTTATACAAACTCGTGTGAGTCCATTTGTGGTGACATCATTGGGATTGCTGTGGGCGTGGTTGCACATACTGAACACTAGTGCCTTGGAGATAAGCGTGGCTGCTCGTGTCAAGCTACTGAGGGGGCTAGCAGGGCTGTCTCAGATGGTGTCCTTTCTTGGCCTAACGTGGGAGCAGGGGGTCAGGGTCACGCACTTGACAACAACAGTGCTCATGGGAATGCCGGCTTCTAGCAGTCCTCAGCATGCGCTGTATCAGGGCAGGCACTGAAAACCAAACGGGCTTAACTGCATCAGAGTGTAATGTTCAGGGCTATGCATGGAGTGGGGTCTTGCCAAGTACAAAACATCTGTCTTGTAAGTGGAACAGGTCTATCAAATTGTCTAAAGAATACACAATCGATACTGACCGGGAGATTTAGGTTGGTCCTGAGGTATGACAGTAAATTAGACAGGTTAACTTGTTTCATGTATTTCCCTTTAGGATCAGGATTTGAATGATCAGTCTCAACTTCATCTGATTCATATTTCGGGATAGCCAGGAAGAAGAACCGGAAGAGGAATGAACTACCGGGAGAAGGAGAACGTAGACAAGTTTTCTCTTTTTGTCCTTTTCCTGGACTTCCTCTCCTCCAATAGGTCTGTCAAAAACCAGCCATCCCCAGAGAGTGAGCAGTGTGGCAGTGTGCTAACACATATCTTTTGAGAAGCAATGTAACTTGTATAGAACAAATAACGAGCAGGAAAGCAGGGCAATCAGTGACATGCAGTGATCAAAGCATACCCAAGGTAAAATGGCTAGTCATCTTGTGCCATTGTAATAACTGCATATGTAAAATATTGAACACCTCTAAAAACCTCCTTTCACACTCCCCTAACTCTTCAGAGATAAGGTCTTCAGCGCCGGGACACCTCCGTCGGAGGTAGCTGTGCGCTCTACAAAATACTAAATAATAATAATAATAACACATACCAATCCAAAACAGCTTTCTTTGATGTCATGGTGTGGCCCATCAAACTTCACAAGCTAAACCTCTCAAATGCCATTGAGATCGCATTCGGGACTAGCAGTCATAAGCTTAGAGGGAGGTAGAGTAGAGGACAAGAGCTCAGAATTCAACAATCAACCAGTAATTATTTATTTAGAAAGTTTTATAGAGCACATACATGACCACCGAGGGTATCAGAGCGCTTTACAGATTGTGCAGTAGGACGTGAACATGCAAACACAAATATTCAACAAAGCGAAAAGTACATAGACATAAAATATCCAACATTCTCATGCACCTAGCCTCTAGTAGATATTAAACCTTAATCTCCAGCCCAAGGCTTGTCTTTTGTGGAAAAAAGAACATATTTTAATATTACAGTAGTACTAAATATTACACAATCTGATGCTATGACATTCCGGGCTGTAGTAAGCTGTGTTATAACAATGAGATGCTTCACCTTCCCCTGTTTTTCCAGAAATCGCTCTCCTTCCTGTTATGGTTGGGATCTTGCTACTACCATCCCCAACCCTCTATGGGCTGAGGCAAGATTATGCTCTGGTGCAAGGGGCTAAAATATTTTCACTGTCTCAATGAGCAACTTCTTTGAATGATTTTATTGTTCCTTTTGCAAATAGACTCAAGCAAGTGTGTCCGGGTCACCCATGCACCTCAATCTCTTGTCAGATGGTGCAGGTTGAGCCCTTATGTTTATTGTTTACCTGCTGCTTGTTTGCTGTAGTTCAGGCTGTGCAGTAGGCATAGTCCTGCCCTCACAGCTTGACTTTTCTTCCAAGGAGAACCAGACGTCCTCCTGGAGAGACTCTCCTCCTTCAGGGCCAGGCACCCCTTCTTTCTCTCAGTAGGCAGGTAGGTCTGCAAGGCCCCTTTGGCAGATCCTCAGCTCTTCCAGCAGAAAGGTCTGAATTCAGGTATTTTCACTGACGTTTATGAGTCTGGCTGTTTCCTGAAGCAGTAATCAAAGACAGAAAAAGGCAGGCCCTGCCTAAAAGCTTTCTCACCTCGAACAACAGAAATTACAGATGCACCCACTCCCTACAATCTACTAACAAGTAGTGCTCAGAAATAACTAACCAGCTGTCCTTTGCTAAAAGCACTCTCATGGAATTACTGAAGAGAGCCCTGTCTCCATCATCCTCACTTCAGTGTCTAGGTATCCCCCCTACAGCAACAGGAATACAGGAAATACACTTCCACTGACTGGGGATGCTCTCTCCATCCTACATCTTGTATCATGCTGAACTATAGGCATCCACTCTGTGTCCCAGTGGCCCCAGAGTTCAGACTAACACAACACACAGAGGGGCATATTTACAAGCCCCTAACACCACTGGAGTGTGATTTTTTCTGACACTCCAATGGCGTTGCTCCATTCCCCATATTGACGAGGTGGTGGTAAGCCAATTAACATGGCTTAATGCCACCTTGTAAATGGGACCCTTTCCCCAGCTGCGGCAAAAGGCAGGGAAATGAGTGTTGCAGTGCGTGTTCCACTGCAACACCCATTGCTTTTTGATGCTGCCCCATATTTACAAGTATGGGGAAGGTCTTAGGATGGCAATGCAAGGAGAAAATATTAATTTCTCCTCTTATTTTGCTCTTTCTAAGCCGGCTGCATTCTGCAGTTCACATTGAAACAGTAAATCACATTTAAAGATTGTGCATGTCCAGGAAAGTGTCCCTTCCTGCACATAAAGAATCGCCCTTGCAGCGCAGGCACCTGTGCAACATGGCGCAAGGAGGTCTGTGCTGCTGCTAGGCAGCTTTTCTAGCACCAGCCCTAGGGGAAACGCAGCGGTGTGCCATATTTTTGTAAATACGGTGCATCCCTACAGTTTGAAAATGCTGGAGCATGGCGGTGCCAAATTTGGCGTTTCAACGCGCGCTGACATTTTCTTGTACATATCCCCCAGAGTCCTCCTAGCATACATGAACCTTACACACACACAAATTCAAACTACACATGGGATGTCAGCACATGCAATGTCAGTAGAAGGTCCTGGATTTCACATCACAGCCTACTGTAGGCCAAGCTCACACTGGTAGAGTATAAGATCTGGTAAAGATTAGGGGTTTGCAAAATTTTCGAACTTTGCTTTCACTTAATTTTGGCAAATAACTGGGAACTATAGAGAATGAAGTAAAATGTAACTCTGTCATTTATAGTGCTACATTTGAGCACAAAACGTGCCGTTGCTTAAATGTCCCAAAAGGCACCGCGAACAGCCACTCATGTCTGTTGTTCCTGTACGTTTGCAGTCATTTTTTATCACAAATGAGTGGTGCGTAATTACACACCTTAGCAAAATGGCGTAATTTCAGCAATTTTGGGTAACAAGTGTAACATGAATTTCCTAAAAAGATGCAAAATACTCCAGCAAAAATTAAATTGTATCTAGGTCTTGAAAAGAATCAAAAACATTATATGTGGACCACCACTTAATGTGAAACACCCTGGGCATGGACAGTAACCCACTATCTACTTTGAGGGCATGTTGAGTGCACCCCTTCAGGTCACAGGACCTGTCCTGGAGCTCACATTTTTATTGACAAGTCTTGACTTCCAGGCTTCTTAGCACACACTAGAGTGGTGTGACGATGGGCCAAAGTATAAGTCAAGATACCAGTTTCACCTGCACTCGGGCACTAAGCACAGGCTTACATGTCGACTTACCATGCAGGGGACATGCCTGTCCTAACATCCCTGAATTTACTTTTTTAAGCAAGCCTGTTGTCGACTACGCAGGTGTCAGAATGTAAAAAATGTAATTGTATGAATGCCTGACTGCAGTGGCTAATCCCATAATATAACTCTTTCTATGTTGTCAATAGCTGTTTCAAAGTCCACAAAGCAAGCATGAGTTTTTATTTTTGCTTTGCACAACGCATTAGTTAGTGGCAAATGGAGTGCTTTAATGTATTTTGGTCACAAGTGCTGGGGAGCAAAGGCTACTCGACAGGAAGTTTTCCCACATAGATTTGTTTCTGAAATGTATCTCTAAATGGTGCATTTGTAAGTACTGTACGCCATTAAATGTGATAAAAACGAAGTAGGATTCAAAGCCTACTTTAGAGGGGGACAAAAATAAGCAGAATACCCACTGCCTTCTGCTGGCAATGTAATTTGTGAATTGCTCTTTCAGACTACAACAGCAGCAAGCAGTACACTCTAACTGCAGTCTGTGTGGGTGTATTTACATTTTTCAAAGAAGGGCCTGAAATTCACCTGGGCCAATGTTTCTCAAGCTTTTGCATCGCCCTTGCCCTATGCAAGGGGATGCAAGAGCAATGCAAAACCTAAATGAGATTTATCAAGCCATGCAAGGCCACCTTGGGTGGCTCTGCATGACTTTATAAATCTAGAGTAACACAAGGCAGCGCATATCGCTGCCTTTCATTACTCTGCAGCTGGAAGGCGTGCCATGGGTGGAGCATGGGTGTTGCCTCACATGCATTCATGCATTCTGACACATTCCCAGATTTACCAACACTTGCAGACATGGGAATGCTTCAAAATGTGTCATTTGACAGCTCAGCATGGATAGCACTTTGCTAACCCCATGCTTAAAGATTTTGCTGTATGAATGGCAAAAGGATGCGTCCCTTTCTAGCTCGGCGTCAATAGCACTGTGCTAATCCTATGCTTAAAAAGTTTGCTAGAAAAACAGACATTTGAGGTGAGCAGATTCAGTGTCACCGGTGTTGTTGGGTGTTCTATATAGAGCTGCTCATCACCTAAATTTGGGAACTACCCAGAGTGCTCTGCTTCCTATTTTCCATCATTTATTTGGTACTCTAAGCCTTAAAGGGTATTGTTTCGATATATATATACTCGCTCAAACTGAGGCAGCGACAACGAGGACAGGTAAGCGGCTGTACTGTGAGGCTGCAGCTTCCCCCCTTACCTCATTCCTTGTACGTGCTTAAGCTGCATGGGGAGCATCAGCCGCGGCTGCGGAGTTACCCTGGACCAACCCCTGCCACACTGCAGCTTCCAGAGTTCACATAGGCTACAGCAGCCGAAGCGTGCGATCAGGTTAGGAGGGAGAGAGTCTCACTCCTACCAACAGCAACAATTACCATACCAGAATGGCCAGTGAATTTTTGAAGGGGCGTGAGGCCTCAGCAAAAGAAATTTTTACCAGCATTAAGGACACCGCAATAACAAGCACAGTACAGACCCATCTATCAGAGACACCAGCCATAGGCATAAAAAAGAGAGGCAAGAAGACAGGTTGCTACTTGACCCGATCACCGAGAAACCGACCTCCACAATATATCTTAAATTAATTAACAACGTACCGGATCCCCTGACTACCCTCCGAGATGCCTGGGACAGTGACCTCGGCAGCAGAGACAACGAGGACTGGCAGAGCCCTAGGGAGATCACAAATGAGCCCTAGGTTTAGATTAATTCAGCTAAAGATTCGACACCGCACCTACTACCCTCACACACACCTTCATACATGGGGCAAGATCCCATTGGCACAGTGTGTTAAGGGATGTCAGCCAGAGGGTACGTTTCTGCATATCCTATGGGAATGCCCTGAGATAGTCCGCTTCTGGACAAACGTTACTGTTGTTATGTCTGAGGTGGTGGGAGAAACGGTTCAGCTGGAGCCGAAGTGGCTTCTGCAGATGATAAAGGGCGAAATTGACTGGTCCAGATATGTGGGGATATGATTGGCCCTGGCTGCCGGGATTGCGTAGCATATCATTGCTAGGGGTGGGGGGCGTCGGCACCTCCGTTGCTGGAGGATTGAAAACATGATCTGGACTGTTGCCAACGTGCCAAAGAAACTGTATATAAAAGCAGGAGCTTTGCCAAGAAATGGGAAACAGTGTGGGCTCCAAGGCGAAAGTACAGAGAACTAGGGGTGGGCACTTAGATGCTGGTGGCATGAGTAATGTGATATTGTCTGTCTTCTCCCTCATATCTAATCCGCTTCTGATTACTGGGGTCTCTCCATGTATGGACTTTTGGTATTGTTTTGTACTGTATGGTCTCTCGAGCTTTGTTAATAAAAAGATTTTCAAAAAGAGAGCAACATCCTGGAACGACTGCAGAAGAAAGAGATAAGTCGGTGGTGGGAGGCAACCTCCCTCCAAAACTTGCAGTGATATTATCAATGATGTCATAAAAGATGTCATGAGTGATGTAATATGTGGGGTAATTAGCAGTGCATGGCGAGGGCATGAGTTATCTTAGGGCACAAGTTATAGTTACTTGAGATAATTATACCTGCTTAATTTCTATGGTTTTCTGTGTGTAAAATTTGAACCTAAATATAATGTCCCTGTAACCTTTGTTTTCTCCAGTGAAATTCTATTTCCTAACTATAACATCCCTGTAACCTCTGTTTTCTTTGTGAATTTCACCATTTTATTAAATATAAATTACGCTATGATTTGACCCATAAGTTTAATTTACTAATATACATTTTTACAATTTTATAAATACAGTTTATTCACACATTCGTTATTATTATATATTTTAATACTAAATGTTATAAAAATTAAGGTAAGAGTAACTTATGTAGTCTTTCTATAAATGCAATGTACCAAGTCTTTCTATTTTTAAAATTAATTTTATGGATCCACGGATCTGTCATGAATCCTGAGACAAATATGGAGTCCACCGGTTAAATTGCACACATGAAATACTAAAGCAACAACACATTTAATATAAACATATGCTATTGACATTTTAATAAGTGCACCACTGCCTGTGTGTGGGTGTGTGAATTGCTGTGAAAGTAACTGTGTGGGTGTGTGAGTGGCTAAATGTGTGTGTGTGTGAGTGGCTGTGACAGTATTAACGTGGGTGTGGGAGTGGCTATGTAGGTGTGTGAGTAGGTATGTGAATGGCTGTGTGGATGGTTTTAAGGGTCTGTGAGTGGGTGTGTGAGTGGCTGTACGGGTTGGTGAGTAGTTTTGTGGATATGGAAGTGGTTGTGTGAGTGGGTATGAGAGTCACTGTGTGGGTCTGTGAATGGGTGTGTGAGTGGAATGGTAGGTCTTTGTGGGGTTGTATGGGTGTGTGAGTGTTTGAGTAGGTGTGTTGGTCTCTGTTTAGATGTATGTGTTTTTTAATTGGACTCTGGAGCCACGAATCCACCCGAATCCGTGAGGATCCAGGCAGATCCTCATGCGCTAAAAAGCAGACATTTTTGGACAATTTCTAGCCCATGAGGGTTCCCTCACAGATCCCTCCTTCAGTTCCATGGGGTCAGGGTACCTCTACCTGACCCCTACTATGAATTTTACATTTTATTTTTCCCCCAGAGAACCATGTCCCAAGGCACAAGATGGCGGCCGCAACTTTCCTCTCAGGTTGCAGCCGACCAATAACGGCATTGCTGTTGGCGCGTGGATCCTGGATCCACCCGGACCTACTCCATCTATAATCACCAAACCTTGATAGAGGATTCCCATGAACTGGACGCATGTGTGCAGAAAGTGTAGATTGTTCCGAGCTCCTCAATCATATGGCATTGAAGACATAGTTATTGTCCATTGTACAGCTTGACTGGCTCGAGGAGATGGTGCTTGCAGGGGGCATTTCTGTCATAAATCACAGACAATTTTATATGAGAACCTGAAAGGCATATGGCGTCAAAGAAATATGTCCATTTCAAAAACTACCTGGGAAAGTTACTCTTCAGACACTATTTGGAATATTCCATCCATACATAATTTAAGAAACAAATGCATGCCTAGACTCGTACAGTAGACACGATCTTTCCTTTCACTGAACAAAAACAAATTCCAGAATAGGCCTTCATATGGGTAATCAAGGAAAGTATTGATTGACTTCTTGAGAACTGCATTTCTGCCAACAAATATTATAGCCATACAAGAATCAAAATCCTGCAATATCTGCTGGGATCAGGAAAGACACAAGAAGTGGGTGCATCTTATAAGTCTCTCAATGATAGTTCGCCTATTGAATCAAAATTGTTGGTCTTCTTTATTGGTACTTCAGAAATAGTCTGTGGGATACATCAGAACTTCTACACGTTTCCATTTGGAAAGAACTATCACTGTACTTCTACCTCTCCATAACTTCATGTTGTTGTATGGTTCCTACTATTCAGTAGGTCTGTGCGTTTGGACAAAATTAGCATCAAAACTGTGGGTACTATGTCGACATGTGCCATCAAAATATGTTGACCTACTTGCTGGCTAGCTCGCAGTGTGCCATCTGGACTCCTAACCCTCACAGGGTACCTGATGATGTCTGCAACCTCAGAACATGACAACCCTAATTCCCCCAAGGAAATCGTGGAAACAGATCTACCCTTTTGTTGTTATCTCAGGGAGACACACTAAGGGGCTCATTAGGATGGCGGACGGAAGGACTTCCGCCGTCCTGGAGTAGGCGGAAAAAGCCCTTTTCCGTCCGCCTGCCGCGGACAGTCCGACCGCCATATTAGGATGGGAAAAACTGTCAAAACTCCGTACGCGGCGGAAGAGAACGCACCGCCGCGGAACTACACCCGACCCCGCGGCGGACGTAACCAATCCTGAGACACCGCCGTACGGAATGACGTCTCCGACCGTGCCCCAAATCACGATGGCGGTAAACACACATAAAACCACTGCGGAAAAACAACCTGCCTGAACACGGCGGATTCCCCACAGCGAAGATACAACACATTGCAGAGATACCCACCACAAGCAGCTCGCCCACATGGACCCAGCGCTACACGCATTTCCGATACTCTTTGCGATCCTCCACCAGCAATTCATGGACCATCATCGACGACGACGCAGGTACGCTACACACCATTCACTGTCGGAAGGGGAGTACCTGGCAGAGCTGTGACGTTGGGAGGGGGAGTGTCATGTCACAGGAAATACATTGACGAACGCACCAAAATATACACAATTGAAGTACACAACCAGGATTGACAGCGACAAACCACAAAACATGATTTATTAGCTTTATTCAACATAATAGTTGCATATCAGAAAATCTAAGAGCGTGGGCATTGTGCCCAACAGAGCAGGTACATCATTGGCAGCACGTGAGAGGGCAGAATGCAGTATCAGAACAGCAACAGGGCATTGTGGACAACAGAGCAGGTACATCAGAGGCAGCACATGAGAGGGCAGAATGCATTATCAGAACAGCAACAGGGCATTGTGGACAACAGAGCAGGTACATCAGAGGCAGCACGTGAGAGGGCAGGATGCATTATCAGAACAGCAACAGGGCATTGTGCCCAACAGAGCAGGTACATCATTGGCAGCACGTGAGAGGGCAGAATGCAGTATCAGAACAGCACCAGGGCATTGTGCCCAACAGAGCAGGTACATCAGAGGCAGCACGTGAGAGGGCAGAATGCAGTATCAGAACAGCAACAGGGCATAGTGGACAACAGAGCAGGTACATCATTGGCAGCATGTGAGAGGGCAGAATGCAGTATCAGAACAGCAACAGGGCATTGTGGACAACAGAGCAGGTACATCAGAGGCAGCACGTGAGAGGGGCTAAGTGCATCAACAGTCCATTGCACTGGAGAGGTCCATCAGAGGCAGCACGTGAGAGGGGCTAAGTGCATCAACGGTCCATTGCACTGGACAGGTCCATCAGAGGCAGCACGTGAGAGGGGCTAAGTGCATCAACAGTCCATTGCACTGGACAGGTCCATCAGAGGCAGCACGTGAGAGGGCAGAATGCAGTATCAGAACAGCAACAGGGCATTGTGGACAACAGAGCAGGTACATCAGAGGCAGCACGTGAGAGGGGCTAAGTGCATCAACAGTCCATTGCACTGGAGAGGTCCATCAGAGGCAGCACGTGAGAGGGGCTAAGTGCATCAACAGTCCATTGCACTGGACAGGTCCATCAGAGGCAGCACGTGAGAGGGGCTAAGTGCATCAACAGTCCATTGCACTGGACAGGTCCATCAGAGGCAGCACGTGAGAGGGCAGAATGCAGTATCAGAACAGCAACAGGGCATTGTGGACAACAGAGCAGGTACATCATTGGCAGCAAGTGAGAGGGCAGAATGCAGTATCAGAACAGCAACAGGGCATTGTGGACAACAGAGCAGGTACATCATTGGCAGCACGTGAGAGGGCAGAATGCAGTATCAGAACAGCAACAGGGCATTGTGGACAACAGAGCAGGTACATCAGAGGCAGTAAACGAGAGGGCAGAATGCAGTATCAGAACAGCAACAGGGCAGTGTGCCCAACAGAGCAGGTACATCATTGGCAGCACGTGAGAGTGCAGAATGCAGTATCAGAACTGCAACAGGGCATTGTGGACAACAGAGCAGGTCCATCAGAGGCAGCACGTGAGAGGGGCTAAGTGCATCAACAGTCCATTGCACTGGACAGGTCCATCAGAGGCAGCACGTGAGAGGGCAGAATGCAGTATCAGAACAGCAACAGGGCATTGTGGACAACAGAGCAGGTACATCATTGGCAGCAAGTGAGAGGGCAGAATGCAGTATCAGAACAGCAACAGGGCATTGTGGACAACAGAGCAGGTACATCATTGGCAGCACGTGAGAGGGCAGAATGCAGTATCAGAACAGCAACAGGGCGACCCACTTGTGGGACACCCCCGCGCCGCACGGCCACCAGCTGCTGCGTGTGTCTCCCTCTGCCTGCCCTCTGCCTCGCCGCCGGCCTCGCTGACGCCGTGGTCGCCCCCCTCTGGTTTACCAGTTGTTTTGCCTGATATTTGTGCTTGTTTATTTTTGCCGTCTGCTCGTTTATTTAGCTGTTTTTCTTTGTTTTGCCCATAATTTGTGCCTGCATTTCCTTCTGCCGTAACTCCGTTTTTCCTTCTGTTTCCTTCGTTTTGCCCTCCATTTGTGCCTGTTAATTTAATTTGCATCCTCTGTGCCGTGTCCAGTTTCCTTCCTGATTGCCCGCCTACCTCGCCGCCCTCCGCTCTCGCTTCCCGCCACCGCCATTGGCCCCGCCCCTTTTCTCTTCTGTTCGCTCCCCGCTCCCGCCTCCCAGCTGCTCCGCCCACCCGCGCACTTCGCCTTAAATGGCGACCGTGCGAACGCGCAGCGGTCACGCGCAGCGGGCGCGCCGATTGTGCGCCGAAGGCGCGCCAAAGGTAAGCCCGTCTGCGCCCGTCCGCGCCTGGACCGCGCCCAGGGCCAGGACCCCTGGCCCACGAAGACCCCGACCTACCCGCCTGACGTACTCCGCCGCAACCCTCATCGCACTCAACACCGGCCGACTTCCAGACTGCCACCAAGCCACTCCACGACGCACAAACGGACCTTTCAGCTGCCACGCCTGCAAGTTCACCTGCACCCGGACCTGCCCCGCACCAGCACCCGCCAAGTCGAACACCAGCAGCACCCACCTCAAGTGCATCCTGCTCAACACCCGCTCCGTCCACAGACACGCCATCGAACTCTGGAACCTCCTAGACACCACAGCCCCTGACGTTGCCTTCCTCACGGAGACCTGGATGAACGCCTCGTCAGCTCCTGACATCGCCATCGCCATCCCAGAGGGCTACAAGATCGTCCGGAGGGACCGAAACGCCAACCAGATGGGAGGAGGCATCGCCATCATCCACAGGAGCACCATCCGTCTTACGACCAGCATCGACAACACTCTGACCAGCGCCGAACACCTGCATTTCCAGATCCACACCAACCCGAACACCACCCTCAGAGGCACCCTGATCTACCGACCCCCTGGACCACGCACGCAATTCAGCGAGGACATCGCCGACTTCGTCAGCCCGCATGCCCTCCCCTCCGCCGACTACATCCTCCTCGGGGACCTCAACTTCCACCTGGAGAACAACAACGACCGCAACACCAGCACCCTGCTCGACAACCTCGCCAACCTGGGACTCAAGCAACTGGTGTCCACCACCACCCACCTCGCCGGACACACACTCGACGCAGTCTTCTCTTCCAGCACAGACATCGACTTCAGCCACGCCACAGAGCTTCAATGGACGGACCACAGCTGCGTCCACTTCACCTTCAAGAGAACAACGACCCACCAACACCAGCAACAGGCCGCCCGCAGAAGCTGGAACAAGATCACGGCAGACCAGCTCGCCACCTCCCTGAGCCAGCACCCTCCTGCCAGCTCAGCGAACCCCAGCCAGGCCGCCGACAACCTCACGAAGTGGATCAGCAACTGCGCGGACGAACTCGCCCCACTGAGGACCCCGCCTAGCAGACCCGGCAGCAAGAAGGCCCCATGGTTCACCGACGAACTCAAGAGCTCCAAGAAGAACTGCCGAGCCCTCGAGAAAGTCTGGAGAAGGGAACCGACACCAGACAACAGGACCTCCTTCAAACTTGCCACCCGGAAACACCACCAGCTGATCCGCGCCGCCAAGAAAACAGCATTCAAGGACCGGTTGGACAACAACGCACACAACTGCAAGGAACTCTTCAACATCGTGAAAGAGCTTTCCAACCCCAGCGCAGGAAACAACGACATCACCCCATCGCAAGACCTCTGCAACTCCCTCGCTTCATACTTCCACAACAAGATCGCGGACATACACAACAGCTTCAACAACCAACCAACGCACACCAGGACCGAACAACCACCCCCCACCACCACCCTCCACGCCTGGACCCCGATCAGCACCGAAGACACCATCCGCACGATGAACTCCATCCACTCCGGATCACCGACCGACCCCTGCCCTCACCACGTCTTCAACAAGGCCGACGCTGTCATCGCACCCCACCTGCGAGACATCATCAACACATCCTTCGACACCACCATCTTCCCGGAGAGCTGGAAGCACGCCGAACTCAGCGCTCTACTCAAGAAACCAACAGCGGACCCCACCGACCTCAAGAATTACCGCCCCATCTCGCTCCTCCCGTTTCCAGCCAAAGTCATCGAGAAGACCGTCAACAAGCAGATGGCCGCCTTCCTCGAGACGAACGGATCCCTCGACCCCTCACAGTCCGGCTTCCGAGCCAATCACAGCACCGAGACCGCCCTCATCACCGCCACCGATGACATCCGAACCCTGATGGACAATGGAGAAACAGCGGCCCTCATCCTCCTAGACCTCTCCGCGGCTTTCGACACGGTCTGCCACCGCACCCTAGTGCAGCGTCTCAACAACGCCGGAATCCAGGGGAAGGCACTGGAATGGATCATCTCCTTCCTCGACGGAAGAACACAGAGAGTCCGCCTACCACCGTACAAGTCAGAGGCCTCCGAAGTCATCTGCGGCGTCCCCCAAGGATCATCTCTGAGCCCCACCCTCTTCAACGTCTACATGAGCCCCCTCGCGGCCATCGTACGCAAACACAACCTCAGCATAATCTCCTACGCCGACGATACCCAGCTGATCCTCTCCCTGACGAACGACCCCGCCGCCGCCAGAGCCAACCTGCACGAAGGGATGAAAGAGGTAGCCGAGTGGATGACGACCAGCCGCCTGAAACTGAACTCAGACAAGACGGAGGTCCTCATCCTGGGCTCCTCGCCCTCCGCCTGTGACGACTCCTGGTGGCCCCCCGCCCTGGGCACCGCACCCAAACCGACAGACCATGCACGCAACCTGGGCTTCATCCTGGACTCCTCCCTCTCCATGACCAGGCAAGTCAACAACGTCTCCTCGGCGTGCTTCAACATCCTACGCATGCTACGGAAGATCTTCTGGTGGATCCCCACCGAGACCAGGAAGACCGTCACCCAGGCCCTCGTCACCAGCCGACTGGACTACGGCAACGCCCTCTACGCCGGGACCACCGCCAAGCTCCAGAAGAGACTCCAGCGAATCCAGAACGCCTCAGCCAGACTCATCCTCGACATCCCACGAACCAGCCACATCTCCGGACATCTGAGAGACCTTCACTGGCTCCCCGTCAACAAAAGAATCACCTTCCGCCTCCTCACCCACGCACACAAAGCCCTACACGACCAAGGCCCGAGCTACCTCAACAGCCGAGTCAACTTCTACGCTCCCAAACGCCACCTCCGATCAGCCAACCACGCCCTCGCCGCCGTCCCCCGCATCCGAAGAGCGACTACAGGAGGAAGGTCCTTCTCCTACCTGGCCGCCAAGACCTGGAACTCCCTCCCGACCGACCTGCGCCTGACCCAAGACCACCTCTCCTTCAGGAAGAAGCTGAAGACCTGGCTGTTCGAGCAGTAGCGGCACCCCCCCGCCCCCCAGCGCCTTGAGACCCTACGGGTAGGTAGCGCGCTCTATAAGTGCCAATGATTGATTGATTGTGGACAACAGAGCAGGTACATCAGAGGCAGCACATGAGAGGGGCTAAGTGCATCAACAGTCTATTGCACTGGACAGGTCCATCAGAGGCAGCACATGAGAGGGGCTAAGTGCATCAACAGTCCATTGCACTGGACAGGTCCATCAGAGGCAGCACGTGAGAGGGGCTAAGTGCATCAACAGTCCATTGCACTGGACAGGTCCATCAGAGGCAGCACGTGAGAGGGCAGAATGCAGTATCAGAACAGCACCAGGGCATTGTGCCCAACAGAGCAGGTACATCATTGGCAGCACGTGAGAGGGCAGAATGCAGTATCAGAACAGCAACAGGGCATTGTGGACAACAGAGCAGGTACATCAGAGGCAGTAAACGAGAGGGCAGAATGCAGTATCAGAACAGCAACAGGGCATTGTGCCCAATACAGCAGGTACATCATTGGCAGCACGTGAGAGGGCAGAATGCAGTATCAGAACAGCAACAGGGCATTGTGGACAACAGAGCAGCTACATCAGAGGCAGCACATGAGAGGGCAGAATGCAGTATCAGAACAGCAACAGGGCATTGTGGACAACATAGCAGGTACATCATTGGCGGCACGTGAGAGGGCAGAATGCAGTATCAGAACAGCAACAGGGCATTGTGCCCAACAGAGCAGGTACATCATTGGCAGCACGTGAGAGGGCAGAATGCAGTATCAGAACAGCAACAGGGCATTGTGGACAACAGAGCAGGTACATCAGAGGCAGCATGTGAGAGGGCAGAATGCAGTATCAGAACAGCAACAGGGCATTGTGGACAACAGAGCAGGTACATCATTGGCAGCACGTGAGAGGGCAGAATGCAGTATCAGAACAGCAACAGGGCATTGTGGACAACAGAGCAGGTCCATCAGAGGCAGCACGTGAGAGGGGCTAAGTGCATCAACAGTCCATTGCACTGGACAGGTCCATCAGAGGCAGCACGTGAGAGGGGCTAAGTGCATCAACAGTCCATTGCACTGGACAGGTCCATCAGAGGCAGCACGTGAGAGGGCAGAACTCAGTATCAGAACAGCACCAGGGCATTGTGCCCAACAGAGTAGGTACAACATTGGCAGCACGTGAGAGGGCAGAATGAAGTATCAGAACAGCAACAGGGCATTGTGGACAACAGAGCAGGTACATCAGAGGCAGCACATGAGAGGGCAGAATGCATTATCAGAACAGCAACAGGGCATTGTGCCCAACAGAGCAGGTACATCATTGGCAGCACGTGAGAGGGCAGAATGCAGTATCAGAACAGCAACAGGGCATTGTGCCCAACAGAACAGGTCCATCAGAGGCAGCACGTGAGAGGGGCTAAGTGCATCAACAGTCCATTGCACTGGACAGGTCCATCAGAGGCAGCACGTGAGAGGGCAGAATGCAGTATCAGAACAGCACCAGGGCATTGTGCCCAACAGAGCAGGTACATCATTGGCAGCACGTGAGACGGCAGAATGCAGTATCAGAACAGCAACAGGGCATTGTGCCCAACAGAGCAGGTACATCATTGGCAGTAAACGAGATGGCAGAATGCAGTATCAGAACAGCAACAGGGCATTGTGGACAACAGAGCAGGTACATCAGAGGCAGTAAACGAGAGGGCAGAATGCAGTATCAGAACAGCAACAGGGCATTGTGCCCAACACAGCAGGTACATCATTGGCAGCACGTGAGAGGGCAGAATGCAGTATCAGAACAGCAACAGGGCATTGTGGACAACAGAGCAGCTACATCAGAGGCAGCACATGAGAGGGCAGAATGCAGTATCAGAACAGCAACAGGGCATTGTGCCCAACAGAGCAGTTACATCATTGGCAGCACGTGAGAGGGCAGAATGCAGTATCAGAACAGCAACAGGGCATTGTGCCCAACAGAGCAGGTACATCATTGGCAGTAAACGAGATGGCAGAATGCAGTATCAGAACAGCAACAGGGCATTGTGGACAACAGAGCAGCTACATCAGAGGCAGCACATGAGAGGGCAGAATGCAGTATCAGAACAGCAACAGGGCATTGTGCCCAACAGAGCAGTTACATCATTGGCAGCACGTGAGAGGGCAGAAAGCAGTATCAGAACAGCACCAGGGCATTGTGCCCAACAGAGCAGGTACATCATTGGCAGTAAACGAGATGGCAGAATGCAGTATCAGAACAGCAACAGGGCATTGTGGACAACAGAGCAGGTACATCAGAGGCAGTAAACGAGAGGGCAGAATGCAGTATCAGAACAGCAACAGGGCATTGTGCCCAACACAGCAGGTACATCATTGGCAGCACGTGAGAGGGCAGAATGCAGTATCAGAACAGCAACAGGGCATTGTGGACAACAGAGCAGCTACATCAGAGGCAGCACATGAGAGGGCAGAATGCAGTATCAGAACAGCAACAGGGCATTGTGCCCAACAGAGCAGTTACATCATTGGCAGCACGTGAGAGGGCAGAATGCAGTATCAGAACAGCAACAGGGCATTGTGCCCAACACAGCAGGTACATCATTGGCAGCACGTGAGAGGGGCTAAGTGCATCAACAGTCCATTGCACTGGACAGGTCCATCAGAGGCAGCACGTGAGAGGGGCTAAGTGCATCAACAGTCCATTGCACTGGACAGGTCCATCAGAGGCAGCACGTGAGAGGGCAGAATGCAGTATCAGAACAGCACCAGGGCATTGTGCCCAACAGAGCAGGTACATCATTGGCAGCACGTGAGAGGGCAGAATGCAGTATCAGAACAGCAACAGGGCATTGTGGACAACAGAGCAGGTCCATCAGAGGCAGCACGTGAGAGGGGCTAAGTGCATCAACAGTCCATTGCACTGGACAGGTCCATCAGAGGCAGCACGTGAGAGGGCAGAATGCAGTATCAGAACAGCACCAGGGCATTGTGCCCAACAGAGCAGGTACATCATTGGCAGCACGTGAGACGGCAGAATGCAGTATCAGAACAGCAACAGGGCATTGTGCCCAACAGAGCAGGTACATCATTGGCAGTAAACGAGATGGCAGAATGCAGTATCAGAACAGCAACAGGGCATTGTGGACAACAGAGCAGGTACATCATTGGCTAGCCAAGAACGTGTGTCAAGCGACCCGTCACAAGGAGATTAACAAAACATAGGTGGTTACATTCGTCAATCTACACACAAACTTAAATGACATGTGACTGATGGCAACTAGACCTCACACCACAGAATCTGGTGGACTGCTTGAACAACTCGCCTCGGACACACCGCCAGCACCAGCACCAGGAGTGTGAGACACAGCCACCGATCTACTCACTGACACATGTGCCATAGACCCAGACACACCGCCAGCACCAGCACCAGGAGTGTGAGACACAGCCACCGATCTACTCACTGACACATGTGCCATAGACCCAGACACACCGCCAGCACTAGAAACAGGAGTGTGAGACACAGCCACCGATCTACTCACTGACACATGTGCCATAGACCCAGACACACCGCCAGCAGTAGAAACAGGAGTGTGAGACACAGCC
This sequence comes from Lissotriton helveticus, assembly GCF_964261635.1. Classification (NCBI taxonomy): domain Eukaryota; kingdom Metazoa; phylum Chordata; class Amphibia; order Caudata; family Salamandridae; genus Lissotriton; species Lissotriton helveticus. The sequence goes on from NC_136065.1 coordinate 1,053,936,897, forward strand.
ACAGCTGTGGTGACTGACACATGTGCCATAGACCCAGACACACCCCCAGCACCAGCACCAGGAGTGTGAGACACAGCCACCGATCTACACACTGACACATGAGCCCTAGACCCAGACACACTTGCCGGACATGTCCCTGTACACTGACCAACAAATACCATGCCTGCACCTGACACATGTGAGTGAACAGCAGCTGAGCCACTAGGACCACTGAAATGGTGAGCCACAGGGCTGTATGGGCCAGGAGGCAGGGTGGCTCTGGGAGCTGTGGACAGCTGTACTGGAGCGACATTGGGGTGTTCAGGTCTCACTGGTGTGTGTCTCCGTTTCTTTGTGAAACGTAGGGGTACCCCGGACATGCCTGGACTGGTAAGTGGAGTGGCATCACCAGACATCAAAGGTGAATCATGTGCTTGTGGTGGTCTGCTCTCTGGGGACGTGCTGGACCCTGCCTGCCGTTTGCTGTGGGCCTGCCTTCTGCCCTCTGCATCATGTGTAATGGGTGATGCAACAACAGTGTACTCCTTCCTCTGCTAAGTGGGCCGTGGATGGGAGTAGAGGTATGGGGGGACTCGACCGCTGATACATGTGTTGTACGTTCCTTAAACATCATCCTCAGTGCAGCCAGGGGTGAAATATGGCTGTCCTTGATGGTGCTCGTGTCCATGGGAGAACCCTTGGCCATGGGATGTGCCTTGGACGTCGGAGGTGTCCTGTCCCTGGAATGGCCCTGATCCCTTTCCGGTGCTCTGTCCCTGGGTGCAGACATGTCCATTGTAGTGTCCCTCTCCTTTGAAGCTACCCTGCTCTTGGGAGGTGCCCTCACCTTGGTACTGTCCTTGTCCTTGGGAGTGTCCCTGCTCTTGGGAGGTGGCCTTACCTTGGTACTGTCCTTGTCCTTGGGAGTGTCCCGCTCTTGGGAGGTGGCCTTTCCTTGGTACTGTCCTTGTCCCTGGGAGTCTCCCTGCTCTTGGGAGGTGGCCTTTCCTTGCTACTGTCCTTGTCCCTGGGAGTCTCCCTGCTCTTGGGAGGTGGCCTTTCCTTGCTACTGTCCTTGTCCGTGGGAGTCTCCCTGCTCTTGGGAGGTGGCCTTTCCTTGCTACTGTCCTTGTCCCTGGGAGTCTCCCTGCTCTTGGGAGGTGGCCTTTCCTTGCTACTGTCCTTGTCCCTGGGAGTCTCCCTGCTCTTGGGAGGTGGCCTTTCCTTGCTACTGTCCCTGTCCTTGGGAGTGTCCCTGCTCTTGGGAGGTGGCCTTTCCTTGCTACTGTCCTTGTCCCTGGGAGTCTCCCTGCTCTTGGGAGGTGGCCTTGGCTTGGGAGTCATGTTGGTGGGGGATGGCTGTGTAGCATGTGAATCCATTTCCATACACACCCCTCCATGATCATGTCTGTCAACTCCAGTGTTGGACACGTCGTCTTCGGATAAAGAGATCACATGCTCATGGGATGGTGTCTGTGCCCTCCGTGCCCTGCCTTGCTGCCTGTGGCTGCTCCTAGTGTAATAACCAGAATAAGAGGCCTGGTCTGAAGACTCACTCTCCCCTGTAACATCAAGTGGCGTGGATGGTTGTACAGAAGTAGCACCCTGTCTATGCGACTGTACAATGGCTGAGGACACAGTGTTTGCCAATGACTGAACTGTTCTTTGGAGACCAGCAACATCGCCATGCATCCCCTCCATGAATGCCACCACCTGCCCCAACTTCCTATCGTGGTCTTGGAATGCATTGATCATGTTGGTCTGCCCTACACACAGCTGTCGCAGCAGATCAACAGCCTCTGCACAAAGTGCACTTTGTGTCACTGGGGTAGGGGCGGCGGTTCCTGCACCGAAGGCAACTCTGCTCCCCCTCCTCTGGCGAGCACGAGCAGTACATGTTGCAGTGGGTGGCAGTGTGGGCCCTGTGTGCTGTGTCCCGACTGAAGGTGTCGATTGCCCACTCCCTGTCTGTGCCAACGGTGCGGACTCACCAACACTTTCTGAGGATGAGGGCGATGGTGTTTCCATATGCGAGTCCTCAGGGACGGTCCTTTCCCCCTCTCCGGGGCTGCCCTCTCCAGTGTCAGTCTGCGTGTGTGCGACCTCTGATTCGGAAGCATTGCCACCACTCATCTCCGTCGTCTGCGGGTCAGTGCCCTCTGCCAAAGCTGAAATAGAGAGAAACGTGGTGTGAGTAAGTGCCACACACACGTACTGAAGGACAACAGATCTAGGATTGAATGACATACATTGTACATGTAGCACACATCCTGCACACGTCCCACCCCTACTATCTGCACACATGTCATGCCATGGGACCACAGACCTCAACGGCATGTCCTGGAACCCTCAACTACCAAGCAAGTGGGCTGTCCACCTGGCGGACATGGATGCCAACGCCTACTCCGCTAATGGCACCAGCATGGTATATCTGCTAAACATACGCACCACGGAAGCCACTACTGTGTCCGAGCAGCAATACATGCATTGCAGGCCCAAGTAACATACACGTACAATCTTCTTACCGCTACTTTGCTGTGATTCCCCACCCAGCTGGGCGGACAGGTCAGGATGCGTCACAGCAATGATACGGTGCATAAGAGGGGTCATGGTGCGGCGGGCCAGACGTGTAGATCTTGGAATCATCCCCAGTGTCATCTCCGCCACATTCTTGCTAAGCCTGGAGATGTCGTCCCAGCGCTTGTGGCAGTGTGTGTGTCGTCTATTGAACCCCTCCACTGCCCGTACATCACGTGCTATCGTCCTCCACACGGCCTTGCGAACGTGCAGCTTTACCTGCCATGATGGGAGACAAGAGGGTAACGTAAGTGGACAGTATGACATGCACAAACATCGCAGGAACACGATTCAACATGCAGCCATGCTCAGCACTACACATGTAAAGGTCCCACAGCACACTGGCAGGCCTGCAGAAGACAGGAGCCACCGAACACCTCATGACCAACAACATGTACACCACTGTACTTACCACCTGTCCGGGTGCACCGTAGAGCCGTTGGTAGTGGCTGAGCACACCGTCCACAAGGACATCCAGCTCCGCTGCGGTGAAGGGACGCGACCGGCTCTCTCGCACTCCCTCCATGTCAAGGTCCCGGACTGTGGCCCAACAGCAGCAGCCGTAGGTCAGCTCAGCAGCAGCAGGTCGAGGTGATGGTCACAGGCAGCAGCCGTAGGTCAGCTCAGCAGCAGCAGGTCGAGGTGATGGTCACAGGCAGCAGCCGTAGGTCAGCTCAGCAGCAGCAGGTCGAGGTGATGGTCACAGGCAGCACTGGATCGAAGCAGTGAATGTGTGCTTCTGAAAGTCACACATATATAGGGACCAGAGCCCATGTCAGTGGCACACGTGGCCAGCTATTGGTTCCCCCTGGATGCCTCATTCGAAAAGGCCCAATGACAGGCCCTGGTGTGGCGGTGCACTGTTTCCGCCATTGTCGATGGCGCATACGCGCCCCGCGTGACCTTTTCCCATTCGCTGCCTGTGCACGTGCCGTCACGGACACACATCGGCAACCGCAAGTGCGCACTTCCGCGACGGTTGCATCTTTTGCAACAATGTTCAATCAGTGGCGCCACCATGGCGGTGCACGCCTTCCGCGGGGGAGGTGCAGGCCAACATATCCTTCTGATGTTGTCAATGGAGATGGCAGTTCATGACCCCCCTTACAGTCACGTTGCATCATCCACAGTACACCGTCCCTGGCAGGCATGTCACCCACCGCCGGGCCGGCCCGGTCAGCCACCGCCGTGCCGGCCCGGTGTTGTAAATAGCGTTGTCCATTCCGTCTGTTTTCTCTGTTTCTTATGTGGAACTTTAGTGTGTTCCTAAAGTCATGATTCTACTTAGGAATTGTTATGTTGGCAGTTGGTGCTCTGCTTGTTTATTTCTGTGCTGCGAATGAACCTAACATGTACAAGTTCCACCTGCGTGATTCATCTATACAAGTTAACTACACCCGGTCACCCACCGCCGTGCCTGGCCCGGTGCACAACTGCCGGGCCGGCCCGGTGCACAACCGCCGGGCTGGCCCGGTCACCCACGGTGGGTGACCGGCCTGGCCCGGCGGTGGGTGACCGGGCCGGCGGTGGGTGATCGGGCCGGGCCGGCGGTGGGTGACCGGCCTGGCCCAGCGGTGGGTGACCGGGCCGGGCCGGCGGTGGGTGACCGGGCCGGCGGTGGGTGACAGGGCTGGGCCGGCGGTGGGTGACAGAGCCGGGCCGGCGGTGGGTGACAGGGCCTGGCCGGCGGTGGGTGACAGGGCCGGGCTGGCGGTGGGTGAGCGGGCCGGGCCGGCGGTGGGTGACAGGGGCGGGCCGGCGGTGGGTGACAGGGCCGGGGCGGCGGTGGGTGACAGGGCCGGGCCGGCGGTGGGTGACAGGGCCGGGCCGGCGGTGGGTGACAGGGCCGGGCTGGCGGTGGGTGACAGGGCCGGGCCGGCGGCACCTCCCCCGCGTAAGGCGTGCGCAGCCATGGTGGCGCCACTGATTGAACATTGTTGCAAGAGAAGCATCCGTCCCGGAAGCTTGCACATGCGGTTGACGATGTGTGACCGTGACGGTCCGTGCACAGGCAGCCAATGGGAAGAGTGAACGCGGGGCGCGTATGCCCATTTGGAAATCGCGAAAGCTGTGCACCGCCATGGCGGCGCCAATGTTGTTATTATTTGGACCGCTGCACCGTGCTGTATAGTCCGCTCTTGCGTTATGAGGGTTGTGACCGTGCTGGCAAAACTGCATATGTCATGCACTATGTCATGTGTGTTCATACTATGCCCATTGATGTGCACACAATGTGCTACACATGTGCATGTCGACGTGTTGACGTCTTGTATTTCCCTACACACGTTTCAAATACTTCACATCTACACAGTACATCAGGCCTGTCTCGCCACATTCTGAATCTGTTGTCAGTGTGTAGTTAATGTGTGCTAATAACAATGGTGGGGGTCCACATGCATTCTGTGTATGCGTATGTGTGTTGCCTGTTTGACCATACATGTAATGAGCGGATGCTCACCATTGTCTGTGTTGTCATTGGTGCATGATGACATGGAGTGTGTGTAGCATTATTGTGTTGTGTTTGCACGTGCATGTGTGTCTGTGATGTGGCTTCTACAAAATTGGGTCCTAACATGTCTTCTTGGCAGTAATGTTGACATGAGACTAAGTTGCATTGTACAAGTTGACGCACTTCATGTTGCTAGTGGCAGCACATTGTTCATAGGGCACTCCGTATTGTCATAACTTTCTGACATGTCACACATATGACTATTGTCCACAACATTTATCTTCTTGCTAGTGTTGCCTTACATGTGATGGAGTTGCACAGCCATGCGTTGTTTGTAAGTTGACTTATATCACGTCTACTCCCACACAGGAGGGCTCCAAATGTCCATCGCCCATACACTGTGCTGGAGGATATGGTTGACGAGGAGGTGATCAGGAAATTCCGGCTAGATCGACGTAGATTGATGGAGCTTGTTGCCCAATTGTCTCCTCATCTGCAGCCACGAAGGACGTATCCTGGTTCCATTACACCCACAGCTAAGGTGATGGCAGCACTACACTTTTTTGCTACTGGCACCTTTCAGTACACAGTTGGACATGCCGGCAGGATGTCACAGTCCATGTTCAGCATGGTACTTCGGGATGTTCTAAAAGCCATGATGCTGTACAAGGATGACTACATCCATTTCCCACGGCCGGCAGAGTTGGCAGCAGTCAAAGCAGACTTCTATGCACTGGGTCAGATACCACACGTAGTGGGTTCCATTGATGGCACACATATCGCTCTGATTCCACCTCGGGCACGTGAGCCGGTATATAGGAATAGGAAGCACTTTCATTCGCTGAACGTGCAGGAGGTGTGCCTGGCCGACAACATCATCTCCCATGTGTGTGCAAGATTCCCAGGCTCCGCACATGACTCCCACATTATGCGGAGCAGCATTGTCCCCCAACTGATGGCTAATCTGCGTCCAGGACACGCGTGGCTTGTTGGTGAGTATGCTGTGGGGACATTTGTGATTTCTGTGTGGCATGGGGTACCCACCAATTCTGGTTGTGATATTTGTGTCTGTCATCCCCCTACATAGGCGACTCGGCGTACCCAAACCGGCCCTGGCTCATACGTAATCCTACTACAGCGGGTGAAATGCGCTACAATGATGCCCATGGAAGGACACGTAGAGTGGCGGAACGTACATTTGGACTGCTAAAGTCCAGGTTTCGGTGCCTGGATAAGACCGAAGGGGCCCTGCCTTACTCACCAGGCAAAGTATGCAGGATCGTGATTGCCTGCTGCATGCTCCACAACCTGGCAGTGCGCAATAACATTGAACTGATCTTGGACCCTGAAGACCAAGAAGTTCCTCGGCCTCCCATCCCACCCATGTCGACTGATGAGGATAGTGCTGAGGAGGAAGGTGTGGACCAGAGGCGTCAGCTCATTGATCGCTATTTCCCTTGAATGTGAGTGACTACCTCATGTGCCGGTTGACAATGCGTTTTGTATGTTTGCTGGTGGTGTGTGGATGTGGTGTTCATCAGCTGCCTGTTCTGGTATGTTATGTTGCATGTGTGTGTGTTTATTTCTCTGGACATACAAATCTCCATGATGTGTGTCCTCTCATCCACTGATTTTGTGATGGGTGTGATTAGTGGAATTTTACACTGCTGTGTGTTGTGATGGTTGTGATTCACTTACCTGGCGTGTGTTTGCTGTCTCTGATTTTCCCTAGGTCACTCCCACAGCGGCAGGATTCTGTACGACATAGTTCCCTGCACCTGGTCAGGTCTGTTTCTTAGACAATCATGTGAATAAACATGGAGTCAACACATCATTGAGTGTGTAAGTGAAATTTATTTACAGGTTGTGCATTGGTGCTGGTGGATATATACAAGTAAGTGTTGGGTGGGGGAGTGTGAGTTGAAGGTCATGGTAGATGAAATGTCCGTGCTGACACCACATTGCGTGATGTCCGGCTAGTCCAGCAGACCTGTGCCAATACTTGGCGTGGTGGGACAGGATAGTTTGCGGGTGGATGGCAGCCTCAGGCAGTGTTAGAGTCATTGTCGGCCCCTCTTCGAGCGTGTAGATGGAGCATCCCCACTGCTCTCCCCTCCATCCAGCCTCGGACGGCCCCTCCGTCTTGGAGGCGGTGCGGAGTCCGCTTGTGGGGCAGGTTGCTCAGGGGCCACATCCGTCTCCAGGGGCACAGGTGGCGGTGGCGGTGGTGTTGCTGACCGTGGCGGCTGGACACTTGGTTGAGGGGGGGTGTTGCGTTCTAACCATACCCTCCACAGTGATGTGTGCTGGGCCACGAGGTCCACTAATTGGCCAATGCGGCTGTCAATGGCCCGCAACACATTGGTGTTATCAACCATGTCCTGGTGTGCACGATCAGCATGTCCCTGCCCACGCTCATAGGAAGCCTGGACTCTGCCTAGGGTTTCCAGTGTCTCAGCGGCAGCATGGGGTGGGTGTCCTTCCCCAGCTCGCCGGTGTGAGGTACTCCTGCTTGGGGGATGTTGCCTCGGCTCTCTGCTTTCCCGTCCACTCTCCCTGCTTGCGTGTGATGTTGATGGCCCTGCGTCTAGCAGTGGGTCAGGCAGGGTGGCACAGGCAGGAGTGGTGGTAATGGTGGTGGTGGAAGTGGTGGTGGTGGTTCTACAGCTCACTGTGGCAGGTGTTGCAGGAGTGACACAGGCCACGGTTGTGGAGGCAGGGATTTCCTGTGTGCCAGATGGCATTAGCAGTGTGCTTTGGCCCGCCTCCTCCTCCGCACCGGAGCTGGCTGTGGCATCGTCCCCAGAGAGTCCTGGATGTGGGTGAGGAGAATGTGGCGGCGGGTTGCTGGTTCCACCAGTCAAATTGCGATCACCTGTGGGGGAAACGTTTTGATGATCAATACTTTGGACATGACATGTTTTGATTGGCATACATTACTTTTCAGTGACCTCTCTCACACACCCCACCCACCTCTCACACACACCCGACCCACCACCACCCTCCCTGTGGACATGGGGGCCTGTTGGGAGTTGTAGTGCTGGTCTCTCACACACCCCACACCCCACCACCCTCCCTGTGGACATGGGGGCCTGTTGGGAGTTGTAGTGCTGGTCTCTCACACACCCCACCCACCTCTCACACACACCCGACCCACCACCACCCTCCCTGTGGACATGGGGGCCTGTTGGGAGTTGTAGTGCTGGTCTCTCACACACCTCACCCACCTCTCACACACACCCGACCCACCACCACCCTCCCTGTGGACATGGGGGCCTGTTGGGAGTTGTAGTGCTGGTCTCTCACACACCCCACCACCCTCCCTGTGGACATGGGGGCCTGTTGGGAGTTGTAGTGCTGGTCTCTCACACACCCCACATCCACCTCTCACACACACCCGACCCACCACCACCCTCCCTGTGGACATGGGGGCCTGTTCGGAGTTGTAGTGCTGGTCTCTCACACACCCCACCCACCTCTCACACACACCCGACTCACCACCACCCTCCCTGTGGACATGGGGGCCTGTTGGGAGTTGTAGTGCTGGTCTCTCACACACCCCACACCCCACCACCCTCCCTGTGGACATGGTGGCCTGTTGGGAGTTGTAGTGCTGGTCTCTCACACACCCCACCCACCTCTCACACACACCCGACTCACCACCACCCTCCCTGTGGACATGGGGGCCTGTTGGGAGTTGTAGTGCTGGTCTCTCACACACCCCACCCACCTCTCGCACACACCCGACCCACCACCACCCTCCCTGTGGACATGGGGGCCTGTTGGGAGTTGTAGTGCTGGTCTCTCACACACCCCACACCCCACCACCCTCCCTGTGGACATGGGGGCCTGTTGGGAGTTGTAGTGCTGGTCCCTCACACACCCCACCCACCTCTCACACACACCCTGTGGACATGGGGGCCTGTTGGGAGTCGTTTACATTTTGGTGAGTATGTAGCCCACATGCATAGGTTAGGGCCTGGGAGCTTTTTCTTCTCAGTTGTGTGTGGCAGGCCATGTCTATGTGCTTGTGGTGCTTGGGTTTTACTTACCAGCCAGTCCCGAATAAGTGGGGTTCAACACGGATGATTTCATCCACCATGACCTTCAACTCAGTCTCCGTGAATTTGTTTTTTTTTTTGGGTGCCATGGTGTGTGGTGCTCAAGGTGTGGGTTGGTTGTTTTGGGAGGTGCAGGTGTGTGGTGTGTAGGAATGGTGTGGTGAGTGTTTGTATGGTGGGTGTGTTTGGGTGGTGGTTGTGTGTGTGCAATTTGTCTCTGCTGTTCGTCGTCTCGGGCCTCTTGCTAGCAGTTATGCTGTGATGCAAAGGACTGTGGTAGTGGGTGGGAGTAATTTTATAGTCTGTGTCGTGGTTGTGTCCCAATGGTTGATGGCAGTCAGGTGCTAGGTGGGTGTGTTGACTTGAGTGGATTAGTAGGTGCTTGGGGGGTTGTCATTGTGGCTTGTGATTGGTGTGGGTGTTTCAGGTGGGTGGGTGTCCTGTGTAGTGTGTTTTGTATTTACTTCCGTCAGCCATTTGTGAATTGGTTTGACGGTAGGGATGGTGTCCGTGTAGTCCTTCCGCTGGGATGCTGGATTTCTCGTAGCATTGTTTCCGCAGCGGTCGTGGATGGGGGTGAGTTCCGTGGGACTGGCGCCGTTATCCTAATCGCGGGAACGGAGCATCCGCAGGTATTGCGGTGGCTGTGCCTGTTCCCGCGGTCATGTTCGTCCACGGCGGACGGAGTTTCTTGGGTTCCGTCCGCTTGCGGCGGTCTCAGGTGTACTCCGTCCGCCGCGGACGGGGTTTGCTGTACTCCGTCCGCCGCGGACGGAGTTTAATGGCATTTTTATCCTAATCGCAACGGCGGGTTCTCCGCGGCGCGGTCGGGAGTATCTGGGCCGCGTCCGTGGCGGACGGATCCCGATTCCGTCCGCCATCATAATCGAACCCTAAATTCACAAATTGGCATTTCAAACATTGATCAAAATAATTCGATTCTGGTGTAAAATATGTGTGCTCCGATGATCGGTAGAAAGAAACAAAGCATTGTAACCAGCATTAAATGACCTGGTTCTTGGACTGAAACCTGCAGCACAACGCCTGGCTGCCCTCTTGAGTTATAAGCCACGCTATACAAGTACAACTTGAATAATTGATTGATTGAATTGAATGGTGAAGAAGATAATTAAATCAACCATTATGATTTTTGCATTGATTTAATGAATACATACAACTGTACTCCTACTTAGCACTACCTATCCTAGAGAGCATAGGGTGAATACGGTTCTGCCAGATACCTCGGCTAACTCCACATTTACCTGTGTGCACGTGTCATCTGGAAGCCTGTCTGGTCTCAGAATAGTGATGATATTCTGCTGGGCAAGACTTGGGCGACCACAGCAATCCTCTGCTGAACGAAGTACTAGGGTAGCTCATATAATGGAAACACGACCTATTTGCAATGTGCCTCAGTTTAGATCCGGCTGTTATTGTTGATTCAACCAATTCAGAGCGGTCTCCAAACAGAAAACAACATGCAAGTGCAGTTTGCACAGTATACTTCGGTCCTTGGACAAAATGTACGATGGTATGTTCCTACAAAGAAATGTATTTGGAAGCAAAACACTTTCTGAGTACACTAGCACATAAAAGCACAGAAGCAAAATGTGGTAAAAGTCATCATCTAAAAAGATGTCAACATCAAATGAGAACATTTAAAAATTGGAGCGTTTGTGTACGGGCCCTATTAATCTCACAACCATGTCTGTACATCAGGAACACGTTGTGGCAATAGGAACAGGCAACATAGTAGTCAATGCAATCCTGAACAGGCACCACCTACTATTTAAGGCTCTAAACTGTCACATTTATGTAATTGAAGGTCTTAAACAGCATGGGGAGGCACAGAGCACTTTCAATACCCCTCAATATACAGACAGCCATTTTCAATGCCATTAGGTCAGGCTTATGAATCCACTGTCAAGCCAGACCTAAAAATCCATGTAGATTAATGACTGCCTTCTTCCTATCTGTACTACTGCCAGGGAGAAACACCATCAATTATCTAGGTATCTAAGACACTTTAATAGCATTTCAATAGCATGTGTGTGCTCCTGAAAATTCAAGCTCAGGCAGCTGGATAAATAAACAAAATGAGCACAGCTGTGTGGAAAGCAAGCACTTTTTTGTGGAAGCGCACAATGTTTGCCCAATCAAAACATGTACTCCTGGCTCCCAATATTTGGGAGAAGCCAAAGCCTCTCTCCTGGTGATACATACATGTCGGGTGACAGCAGTGCTGTCAAGTCAAACCATAAAAAAGGACTTTAACAGAATTCAGAAAGTGTAGAGAACTCCATCAAACAGGCACGGGGGAATCTTAAAAAAACTAAATGTCAGTTTAACTAAAGCAGAGCCATAGTCTGTCAAAGGTGGCTGCTATTCCACTGGCAGACTAGCATGTAGAGCCTGCAATGCACACCCCACCATCTGCCACTTTGCACTACTGCTTGGATGTGGCAGGATAGGAGCCTAGTAGACAAGTGCCAGCCTGCACTCCATGCAGGCCGTGCCCAGCAGAGGCCCATAGTCTTTCTTGGGACTACCTCGTCCTCTTTGAAGCATTTGCAGTTGGGAATCTTCTGATTTATAGACCACTCCTCCACTTTACCATTCTTTGCCCCTAACAATATGCAGGCCATCTTTTCCATAGCAGGCTTGTATAGTCTCCTACAAATTAGAGCAAAGACAACTCACAACCATGCTTTCCCTTCATCATATGCCTTGATGGTGACATGATCTAACAGGGTGGGCTGACAGCACCACAAACTGAAGGGGGCACTCTCACTCCCTGGAGAGAGATCACATGATTTATGAGGTTCTAAATACAAAATTAATAATATTTTTATTTTCTTGGCAAAAGGTTGCTACAACCCTATTAGGATGGGAAACTGTGAGTTGGTGACAAACTCCAATGCAGCGGTTGCTAACCCACTGATCTGAATTAAAGATTATGCGCTTGATTTAGAGTTCAGAGTAGCCATAGTTCCAATTTGTCCAATGTCTGCCAACCCAGAGGACATCTCTAGTTATGGATAGGAACCACCATCATAGGCGTTCCTGTCAATGACTTAAAAGTTTGATGGATGGTACCTCCAGTCAAACTTGTAACTTTTTTTTTTTAAATCAATATCCCAAAGCGGGATTTTGTTTTTGAATAAACAAAAACTAATGACCCCCACACCATGGGGATTTCTCCCACGGTATAGGACACCATTGGCAAATTCCCCTATGGTGTGAGAGTTATTTAAACATTTATACTGTCTGTTACCACCACCTTTTTCACTGCAGTAAGAGCTTGTAAAAAAACTGCCCATTCTCCCTCCCACTCTAAATTGGGCTAAACCTCAGATGGCCCTTCCTCCGTCAGATCATAAGAGGAGTATGTTAGTGAGTAGCCTCCATTCCTTACATCGCTATTGCCCACCTGACAGTAAATCAGACCAGCAGACCTTCAGTTTGGTGGAGTACACTCTCCACCAAACTTTAACTCAGTCCCTTTGTTATACAAATGGAAAAGTGGGGGGCGTGGCTTCCGCGCCGTTGAGTGACGATGGCTCTCCCGTGAGCTCCGCCGAGCTACGGGCGTCTACTCGACTTTTACACCTCTTCACCGCCGATGGCCACCTGATTTTACGAGGTTTCAGCGGCGGAATGTGTGCTGCTTCATTTCTTTGCGAATTCGGCGATTTTAATGCCGTTTTTCGCTTATAGCGCACTTTGGAAACCTCCTTCATTTTCGGGACGCGGGCGGCCGCCATTTTGTGCCGCCGAGCCCGCGACCTCTCACCAGCCTGTCAGCCTCACCTGGATATCGACGCAACCTCCTTCAAAATCCCAGTAATGTGCTGATTTTTGCATTATTCTTCTTCACAAGGTATGGCACGGAAATCATCTTACTGACAGAGTTTTCAATGACTTTTTTTCCTTCAGTGTATTCCTCTTTGTGGTTATGGTGGCCATTTTAAGTGCTCTGAGGGAAACGCACAATTATCTGCGCAGTTTGTGAAAATGACTGTCTTACTTGTCAGACTGCTTTCCACCTTATTGCCTTTCCTGTTTTTGTTATCTTCCTTCATGGCAAGCACATTGATTTAGAGCTTTTGTTCGTCAAGTGTCGATTTTTTCCAGCCTAATTTGGATTCTGGGTATTTGACCAAGGTGTGTGCTGCAGTTGTCTTTTCTCTACTCTTCATATGCTGTGTGACCTTCAACTTTGCGCTTTGCGAATCTCTCTTCGTGTTATTTGGAATTTTCACGTCATTCTCTTCAGTAGTCACACGTTTTTGTCATCCTGCCGCGTCATCCAGTAGCTGCAATGTCTCATGACGCAAGTGCTGTCAAATCCACCCTCACTGGCACAAAACCAAAGAGACCCAAAAATGACCCCCCCTCTCCTATTCACACCTCTCAAAACCCCATTTTATGTCTGCCACTAATGAGAAGCTCAAGCAGATTGAGGAGAGATGGGTCATTATGGAAGGTAAAGTCCTAAACCTAGAACAACGAGTCAGTGATATACAGGATGCTTCTTCTAAAATTCCCCAACTGGAAAAAGAGATTCACATGCTCAAGCTCCACACTGAGGACCTCGAAAATCATAATCGACGCAACAACCTACGCTTATATGGTGTTCCGGAGAATATTGAGGGGTCTGATATGGTGTTGTTTGTTCGAAAGTTCCTACATGAGCTTCTGGACCTCCAGCCTGCGTCCCATCCTCTTAATATCCAACGAGCTCACCGCCTAGGGCGCCTCACTCAAAATGCTTCTAAGCCCCGTGGCATTATTGTATTATTTCTTGAATTTACTGAACTAATGACTGTGCTCAAAGCTGCCAGACTTAAGCGTCGCCTTGTATGGTCGGGTCATAATATTTTTGTTTCACAAGATCTCTCCAACGTAACTAATGCCCGACGGAAAGAATTTTTGAATCTTCGTCCTCAAATGCGACAGCTAAATATCAAGTATGGTATTCTGCATCCCTGCTTATGTAAGATCACGCACAATGGACATACTCGTTCCTTCGATGATCCTGAGAAACTCCAAGCTTATCTACAAACTGTTTCCTCATCTGAGATGGACACTAATGTTTGATATTCTCTCGCAGTCATGTCTTTGTTGGGCTTATTCTTTGCTTTTGTTCTGTCATGATTCAGTTCTTGTACCTTCCTCTTTCTTGTTTGATTTATCTTTCATAGGCCTGATTTTGTTGTGGCCACCTGATCCATCTGCTGTCGCCTTGGTTATTTGCATGTTTCACCCTCTTCCTTGAGGTTTTGTGATTTCTTCCTTTCTCTGCCCGTCCTCGCTCTTTTGTTGCTCAATTGGACCCCTGTCCTCTTTGGCGTTCTCCATGTCCCCGTTGTCTTGGCTATTCCCTTCCTCTCAGACCTGGCTTTTCTGCCTTGATCTGTCTTCTTGTCTTCCTCCTGTTGTTCTTTTCTTTTTTCTTTCTTTCCTTTCTTTCTCTCTCTTTTCCTACGATCTCCCTTCGTTCTGGGCGCTCCCCTACTACCTTCTCCTTGGACAGTCTCTGTTCTTTGACCTATGGCCTCTTTGGTTCTTATTGTCTCACACAGTGACTTGGTCATATTGTATTTTCATACCTTATATCTATTGTGTGTTTTATTCTGGTGTAACCTGTTTCTTTGCTTTGTCCCCTCTTGTAGATGTTTTTCCTGCAGTGTATCCACCTCACGTGTTCTGCCCCATCCTTCCCTCACATCATGTGTAATTTTGTGACGTGGAATGTTCGAGGTCTCGGTCATCCTGTCAAGCGTCAGAAGGTATTGTCTCATCTATCTAAAATTAATTCTCAAGTGGTTTTTCTCCAAGAAACTCATTGTACAGATGTTGAATCCTCTAAGTTTAAACGTCATTGGGTGGGTCAAGTGGTATTTTCTCCTGCGGTTAACAAGAAAGGAGGTGTTGCGATTTTGTTCCATAAGGGGCTGTCAGTCCAAATTTTATCATCTCAAAATGATGACGAAGGACGCTGGGTAATGGCAAAGGTTGTGATCCAAAATAAAACCTTAATTCTATTAAACATTTATGGTCCAGTTCGGCCAGATCCCAAATTTTGGAACGATATCAAAATCCTTATATCTACTATGGACTGTCCAAATATTGTAATTGCTGGTGACTTTAATCAATGGTTAGACCCATTCTCAGACAGGCTGTCATATCCCAAAATTTCAACCTGATAATACTCATAAATGTTTCCAATCTGCCATTGCCTCGCGTCCTTTGTACGATGTATGGAAAACGTGTAATCCTGACACCCTTGAATATACCTTTTTTTCCAATGTTCATCATACCCGTTCCAGGTTAGACTATATTATGGTTAGTAGGTCACTCCTTCCCTCACTCCAAAAGTCTGATATTGGCCCTATTTTTCTCTCTGACCATGCCCCTGTCCATGCGTCCATTGATCTTACCTTAACTTCCTCCAAATTCAGTCGATGGAAATTTAATACATTTCTGTTGTCTGATGCTACTTTTCTTAAGGAAGCTACGGTCTAGATTAAGGAGTTTTTTCTCCTTAATGACCCTTCTGACACCTCTATTCCTAATAATTGGAATGCTTTCAAAGCTGCTTTCCGAGCATTTACTATTTCCTATGTTACAAAAAAGAAGAAACTTAATAGACTTAAATATGATGACCAACTCAAGTCTATTAAATCTCTTGAACACTCGTATTTTTCCTCAAAATCCAAGGATGCTCTTCAGAATCTAATCAAAGCTAAGTCTGAGTTAAATACGATTGCTACGGTCGAAGCTTGTAACACCCTCTTAAAAATTAAATCCAAATACCATGGGGGCCAAAACAAAGCGGGTAAAATGCTGGCAAACTATCTCAAAATCAAATCTGAACGTAAAACGATTGGTCCTATCCTTAATGACCAAACTAATAAGTTGGTTTCCTCTGATGAGGATATTGCAGAAGTTTTTCATAATTACTATCGCAATCTTTATACTGATGACACTCACCCCTCAGATTCTAACCTAATGTCTTTTTTTGAGGGTCTCCCATCTCCACCTTCACTCCCAGATGAATTTGCCCAACTAGAGAAAGATATTTCTCTCCAAGAAATTCTCCAGGCCATCTCTTCCCTTAAAAAATCTAAAGCCCTGATGGATTACCTATTGAATTTTATTCTGCATTTCATAACATTTTTGTGCCCCAATTACATCAACTTTTTAATTCTTTTATTTCATCTGCCAAAGCTTCTGGATCCTTCCTGGAAGCCCTCATTATCATAATCCCCAAACCAGACAAAGATCATTCCCAATGTAAAAATTTCTGCCCTATTTCCCTGATTAATTATGATTGTAAAATATTTGCTAAACTTCTTGCTTCTCGCCTAGATGTCCTCATTCCCCTTTTGATTAGAACTGATCAGGTTGGCTTTGTAAAAGCTAGGTTGGCCTCTGATAATGCTCGTATGTTCGCTAATATCATTTCCCACAGTAAATCATTTAAATCTCCCCTTGCAGCTCTATCCTTGGATGCTGAGAAAGCCTTTGATCGAATCAACTGGCAATTTATGTTTCAGTCTTTGCAATGGTTTGGTTTTGGTCCCTTTTTTATTTCCTTAGTTAAACTCCTTTATTCCTCCCCTCGTGCTAGTATTTTTGTTAACAACCAGTTTCCTAGATTTTTTCTTTGAATAGAGGCACGAAACAGGGTTGTCCTCTTTCCCCATTACTGTTTATCCTATGTCTCGAACCTTTTTTGGAACGTATCCGAACTAACCCCAATATTAATGGTTTGAAATTATCATCTATTGAAACGAAAATATCTGCATATGCAGATGATATCCTTGTTTATATGGCTGACCCACAGTCTCCTCTTTACCACATTTCTTGGATGAAGTTCGTTTATACTCTTCCTTCTCTGGTTACAAACTTAATCTCTCCAAAACTGAAGTCCTACCTCTAAATTCCATTTGTTACCAATACATGTTTCAATCCACTGATTTTGCCTGGTGCCCTTCCAAAATAAAATAACTTGGCATTTGGTTTTCCTCCTCTCTCGTTGACACCCTTAAGTTCACCTTTGATTCCCTTGTCAATAAACTCCAGTCCCTTCTCCAAAGTTGGTCTCCCTTATTTTTGTCCTGGTGGGGTAGACTGGACACAATTAAAATGATGATTACGCCTCATATTCTTTACACCGTATCTATGCTCCCCATAAAAATTCCTTGCTCATTTTTTGCTCGCTTGAATTCTATATGTACCAAATTCTTGTGGAATGATAAACACCCCCGCATTGCTTTGCAAACACTCACTCGTCCTAAAAATAAAGGTGGTGTTCGGTTCCCCAATTTTAAATTATATCACTCTGCTTTTGTTATAAAACAATCCTTCACTATAGCATATGATTTTTTGACTTCACCTGTACCCAGATGGGTGGTGTTTGAACGCTCATTGTTGAAAGACTTTTCATTTCAACATGCTGTGTTCATGTCCAATTGTTCCTTTTTGTCCAAACACCCAATTCTGAAATACTCTAAGACATTGTTGCTTGACACTTTTACCAAAGACTTATCTCCCCTTCAATGTTTTTTATCGTCCACTGTGTGGTATAATAAGTTCCTCAAATATAAGGGCAAGTCTTTCTATTACAAATACTGGAAAGAAAAGGGGATATCTTTTGTACATCAATTCCTTTTCAACAATTCTATTCTCTCTTTCCAAGAGTTGCAAAATATGTATCAACTGCCTATTTCATGTTTGCAGGAATATACCATCATAACTGATGCTATTCGTTCTCACTTAACGTTCCTTTCTCCGCCCGATGTTTTACCCTCCTTTTCCCCCACATCCCCACTTTACCCTTTGTTCTCTTTACAACAACCAAAAGCTGCCTGTGTATATAGTTTACTGGTTTCTAATGTTTCAGATCGTCCTAAATCCTTTGTTGAGAGTGCCTGGGTAGCTGATTTGAATATTTTGCTACCAGTTGATGTTTGGGATCGCTTATGGTCCAAATTATTCAAGGTTTCTATTGCTGCACGCATTACTCAATCCCTTTTTTTCATTGTTCTTACACCTGTAAGTATTTCCAAGTTTTCTCCTGCTTCACCCTCTGTATGCTGGTCTTGTTCTTCCATACCAGGTACACTTAAACATCAACTGTTTGACTGCCCTTCTGTCTTCTCATTTTGGAACTCTATCTGGGATATATGCATGCGTATGCTTAAATGTTCTACACCATTCTCGTTAGCAAATGTATTTTTAGGTTCTTTATCAGATGATATAGATATGGTCTCATCTAATGCTCGGTTACTTGATTTGTTTATTGCTATTACATTTAAAGTGATTCTATCTTGCTGGAAAGATAATTCCAAAATTTCTGTTATAACTTGGTGGAATTTCATATGTGATGAACATAGGATTTCTGTTGCTTCTTCTTCTTCTGTCCCTCTAAAAATTAAATCCGATCTCCTATGGCTCCCATTTGTTTCTTACCTCTCTTCTACCCATTCCATATGAGTTCATATCCTGTTCTTCTTCTTGCATATTCCCAACTTTCACCTAGCATCTTCCTTTCCCCCTCCTCCTTCCTTCTCTCTCTTTTCCCCTTTTTCCTTTCTTCTCTCTTCTTCTTTTCTTGACTTTTATTTCTCCTCCTCATTGATGTTTTTGAAATTTTTCTTTTATTAACTCTAGTGCCTCCTGTTTTCACTTATTGTATTCACTTACATTATTGTATGGCTTTGTTTGTGTTTTTGCTAAAACTCAATAAAAATTTCTTAAACAAAAAAATTTAAAAAAATGGAAAAGTGAAAGGACAAGCCTTATTCATCACATTACCAAGAGAAAACAGACTTATGTATTATATGTGCTAGAAATAAATAAGTAAAGAACACAAGGTCTCAGTGAGCAGGAGAAATATGAATTTTGCGTGCAAATAACTGCTACAGTCAAACTACCTTTTAGGGCCGTTTTACAGTAAGGACATGCATATCATTATACTGGTACATATGCTAAATTTAACTATAATGCCCCCAGCTTTATGGGCAGTAAGGCCTACATAGGGGTGATGTATTAGTATTTAAAAGGAAGGGTTGGGCCTGCCAAAAATTGTTACTTGACAGGTCAAATGTACAGCTTAAAACTGCACAGCCAGGCTACACAGGGTAGGCCTGCAGTCCTGTTTACATGATAATGTAGTGGATGCTATTTGTGACATTTAACTTACAGGCCCTGGGGACCCTTTTGTACGACTGACTTATGGGTACGTTGAATGTACCAATCATGGGTCAGTATCATTATGTTGAAAGGGTAGCAGAGGAACTCTACCTCTGGTTAGCAAGGGTGAAGTGCACAGAGTTGTACTACCAGCAAAACAGTTAAGGCAAAATGTGGGTGATACCAGGCAAAGCATTGTTGGGGCTAACCCTCATATTAATGTTGTCCATACCTTATTACTTGGCATGGGTAAACTAAACAACTCAGCGGGACAGGGAACTGGGAATTACGATGCAATTGCCTCTCAAGAGGAGTCCATCTTCTGTGATTATTATACATCCGGGACAGAAGTATGAGCAATTTGTGATCAGTAAATACTTTGAATGCATTTCCTAATAGATCGCTGTGAAAATGGTGAAAGTCCCAGAGGATTGCTATTAATTCTTTTTCAGTATGGGAATAGTGCTATTCAGTTTCTGTAAGAGCATGACTAGTTTATGCTACAGTTGTCCAGTGGTCATTTTCTTGTTCAACTAAAACTGCAGCTAACCCTTATGAGCCTGGCATTGACAGAGAGCTTGGTAGGCTTTGAGGGACCATAATATTTCTTAGTCTATATCAAGGTTGAACAACTTTTTTGCTTTGAGGTGAATTATTTTTTTTGTTCTTCAGATCAGACCCAAGCAGTGTCAGCTTTCAACAAATCACTCATTTTCTTTGTGAGTGCATTTAAATTTTGGACGAATTGTACACAGTATGTGACCATTCTGAGGTAAATGTGAACTTCGAAAACATTGTGGGAGCCAAACCCCAATATTTTACCGAACCCTAACAATTAGATACCCCAAAATATACCTCTGGAAGCTCAACTCCTGCACCCTTGATCTAGTGATAAAAAAAACCACCCTCTTTAACCTCACACCCAACAAGTTAGCAGAGTAACTAAAATAGTAACTGTGACCATTCAATAAATGAGTTCTAGAACAAAAGTTAAAGAGTTTTTTTACACAATTCTCTAAATAGGCATTAAACCAAAATGCAGAATACGTGCCATAAAGGCTAAAATACATAGTTAGAAATCAGAATTATTCAAAGTCCCAATAAGCAACAACATAATAAGAGAAAGGACAGAGGCCCTAGAGTAATAGGGAAGTCATAAAAAAAATGATCGGCCAGAGCACTGAGATGGAAGCGAACAGTCTCCATAAATTCTAACTATCAGATTCACAAAGAAAAGTGACAGCATCTCCAGGGGAAAAGGAAATGTCTCTGGCTCAACCCCCAAACCACAAGTTTCTATACACATTTTACTCATAAGTAATAAGCAAAAATTACAAATTCAGCATGGCATAATCAGCAATAACACATATTGGGAAAATCAGAATTCAGATCATCCCAAAAATAATTATAACACTAACCCGTTTCTAAAGTAGAAGAAATCTTCCATTACTTTCCACAGCAACAGCACAGTCCATAGATGTACAACATAATATATAGCATTATCAAAGAAAGATCCATACACCAGTGTGTTAGCAAGCTTGCCTCGGAACTTCCAGTGGAAGGGTCCATCAGAACGTTACATTAGGAACATGAGGAGAAAGTTTCATACACAATACGTGCTCTTTAAGCAAAGTAATCAATTGCGTCACTGTGTCCTGTGCCCCGCAATGGCTGTTGGACGAGAAGGCTCGCAGGGGGACATTGATTAGTAGGGTTGAAGAGCAGACGTAAGATTAACAGAACAACAAACAGCACCCGTTTTAATACAATGGTGTCACTGTAAAAATGTGTAATAACTAAACTAAATTAATAAACACACCTCTAATAATCTAAACAAAATAATTTCATGAGAAATCTCATTAATTCATCTACTACGACTACATTCAATAATAAATTCATTAATATTAGTAACAATTTGTCACCCAAAACTACACATTTAGAAAAAGCTTCAACAACCTCCCTCCTCTGATTATTTTTTAATAATCACTTGAAGCCTTTTAATAAACTTTATTATTCAGCCAACAATTATTAGGGTCCGTCGTCATCTTTATTTGGCTCAGGGGAGTTTTCCCCACCATCTTTAACTAGTTGTAGACATGATCCTTAAGACTCTCCTGTTCCATTTCCATTTAACTTTTCATTTTCTTCAACCTATTTTGACCTTTACCTTTATTTTTTACATCTACTAATTATACACATTTTAGAAAAGAAACAACAATTTAACAAATCATTCTGATTATTACAGGAGTTAGACTAGCCTGGCAAGCATTTTCACTTAAATCACATACCCACTCACCAATCTTACCAATACCTTTCCCTAACTCACTAAACCATGAACCTACAGTTTCCCATAAACCAAGTTTTTCAAAAGACTTAATCCCATGTGAAAATTAGTTTGATTAGTAATAAAAGAGTCAATAATACTACTATTGTCAGGAATAAATATACAGCACCTCTTGTCTTTAATCACCTTACAAACTCCACACTCTTTCACCAAAATAATATCTAAAGCAAGAAGTTGTTGCATCACCATAGCTGTAAAACTACCAATTCTATATTTACTAGCGCAAGAGACTCTGCTAGCTACTGCAAGCCTATCTACAACCGTCACATCAATCATTGTCACCCCATAAAAAGAATAATGGCACCTAATATATCTAAAACTACCTGTCCAAAACTATGTTTCACTCTTTTCAATCTATGGTTATTATCTAGTTCAAGTGTCTCTGCTGGTGAATGTTCTCCAGTATACTGGATGCACAGCGTAATATGTGGAATCTACACTTTTCAAAAATGAATAACAAGTCAAACAATTCAAACTCGTTGATTTAAGCCAAAATGTATTGCGACCAATGACCATAAAAACAAATGAATAGCAGAGTTATGTCGTACATATCAAACAATTAATCCACTGTTATTCGAAGTAAGCGTGGGCGCAAAATCCGTTCCGTTCACGGAATTTGCGGATTTTTGGCAATTTCGCGGTCCACGAATCCCGCGAATTTGCCAAGAAATCCGCTATTTGCAAGCCGGCGAATTTTTTGGCTTGGTGGCGCTTGAAAAATACAATATCGTGCGGCGTTGAAATACCTTGTTTCCGAGTTCGCCAAGTTGTTTTTCATCCCGTCTTGCGCGTGCTGCGCCATGTTGGAGCTTGCTGCGTGATCGCGCGAGAGTTTTTTTTCGGCCACGATTACATAATCGCGGCCCGCCATCTTGCACAGCGAGAGTTTGACAACACGAGTACGTCATAAGGGCCCGCGATCACGCATCACGGGAGTAAACAATTGCTAACACGTCGATGCGGCGCGCAGCTGACTTCCGGCGGGAGATTTGAACAGCTTGCTTTCCCAAAATAGCAAAAATTACAATTCTGCACAAGAAATCCACCGCAGGCAGCATAAACCTTCTGAAAATGATGATTTTGATCAGAATAACTCCTCAGATTGACATTTGGCTGCACTTTTTTGTGCAAGGAGTCCATTTTTGGGGAGGGGGGAAGGAAATGCCCCAGAGTCTCCAACTTCCTGTTCTTGTTCAGCAGGCTCCTCCCAGTGCTTTGTCCATGTCCTGGTCACTTTTGATTTGGATCTGAAGCTGGAAGGATTACTTTTTGTGGCTGCTGCTGGATATTTGTATTTGAGGACTTTTTTGGACTTTGGAGTTTGGATCACTTTTGGATTTGAGATTTTACAAGTAAGTTGGTGTTGTTTGTTTGGGGCATTGCAGTTGATGCAACTACAATTTTAAAACTTTTTCACAACTTTAAAAAAAAAATATTGTGGGTAGCCACAGTATCCAGTAGGCCCAGGGTTAGTCATGGGTGCATGATACAACTGTTTCTGTGAGTTTTTTTTAACTTAAATCTCATTTATGTCATGGAATTTTAGCTCACTGTTATATGTTGATTTTTTTTTTATTTTGAGGTGCCTGTAAAGCCTCACTAGCCAGTAGGCCCAGGGGTCGTGAGTGGTGCATGTACCAAGTCTTTCTGTGGGGTATCTTGAATTTAAACATCATTGAGGGCATGGATGGCATTGGATTGTGGTGATTTTTGTGTGTTTTTTGACTTTTTGGGGTGCTGTTGGGGCATGGCCATGTGGGTGGGGGCCATTTTGAGGCCTGGTCCAGGCAGGGCCTGGCCATGTGGTGGGGGTCAAGGGGCCATTTTGAAGCCAGGCAGTGTGCTTTGTGCCATAGGCCTGCACCCAGTCTGCCCTGCTTTCATCCATTATGCCCAGGGGTAATGAGTGGTGCATGTACCAAGTCTTTCTGCGGGGTGTCTTGAATTTAAACATCATTGAGGGCATGGATGGCATTAAATTGTGGGGATTTTTGTGTGTTTTTCGACTTTCTGGGGTGCTGTTGGGGCCTGGCCATGTGGTGGGGGCCATTTTGAGGCCTGGTCCAGGCAGGGCCTGGCCATGTGGCTGGGGGAAAAGGGGCCATATTGAAGCCAGGCAGTGTGCTTTGTGCCATAGACCTGCACCCAGAATGCCCTGCTTTCACCCATTATGCCCAGGGGTAGTGAGTGGTGCATGGGCCAAGGCTTTGTGTGGGGCCTCTTGAATTTAAACATCATTGAGGGCATGGATGGCATTGGATTGTGGTGATTTTTGTGTGTTTTTTGACTTGTTGGGGTGTTGTTGGGGCCTGGCCATGTGGGTGGGGGCCATTTTGAGGCCTGGTCCAGGCGGGGCCTGGCCATGTGGTGGGGGTCAAGGGGCCATTTTGAATCCAGGCAGTGTGCTCAGGCCTGCACCCAGTTTGCTTTGCTTTTATCCATTATGCCCAGGGGTAGTGAGTGGTGCATGGACCAAGGCTTTGTGTGGGGCCTCTTGAATTTAAACATCATTGAGGGCATGGATTGCATTGGATTGTGGTGATTTTTGTGTGTTTTTCGACTTTTTGGGGTGTTGTTGGGGCCTGGCCATGTGGGTGGGGGGCATTTTGAGGCCTGGTCCAGGCAGGGCCTGGCCATGTGGCTGGGGACAAGGGGCCATTTTGAAGCCAGGCAGTGTGCTTTGTGCCATAGGCCTGCACCCAGCCTGCCCTGCTTTCACCCATTATGCCCAGGGGTAGTGAGTGGTGCATGAACCAAGGCTTTGTGTGGAGCCTCTTGAATTTAAACATCATTGAGCGCATTGGATGGCATTGGATTGTGGTGATTTGTGTGTGTTTTTTTACTTTTTGGGGTGCTGTTGGGGCCTGGCCATGTGGGTGGGGCCATTTTGAGGCCTGGTCCAGGCAGGGCCTGGCCATGTGGGTGGGGGACAAGGGGCCATTTTGAAGCCAGGCAGTGGGATTTGTGCCATAGGCCTGCACCCAGCCTGCCCTGCTTCCACCCATTATGCCCAGGGGTAGTGAGTGGTGCATGGACCAAGACATTGTGTGGGGCCTCCTAAATTTAAACATCATTGAGGGCATGGATGGCATTGGATTGTTTTGATTTTTGTGTGTTTTTCGACTTTTTGGGGTGCTGTTGGGGCCTGGCCATGTGGGTGGGGGCCATTTTGAGGCCTGGTCCAGGCAGGGCCTGGCCATGTGGCTGGGGGACAAGGGGCCATTTTGAAGCCAGCCAGTGTGCTTTGTGCCATAGGCCTGCACCCAGCCTGCCCTGCTTTCACCCATTATGCCCAGGGGTAGTGAGTGGTGCATGGACCAAGGTTTTGTGTGGGGTCTCTCGAATTTAAACATCATTGAGGGCATGGATGGCATTGGATTGTGGTGATTTCTGTGTGTTTTGTTTACTTTTTGGGGTGTTGTTGGGGCCTTGGCATGTGGGTGGGGGCCATTTTGAGGCCTGGTCCAGGCAGGGCCTGGCCATGTGGTGGGGGTCAAGGGGCCATTTTGAAGCCAGGCAGTGTGCTCAGGCTGTACCCAGTTTGCCTTGCTTTCATCCATTATGCCCAGGGGTGGTGAGTGGTGCATGGACCAAGGCTTTGTGTGGGGCCTCTTGAATTTAAACATCATTGAGGGCATGGATGGCATTGGATTGTGGCGATTTTTGTGTGTTTTACGACTTTTTGGGGTGTTGTTGGGGCCTGGCCATGTGGGTGGGGGCCATTTTGAGGCCTGGTCCATGCAGGGCCTGGCCATGTGGCTGGGGACAAGGGGCCATTTTGAAGCCAGGCAGTGTGCTTTGTGCCATAGGCCTGCACCCAGCCTGACCTGCTTTCACCCATTATGCCTAGGGGTAGTGAGTTAGTGAGTAGTGCATGGACCAAGGCTTTGTGTGGGGCCTCTTGAATTTAAACATCATTGAGGGCATGGATGGCATTGAATTGTGGTGATTTGTGTGTGTTTTTTTACTTTTTGGGGTGCTATTGGGGCCTGGCTGGCCATGTGGGTGGGGGGCATTTTGAGGCCTAGTCCAGACAGGGCCTGGCCATGTGGCTTGGGGACAAGGGGCCATTTTGAAGCCAGGCAGTGGGCTTTGTGCAATAGACCTGCACCCAGCCTGCCCTGCTTTCACCCATTATGCCCAGGGGTAGTGAGTGGTGCATGGGCCAAGACATTGTGTGGGGCCTCTTGAATTTAAAGATCATTGAGGGCATGGATGGCATTGGATTGTGGTGATATTTGTGCGTTTTCCAACTTTTTGGGGTGCTGTTGGGGCCTGGCCATATGGGTGGGGGCCATTTTGAGGCCTGGTCCAAGCAGGGCCAGGCCATGTGGGCGGGGGACAAGGGGCCATTTTGAAGCCAGGCAGTGTACTTTGTGCCATAGGCCTGCACCCAGCCTGCCCTGCTTTCACCCATTATGCCTAGGGGTAGTGAGTGGTGCATGGACCAATACTTTGTGTGGGGCCTCTAGAATTTAAACATCATTGAGGGCATGGATGGCATTGGATTGTGGTGATTGATGTGTGTTTTTTTACTTTTTGGGGTGTTGTTGGGGCCTGGTCATGTGGGTGGGGGCCATTTTGAGGCCTGGTCCAGGCAGGGCCTGGACATGTGGCTGGGGGACAAGGGGCCATTTTGAAGCCAGGCAGTGTGCTTTGTGCCATAGGCCTGCACCCAGCCTGCCCTGCTTTTACCCATTATGCCCAGGGGTAGTGAGTGGTGCATGGACCAAGGCTTTGAGTGGGGCCTCTTGAATTTAAACATCATTGAGGGCATGGATGGCATTGGATTGTGGTGATTTTTGTGTGTTTTTCGACTTTTTGGGGTGTTGTTGGGGCCTTGCCATGTGGGTGGTGGCCATTTTGAAGCCTGGTCCAGCCAGGGCCTGGCCATGTGGTGGGGGTCAAGGGGCCATTTTGAAGACAGGCAGTGTGCTCAGGCCTGCACCCAGTTTGCCTTGCTTTCATCCATTATGCACAGGGGTAGTGAGTGGTGCATGGACCACGGCTTTGTGTGGGGCCTCTTGAATTTAAACATCATTGAGGGCATGGATGGCATTGGATTGTAGTGATTTTTTACTTTTTGGGGTGTTGTTGGGGCCTGGCCATGTGGGTGGGGGGCATTTTGAGGCCTGGTCCAGGCAGGGCTTGGCCATGTGGCTGGGGACAAGGGGCCATTTTGAAGCCAGGCAGTGTGCTTTGTGCCATAGGCCTGCACCCAGCCTGACCTGCTTTCACCCATTATGCCTAGGGGTAGTGAGTTAGTGAGTAGTGCATGGACCAAGGCTTTGTGTGGGGCCTCTTGAATTTAAACATCATTGAGGGCATGGATGGCATTGGATTGTGGTGATTTTTGTGTGTATTTCGACTTTTTGGGGTGTTGTTGGGGCCTTGCCATGTGGGTGGTGGCCATTTTGAAGCCTGGTCCAGCCAGGGCCTGGCCATGTGGTGGGGGTCAAGGGGCCATTTTGAAGACAGGCAGTGTGCTCAGGCCTGCACCCAGTTTGCCTTGCTTTCATCCATTATGCACAGGGGTAGTGAGTGGTGCATGGACCACGGCTTTGTGTGGGGCCTCTTGAATTTAAACATCATTGAGGGCATGGATGGCATTGGATTGTAGTGATTTTTTACTTTTTGGGGTGTTGTTGGGGCCTGGCCATGTGGGTGGGGGGCATTTTGAGGCCTGGTCCAGGCAGGGCTTGGCCATGTGGCTGGGGACAAGGGGCCATTTTGAAGCCAGGCAGTGTGCTTTGTGCCATAGGCCTGCACCCAGCCTGCCCTGCTTTCACCCATTATGCCCAGGGGTAGTGAGTGGTGCATGGACCAAGGCTTTGTGTGGGGCCTCTTGAATTTAAACATCATTGAGGGCATGCATAGCATTGCATTGTGGTGATTTTTGTGCGTTTTTCGACTTTTTGGGGTGTTTAACTGATGTTCCTCTGGCTTCCTTTGCTTTTAGGTGCACAAGAGAACCACCAGTGCCAGGAAGAAGTCCTGCAGCGGTGTGTGCAGCACAACATCACGTGACGTCACGTGTGGCCACAGACAACTCTGCAACTCGTGCAACTGCGGCCTGCTGTTCTGACATCTGAAGAAGGTGGGCCCAAAGAAAGGTGGCAGTAGCTCCTCTACAAAGAAAGTTGCCAGTGCCACTTCCAGTAAGAAGGAGCAGAAGAAGCAAGTGGTGCCACTTACCGAGGAGACTGGTGTGCCCACAGACACTTTTTTCGGGAAAAAAAAAACAACGCCTGCAGCAGCGGGGTCCGCCGGGGACCAAGCTGAGAGCAGCATCTCTGCTTCATTGGGCTCAGTGCCACCACGCCAAGTTAGGTCCAGGCCCATGAGTACTGCAGAGGCAGCCACTGTCACTGCTCAATCACCATCGACCAGTGATGTTGGCTCATCGCAAGAAAGTAGCACCCAATCAACGCAGGGTGTAACTCAGCTGACGAGTGTTCAACAACCACAGCCGCAACGACAACCACAGGTGCAACTAGTACAAGCGCAAGTACATGCGCAAGGAGAGGCGCAAGTACATGCGCAAGGAGAGGCGCAAGTACATGCGCAAGGAGAGGCGCAAGTACATGCGTAAGGAGAGGCGCAAGTACATGCGCAAGGAGAGGCGCAGGTTGAGGCGCAAGTAGAGGCGCAAGGAGAGGCGCATGGAGAGGCGCATGGAGAGGCGCAACTAGAGGCGCATGGAGCGGCACAACTGCCCACAATGCTTGTTCCTCCAGAAGTAGGGGCGCATCAGGAAATCAAGATTCAAGAGGAGGTATCATCCGAGGAAGCCACTCCTCCTGATGATGATCCATTGTCTTCCAGATCCCCAGCAAGAAAAAGGTCAAGGAGCGCTACTACTACAAGTTCTTCTTCAAGCACCCTTCCTTCTGATGATCTTGATCTTGATTGGAACCCACCGAGGCAGTCTGAGAGGGAGGCAGGCGATGAGCCGACAAAGGTAGCTAAGCCTAAAAGGAAGGTTCCCGCAAGGGTATCAGTTATGGGTGATGACGACGAACAAGAAGTGGTGTATTCTGCTGCTGGTGAACAGTCTGACGACGACCCAGTCATCACAGTCGTCACTCCAGCCCCAGCGGGCATGCAGCAGACAGACATTTTGACCCTATCCCGAATGGCTGCTGAGCGGGATGTGGGCGGCGTGGCAATGGTACCACCACCAACGCAGTTAACTACAACACCAACACAACCTACAGCTTCCATATTTTCTCGTCCGAAGGGCCGGCAGGGACCTCCATCCAGCTCGACCTCCATTACCTCAAGTAGTGGTGCTGTAAGTGCACAACAGAGTCGAATTCAGCCACGCCCATCCTCATCTTCATCTGGCATTGAAACTGAAAGTAGCACCTCCACCACCAGCAGACATTTCCAGTCCCCAGTTTGGGACTTCTTTAGTGTTAACAAAAAGGTAGAAAACATGGTCGTTTGTTCGATTTGTAAAAGTGTAGTTAGTCGGGGTAAGCTTGGTACCAACTATGGTACCAGAGGCCAGAGAGGTCATCTCCAAAAACACCACACTATCATTTGGGAGGTGCACCTAAGGAAAATCCAGGGAGCCAAAAGTACAACAAATCCAAATGTATCCATTCATATTGCATCTGATGATGACGAGGGGCTGATCGTACAGGGGGGAAGTGAAGAAGCGACAGATATTTTTTCTGGTATACCCAGTACCCCTGGCAGCAGCACTGCAGTGGTAGCGCCCACACCCCCTACCCCTGCAACATGTATCAGTCACACTAAGAGTCTGGGAGAGACACCAATGCGAAAAAGTACATCAATGAGCTAACTGGTTTGAAGAAGTCTGCAATGCATCATCATCATCATCATCACGTAAAATGGTCCAGACCACCATTAGAAGCATATTTTGGTCGGAGGCGCCATTTGAACGCAACCACCCAATGGCACGTCTGTATAACGCAAAGCTGGCTAAAATGCTAGCGCTGGACCTTCTCCCTTTTCCTTTCGTAGAAGGGGTGGGTTTTCTAGAATTTGTGGCAACAGTCTGCCCTAAATGGAAGGTTCCTTGCCGGTCCTATTTTGCCAGAGTTGCTGTTCCAGCACTACATCAAGATGTGCTGGAGGTGATTGGCGCAGCTATTCAGAAGAGTGCTGTTCACACTATCCATCTAACAACAGACATGTGGACCAGTTGCCAAGCCCTTGATTACATGTGCATCACTGCACACTGGGTGTTAAAGACAAGTTAGAAGCAGGTGTTGACACAGACACAGTTTTTCAAGCTACTCGGAAACATGCAACAATAGCCATGTTTGCCATGGAGAAATCTCATACTGCACCTAACCTTTTGGAGGAGTTTGATAGGAAGGTCTATGAATGGCTGCATCCAAGAATTCGCATGATTGGTTATGTTTCCACGGATAATGGCAGTAATATAGTTAAGGCCATGCAGCAAGGTGACTATTTCAGAGTGCCGTGTTTAGCGCACAGTATTAACATTGTTGTGCAAGATTTCTTGAAAAAAGAAATTACAGTCAGCAAGTTACTGACCACCTGCCGAAGAATCTGCACACATTTCAGCCATTCTTTTAAGGCCCGGAAGAAGCTGAGGAGCATGCAACATGAACGTAGATTGCCAGTCAAAGGACTCATCCAGGAGGTGGCAACACGTTGGAACTCAACCTTTTACATGCTTGAGCGTTTGTCTGAGCAGTGGGGGGTAATCAATGAGTATGTCTATGAACTGGGTTCTACTATGAAAGACATGAGGCTAGAGTTGGAGGAATGGAAGCTACTTGCCTGCCTGACAGACATGCTTCGTCCTTTTGAGGTCTTCACGCGTGAAGTCAGCAGGGAGGACCGTTCTTTGGGCAAAGCTATCCCATTGTTACGCATGCTAGAGCACCAACTGAAGGTGGTGTCTTCAACGTTCCGAGATGATGCTGAAAAGCAAGACACATATTAGTTGGCGGAGAGGTTATTAAGCCGCCTAGTTGACAATGAAACGCTTGAAAAAATACATACAGAACAACATTACATTTGTGCCACTATTCTGGATCCACGGTACAAAAAGGACGTGGCCAGCAAAGCATTCATTCCTTTTAATGAAGCAGATGTTCCAAAGTACAAACATTGGCTAGCTCTGTCAGCCACTCGGTTCGAAAAAGAGCGGCAGAAAATTGAAGGAGCCGGCAGAAGTACTACTGAATCAGCAGGCCATCCGGCGTCAAGTTCCACTTCTGAATCTGTGGCCGAAGGGAGTCACTTTCCCTCACAGCCGTTAAAGACACCAGCAACCGTATCATCATCATCACCTGCACCAGGCCCAGCCATACTATTGTCGGAAGCGGATTGGCTAACTCATCAAGGGTTTGCTTGTTCCAGTGATGCAAAGGCCACAGATGGTACGCAAAGTGGAGCAACCCTGGAGAACCTTGAGTTGATGGTGCAGGCCTATCTGGATGACCCAACAGAGGTCTTTGTTAATCAGAAGCCATTGCTGTATCAGTACAGGAAAAGGCCTCTATGGCGACTGCTCACCAACCTGGCTCTAAATTATTTGTCTTGCCCACTCGCAAGCGTGTCTTCTGAACGTGTTTTCAGTGCTGCTGGTGCCATTGTAACTTCAAAAAGGACCCGCCTCTCGGCCAAAAATGTGGAGAGGTTAACACTAATCAAGATGAATCAGCACTTCACACCACCAGATTACAAAATACGCGAATGCACGCAGGAAGAAGAGGACACCGACGGAACATCTTCTCTGTTAGCTGACCTACTCCCGTCTCAATTCATAGAGTTTGAGGACAAGCTCTACTTCCCTGACACCGAGGCCTGAAAATGACTTCCTTTTTTTCGTCCTTATTCACTTCTATTCCTGTGTGTCTTTCTTTGTTTTGCAACTTTTACCACAACAAAACTCTAATCACCTAATCACAACAAGTCCATCAGCAGCACTGTCTTCATCTTATTCCCTTATTGATTTGAAGGTGCGGCAGTCTGCATTCCTGAGGTTCACAAGTTCACAACTCAATCATGCTCCTCTATCCTCCTCCTCCAGACTCCCCCTATCCATTTCCCTCAAGGCAGGTGGCTGGATTACGCAGAATAAAGAAACTTTGTCTTCGTAGACGAGTCCCCTCAAGTTGGACTGGAATTACTGACTACATGCTTGCTGATTGCTGACAGTTACTTCTGAAATTGACAGGAAAGGCTGCCCTGTGGGCCCTCACTTTCAGAAGAAGATGGGGACAAAAAGTGGAACAGGTAAGGAATAATGAGAAGAAGATGGCATGCAGTGGACAGCAATGGCTGTCTGGCTCTGATGAAAGCAATTGCTGTTTGTTTGTTGTGCATGAAATGAATCATATGTCTTGTGTTATTATTTAATCTTTTACACACTAAATGTAACTCAAGTCTACTCTGCTTTTTTTACCTCGTTTAATTCAATTTGTACTTCAACTGCCGGGGCCACTACGTCGCATTTTCCTAATATGCAAAATGTGCTTGGACTTACTGTTTGCCTATATACCATGATGATTGATTAAATAATATATCTTTTTTCTTTACAGCAGCCGCGGCCCATGGAGGGAGTTACGGTGGGGCAAGAAGGCCGAGAGGGAACTAATTTCGTAGCGGGCCCTGCATCGCAAAATACAATGCAGTGCGCTCTATGAAATTCGTTTTAATAATTAAATTGTTTACTTACCTGCAATTATCCATATGCAGGTTTTTAGCACTCTCCACCCTGCCCCTCCCCCTCTCCGCCTTCTTGCCCCACCATAACTCCCTCCATGGGCCGCGGCTGCTTTACAGTCACTGACTGGGATGGATGGATCATCAGCGTCGGTTTACGGAAGAACTATGGCCAATTCGTGAGTGGCAAACAGGTAAACCAGTCTACAACAACTACTACAGCAGAACTACATGTCTGTCTAGTCGTGGTATGGAGTGGTCGACGCAGTGTAGTGTTGTTATGCCAGGCAGACTCCAGGGGGCAGTTCATGTAAAATTGGGGCTATGTGGCTTGCTGAATACAATTAGATATGCTTTGTCTGTCTGTGACATAGAGCCTAGGTATGCTACATCAGGTTGCTTCACTCAGTGGTGCCTGCCTTGACCGTCTGCATGTCCCTGCCGCAAGCATGGGCCAAAAATCTGTTAGGCGCGCAAAATTTGCTGTTTTTTGGCGGCAAATTCGCAATCAGCGAATGTCGCGAAATTGCCGAAAATTTGCTCATTCTTGAGCGTAACGGATTTTTGGCCCATGCTTGCGGCAGGGCCTTGCAGACGGTCAAGGCAGGCACCACTAAGTGAAGCAACCTGACGTAGCAAACCTAGGCTCTTTGACACAGATAGACAAAGCATATCTAGGGTTTAGGGTTCAGTGCGGTTTACTAGGGTTTTTGGGTTTAATTTGGTAGGGTTCCCGCGGAGTCTAGGGCTCAGGGCCCGATGCAGGCTCGTGCATAATGATGTTGGCAAGGTTTTAGGGGGGTTTGGTGTTTTTTGGTCCAGAATTGGCCGAATTTTGGCCTTTTTTGGGGTTTTGCGGGCGCGGGAGTGTGGGTGAAAACTAGTCGTACACCTTCCAGTGGATCTATTTTGTTCTGCCTTGCTGAGATTCTTGGGAATCGCTGGAAAAAGTGTCCTGGTAAGTTTCAAGAGGATCGAAGTAGTGGAAGTGCTGTTTTGGGGATGGCAGTATTGCATGTTTTCAGGGGGCTGTTTGGGGGTGTTCTAGATTTTTGGGGGTGGGTTGAGGGGTCTGGGAGCACTGCTGGGAAGGTCTAATTGTGATTGCAAGTGGTTTGAAGAAAATCCATGGTGGAAAAGGGGGGTTTGGGCCTAGTTGCAGAGAGCGTTTTGGCACGATTTAAACTGAGGCCTAGCAGTATTGCATGTTTTTGGGTGGCTGCTTGGGGGGGGGTTCTAGATGTTTGCGAGTGGGTTTATGGGTCTGGTAGCACTGCTGGGAAGGTCTAATTTTGATTGTAAGTGGTTTGAAGAAAATCCATGGTGGAAAAGGGGGGTTTAGGCCTAGTTGCAAAGAGCGTTTTAGCACGATTTTAACTTGGGCCTAGCAGTGTTGCATGATTTTGGGGGGCTGTTTGGGGGGGCTCTAGATGTTTAAGAGTGGGTTTATGGGTCTGGGAGCACTGCTGGGAAGGTCTAATTTTGATTGCAAGTTGTTTGAAGAAAATCCATGGTGGAAAAGGGGGGTTTGGGCCTAGTTGCAGAGAGCGTTTTGGCACGATCCGCAAAAATCGCCCATAGTTACTAATTACTATCCTTGAAAAGGAGACTCAGAGTACGCACTTTCGAAATGATGATTATATGTAATACTGTCACCTCTGAAACTGAAAGTGTTATTTTTGCACTACACAGCGTACCTTATATTTTTTTCACCGTGGTGTTTTAATATCACTTCCTGTTTTTCCATCAACAATTACAGGCCGGCTTTTACCCTGTGCCATGGAACAAACGATTAACTCAGGCTTACCATTAGCGATCCGCAATTCCGCATCAGGCAGGCAGTGGACAGTGTGTCTGGTCACCAAGATTGATCGACGGAGCGTCAGATGGAATGGAGGAGTACCGCGAATAAGAGGAATGGCTGGATGCATGCAACTTCCCAAATTCAACAGGACAACTACAGCATATGTTATTGTTGTGAACTTGAACTTCTACGAGTGTGAATCTGTGTGTTTGCTTGCTCTCTGCTTCAAATTCATCCCTCCAGCTATTTGATAAGTTTCTTTGCTATTTTTAAAACTAATTTAATGTACTAATAAGTGTTTATTCTCTCTGAGGGCAGAGAGGCAAGTGAAATTGCGTTATTATAATTATTACTGCAGCCCTGTACTGTCAAATTGTTTCTTCATAGTTACTCGTAGGTTGTTATAAGTACTACTTTTCAGTAACCTAACCATCCATTTAGCAAACAACGTCATGCATGCAGTAGTGTACTTCCTTTATGTCCCTTAAAAGATTTATGGATATCTTCGAATCCAAAGATTTGTTTTTCTACTAATTTTTGTTTGTCCATGCTGTTTTTTTTCCTCTCTCCACAAAACGTTCCCAAAAACCCCCATTTCCATCCAATTTTCAAACCCTGACCCTCTTCCCCCGGCCTGTGTGGTTTTTCATTGAGGTGTGACTAAATGACAACAATAAATTCCACACACTTGCTGGGGAGGATAAGGTCAAAGCAACAGAAAAATCATTCTAATCAGAATTTCATGTGCGCCATCGTGGATTGATCATCAACAACATCCTCCTCCTACACGTGACGAATCGAATGCTTAATGCTTACGTTGCTTTGTCCTTTGCCTTAATACTATTTCTTATAGTAGCCATACTCCACGCAACTAGTACTTAGTTATTTTTTGAATACTTTAGCACTGCTTAGGCTACAATTTATGGCACTGTTCTCTACCGTACTATCAATCGTACTGTTTCTAATGCTACGCTCAGGCCACTCAATGTTTCATTTAATTTTTTTTTCATATGCTGCTACTGCTAGTGTGTACCACTACTAATACCAGCAAAACGATAATATTTCAACAATCCAGGATTCAAGTCAACACCCAACCTTAATCGCCATTTGCCATGCAGCCAGCCCTGTGCCTAGCCCTATTTTCAAACACGAATCACAGGTAAGATAAACATTTTGGGGAGGTAGAATAATGGGCTAGGACTCAGAGGAGAGGAGAGAATGACAGTGTCACAGTAGTACTAGTAAAGTACTAGTAAAGTACTAGTAGGACAATTGAATTCACTAACTCTGTTAGTGGCACTTTTGTACATGTTTGGACATTTAGATCATTCATGCTGGTAAGTTTGAAGAAAGCAAACATACAGTAGCCCCCGCCCACCACCACACAAAATAATATGAACGCATATACTATGTAAGTATGTAAAATAAATGAATATATTTCCCCTAACAAAAATAAACTAACCCAAATCACCCCCCTCCCTAACCCCAGCCAATGATCAAATGTCCTTCAAGTCCCTTTCCCCAACGCCCAATTCCCACCCCCCCCAACAGTCTTTAAAAAAGGGGAAAGGGAAAGTCACTTCCTCCTGCAGTGTCCTTCTGTGGACAAGTCCCGCACCTCTTTGCGGAGGTCCCGGAGCTGGCACTGTTGCTTCTCTGCCAATCGCTCCAGGTAGTCCACTCGCTTTCGGAGGTGGCGCAGGCGTGCCATTCAGGCTCTGGGGTAGCTATTTTTTTTGCTCCTGTGCGGCGGCGGGGGGCTGTCGGGCCACGCACAGTTTCGCTGGAGGCTGCTGGCTGGTGGACCCGGGGGCACTGGAGGAGGATGCAGTAGTTGCCGTCTCCTCCTGCTCCCGAGCCCACAGTCGCCGATATTCGGAGCAAATGGCCTCCAGCTTACGTGCCCTGGCCCGGACAGCCATCTCATTGCGGGTGAGCTTTTTTGGAGCATCTATTTGAAGAAAGAAAGAAAAATACTGTAGCCAATAGTCTTTAACATTAAGTCAAAATAATTCAACAGAAAGTTGTCTCACAGTATCACTAGCAACTTGCAAGCACAGTATAACATTTTGGCATGTATCTTTCCGCAGTCTTTGTAGGCCTGTGACATTAGTGGAAGTTTAAGAAATTCTACTAGCAGCACTATGGACTCACTACTACATAGTCAGAGAGTTAGAGACTACACCAGTCACTTCTTTTTTTCTCTTGTTTTGCCAAAGAAATGACTTGTACATGAACTTGTGGTAGCCGGCATAATGCCAGCTCACTCAGCTTGCACCCAAGAAAAACAGACAAAAGCCATGATGACGCAGACTCGCATTACTTTAAGCAGTACATGCAGGTGGGGATAGGAAGCTCTTACTTTTCTATGGGGGTGGCACTGGCCATACTCGGTTACATCAAGGGCTACTTCTCAATGTAATTTATATTTCGCACTGCCCCCCGGGCCTTGACTACTACAAAAGGAAAATGAAGATTATTAATTTCTGATCATATATCCTGCCGATCACATGATCTTTGCTTATATGATGGATGACTTTAGGTGCTTTGTTTTGATAGATTGAGTGAACAACAGCAATAGTCCGCCCATGACACAGCTGAAGGAAAATTATTAGCATAGGGAGTGAGTGTGGTACTGGTACCCATAATTGCCGGAGGAAGGGACTTGACTTGATATAATGTAAACTATACAATACATACACAATATATGCTGTGCTTGCAAAGTAAACTACTGTAATGTTAGTCAAGAGAGTATTTAAATTTTCTGAACAATCACAACTTCTAGTATTTGGATTTTCTCAGCTTTGCTACTCTGGCATGGACATGCTGTTCAAAGTAACACTGTTCATCCGCTGAGCATCTGCTCTACTACATACACCTCTGCTATCTATGAGGAAGAAGAAGATACCATCCAGGCTTCCAAAGTAAACGTCTATCATTCTTCTTAATGTCTCAACTTGTACCAAGTTTACTTTTTCTCAACAACCAACTAACACCCTTTTCATTTTATTTGGTAAACCACGGTCTTGACTGGCATTTGAGTTTGACCCAAATTATATATTGCAATACACACCACACATGCATTTTCTGAATCACCCACACAGGCAGTCATCTTTTCTTTCTCCTCCAACCTTCCTTGCTTCAAGCAGCCATGCATCTGATTCCTTCCTATCAGCCACCTCTGCCTGCATTCAAAAACATGTATCATTCTTTACAGTCATAAATGTTACGACTCGCTCGTCCTTCCCTTCACCCTTCTTTCCCTTTTCGTTCTTCACATCCCTCAAGATCATCTGATATGACTTGCCTTCACGATAAAAGTTTCCCAGCTGAGTTGAAGTCAAATAGAGGGGGCCATTGCTTACCCGAGAACTACCGCCGCTAATGCTATTACTAAGTCAAGATTGACTGTCTTCTCCGTGATTGGCAAAAATCTAGTTCTAAATTAGTAACTGTTCTTAACAGTACAGTGTACTTGTACTAGTGTACTGTCTACTGTACAGTACATCATACACTCCTTTGTGAGCCTACTCTAAAATGTCAATAAGTAAGGAGTATAATAACTTACCACCGTCTGCCGCTGCTGAGCCATCCCCCTCAGCTCCTCCTGGTGGCACTTATGGCACCGCCACATCCACCACTGGAGTGGACCCCTCCGTGCTGATGGCACCGGCACACTGGTGGTGGGAAATGCCGCATCCGATGTTGTGATGCCTAGAAAAAACATGTCATATGTTTAGATGCCATACACCACCCCCTATTTCGCCTCGTAATGGAAGAGAAAATGTTAATACATATACAATTTTTAATTATTGGGACTGAAGAAAAGTCACGGTTTTGGGGAGGGTGTTAACTTATATGCTTAGCCATAACATGCAACACTTTTTGGCCCAACTGATGAATGCTTACTTTTTAAAGTGCAACATTTTTCTAATTACAGACAGAACCAACTACTCCTCATCACCACCAGGAGGACTTGAAGTTCCAACAAGGTGAGGGCTCCCGAGTCCCGCACAGTTACTTCTGACTGAGGTATGTGGAAAGTCGAACTGCACCTATCATCAACAATGTCCTATTTCTCTTGTCCATACTTCTGTATGTGCAGAACAGTCCCTGAAACACTAGCGGTATGGTATGTGCTACTATCAAATCAAAAAGCCAACTACTAGCTTATTCTTGGTTGACATTGACATTTTGTTGTTGGAAATTGTCAAAGCACTAACATTAAGAAGACTGGAATACACAGCAAGGGCAACCCAGAGGACTGCACTCAGTGCCTCTAGAGCTATTGCTGGATCAGAGTTTTGTTTAACACCGTTTGCCGACTGGGCAAGCTTAGCTACCTACACAGACTGACTCATAATAATAGTAAATAGTAGTAGCACAGAGAGTGATGGTAGAGAGGCAGGATAAGAATGTAGAAACAGTCTATAAGAAGATCAAAGACTATTTTGTAAAAAATAGAATTAGGAAACAGTTTGGAATGAATAGGAGCTGTAAAAGTTAGGGAAGTATAATTATATTAACAACAGAACAACTTACTGGGGCCAAGAGAAGAGCCTGCAGAGGACCGTTCCTGCCCACTTTCTTCTGCCGGAGTCTGGGGTGTACTCTTCTTGCCCCTGGGAGGTGCTGAATGTGAACATGAAATAAACACAAACATGGATGATTGTTTTTTTGAAATATTTGATTTCTTTGACCACAATCTAAAATTATCTTGGGGAAACAAATTACCAACAATTGCACT
Organism: Lissotriton helveticus; assembly: GCF_964261635.1. NCBI lineage: Eukaryota > Metazoa > Chordata > Amphibia > Caudata > Salamandridae > Lissotriton > Lissotriton helveticus. The sequence goes on from NC_136065.1 coordinate 1,053,975,735, forward strand.
ACATGTATTGACCTATCTGATCTGGTCAACTAGGAGGATACTAGTACAGTATTGCTGGATTCGCAGACCGTCTACTTAGAAAGTTATGTAAATCACTAACTAAACCAACAACAAAAAGGTTCTACTACGACTGCCAGCACTCATCAGCACGCGACGTGACAGACACAGTCCGTCATCATGATTGCAGACCACTAATAAAATGTCCTACTACTAATAACAAGTCATAATATACTCATCCTATCAATCCACCACTATCTCTTCTTCTTAGTGGCAGCAGGAGTACAAAGGAAGGACTAGACTTGAGTCTCAAGTCTCTCTAGCATTACACAGTTCTGTAAAGTACTACACTCATACATATTCAGGCCAAATGAGCACAAAGTTGCAAACAAGTAAGCATAGTAGCAACGCCACTGAGGAGGCGAGCACCTGCAATCGCAGAAGCTATTTAAACATTATTTTACCTGCAATGTAATCGAATCGTCAGCATTCTTGCTCTTCGGGAAAAACATATATTAGCAATATAACACAGAGCAGAAGAAAACAAAGTAGTTATTAAATAGCTACTCACCAAGGCCAGGGATCTCCACGCCTAGCAGGTGGACCAGGTCCTGCTCCCGGTCAAGGACGTCTTCCCACAGGTGCGTCGCTTGGTCATAGGTGCGCCGGAACCCCGACTCCCTACACATGGCCCGGCACACCTTATCCCACCGCTGGCGATGCTCCCAGAGGCCATACGCTTGACCGGGCCTGCCCCCTGCTGCCACGGTCTTCGGGAGGTGGCGCTGAACATAAAATATAAGTGCGGCCACCTCCACCACGCTGAAAACCTACCTGGCCACTACATCCTCCCCCCTCAATTGCTCGCAAGGGAGCTGGGTACAGGGTGCGGGACCCTTCCCCTTGCTCTTCTCGGCTCCCTTTGCCATGGTCCTGGACATCTGGAAAAAAAATAGGAAAGAATAGGGAAAAAGTAAAGAAAAGAAAAGAGTTTCAAAAAGTAGCTTTAAAGTAACCAAAAATAGAAAAAAACACAAAATATAGATGTAGAAAAAGAGAGGGATAGATAATGAGTAAAAAAGATCCAAAAAAAGTTCAAAGAAACAAAGGATTACAAACATTAGGGTAGGATTGAAAAAGCATGCCCAGAACCATAGCAATGAATGAAAAACAAGATGGCCGCGCCCATTGAGGACCGTGTGGGTAAGTTCGCGCGATATTTCCCCCTGAGCACGCAAAAACGCACGCGAACATGTAATAATGCCCCGCGTACAACGCAAGCTTGCAAATAGCTCCCAGAAACGGAAATACGCAACACGGACAAGATGGCCACGCCCATGTACGACCGCATGCGTAACTTCGCGGTCGATGTGCTGCAAGCGGCCCGCGAACACGCAAAAAGCCCCGTGAACACGCAGAAAAAAAATCTGCAAATTCGCACAAATTCGCGGATTATGCAGAACGCGAATTCGCTTTCGCGCAAATTCGCGTACTGCAAATTCGCACATTTCACCCATACTTAATTCAAAGCATCAATTTACAAAGACATCAAATCATTACCAACTCAGTAACATTTTGATACAATTGCGGCTAAGATACCCGCCCAACCCAATGCATTTCGGGATTGAATTCATCCCTTCTTCAGGGGCCACTGTACAAAAAGGTAAACACGATCTTGTTAAAACGCTGTTAGTAAAACATATTATTGTTACAAGCACATTAACGTCCAGTACAGGCAGAATAACCTGTATATGCTTACACATGGCAAGAAGTAAAAAGATAGCATGAACGAAGAATTTAGCACGTGAAAAATTTATCAAAGAATAAGATCATAACCAAGGAAAAAAACGCAATAGAAAATAGTGTTAACATGCTAAATGTGCCCAGATGAAAAGGAAAAAAAAACAAGATTGCTCAATAAATGAAAAATAAACAAGTACATGTTGCAGTGACATAATTGAACACCGTAATCGGAAGGGGTGTGAACATGCTGGAAGTGCCCAGACAAAAAGAAGAATACCAAAAGCACTCAATGAATGAAGAATAAACAAGCACAAGTTGCAGGGACATAACTGCACACTGAACACCACAACCTACCTGATAAACCAAATACAATTCCCCTGCCTTACGTACCGAAAAGAGTCGGTGCAAAAATCTAGAGCGGATATGGCGACTCTCCTACATAGAACAAGATAAAGCGAGTTACAAAACCGCCTTAACATCCTATCATAAGAACATTAAAAACACGCGCAAACTCCATATCTCACATCAATTGGAGCAAGCTGGAACCAATTCCAGGACCCTTTTCCAAATCGTTAAATCCTACACCAACCCCAGAGCCTGTGATACTGTGGAATCTCCGTCTCAGTCCCTGTGCAATAGTGTTGCATCTTACCTTACTCAAAAAATTGATAACATAGATCAGAATATCATTTTTGACAATACGGTTTCTGCCCTAATCACAATTGGCCCCACTGGCCAACACAACACCTCCTCACAATTACACTGCTTCCCTCCTCTTAGTCCAGCAGAAGTCACATCCCTTCTCTCCATATCTAAATCTGGCTCTCCCCTGGACATCATCCCTGCTAAAATTTCGGCCAAATTTGCTGACCAGCTCGCCATTCCCATTTGTTCTGGTGAGATCTGGTCATCCCTTACTGCGGACGCTTGGGATGTACTGTTTCTCACTGAGACGTGGCTGAAGGATTCCTCGAACCCTGATATTCTTTTGGCCACGCCTCCTGACTACCTCGTCAAAGGTTGTCATCGTGAAGGTGGCCAAATGGGCGGGGGTATTGCTATTATTGCCAAGGCACATTTCAAATTGACGACTACTAAACTTGGAAATATCGGTAAAATTGAAGCCATGCACTTTACTTTGGCAGATTCCGCGGCCGTTATTTTAGCCGGGATTTTGGTATACAATCCACCTACTGCCTCGTCTGGCTCTCTTATGTCGCTTGTACATTTGACTGCTGACTTGTCCCTTAAACACTCGAACTTTATTGTGCTTGGTGATTTCAATTTACACGTGGATGATCCTTTATGTTCTCCGGCTAACCAGTTTCTGGATGCTCTGAGGGGTCTAAATCTCTCTCAACTAGTTCAGGGCCCTACGCATAAAGCAGGCCATACTTTGGATTTGGTCTTCTCAAGGCATCTGGACATCCTGCTTTACCCACCTCTCCCGCTTACCTGGTCTGACCACTATCTCGTGCCTTTTGATCTTACCCTTACCTTGGCGCCCTTACCTATTGTACTCAATAAAGAGTTCAGGAGAAAATGGCACAAAGTTACCTGCGCCACCCTGAGTCCTCTTTTGCTTACTGGCAATGCACCCTCGTCCTGTAACACTGTTGATGAAAGGGTGTCCGAATTTAATGCAACTTTGCTGAGCGCCATAGATACTATCGCGCCCCTCCAATCTATCACGTCTGCTAGATCTCGTCCCTCATCACCCTGGTTCTCCCCGACGCTTAGGGAGGAGAAGAGCCGCTGTAAAAAACTTGAAAGTCTATGGCGAAAAAACTACGATTCAGAGGCCAAAGTTGTTTATAAATCCGCTCTGAGAAAGTTTCTTTCCTTAAAACGGTCAACTATGAGAGATTTTTTCGCCCTCCAAATCGAGAAATCTAGGAATTCTTCCAAATCCCTTTTTAAAATTGTGAAGGACTTCTCGCATCCTGCGGCCTTATCTTCCCAGATCCCGGCTAGCCAGGTACTATGTAATGGTCTCTCTGAATACTTTCAGGAGAAGATCCTGACCATCAGGTCCTCCTTCCCCGCAGAGGGAATCTCACCAGCCCCTAGAGAGATAGACGGGGACATTCCTCTCCTCGAATCTTTTAAGGAGATGACTATTGAGTCTTCTCAGAGACTAATTACCCAGTGCAAATCTGGCTCCCCTCTTGACCTGATTCCGGCTACTATGATGGGTATTCTTGCCCCTATATTGATTGAGCCCCTCCTTGATATCTGGAATTGCTCTTTGGGTTCAGGCCAGTTCCCCTCCATATGGAAGGAGGCCATGCTGGTTCCGATCCTTAAAAAGGCGAATTCAGATCCTGGCCTCTTCTCAAACTACCGGCCCATTTCCCTCCTTCCTCAGTCAGCTAAGATCTTGGAGAAAGCAGTTCAACTGCAATTGGCTGAATTTCTGGAGACTAATATGCTTCTCCATGACTCTCAGTCGGGATTCAGAGCAGGCTTCAGTACGGAGACAGCTCTCCTTGAAGTCTCCGAAACTGTCAGAGAGTGTGTGGATAGGGGCGAGGAGGCCATGCTGGTCCTCCTCGACCTATCCGCCGCCTTTGATACGGTTTCCCACACAATCTTATTGGATCGCCTGTGCCAGCTGGGCATAGGAGGTACTGTGTTGACCTGGATCAGCTCCTTTTTGAAGGATCGTTCTCAGAGGGTCTTTTTGAGGCCTTTTACTTCGGCTGAGAAACCTCTTCTTTGTGGTGTCCCCCAGGGCTCGGCCCTGAGCCCTTTATTATTTAATGTGTATCTTGCCCCTCTGGCCAAGGTGGTAGAATCTTGGGGAGTCAGAGTGATCTCCTATGCTGATGATACCCAGCTGGTGTTTTCTTTTAGGGATCACTCTGACACCTCTTTTGCCAACTTTCGTCAGTGTTTAAATAACATCTGCAATTGGATGACCACCAACCACCTTAGGCTCAATACTGATAAAACGGAGGTAATGTTTTTTAATCAGAAAACGACTATTCCCTCTAGCCTGTGGTGGCCAGTGGTCCTTGACCCCCCCCCGATACCAGCTATCACAGTTCGCAATCTGGGCTTCCTGTTTGATAATACCCTTTCCTGTGCTCCTCACATTATCAAAACTACATCTGCCTGTTTTGCGAAATTGGGTAAGATTAGAAAGATTTTGCCTTACCTCCCATTGAATGCTCGTAGAACCGTGGTTCAGTCATTAATTACGTCTCACTTAGACTATGCGAACAGTCTCTACGCAGGTGCCCCTTTGTACCAGATTGAACGTCTACAAATCGTGCAGAATGCCGCTGCTAGATTGATTGGCAATATTCCGTATCGACAATCTGTAGCACCCTATCGTAAACAACTGCATTGGCTCCCTATCACAAAACGTATCCACTTTAAGATACTGATTCTTGCTTTTCGAGCCTCGGACAATCTTGGCCCAGGCTATCTGAAAAAACGTCTTGTTCTCTCACATTCTGTGAGATCCTTACGATCTAATAGTCTACGTCTCCTGCTTGTCCCACGCTTCCGCCTTTCTAGAGTAGGCGGTAGAGCGTTTGGAGTAGCAGCAGCTAGACTGTGGAATAACCTCCCCTTGGAGCTAAGATTTGTCCCCACTGAATCCATCTTTCGCCGTAAACTAAAGACTTGGTTGTTCTCTTCTTGATTTTTTCCTCTTTCTCTGGGCTCATTAGTTGTTAGCGCCGGGACACCCCCTTGGGGGTAGCCGTGCGCTCTATAAAATTCAAAAAATAAAATAAATTCTATCCTCAATAGCTCCCTGAGTTCATGTAGTCTTTCTCCAGAATGGAAAAACGCACAAGTAGTACTCATACGAAAAAACCTCAAGATTCCGACTACCGAACTGTCTAACTACCGACCAATATCCTCACTACCTCTGCAGACTAAGCTCATTGAAAGACATATTAACAAACACTTGTCCGACTTCATTGAAACCTCCCACCACCTAGACGTCTCACAGTCTGGTTTTCGGACCAAACACAATTCCGAATCAGCTCTTATTGAAGTAACTGATAACATCAGAATGGCTCTAGACAAAGGTCAGGCAGCACTCCTGGTGCTGCTTGACCTATCAGCAGCATTCGATACCATTTCACATCCGATCCTACTAGATAGGCTCCAAGACATAGGTGTTCAAGGGCTGGCCCTGAAGTGGGTGACTGACTTCCTAACTGATGGAACTCAGACTGTCACCCTGGGAACCTATAAATCTACAACTACCAAAGTGACCATGGGGGTCCCGCAGGGCTCTTGCCTCAGCCCCACCCTTTTTATTATTTATGTTACCCCTCTGGCCAGACTCATGAGATCCTTAGGATTCATTCCCATCTCATATGCAGACGAAACACAGCTCCTCCTCACATTTGATAAAAATAGACTAGATATACAGCTCATTTTCTCCGAAGGCATGAAAGCTATCGCTGCGTGGATGCGGACTAATTTTTTACAACTAAATGCTGGGAAATCTGAAATCGTGCTGTTTGGAGGAGCTGTTACACGCTGGTCGCCAAACTGGTGGCCTAAGGAACTTGGTCCTGCCCCTACCCAACCTAGGCATCAGAATTGATCAAAACCTAACCCTGAGGCACATGGTTATAATACTGCTGGCTCCTGCTTCTACATCCTTAGTCTACTTAGAAGGATTTTTCCCCTCCTACCCTCTTCCACCAAAAAAACGTTAATGCAAGCCTTGGTACTAAGTAGACTTGACTTTTGTAACCCCCTATTTTTTTCGGCTAACGAAGGCTCCCTCAATAAACTACAAGTAGTGCAGAACACGGCCGCCCGTCTCGCAGCTGACGCCCCAGCCAGAACACCTTCTGAACCCCTCCTTAATAATCTCCACTGGCTCCCCGTGAGAACGCGGGTAAAATTCAAAATAGGCTGCACCATCTTAAAAGCCCTCAATGGTCAAGGCCCCTCTTATCTTTCTAACAAACTACCTAGGTACACCCCGGTACAAGTGCTTGGATCAGGCTTTGAACTTTTGCTATGCACCCCCAGAGTTAAAAAAGCATGTAGCGGAGGCAAAGCGTTCTCTTACCGTGCCCCTGCATTCTGTAATAAATTACCTTTCCATCTTCGCAGCTATCAGAATCTTCCCCAGTTCAGAAAGCTGCTGAAAACTCACCTTTCTAGTTCTTTACCTCGGCTGATCTCTTTCGTCCTAAAGCGCCGAGATACCCTTTTGGGTGATTCAGCGCTATACAAATCAATAAACTTCAAACTTCAAGAAATCGATGAAAAAATGTGCATCCCTGCATGAAAATGACTCATTAGAGTAGAGCAACTAATATGCTAGAAATTAGCTCTCTGTTTGTTGCAACTGCTGTAAGCCACTTTCTATTACAACTGTACAACGGGGATAGTGACGAAACTTTAATGGAGATGAGAAACTCAGTATCCTCCCTGTTTGTTCTCAACTTAGAATGTGCAATAATCAGGCATGCACCAATGAAAAGTTCCAAAATTACCCCGATAATAAAACGGTAGCAAAAATTATTCTGCTGTCTGTACCCGACAAACTCACAAGCTTTAAAAACCTATAGGCCAAAACCACTCTGTCTGTGAACCTGTGGAAAATCTACATTTTAGAAGTACCATTTTATTGTTAAGTTATTTACACATTTTATGTCAGTCTATCTTACACTGTGTGTAATGCAATGCAAGTATAAAATGATGACTTAAATATTCACAGTGCTTTCTGTCATAGGCTGTGACCTCATAGCACTAAAAATACACAAGTCACTATTCTCCACTGCACGAACCAAGATTTAATTGTGTGGCTCACTGGTTACACACAGACCTTTGCATTGCATTAACTAATAGACATTTCATAATGTACTACAGTCCATTTCCCAATGAATAACAACTTTTGTAATGTATTTTTCATTTACGCTGTCCATTAATTTATATGTAGGTACTTGATGGTGAAAGACCTAAAAACGTACAGAATATTTTGGAACTTATTCGAGAGGATTGCGCCACCAAAGCATCACTTTTTTGACGGTCCGGCAGTGCAAGTGTCTCAACCATACCTATGAGGCGACGCAAAGTCACCCTGCATGGCTCTGCAAGGCCTCATGGATATGAAGTTAGACAAAGCAGCGCAAGTCAGGGCGTTGCATTACTGTGCATCAAGGAGGTGTTCCATAGGCATTGTGTGGGGGTTCCCATGGATTTTGATGCTGCTCCATATTTACAAAATCATGTAAACCTGGGACAGCACCAAAATGGTATGCCTCCCCAGTGGAAGCGTAATGAGGAGAAATGTTTTTATTTCTCCTTGTTTTTTCCTCTTTACATGTGTGCTGTATTCTGCAGCTCACATAGAAAGCGGAAAACACCTCTTGGGATTGTTTTTGTGAAGGAAAGTGCCCCTTCCTGCATAAAAACAACCCTGCCTATGTTGGTGCAAAGCAGCAATGTGTGCACCAACACAAGGGAAAAGGACAGGAATGCACTGCATTTCATAAATCTGGTGCATTCCTTCCCTTTCACATTGGTGTGGGGCAGTCCCGCAAGAAGACTAGCAGAGCTGGCATACGCCAATCCTCATAAATAAAGCCCTTTGTTTTTAGATACGCTCACTGACCTTTGGTTTGCTAAACACTGTTTAATATTATTTCCCAACCGTGAAAATGATTTGCTATTGAATTGGGGCGTTAATGGTTGTCAATGATGAGGAGTATCAGGTTCTAGAAATTTTCTCAGGAGGGGGTCCTTACGCCTAAAATACTTTGAAAGGGGGGTCTCTGCATCAAAAAGTTTGAAGACCTCTGGTCAATTGATTCCTGTTAGCCTTGTTTAGCCTGTCTAGTCTAGACAGAGTTTGACTGTGACCCAGGCTGTCTATTGAGCACTGCTAGGGCTGCATCAGCCAGACCTTTGTTGGGGGATGAAGGCAAGTGCATGCACGTTTTCCAGTAAAGGGTAGTAAAATTGAGCATCATGCTTCCTAGTTGGCAGAATGCTTCTCAAGGTGCTCCAGTCACATCTTTCATGGAGGTGCTACAGTTAACGTTGCTGACAGCATGTCAAAAGGTAATATTACAGTTGCTCTGTTTTGCAGCTTAGTGACTTTCCTCACAAACTGCCAAGTTCGAGAAATGAACTAAAGAAATCAGTCTGGATTTACAACTGTGCAGCACACGCAACAGCAGGGGAAGTTGTGAGCATTTTCAATCCTCAGTCATACCAGCACATATGGATCAAGCTTGAGCATTACGATGAGCATATCTTTTCTGTAGTGCAGATATTGAGGCAGAGGTTTGAGTCCGTTCACTTAATTGTGGAGGCCTTCACAGCAAAACAAATGAAATTAGTTGTGCATTAGCATCACAGCTGATCAACATATTCCTGGGATCAGGCAGGATGGTGGAGGTGGCAGAGTCAAAAAAGGCTGGGCTGCACACCCTTTGCAGTGCTGAGGAGTTTAGGGCAGCAGGTGCACTGTCTACCACACTAAACTGAGGATGGTGGCTCAAGCAAGTAGGCTCCTCCCCGAAACTTCTTCAGGAAGAGAGGCAGAAGAAACAAGGAGATTCCAGCAGGGGTTGTGTTTTCAGGCGGACACCTCAGTGAGCATGGAGGTTGTCCTCTATGTCTCCAGTGCTAGGTTCAGCATCAGGGGGTGTACTAGGTGAAACCTGCCACAAACAACGGCATGAGTCAGTGTGTTATTTTGGCTCACATAACTTAGCATGCATGCAGACCATTCTTCACATCACCAGGACAAATTCATTATAAAAAGAACCTGAGGAGGTTTGTGCCAGTACCTTCTAGCATTCTTTTCTCAGGTGTGGAGAAAACACCCTGCTTGGAGAATTGTTCAATGCCTTCAAGTTTATTTCTTGGGGCAGTCTGAGAGGGTGCTTTAAAAAGCTTCAGTGCTGCAATTCAGTATTTGATCTTTTGGCTGACAGGCAGAGTTGGGGAGAGAAGTGAACAAGTCGGTTTTAGGACAAAATATCGAGTTTTCAGTATCATGATACAGAAATATCATCAAAAAATATCACTCCTACAAAAATACTGTGGCACAGAATATCATTATCAAGGATATTATTTCTTTGGTAAGAAATACAAATATAGTTGTTTTTAATATCGCTTTCATTATTAGTTGTAAAAAATTAAAAATAAAAATATTTTATATGTTTTAGCTAAAATAATAATTTTAGGTTGCAATATTGTTCGCATAATTGTTATTTTTTTATGTTGCTTGTATTTTTAAGTGTTTTAGTAACTTATTTTAAAATTGAAATAGTAAAATAGAAATTTAAAGTTTAGCCCGGGCCTCGGCGCATCTGCAAAGCCCCCTGAGCCATTAATGGCCCTGGGGACACCATTGCCCAAAGCCAGCTCAGACTTTTATGATAACTCTAACTATAACTGGTGAATTTAAATGGTTTTTACAATTGAAATTGAACATTTCACCTAACCATAACGTTACTTTGACCTTTGTTTTTTTCAGTGAAGATAGATAGATAGATAGATAGATAGATAGATAGATAGATAGATAGATAGATAGATAGATAGATAGATAGATAGATAGATAGATAGACACAGCAGAAGCTCCTTAAAGAAATTCCATTTAGGAAAGGGTATGACGTAATTTTCTCCACAATCACCTTGCACTCCCCTCGCTGATGAAAAACGCGTACTCAGGGTGTCAGGTGCCAAATATATATTCGACAAAGAACTCACTGAGTTGTTTGGTGAATAAATATATGGCACCAGATGACCTGAATGTGCGTTTTTCATCAACAAGGTGACTGCAAGCTGACTGTGGAGAATAATAAATATGTATTCTCCATATAGGGTTAATTTATTATTTATATATTTTTTTTTTATCTTTAAAATTATTAAACTATTCTTAAAAGATGTTACATAAATTGTATTTGTTTTTAAAGTAAATATATTTAGGTATAATATGTGTATTTTAATATTTTATTTATGTTAAATATTGTTGTTGGTAGGGTATATGTTTGTAATTTTCAACTGTTAATATATAAAGTAAAATATTTTTTTAATTGTTTGTTTATTGTTGACATTTTTAATATATAATATATTAAATATACTATATATATATATATATATATATATATATTTTAAATATACTTAAAATTATTAAATAAACAATATATTATATTTTATTTTAATAACAAACTGTCTTAAATACTCTAATTCAAAGCTGGTATTTATTTTTTAAATTATATTTTTACCTTTTCTTAGGCAATATTCTTTTTAAATGCTATTTTTGACACAATATTTATGTCATTTACTTTATAGGTATAGGACCATGATATTTTTACTAATTATACTTTTGTCACAGTTTTTCTGTCACTTGATGTTTATGATCACGATATTCCATCAGTGATCCAAGCAGGGACAAGCAGAGAAGACGCGGCATGTGCAAGTAAGAGTGGTGGGCGGTGGGGCGTGGTGGGGCATCTCAATAGACAACGATGAGGGAAATAAAAATTAAAAGAAAGAAAACCACTTATCTTGCGCTCACCGCATTGCCGACTCAGTGATGCGGCGAGTGCAAGGTGAGTGGTTTTCTTTTTTTAAATTTTATTTGACCTGGTCATCTTCTGTCGACACCCCCTACCCCGCCTCACTACTCTTACCTTCACGGGCCGCTCCTGAAGCAGAGACTGATGGGGCAGAGTGGAACAGAGGAGAAAAGTGTTTCAGTAGGGAGCATCACAAGTGAAGAAAAATACAGTATTAGCCAGTACACAGACACTTTACCCTATGTGATTCCACGCTCACTCGTGCTGAAGAATGAAATAGCTGATACAGGAATCCAAACAAAACAAAAGTCTTATGCTCCACAGTGGAAATATTCCAACCATCTGTTGCACTGAGTTGTGAGGCCTAGTGGGTAGAAAGGGGACAAAAAAATTGTTTACAAAGCAAAATGGTGGCCATTTTGTAATGTAGTACATTAGGATTGAATAGAATTATTCCTATAATAAGGTTGATAGGTAATATAAACAGAGACCATACCTTTTGTAAAAGTTACACCATGTATTATAAACCACAGTTTAAGTATATAACTGTGTGAACTGCAGAGACAACCACCACAGCCCATATATATCATTGAAAGAACAGCCCTAGGCCATTGTGGGTTGGGTAGGCGGGAGCAGAGTTTCTAAACCTGCTGGCCTTACACAGAGGCTGGAAGGGCATAGGCAGCCAATAGATGGTGACCCTGACCTTCATGAGACCAGATCAGGCTGCCATCTAGTTAAAGAGGGCAACCCTCGTGCAGCCCCCCTGCATTGCCCTAATAGTGGCTAATCAGGTTCTGTACCTGCGATTTCGGAAATGTACTCCTTGCTAAGCCCGCTCTCCCATGCCTTGTATTCATTGAAAACGTGTCCATCCACGAAATGCTGTGGGCCGATTCATAATGAGAAAGGCATAGCAAACAATCCGATTGCTGATTGGGGCTTACCCAAACAAGCCAGCGGTCAAGCCGAACCCAAAGAGTAAAAGGAAACAAAAACTTGTTTCAGACAAGGAATGGCAGATAAATTGTCTCACAGGCAGGGTGGGCCCACACAGCGAACAATCACTTGAGCTCTGTAAAAGACTCTTGAAACGAAGGAACTGATTAAGCATGATTGCCTAACATCGAACATGCTTCAAGCAGCTCAGCCAGAAGCTGAGTGTCTGACACCTCCATTTAATTCTGCCTTGATTCCTCTCCCTGGGCTTTTGCACGTGTTCTCTGATTTCCTTGCTACACAGTTTTAGTTCTCAGTGGGATGTCGTGATATTTTTCAACTGTGAATTATATTTTTAAACTAACACAAAAACAAACATTTTTTTTCTCCATACGCGGTGCTAGAAATCTGATGGTTTATCCGAACATTTTGCAAACAGAGACAGTGATAAAAAGAATGGCCTTAACTGCAAAATAAACTGGACGCTGTTTTAACCTAAACTGGAGATAACTTTAATCCCACAGGTAAAATGAGCACATGGATGAAACTGTACATTACGTTTTGAGACTACACTGGTCCTTTCTTCAGGTGTACATATTTGTGAGTGAGGTGTAACGGTTACATATAACCAATGCATATCATGTGACCAGAAAGGCCTGTAAATTAAGACACAAGGGTCACCGAGAACATGATAATTTTCTAAACTGCAAAAATGTGTGGCATAAACTGATTTGCATACTAACCAGTAACCCCAATTGCGCGAATGTCTCTTCCTCAATCTTGTGACATAAGAAAGATGTTTCCACCTTCTCAGGAAGACACCTTATTGACACTTTTTATGTATTTGTTCTTTCTTCCATTCCTGAACGAGCATATGAGTTCATTATTACCCATAATTCCTCTAAACGGACTACCAAAGTCACCAGTGCTTAATTTGTAGCATAATGAGTGCCAGTGCCCAAAGAACTCCTCAAAAGACAGCGGTCTGTGATATTACATGTCCCTGCACCAAATACCAAGGCTATGTAGTCCTGCATACCCCTGGGGCCTCTTTAACCCACTGCCAGACCCTCCCTGCCCCTTTAGCTCAATCTTGCAAGCTCCTGTGTTCTCCCTTTGAAACGACAGAGCCAACTGTGAGTATTTAGCTGCGGTTTATTAGTACACAACCACAGGCCTCCAAGTCAGGTAGCAATTGTCATCCCTTAGATCCGCTCACAAGATTCCACCTCAAGGTTCCACGTTCTAAGAAACAGGAACAACCCAACACCCCCCCCTTTCTTATACAATAAAAAGAATAGCATTGTATCCTCTTAAATAACATACAACATTGAGCAACACATACATTACAATGAAGTCGGAATACTAAATGAAGGAATAAAATAAACACTGCAGTAATGCATCACAATAAAACCCACATATCCCATTTTAGCGCAATGGCATTGCACATGTCTAATCCAGGTTATGAGTATAAAATATTTCACATCACAAAATCCTTGAACTTCCCTGATTTGCTCCCACCTGTAAAGGACTTCCCTCCTGCAGGACCTGTACCCCCAAACTTCCCACAAACAAACTCAGACATGGATTCTGGCACAACTGACACACTCAACGTATTCCATACTTTGACATTCTCCAGAGCTACTACATGGTCCTTGACTTCCTTAACACAAACCGGACCGAAAAACGAGATACACCCATATGCACATGATCAGATTTCTTAACTCTGACCCAGTCCTCACTTTGATGGAATATGTCCTGTGCTTATCATTCACTGTGCAATATTACTCTGAACAGCTTCCCTAATATCAACCATATGTTCCATTTTACTCAAATCGATGCACTTCCTGCCCATCCACTCTCTGTTTAGCTTAGAACCCGCCACCCTTCCTCTCAACAATGTGAAGGGTGACATTCCTGTGCTTATGTGCGGGGTGATTCTCATGGCCCACAACATATATTTGATAACAAATTTCCATTCAAACCCATTGATTAGGGACAATTAAAACTGATCTCTCAGGACATAGTTCAACCTTTCAACTAATCAATTGCTCCGAGTATGATACAGGGACGTTCTAAGATGTTTAACTCCAGCAGATGATAAAACATTATTGCATCTCCCTGCCCATCACCTGAGTGCCAATGTCAGTGACCATCTCTTCAGGGTAGCCTTCTCTGAGAAAACCCTTCTGCAGAAATTCAATATTAATTTGTGAACTAATGTTCTCCACATATTTAATTTCAGGCCACTCAGATAAATAGTCTACTAAGACCAGTGCAAATTTGGGCGTACTCCCTAAAACGCCAAATGGTCCAGAAATATCAAATGCTACCTTATGCCAATGCACCTTATCTACAGGCACAGGAGTGATCAGACTCTGGCTAGTAACCTGTGTTTAATCACTGAGAGCGTACTGACAGCAATTCCTGACATTAAGTTCCACTTCTTTGTCCACACCAAGCCACCAGGAGTTTTCACGACATGGCCCTAAACCAATATGCTCTTCGTTAATTAAGTTTAAAACTTGACTTCAAAGACCAACCGGTACCACCAACAAATCAATCTGGCACAGAACACCCTCCACAATTGACAATTCACTGGTAACTCTTTTATAAAGAATAAGGTTCTCCTGCAACACCATAGGATTGGGAAATCCTTGTTGCAAGTAGTCCATGACTGCTTGTAAGTCTGTATTCTCCATCATCTCTTCCACTCCACCTTGGACAGTGCCCCATTCATGACAACATCCACTGGGTGCAAGACAGAGATTAGTGGGCAAGAATTCCCTGATAATACTTATGCATTATTGCCCACTCTACTATTTATTTGTTGGTCTCTGCATTTCTCCTTTTGTATTTGGTTGTACATATTTATGGTGTCATTGTTGTATGTGAGTAAGTTTGAATGTGTGTGTAGCTAGACAGATGAGAGCATTTGTGTATGTGGTTGGAGCCTATTTTTAATTACGGATTCCTCTGTTTGTGGGGATGTAATATTTTCATTGTATGTAATCTTGGTATTGGCTCTTAAATGGCCTAAAAAGAATGATAATATCCCTTTGTTCTACTGAAAAGTTTTGCAGCACATAATATATTTGTTCTTTGTATGTCTATTTTTGTTTTTTTGATGCATCCTTTAACAAATTAAATTGATTATATTTATTGTACTTCTAATAAATTGTATGATTCTGTATCATATATTTTTGTGTATCCATATTTTTGTCGCATTCTCCCTGAATTTGTACCTAGCTTGGTTCTTGCCATCATTTGTGAGACGTGTTTACGTCCCAGTATTATCATTTGGCAGGTGACACCCTTCTCCCTCGCCTGCGAGTGTGGATTCCCTCTTTTTTTAACATCCACTGGGTGCACAGCACACACCATTTCAATATCCTCAACTGAAAATTCAACAGAACATTCCTCATATAAACAGTCTACTGCAAAAATATTTCTCCCTGCGACAAACTCAAAAGTGTACTGATATTCCCGAAGTATGTATTGCCTTGCCACTTCACAATCTGGGGAGTGGCAAGGCAATACCCACCACTTGTGGTGCTAAATACATTTGCTAAAGGTTTATAGTCAGTTCCGAAAATAAACCTATTTCCCCACATGAAATTCCTGAACTATTGGGCACCCCACCACAGGGCAAGGTCCTTTCTCACTGGTAGAATACGTGACTTCTTCTCCTTTCAAAACCCTAGAAGCAAAAGTCACAATTTCCTCGCTGTCATTACTTCCTCTTTGCATCAAGACTGCAGCTAGGCCTAGATTACTGGCATCAGTAATAATGAAACTTATATCCCCAGTATTGAAAGGTTTTAGTGGTTTGGCAGCTACAATCTCCATTTTAGCAAATTTGAAAACTTCTTGGCATTCATTGTCTCACACATACTTTACATTTGGTTTTCGTGAATTCCGCAAACATTATGTTTTACTTGCAACATTTGTTATGAATTTGGCATAGTTCTCTATTACTAAGGAAGGATGTTAGCTGGTCTTTGTTACTGGGTACAGATGACTTTCTTATGACTTCCACAATTTTGACCTTTGGCTCTATGCCATTCTCAGAGATAAAATGGCCCAACCCTGGCAGCGAAACTTGTACTTGTCCTTCTTTGGTGTACGTCCGCTGTTACCTATGACTTCTAGAACCTTTTTAATCCTCACATTGTGCTCATGATCATTCCTCTCATAAATTAGGATGTCATCTTGGAAGTATAACGCTCCTACCATGTCCTTAAATACATTTTTTATCACTCTCAAGTACAGATGCTAAGCCGAATGGCGTATGGACATAACGAAATGCTTATCGGGCATCACAAATAAGGTCAGATGCCTTGAATCTGTGCATAATTCATTTTGGTGATAGGCAGCTGACATGTCGAGAGAAATAAACCCTTTTACCCCCTTAACAGTTACCAACATCTCATTGATATTATGGAGAGGAGAGCAATCATCCCAAATGTTCAAGTTGATGTCTTGCAAGTCAACACACAGTCACAAGGACTTTTCTGACTTGCATGCAATAACTACAGTGACAAGCCACTCTGATCTCTCAATAGATTCAATGACTCCCAAATTACACAGTTGATAGAGCGCCATGTTATCCTGAAATTTGTAGGGGTGCATCATAGTCACCGTTAGTCCACACCCATATATACTCGGGGTTGAATTAAGCATTTAATCATTAGAAAATGTGGCTGTAATAACGAATAATGTGTGTATAATGCTAGAAAATTAGTTTGCGTTAGTAGGAACATGTAAACGATATTTAAATGTTACTGCTCATTGCAAGAGTTTCGTGAATTATTTGTGTGTAACGTGATGCAATAGATTTAAACGTGCACTATAAAGTCTGCGCGTGTAGACAAAATTAATTGTGCCTTATAGTAGAGAAATGCGATGCCTAATTGTAGTATCATTAATGGTAGGGTTTGATGTGTGAAGGCCCGAAATGAAACTTCACGTTTTACCATGGAAAGCCTGTTCATGGTTTCTTATGTTAGCAAATCGAGTAGGCCTGAAATGTATTTTTCCTTGGGAAGGCTCTCAATTGAATGTAGTCAGCAGATTTGTACATGCAAGGTTGATTTGTTCACATCGTTTCCTTTGCAGATGCAAGGACATTTTCTTCGTTAGCTAGAATTTCAGGAGTTAGGTATGGAGGAGACCTGTTACACTGTTGTAGTGGAATTTGATAATTAGAAGCTCACTGGAGAAGCATGGGACCCAAGGAAAACTCAACCGTTCTTGGACAAAGTGCAAGTTGTGGAAAATCAGCTGCCGAAGCTGTCCATTCAGAGTAGGTGTTTCAGGGAGTGTTTTTGAGTTGTTCGTTTTGTATTAGGGACAGTGCCCCGGGGAAGGAGAGGCAGACAAGACAGAGAGGGCTGAAGAGAGCAGAGAGCCGTTAGGAGGGTAAGAGAAGGGATTGATTCTAGGATGAAGCCTTAGATAGTTTCTGACCCATTCCAAAGTGAATGTACTTCTTAGGAAGTCTTCACAAGCTGAAACCTTTTTCTCGACTTTGACTGAAGGATGTTATGTAGGGATGCCCTTTTAGTGTTAGAGTAGGGACAGAATTAACCAATTAATTGTCTTTTCTGTAAACTGATGAAGACTAATTTGGATATTGGATCAACTGTTGCTTGTTTAGTCTTTTTGGAATTGCATATCCTTTTCACGCTTCACCGAATTAGGTTAATCCGTAGAATGAATTTCGTACTAGTGCCTATGTATTTTTTCAACCTCGTTTTGAGGTGCTTGTATGTTCAATTTTTTTGGGCTTTGTAATAAAACCCTTAAATTGTAAGTCGGAGTCAGTGATCTTTCCGAATCTAAATTGATGAGTCTTACTGATGAAGGCGATTGTATTGGTTTTCTCCCCTTTACACTTCCCAGCAGATAAACTAGTCCAGTCGACTGAAGATCCTTATAAATGGTAAAATCTGATAAAATTGAGATAAGGACCTGGCGTAATCACAGTCTTTCCAATTCTGATTTCAACTCCTTTCTCAAACACCTTGGGACCTTATGAACCTTGTGCATTTTAGGTTAGGCAATTATGTTTCAACAAAAAATTATAAAGAAAACCTTTCAACTTACCCAATTCATAACTGAACACACGCAGAAAGTAATCCATCCATTCGAGATCATTTACATGGTAGACCATGCCATTATAAGTTCCCAAAAATGTACGCTTGGGCACAACCATCTCAGGATGATTGGGATCTAAGATTATTTCAATTCCCCTTTGTCGTTCCACCCCAGTAAATTTGACCCATTCCTTCCAACATCGACCTGGGTAGAGACAGTAAAATTATCAAATCGTAATTCAGCATCCATTTTTCCAAATACTTCTATACGTTTCCCACCATATGCAAAATGTTTGATACGTGAGTCACATAACTGTACTTTCTCAAGATGTTGTAACTCACATTAACTAATCAGTGTAAAAAATTAAAATGAGGAACCCGAAAAATTCCATACCCTTGACTTTATTTCTAGTGATAGATATACAGCCAAAAGGAGGATTTCTTTTCCTAATCTTGTGAATAGTGGCTAATTCAAATACATCATCCTCCGCACACCCCTAAAAAGAGAACATCAATACAACATAATCATCGTCTTCTAGCATACCTTCATCAAGTGCTTTGACAATTGAAACGTGTAGCTTTTTGACATGATGAAGCTTTGCACACCCTTGCAAAATGACCTTTTCTCCCACATTTAAAGCAAACTGAAGTGAGAGCACTGCAATAGTTCGCATTTCCCAAGTGTGCCTTACTACTACATCGAAAACATACACAAGTCTTTCTGTCACTCGGATTGTCACTACAAGAGCATGCTTTCTTAGGTTTTTCAGCTTCAGATTTTACATATCATTTTTCACTTAGTTCAGGGACCAATTGGACTTTGCACTGATGTTTATTTGAGTCATGCACATTTCAGAGTGCTCAATGCTAATAGCAATGCACAAAGCAAGTTCAAGGTTAGGACCTTAAGTGGGCAACAACTTCTCTTGAATTTTCCTATTTTGGTCCTTTCTACTAGCTGGTCACAAATATTTTTGTCTTTAAATTCACAATTTTTAGAAGTGACAGCCAATGTTCTCAATGCAGCTACAACATTTTCTATCGATTCACCAGGAGACTGAGCTCACTGCAGAAACATATGATGTTCTAATACAATGTTTTACATGGGTTAAATCTTTTATCCACCGTTTTAATGATAGATGCATATTCATCCTGTATCTCAACTGTGTCGTCTTCTTCTTCACCAGTACTTACTAACTCATTAACTATTTCAAATGGAAGTGTCTTTAAGATACTTAACGCTCAGAATCTAAGTTATACACCAAAAGAGACTTCTTCTTTTTATAAGTAAATGTATCTCCAACAATGGCCGCAAGATAGCACTCAAATGCTTCACGCCATAGTTCCCAACTGAGACAAGGAGTACAAGGAGACTGAAGAAATGGAGATGATGCTGCAATCTTATCAATTATTATAATAATTATAGGCATGGGTTGTTGCTGCCTACAACCTAGCTGCACTATTTCATTACACTATAGTGCTTGATGTAAGGAATTTATAGCTTTTGTTTAAAAAAGGTGTGCTTGTTACTGCAACTTGTGGAGGGAGAGCCTTCACTGTGTTGGTCCCTCAGCTATGAAATAAGCTGCCGGAGGGACTACGCAGAGAGGTGAATCTCCTGCGGTTCAGAAAGTCTTTAAAGACATGGCTGTTTGGGAGGGCTCTGGGTGCATTGTAGGCTGCTGCACTACCCCTCTGTGTTGTATGTAGTTATTGTATGAATTCCATCGATATCCGAGCGCCTAGAGACCTGTAGGTGATTGGCGCGATATAAATCCAACATAACAATAACAATAACAATAACTTGTGCTGTAACAAGCAGTCTATGATAACAGTATAAGGTACTGTGATGAAGGTGTGCCTGACACTGGAATAAATGCCTGTAGCAAGGAGTGCACTTGGCATGCATGTTTGCCATAAATTGCATAAGGTTTTTTCCCAAACAAATAAAATAGTTGCAGGTGTAACAGGCTTATTACAATACGTGGGGCTTATACAACTGCTCAGCCCAAAATCCTAACATATGCAAAAACAACAGGTGATGGACAGAATGCAGAACAATGTCATACATTCACCCCAGTACAGAGATCTGGGCATAAATCCATCGTTTTTTTTGCTCACTATGCCATTCCAGTTTGAACCCAGCCATATGCAAATCAGTCTTGACCCTGGGCCCCATGGGAACAGTCCAGTCCGAACTGCCAAGCCAGGTCCTCCCTGGACTGGAGACAAGCATCTAAGGGCCGGTTTCGGGCTTTCAGCCCTCATCAGCCTGGATAGCTTGATTCCAGTGGCATGGAGAGCACGGGACTCACGTATGAGCATACCCGTCCCACTCGGGGTGACAAATGCAAAAACAACAGGTGATGGACAGAATGCAGAACAAAGTCATATATTCACCCCAGTACAGAGATCTGGGCCTAAATCCATCGTTTATTTTCTCACCATGCCATTCCAGTTTGAACCCAGCCATATGTAAATCAGTCTTGACCCTGTGTTCCATGGGAACACTCCAGCCCGAACTGCCAAGCCAGGTCCTCTCTGGACTGGAAACAAGCATCCAAGGACCGGTTTCGGGCTTTCAGCCCTCATCAGCCTGGATAGCTTGATTCCAGTGGCATGGAGAGCACGGAACTCACGTCTGAGCATATCCGTCCCACTTGGGGTGACAAATGCAAAAACAACAGGTGATGGACAGAATGCAGAACAATGTCATGCATTCACCCCGTACCGATATCTGGGCCTAAATCCATCATTTCTTTGCTCACCATGCCATTCCAATTTGAACCAAGCCATATGCAAATCAGTCTTGACCCTGTGCCACATGGGAACAGTCCAGCCCGAACTGCCAAGCCAGGTCCTCCCTGGACTGGAAACAAGCATCCAAGGACCGGTTTCGGGCTCTCAATGCCACTGAAATCAAGCTATCCTGATAGCCAGAAACCGGTCCTAGGATGCTTGATTCCGGTCCAGAGAAGACATGGCTTGGCAGTTCGGGCTGGACTGTTCCCATGAGGCACAGGTTTAAGACTGATTTGCATATGGCCATGTCTGAACTGGGGTGGTGTGGTGAGCAAAATAATGATGGATTAAACCCGGATCTGTGAATGGGGGTGAATGTTTTGCCATTGTGCAACATTCCGTCCATCAATTGTTATTTTTGCATTTGTCACCCCGAGTGGGACGGGTATGCTCAGACGTGAGTCCCGTGCTCTCCATGCCACTGGAATCAAGCTATCCTGGCTGATGAAGGCTGATAGCCAGAAACTGGTCCTAGGATGCTTGATTCTGGTCCAGGGAAGACATGGCTTGGCAGTTCAGGCCGGACTGTTGCCATGAGGCACAGGGTCAAGACTGATTTGCATATGGCCATGTCTGAACTGGGATGGTGTGGTGAGCAAAATAACGATGGATTAAACCCAGATCTGTGATTGGGGGTGAATGTTTTGCCATTGTGCAACATTCCGTCCATCAATTGTTATTTTTGCAATATCCTAATATGGCAGCCGAGACGTGTGTAACGTGCTTTTCAGAAATGCGCTCATAAACCTTCAAATGCAAGGCACAGTGGAAACGCAGTCACTGCAGAAGAAACCAGGAGCCACTTGTCACCACTGAAAAGACGGAGCCAACAGTGAGTAGTTAGCTGAGGTTTATTAGTACATGACCACAGGCCTCCAATTCAGGCATCAACTGTCTACTCCCAGAACCCCTCCCAAGATTCCACCCCAAGGTTCCACGTTCTAAGAATCAGGAGCAACCTGACATGCTTGTTGATGGATTTTCCGTCTTTCTCTTCCTACTTCTTTCCTGTTTGTGTGTTTTCTCCTCTCTTGCTCTTTGGGAATGTCTTTCTCTTCCTACTTCTTTCCTGTTTGTGTGTTTTCTCCTCTCTTGCTCTTTGGGAATGTCTTTTTCTTCCTACTTCTTTCTTGTTTGTGTGTTTTCTCCTCTCTTGCTCTTTGGGAATGTCTGATAAAGAAAAATAATGAATGAATAATGAGTGCCGGTGCCCAAAGTACTGCTCAAAAAACAGCGGCCTGTGCAACAAATGAGTGCCGGTGGGCCCGACCAACTACCAGCTCAAATTAAGCACTGAAAGTCGCCTTGACCAAGAGAAACAACGCTACAGGTGTGTGTGTGTGTGTGTCAACAGAAGGTAATGACTCTGAAAAATAGCGAGAATTAAAGCAATGGGTTTACTTTGAATGGTCATTGTATGAATTCCTTATGTCCTTACTCTTTCTAGCCCTTTTAAGATAACTGAGCCAATGCTCCACCCTGTAATGTGAGACAAAAATAGAGGATGCCCAACTTGTGACCCAGTTCTGAGTATTTAATATTGAACCTTGCTACCACCCAGGCCCCTCTGCTATAAATCATGAACCCTCAGAACATCCAATGATGTTTTGCAACAAAATGTGCATGCAGCACCACTCATGCCTACAGAATCAGTTTTCTCCTTATTGTACTTAGGGGTCAACCAGAAGTAGTGAGAAGGTATACATGACAGAGGGCAGAGTGTTATAGACTCTACCTGGTAGGGCAAATGATCCTATTGAAGCCATGTCATGGTATCCTTCATCATTTGTTGGAGTATGGATTCTGACATTAATGACAATGTGGCCTATGGAAGGCCCTGCCAGCAGTGAGTTGCGAGCCCCCTCTTCTTCATAAGTGGGGAAGCAGATCTAGTTTGCTTGCAGGACCAGCAGACAATTTCATGGGGCCCAGTTCAATAAGGGTCCCTGAATACAATTGAGTATGAAGGATTACCTGCCCGCTATGCTTCCACTAAATTTAAACTGTAGCCTGTTCACCAGGTTCATAGTATGGTCATTTCGTCCAGTGGTGCCTGAAAGACTGAGGTTAAAATTTACAAATAACCACCAAAGTGTCTATTCTGTCTCTTCTACATTTAGAGGATTGCAATCCTCTGATGTAGTAAGGGTGTCCAATATAGGTACAGAAGGGTCAGAACTTATAGTACAAACATTTCAGCTAGCAGACACACAAAAAGTGTGGCAATATATACTTGCTCAGCTCACTGAGACTAAAAGAGATCCTCAAAGTCCGGCGCTGTTGCTTTAAAGAAAAGTACAAGTGCTGTGGAAACAGCGTCTCATTTAGCATTAGGAGCTAGGGCAATTAACAGTATAAGTAACCATAGGAGAGGTGGCATAGTTTGCGGACTTTAACAACAACTACTTATGTGCAGAGGATTCTAATCTTAACAGAGTCTTCACTGTCAGCTGACAGCTAAGTCAACTGAAGCTGTGGAACCATCTGTGAAATCAACCCGAGACATGCACCCCTTGGACAGTTCTTGACACAGAGGAACACTTATCTTAAGAATTGATCAAGGAAACTGCCATGTCTTGATGGACTTCAGTTTATTAGAAACCCACATGTGAATGCAGTAGCACCTATCATGCTTCCTCCAAAGAGAACTCTTGCACACATCTTGACCTTCCCCAGCTTGATTAAGGGATGCCTGTGAACTAATCTCAGGCGGTGGGTGGACCATACTTCAAACATTGCCTGTGATGATCTCTCGCTGAGGGGATCTGCTTATTGCGATATCCCCAAAGTCAGAGGCTAACTTTTCCACAAAGCTAAACCTGTTCCCTTTAGCCAACTTTCAGGGTAGGATTAAGAGTACTCCATAGCAACGCGTTGTTTGAATCTGCAAACAAAGGTGTTTATTAAAGCCAGTGGTCAAAGTTAAAGGGATCTGAGGCACATGACTTACCCATACTTTTTTTTCATTTAAGAAAAACAGCTCCCCTACTTTTTCTGAAAAGACAACTTTCCCGGATGGGTCAATCTAAATATTGAAAATGTATGGCAGGGAGTCTCCTATGCTGTGAATGGAGGGAGGGGCAGATAGCTAAACAAGGAACCAGCCTTCTTGCCAGGGAGCCGGCTTGCCAGAAAGAAATGTAAACATGAGCAACTGGATAGTCAAAACATGTAAAAAGGTACTAGGTAGTTGGTATTAGCTTTAATTGATGGAATCAGTTGACGCTTCCTGAAGACACAGATGTATTCTATTTGAGTGGTATTGCAAGAGAGTTACCAGCTGAGCTGTAAAGTGTGTCCTCCAAAGGACTATAAAAACAGATTTGCACTGCGTTCAGTCTGGGTATTGTATTGCTACAAACTATATTTTAGTAGCACTTTTTTTTATCTTAAGCCTTTTTTTAAAAAACATTTTTATTGTGAAGTACCAAAATGTTACGAGAACAGGTAAGTATAAATAGCACTATCTGTACAGATCCAAATTCATACATATATAGTCATAGATATAAATCCAGATATATATTTTAAAGAGCTCATTATTTGTTGTAAGATCCATAAAAACATAATATTAGTTAGTCTAGAATAACATCCCAAAGATGAGATCCAACACCTCATAGAATCTCATAGAGGTGACCTTCTTTACCTGAGCGGTAGCCTCAGGTCACACAATTTTCACATATTTGTATGGGTTTTTAGTAAGCTCCAACCCATAGGCAAGTACAAACTCCTGCCATCAGGTTTTAGGATCAGGTGGCTACTTTTGAAGCCAAGCCCTGGCAATTCCTAGCCTAGTGACTGTGATAGCAAAGAAAAGGATGCACCTGAGATGGAGCGGTATGATATCAGAATAGCCCCACATAGAATCCCAGCAAACAGCTTAGAATACAAGCAAACAGCTATGACCATCAGAATATTTCGCTTCCTAAAAACCTTAGACCAGAATAAAAACAAAGAGGGATGAGTGGCAAAGATATGTCTGGTACCGGCATCTAAGCTTTGACATCGGAAGCATTTGTACAACAGCCGTCAACCCATTTTAAACAGACAATAAGAATAAGGCGTATAATAAATATTGTATAAGATTTTAAATGAGAGGGTTTGCAAAGAGATACATTAAGAGATTTTTGAGCTAGCAGATAGGAGTACCTAATATCTTCTGGAGAAACTTCAACTACCAACTTATTGGACCACTTAGTTGTCAGTTGGTCAAAGTAATGTGTATGCAGCTGATAGTCCAAAAGAATCCGATATAGCGCAAAAATAAATTCTGGTCCATAGAGAGGGCATGAGCTGGCAGATCGCAAAGAAATTTGCAAAGCTGGAGATAGTGAAAAAAGGCCTCCTTAAGCAACCGGAAAGATCTCACTCATTCCTCAGCAGAAAAAAGAGTGCTTTCATCAAAAAGCTGGCCAAACCACACCACACCAGCCGAGCTCCAGACCTGAATATAGGATAATCAATCGAAGATTAGAATTGGCTCCTACAACCCTATAGCTGTTAAACCTAGTAATTTCACAGCAAGTGAAAATATGTGACCAAACATTCACAAAGACAGTGAGAATATTAAATCTAGTGTGTTTAAAATACATAGGATTGATAATCCCTTGTGATGACTGAAGAACATTATGAGGATTGATATAATCTGGTTAGAGACCAGCCAACTGTCAATTAGATTAACCCATTACAGCAGGGGGGCACTAGGTAAAAGAAGAGATAAAGTAGAGCCAAAGTGACTGGAGTGCCATACAGCCATATCCCGAGGGAGTTGCAAATAGTGGATAGCACACCGTGTCTTTTTAAATATATTTTCATTTGAAATGTTGCCAGCTGGCTTCCATCTTCTTACAAAAAACCTTCAGTAAATATCGCACATTTGCAGAAAACATATAGAAAAAACATGGCAAAATAATAATTTTAACTATGTCGCATCTGCCTATATTCCCCATATGCAATCGGTCCCATTTCCTAAAGACAGTTATAGATTCATGATACAGTATATCATGGTGAAGGCTCACCAGATAGCTAGTAGCAGAGGTAATCTGTACCCCCAAATATGTAGTCGCTTTAACATAGCGAGAATCCGGGTAATCCAACCTAAGGTGCATGATAGCCTGCGTTTTATACACATTTAGCTTATTCCCTGAAATCGGCCCAAATTGACCCGCAATTCTTTCAATATTGGAAAGGGCCATAGATGGGCAGGAGATCAAAAGAGCAATATCACTTATGCTACAATTTAGCGCTGAACCCATTAAGCTGCAGTGTAGGGATGCTTTCTGCTGCTTTAAGCATGTGAATATACTGTTCTAGATAGAGAAAGAAGAGCATAGGAGACAAAGGACATCCCTGTCTGATGCACCAATGGTTACACACTACATCTGACATCCACCCCATAGAAACACTTCAAGCAAACAATGAGCGTTAAAGATATTTAACTGTAGGTACAAAATTGTTGCTCAGACCCATCTGATCCATAACTACCCATACAAATTCCAAGAGACTCTGTCGAACATTTTTTCTGCGACCAACAGGGCCATTGCAGCAGGCTCACAGAGGTCTTACACATCCTCCAACGTGGAAATAGCAGCATGTATATGAACTGAGCTGTCTCAAGCAGGAATAAACCCATTCTGCACCCGATTCACCAAAGAAGAGATGACCGACGAAAGTTGAATGGCAAGGACCCGAATATACAGCTTCACATCGGCATTCATTAAAGGGATAGATTGATATGGTGCACTGTTGAAAGGCTCTATCCCCATTTTTATAGAAATATCACTATGTGCGCCTCTCACAAAGATGTTGGTACTGCAGACATGATAAAAGACTTCCCTAGCTCAATGAAATGTAAATGTAAATGTACAGGAATTTATATAGCGCAAATCACCAAGCGGTTTCTAAGCGCTTGCTTAGGGAACCCGTCCTGGTATTCCCCTGTGAGATAACCCCGGCAGGGTATCCGCAAGGTGAAAGCCAGGCATCCCGCCGCGAGGGGCCGTTGTGGAGATTAAGCAAGCTATTGCCCAGAGTCGCAGAGTGTGAACCCGTGAATCGAGTAGGCACCGGAGCGAGAATTGTCGAGTCCATGGACATTTTAGGACTCAAGACCCCGCCGAGCCGGGAATTGAACCCTGGTCCCGGGCTGACCTCTGCTTCCAGGTCTGCCTCCTCTAACCAGTGAGCCACACTTGTAGAATCACTATATGGGAAATGTTGTGTAAAATTCAGTCTATCCAGATACCTTCCCAGGAGCTAGTTAAAAAAAAAGCTTTTCTGGTTTCTGCTATCGTAATTAGCACCCCCAATGCTGCTTTCTGACTGTCGGTCATCAATGGCAAATTTGCCCCCGACATGTACTCGTTTACCGCTGAGAGGAGAATGTGTATCCTTTGTGTATAATGCTGTGTAGAATTGTGAAAAATGCCCACAACCTCATTGGTGCTGGACACCACCCGACCGAGGGCTTCCTAATGCTAGTTATCACATTCTTAGAATGATGATCACAAATCTGATGTGTATGACCCATTTCTTCACTGTTCTCAATACAAGATGCCTGATTATTTAGCCATTTTTCCTAAGCCCTTTCCCAGATCTTTTTCAGAATCATCATCCAGATAGAGGATAATTGTTCGAGTATACACTCTGCATGAAATTCCAGAGGATTAGACATACATTAAGAGTATTCTATTTCTAGTTTCACAAGCTCAGAATGTAATAGAGACTCCAAATTATTTTTTCTCTGGATTTCTGTTGATCGAAAAGTCAAGTGTATTTCTCCTAATCATGGCTATAAATGCATCACAAACAATTATAGCGAAAGCTAACCCTTGGCTGGGCGTTGCAGTGTCCCTGCATTGACCCACATTCACCACCATGGGAAACTTCCACTTGCGGCTTGGTGCTTGCTCTGTCCAGGGCTTTCTGTCCCTGAGGTAGGGACTTCCATGTCCCTGCTGCCTTTGATTTCTCATACTGGCTCCCCATGCACCTGTAGGCCATGGCTATGCGCTCGATGTGGCGGTACTTCTCCTGGTGAATCCAATATGATTTTTCCTGTTCAGGGGTCATGTTGTCTGTTTGAGAGTAAGGACATATGCATCAGACAAAGCCATTTTGTCCAAGTTGTCATCAATGACATAACTTATATAAATATTAGAAGCACAAGTGGCATGTTCTGGCAAAAAAATAATCTACTGAATGAATCATATCCAACTGTCATAAGAAGCATGTACTTAACCAAGGATTACAATGCCAAAGTACACAGCTCTAGGCCTTGTAGGTACAGGAAATGGCAGTGTCTGACCTTACAAACTTATATCCATAATCATATGAAGACAGATTCTGGACAATGATGTTGTGTACACATGGAATGGTACACATGGTCCATCTAGGTACTCCCTGGGGATTGTCATGCAACATGTAAGAGGGTAATATCTATGGCCAATCACACATGTGAAATGAGTTATGTGCAGCAAGCACACATATTGGGCCACAACAATGCTTCACTGTTATGGCAAATACACAAGGCCACACATATTGCAGAATAGATTGACTCTGTGCCAGGTTGCGGAAACATAGAGGGAGTGTGACTAGCTAGGTCCATTCAACAGACCTGTTGAACACCTCTCCAAGAATGACACATGGACAAACCAGGTACACTTTAACATCAATCATGTAATGAAATTAAAACAATAGTATGAGGCCCTTTATATATCCAAGAGTCTGTCCATACACTTCTGTAAGAATTGTTACCTAGATGCACATCAACGCATACTAAATCTTTATGATGCGAGATTGTGCTGTATCTTACTGGTAACTGGCCAAAAAGGTTTAATGGTGACAATTCCTGAGGGAACACAGTATGGGTAATGGCAGCAGTAGGTCGACTTTGAAATGACCTGCATGCTGGCAACACAGCGCATACATGCCTGTGTTACTTAACAAATTGACCTTATTCCTCACAAAACAGTACAACGGTATGGACACATGTCCGTTATAGGGCAGTGGGTATATGAGGGCATGAGTCAGGCATGTAACTGCATTGGCATGTGTGGACTGGTGACATGTCCCACATCGACTCAAACATATTCAGTCTGTACTGAGGTAGGAATTATCACATCCTTTGTTGACCTACCACACAAAACTAACCATACATTGCCATGTGCATGCATACACTATCAATGTGCATCAGACACGCAGATTGAAGTTCACCCTCCAATTATATGTGCACATCGAGTTTCGTGACAGCATCCTTTATACCACCAGGCCTTTTTAGCAATTGCTCCTCTGTCACCCCATCTCACATGACACTGATATGCAGTACTCTGAGGGATGGACAAGTACCCATGATGAGGGATGACAGTTGCCACACATCATGATAAATGTGAGCGAAGGTGCGAAGGGGTGAACCCAGGTAAGCCATTGGTATGGACAATAGACTTATATGCTAACTGCAACAAATGGGATATGCAATTTGCTCACTGGTTTTGTAATTATGAATAAAACATTTTAACTATGGTGCCTCACAAATACATATGCAGCATCTATACTAGTAAGGAATCATGTTTCCATATGCTGAACCTGCTCACATGGTCACCCAAGTCACTTGGAGTCCAAACTTTGGCTAGGCGCTGAACTACAGGTACATGTATGGATCCCAGAATGAATGTCTGACATGCTTTCAATCATTTAGACTATACCAATTTTGGTAGGGTGGAGGAACGTATCCTGCAGGCATGTGCATGGTGTGATTTGAACACACAGTGGGAGTACAAATAATTTTGAAAAGCAGTTCCCTGTGCACATGTCAACATTAGACGTGCTGTTGAAATTTGGTAGTATTGTCTGGGATATGTGTTACACCCCAACCACACCTGTGTCCTGCTCAAATCTGGACTTGGGCACGCAACCTGTGTCAGGATAATCACAGCCTATTCCATGCAACATTTCAATCACATATTTCTGGTAACATGTTGTCACTTTCTGTCCACAGTATGGGTGATAGACATTTAAACTAATTACAATCAGTTGAATTTGGGGCAGGTGGTGGTACAGAAGTATCCACACCATAGCAGGTACAACATTAGCACAGCAGATTCAGAGCCATCCATCAAGTGGGCCTGCATTCATTGGGAATTATTTCACATTGCAATTTGGCCCTGTCAATTGCACATGTAACTTTGTCCTACATCTGTTGTGACTCTACATGTAAAGTAAAGTTTGGTTCGATGATACCCCCTACTTACTCTCACTGCAACCAAGCTGTCTACCTCGCCTTGGGTGTATGGGTTAGATATAGCTGCAAGACAAAGAAATGGTACATTGCTCTGTGAATGCTGAACATTTAAACTTTGTACATATTAAACACAGTAAATTGACTTCAGTAATGCCTGGTATTGTGTGTAAGTTGGACTTGTAGCATAAGGCAAAGTTGGTTTGCCCTAATGATGGACATACATAAGCCATGTTGCGGTGTATTTAGATAATACCAGACATATCATGTATCGGGTGCGCAGAGTGCAGACAAGGTATAAGACCAGCCTAGCTTGTTAAATGGTACAAGGTTGGTTGGCTTTGATGGCTATGTGAACAGTCCAATTTAATAGGCAATACTATGCACAGTATGATAGATAATCCTGGGGCCTTCTTAAGTCAATACATGTTCTTTACAATACCACAAACATCAGACAGTACCCATGCGTGTTTATTTTCTTCACTTAGCACCTTACATTTCACCAGCGCACTGTAAAAGAACAATGATCATTCAAGCTCTGTACAAGCTCATAAAAGAACTATTACCATTTTTCACTATATGCACATATGTGTGACCCATTTTGGGGTCAACCGAACACCCTGTGCAGCTTGTGGCCTGATGACATGAATGCATTCCCCTGCAACATTTGTGGCGGAACCAGCCAATGTGGCATGCTCTGTTTATTTAACTGAGTTAGCCTGTATCTTGTCATACTGACCCATATAGATATCTGGGCCTTCCTAAAGAAAAAACATTTAAAGATGTACATGAAAGCCACACAGCTACAAGCTCGTGGAATATAGGGACTTCCCAGTAGGCCCACCAACTTCAATCTGCAGTTGAGCTGACAACATCGGCCCATCAGTGTTTCAGTTGGTGGATGCTCCGCTGGACATTGAAGATTTGACTCATTTGGAAGCACACCTTCTCAAAATGCTCCTGCCTCTCACGTGTAGGGTAGCCTTGGTTCGCCCTACTTCCACCGTCGATCATGGTTGGCAGGTATCACACCAACAGCCACGCCAGAGCAGCAAGCTCTTCCTCTGACAGATTCTCGGATTTGGCCCTTCCAGACATCTCCCTACCCATACTAGCCACCCTAAATACAAAAAACCTATCCCTGCCCCTACACCTAAAACTATTAACTCCTAAATGGAGAAACACCCAACAATACAACAGACACAACTTTACAAAATACAATTACAAAACACAAATGACAGTTTACTTACACAACAGGGACAGCAGAGACACCAGCATGACCAAATAACACACCAAATCATAAGTGCTCACACCAAACACCTCCAACAGTCAGCACAGACAAATAGAGTGCCAGTGAAAGTGAAAGGAACTTCCCAGCATGATTGACCAATTACATCATTTCCTGGCTGGATGTGTCATGTTTCCCCGGAAGCTTGTTTCCTTCCCAGTATAAGAATTGGCTTGGTAGTTTGGTTTGCCCTGTTCCCATCATGCACTGGGACAGGAACAGACTAATTTGCATATAGCCAAGTTCTGAGCTGGGATGGTGCAGTGAGCTAAAAAACGGTGATGGATCAAGCCCTGATCTTTGGACTGGGTAAGAGTGGTCTGCTTAATTCAGGCACTCTGTTCATCACCACCCCCTTTTCTAAATCATTTTGTCCACCATAAGCGTGGAAGGGTATACTCAGATGTGAGTCCCTTGCTCATTGCACCATCAGGATTCAAGCAAGCCGGGCCGACGACGCCTGAAATGGCAGAAACCGGTCCCCGGAAGCTTGTTTCCTTCCCAGTATAAGAATTGGCTTGGTAGTTTGGTTTGCCCTGTTCCCATCATGCACTGGGACAGGAACAGACTAATTTGCATATAGCCAAGTTCTGAGCTGGGATGGTGCAGTGAGCTAAAAAACGGTGATGGATCAAGCCCTGATCTTTGGACTGGGTAAGAGTGGTCTGCTTAATTCAGGCACTCTGTTCATCACCACCCCCTTTTCTGAATCATTTTGTCCACCATAAGCGTGGAAGGGTATACTCAGATGTGAGTCCCTTGCTCATTGCACCATCAGGATTCAAGCAAGCCGGGCCGACGACGCCTGAAATGGCAGAAACCGGTCCCCGGAAGCTTGTTTCCTTCTTAGTATAAGATTTGGCTTGGTAGTTTGGTTTGCCCTGTTCCCATCATGCACTGGGACAGGAACAGACTAATTTGCATATAGCCAAGTTCTGAGCTGGGATGGTGCAGTGAGCTAAAAAACGGTGATGGATCAAGCCCTGATCTTTGGACTGGGTAAGAGTGGTCTGCTTAATTCAGGCACTCTGTTCATCACCACCCCCTTTTCTGAATCATTTTGTCCACCATAAGCGTGGAAGGGTATACTCAGATGTGAGTCCCTTGCTCATTGCACCATCAGGATTCAAGCAAGCCGGGCCGACGACGCCTGAAATGGCAGAAACCGGTCCCCGGAAGCTTGTTTCCTTCCCAGTATAAGATTTGGCTTGGTAGTTTGGTTTGCCCTGTTCCCATCATGCACTGGGACAGGAACAGACTAATTTGCATATAGCCAAGTTCTGAGCTGGGATGGTGCAGTGAGCTAAAAAACGGTGATGGATCAAGCCCTGATCTTTGGACTGGGTAAGAGTGGTCTGCTTAATTCAGGCACTCTGTTCATCACCACCCCCTTTTCTGAATCATTTTGTCCACCATAAGCGTGGAAGGGTATACTCAGATGTGAGTCCCTTGCTCATTGCACCATCAGGATTCAAGCAAGCCGGGCCGACGACGCCTGAAATGGCATAAACCGGTCCCCGGAAGCTTGTTTCCTTCCCAGTATAAGAATTGGCTTGGTAGTTTGGTTTGCCCTGTTCCCATCATGCACTGGGACAGGAACAGACTAATTTGCATATAGCCAAGTTCTGAGCTGGGATGGTGCAGTGAGCTAAAAAACGGTGATGGATCAAGCCCTGATCTTTGGACTGGGTAAGAGTGGTCTGCTTAATTCAGGCACTCTGTTCATCACCACCCCCTTTTCTGAAACATTTTGTCCACCATAAGCTTGGAAGGGTATACTCAGATGTGAGTCCCTTGCTCATTGCACCATCAGGATTCAAGCAAGCCGGGCCGACGACGCCTGAAATGGCAGAAACCGGTCCCCGGAAGCTTGTTTCCTTCCCAGTATAAGAATTGGCTTGGTAGGGGGGCGTGGCCAGCAACATGGCCGACTAGACGTGCCTGCATAGAGCTCCGGCCGAGCCTGCTCATTATCCGACATTCAATATCCCCCAAGACCCAGAAACGCCATCCAAAAGTAAGGAACTGATACCCGATTACCTGCTACGAGCTGCTGTGGTCCTGAAACGGAGTCTGCCCCGCCTAGCTCCGGTGTAGGAAGCTGACTCCTCTGCATCCCGGAGATCGAGATGGCGGCCTAGGCACCTAGGGAGTACGGCGAGCGCCGAGAGCCGGCGGTCCAACTGACTGCTGTCGCGGGCTGATGGAGGCTTGACCGGGTGGACGGCCGCCGGGCGGACGGTCGCTCACCGTCTCCGCCGGACAGCGGGAGCGGGACAGCGACGAACGCCGACCACCTACCCAAGATGGCGGCCGACATGGTGGTAGTGAATTGACAAAGGCGAGATCCCCCCATTGATCCCGTCGCCGTGCAGCAGCTGTGACCGGGACCAGAGACGGAGCGTAGGTGAGCCTGCTACAGAGGTGAGGAGATCCGCTCATGTCTGGCACCCGACCCGGGGGACCGACCCCAGTAGCGGTGCCCGCCTTTACCAATATGGCGGCCGCGCGCTGAAAGAAAACGGCGGGACGGCTCTCGAGCCGCGGAAGACCACTGAGGCCTGCCTGGAGGGGGACGGCTTGCTGGTGCTGCCCCGGGAACCCTGTGGCCCATCCCGGATCGGGAGCGACTGGATGACACCGCGAGCCCCCTGCCGCCAGCACTGCACCGCTTGTGCCTACATCTGGGGGTACAACACTGAGGAGGTGAGAATCCCGGGCGGCACCCCATACGGGAAAAGAAGCGGCTGTCCGATACCTCGACTCCCCCAACTACGGCGCTATGTTGCCGGTGCCTATGCCCTGAGACCCGGGCTAGGGGGAGGGAAGGCTCCTCAAGAGACACGATACGAGGACCACTGCCCGGCTACCCGCACCCAGGACGGGCGGTGTGCAGGGACCCAGAGACTCTAGAGAGGCTGCCCAAGGGAACTGACCAGTCGGGGCGACCTGTAGCTCTGCCTCTGCCTCAGACACACGACCGAGCACAGTGGTAGCACAGCGGAGCGGGGATCTAGCCCAGAGGCGTCCGGCCTCCAGACGACGCAGTTATGGGCAAGAGGGAGACAATACCCAAAACGGCGAACAAGGGCCCAATGGACAATTTCGCAGCTCCGCGACCTACGGTGGACCCACAACCCATGCACTCTGGCGCACGCAAAGATACGAACATGCTACTGGAGGCCATACAGGCGTCGAGAACGGACATCCAAGCCTCACGAGCGGCCCTGGAAACCAAGATAGGGGAGGTAGGGTCCGAAGTGACACTGCTGCGCCAGGACTTTCGAAACTTGACAGACAGGGTCACGGTGGCCGAGTCGAGGTTGACGGACAATGAGAAGTCGGTTTCTGAACTTAAGAAGGACATGGCAGAGCTCCAGGCCTCCCACCGCCAACTCCTATGGAAGGTGGACGACGCGGAAAATAGGTCAAGGCGGAACAACCTACGCTTTGTGGGCTTTAGAGAAGGGATTGAGGAAAGGAGCATGGCCGCCTTCCTCCTAGACTGGCTCAAGAAGACCTTCCCGACGGCACGATTCTCCTCGTGCTTTCTCATAGAGAGGGCGCACAGGGCGCTTCTGGCCAAGCCACCGGGGGGCGCGAGACCACGACCGGTCATAGCGCGATTCCTGAACTTCGCAGATCGAGATCTGATCCTACGAGAAGCCAGGGGTATGGGCGAGATCCGTTTCGAAAACACCACCATAATGATTTTCCCGGACTACAGTCAGGAGGTCGCGAAACAGCGCCGCTCCTTCGACGCCGTAAAAGCAAAACTGAGATCCCTCAGCATTCAGTATATGCTCCTCTTCCCGGCCAAGCTCAAGGTCATCTATCAGGGCAATGCCATCTTCTTCCCGCACCCGGACGACGCATGGCAGTGGCTTGAGGAGCGCCCTATCCTGAATAGTAGAGAGGCGGCGGGCCGGACGGCGCTCGACCGGTCACTGCGAGAACGACCGGCATGGGAGAGGCCGAAGCCTCAGCGTCGAAGACTGAGGAGGACGCAGAACAAGGCGCCGGGGACTCCCTACAGGACGAGGAACCGACAGGACGGGAGACGAGGCAGATCGGCGTCACCGGGTACCGGTTCAGTGGCGGGCTCGAGAATTGGTAGCCTGAGAAATGGAATCCGCTCAGAAGAAGAAGATGTGGAGGAATCGGAAGGCCGAGCATCCGGGGAGGAGGAGGAAGATACAAGGAGTGATTCGTTGCACCCTCTGGCTAAAGAAATCCAGCAACTGGAACAAGACTCTACAGGCAATGAGGGACGAGTGGACACACAAGACTCACATTCGTGAACTGTGGTGTACTGGGAGCGGGAAAAGATGGCGGCTCGGCGATGCGGAGCAAGCAAGTTGGCACACCCCCACTACTGTTCTCTGTGTTCTTAACACTGGTTACTGTTGATTGAGGGTGGGATGTGTGGGAGGGCGACAGGCCTTCTCCCACGGATAGTTGAGACCCGGATTGGGATGCAACTGGAAGGGGAGGGAGGTGGGGAGGGGGGTGTGGGATGGGGTTTGGTTACAGTTTGCCTCATGTTGGGGTGTTGGGACGTTGGGAAGGGAGGGAGACAGATGTGCATGAAGCAGCGAGTTCGAGAAAGTTTACCCTTGCTACCATCCCGGCCCTGGGGCCCGGTACTAGATAGTCCTCAGGTGATACAATGGCGAGTACACTAGCTGCACCAAACGGTGAAGGCGCCGGGGTTAAGGCGCTAACCTGGAACGTGAACGGACTGGGTTCCAAAATTAAGAGGAGCCTGGTTACTGCATATATTAAGCGAGTAGCACCTGACATCATCTTCCTTCAGGAAACACATTTGAGGGGGAACCGCTGTGCCTTTTTAGCGCGCGGGCAATACATGATCCTGGCACACGCGGGATACACTATGGACTCACGGGGCACAGCAATACTCGTTAGGAAAACAGCACCTTTCACAGTAACACGTACATGGTTGGACCCACAGGGCTCGTTTGCCGGGGTGCAGGGGACATGGAGGAGGCGCAGGTACACTCTGCTGTCGGTCTATGCTCCACCCAAATTACAAACACGAACAATGCAGGAGATCACGACCATTCTGCTAGACACGGCTGACACGGTACAGATTGTGGGGGGGATTTCAATGACGTGATGTGCACGACGCGCGATCGCTCTGGGAACCCACACACAGTGGCTGCAGAGACTGCTTTGGCGCGTAGAATGGACACGATCGGTCTCACCGACGTCTGGCGGTGGCTCCATCCTACCCGAGAAGCCTACTCATTTTACTCTGGGGCCCACAAGGTCTTCTCTAGGCTAGATTACATATTCACTTCGAGACAGGAACTCTCGGCGGGGGACGCGGCAGACTACAGGGCGAGGGGTATCTCGGACCATTCCCCGCTGTTCGTACACATAGGTCGGGGAAGGGGGAGAGGTCAGGCACAGTGGCATATGTCGCCATGGGATTTACAGACTCCTGAAATTCTAGGGGGCATACGAGCGGATATCAAAGTCTTTATGGCGGAAAACGAGGGATCGGTACAGTCCGGGGTAACACTATGGGAAGCCATGAAAACGGTGTTGAGGGACCGCTTCCAATCCAGGGTAGGGGAGGCCAGAAGGAAACGCACTGAAGCCATAGCGAAGGAGGAGGCAAACATCTTGACCCGAGAGGCCGAATATCACAGAACGAAGGAGGAGGTAGATCTCAGAATACTGCTAGACACTCAAAGGCTGTATAGAGAGCTAAGCACGGACGAGGCGCGTACACAGGCGCTGGCCACCCTACATCGCCTGTACGATGTCGGCGACCAGTCTGGCAAACTCATGGCATGGCTGAGCAGGCGGGAGCTAGCTGCCAGGTGGGTGGATTGGGTTGAGCTCCCTGGTAAGGTGCGGGCGTCCACGGACGACACTATAGCAGAGGCCTTTGCGACCTATTTCGAAGACTTTTACAGGGCGAGGGACCTAGGGGACCGCGAGGTGGTGCAGTCGTTTCTGGATTGCATGGCAGTTCCGCAGTTGACCCCCGAAGATAGTGGGGCTTTGGAAGCCGACCTGTCCCTAGATGAAATTGCAGAGGCGATGGCTGCCCTGAAACCGGGGAAGGCCCCGGGACCAAATGGTTTCCCGGCGGAGTTCTTCAAACGAACGGGGGACCTCCTTTCACGTCACTTGAAGTCGCTATATGCGGGTGCGTTCGCCTCCGGAAGCCTCCCGCCGGACTTGGCCCTCGCTACCATAATCCCGATCCACAAGGAAGGCAAGCCACGTGGAGACTGT
The DNA here is from genome assembly GCF_964261635.1 of Lissotriton helveticus. Lineage (NCBI taxonomy): Eukaryota > Metazoa > Chordata > Amphibia > Caudata > Salamandridae > Lissotriton > Lissotriton helveticus. Next base: position 1,054,013,625 of record NC_136065.1, read on the forward strand.
TCCTCCTATCGCCCAATCTCCCTGCTAAATACTGAGACTAAAATCCTGGCCACTATTCTGGCACGGCGCCTACGACAGGTAATAACGGACCTGGTCCACCCAGACCAGTCCGGGTTCCTGCCGGACAGGGCCACCAAACTCAACCTGCGGCGCACCCACAACTGGCTTCAAGAAGTCTGTGACAGGAGTGAGCCACATTGGTTCCTCTCCTTGGACGCAGAGAAAGCGTTCGATGCGGTCCACTGGCCTTTCCTAATGGGGACCCTTGAACGGTTTGGGTTTGGGCCCAAGTTCCGGCACTGGGTGAGACTTCTATACTCGAAACCTAGGGCTAGAGTCCGAATAAATGGGCGAATGTCGAGAGAGTTCGCGATAGAGCGGGGGACGCGACAGGGGTGTCCGCTATCCCCACTCCTTTTTACCCTCACGATTGAGATCCTAGCGATCCGTATCCGGCTTAACCGAGATGTGACTGGCTTCCACTGGGGGGAATCGGCCACTGAACAGGAGAAGATCTCCCTATACGCCGATGATGTGCTGTTGTACGTGACCGACCCGGCTAAGACGATACCGGCCTTATTCAAGGAATTAGGAGACTTTGGGGCGGTGGCCGGACACACTATAAACTGGCATAAGTCGGTCCTCTACGACCCACAAGGTGCCCCGCGAGGGGAGGAACTGCCTGAGCTGCTCATCCACACCACGGTAGGCTTCCGGTACTTGGGGGTCTTTATCACCCGAGATAAGAGGCGCTCCTACACAGACAATGTCGACAGAGTTTTGGTGGCAGCAAAGGCGGAGATGGATAGGTGGAGGCCGCTCCCTTTCACCATTTTGGGCAGGGCCGCTCTGTATAAAATGATCCTACTACCGAAGTTTTTATACGCCCTACAAAATGAGTATTACCCCCTGCCGGCTCTGACATTGCGAAAAATCCATACCGATCTCCGCTCTTTCTTGTGGCTGGGGGGGCAGTCCCGGGTGGCACTCACGACTATGCAGCGACACCAATATAGTGGGGGGCTCTCATTGCCTAATCTGGAGGCCTATTACTGGGCGGAACACCTTACTCCGATCAACGATTGGATACACGCCCCGGCTGATCACCCCACCTATGCACTAGAGAGATCTAAATGGGGCAATAGGACGGTGCTCCACTTCTTATATGGGGGGAGAGGGGGCCGCCAGCTCCTCCCTGCGACTAAGATTACCCTGTTGGCGTGGCGCAGAGCGACGGTTAGAATGGGCTGGCATGAAAGGCCCACCCGCCAAACACCCTTATGGTCATGTAGGTGGCTGACTGAACTGAACAAGCTGCGAGGGTTTCAAAGATGGGATGACATTGGCATCTCCACAGTTGGGGATGTCATAGCAAGGGGGGAACTAAAAACCTTTCAGGCACTGCAGCAGGACTTTGGACTCCAGAGAACCCAATACTACAAATACATACAGCTGCGACATGCATGGGGTGCACAAAACATATCTCTCACGGACATACCCCAGTTTGCACCACTCGAGGGCCGCCTACTGCAAGAACGAATACAGAGGGGGGCGGTGTCCATGACCTACAAAACACTGACAAATAACATGTTGGGTGATCTACAGGCTCTCAGGGAGAGGTGGGAGGCAGATGTGGGCACGCTGGAGGACCTGGATTGGGAACTAATACTCATGCACCCACGAGAAGTGGCCATAAAATCGAGGCTTCGCCTCATTCAGTTTAAGGTCCTTCATCGGGCCTACTTTGACAGAGTGAGGCTTTTCCGGATGGGGAGGGTTATCGACACCGCTTGTCTACGATGCCAGCACCAGACAGGCGATTTCTTCCACATCATTTGGGGATGCACAGTGATACAGGAATATTGGGACAAGGTTTTCACTGAATTGAGTGCGATACTGGAGGTAGAGATACCTAAGGACCCCAAACTGGCGCTCTTGGGAATGTCCACGGAGGTGGATATCACGCGATACTTACTCATTTTTCTGCTGCTGGCCCTGGTAGTCGCGAAAAGAGACATTGCAAGGCTGTGGGGGGCGCCTGGGAAACCCAATCTCGAGGAATGGAGAAGAGGACTAGATATGTACATGGCAGCTGAACGTGTTACATATAAAGCTAGAGGGTGCCCAAGAAAATGTCGAAAAATATGGGCTAAGTGGAGGCGCTACCATGGATTGGAGTAGGAGGGTGGGACCGGTGGGGGAAGGGGGCGGGTGGTAGGGTGGATCACATAGATGGTGCGTAGATCGCTGATTCCAGCAGTTGTACCCTTGAAGGTCTCGGGCCATGGGGTTTGCTTATACTCAATGTCACACAACTTAGAGGGCCGAGGGAGTCACGAGGGTCGGGGAGGGGGAGTGGTTGAGAAGGGTGTCAAGCTGCTTGGGGGGGGGGGAGGACGGGTAGGGGGACTTCGAGGAGAGGTCTCCCAGTTACTGCCTTTATCTATAGTTGATGGGGGGGGGGGGAGTTCGGGGTGAAAATGAAAAATAAGTTCGTCAGGATGAATGCAATGTAACTGACTATCTCAAAAGTTGCGTAATGGCGGGTAGAGCGGAATGTTGATGCTCCCCCGCAATGTCTTGTTTCTAACACGTATGATTCGCCTGATGCAACAATAAAAAGAATTTATAAAAAAAAAAAAAAGAATTGGCTTGGTAGTTTGGTTTGCCCTGTTCCCATCATGCACTGGGACAGGAACAGACTAATTTGCATATAGCCAAGTTCTGAGCTGGGATGGTGCAGTGAGCTAAAAAACGGTGATGGATCAAGCCCTGATCTTTGGACTCGGTAAGAGTGGTCTGCTTAATTCAGGCACTCTGTTCATCACCACCCCCTTTTCTGAATCATTTTGTCCACCATAAGCGTGGAAGGGTATACTCAGATGTGAGTCCCTTGCTCATTGCACCATCAGGATTCAAGCAAGCCGGGCCGACGACGCCTGAAATGGCAGAAACCGGTCCCCGGAAGCTTGTTTCCTTCCCAGTATAAGAATTGGCTTGGTAGTTTGGTTTGCCCTGTTCCCATCATGCACTGGGACAGGAACAGACTAATTTGCATATAGCCAAGTTCTGAGCTGGGATGGTGCAGTGAGCTAAAAAACGGTGATGGATCAAGCCCTGATCTTTGGACTGGGTAAGAGTGGTCTGCTTAATTCAGGCACTCTGTTCATCACCACCCCCTTTTCTGAATCATTTTGTCCACCATAAGCGTGGAAGGGTATACTCAGATGTGAGTCCCTTGCTCATTGCACCATCAGGATTCAAGCAAGCCGGGCCGACGACGCCTGAAATGGCAGAAACCGGTCCCCGGAAGCTTGTTTCCTTCCCAGTATAAGAATTGGCTTGGTAGTTTGGTTTGCCCTGTTCCCATCATGCACTGGGACAGGAACAGACTAATTTGCATATAGCCAAGTTCTGAGCTGGGATGGTGCAGTGAGCTAAAAAATGGTGATGGATCAAGCCCTGATCTTTGGACTGGGTAAGAGTGGTCTGCTTAATTCAGGCACTCTGTTCATCACCACCCCCTTTTCTGAATCATGTTTCCTATTAAAGCATCACTTTTCCCACTAGCACATCAATGTGAGGAATCTCAGGAGGAGCGTGAAGGGGGAGACCAATTCCTACCTTCGTTAGGAGTCTGTGAACAGGAAAGAAGTGGCCAAAGTGAGAAAGTAAGAAGGATTTTCATTGTCCCTCACAGGTGGAGGAACGGGTTGAGACAGGCTTCCTAAACCAATCGCGCACCCCAGAGAAGGACAAACGCTGACCACCAATCCCGGAGAGAGAGAGAAGATTGGGGGCATGACCAGGAGAAAAAGGAAGTCGTGGAAACCGAACCAGAGGACGCGGAGACTGGAGAAACGCCAACGCTGTGGCCGGGAGACACCGGAGAAGAGGATCCCGAAGGCGAGGAACCCAGTGAAGACCCAGAAGCCTGGTTTGAGGAGTGGTGGACATCCTCGGAGAAGACAACACCTCCCGCTGCAGCTCCAGAGAGCTGTGCTAACAAGGTACGTGTGAGGGATGGAGTGTGTTTCCATCTCCTTCTTTTTTTTCTTTTTTTTCCTTCCACGCAGTCTAAAAAAGAACAAGGGGCATCAATTCCTAAGACCCCAAATCATTTTTATTTCTCTGTCCTCTCTCATTCCCTAATTCCTTTCCCTTTATCAATGTTTCCTCTTCTCCCTATTTCACAGGTGTTCCTCATACCTCGGTAAATAGACTTCTTTATTATTTCATTTCTTATTTGTTTTTCCACATAACTTATGCCTAAAAAAGAAAAGTGACTGGATAGCCTTTCGACATGGCTTGACCCTATGGCTTACATCCACTTTATAAAGTAGACCCCTCGGTCTCTACTCGTATCTCACTATCTTTCAGATGGGTGAAGGGATCTATCTTATCTTAACCCCTTCCACGCTCATGACGAGCTGGGCTCGTCATGAGGTAGCCTCCTCGCACGCTCATGACGAGCCCAGCTCGTCATGTAAAGTGCGGTTTTAAAAATCTCAGCGTGCGAGCGGAATTCCGCCCGCACGCATGCGGTTAAACACCTACAGAAGAAACCCATACTTACTGCCACTTTCATTATTTTTTATTGAGCCTCCGAGTGGTCCTCTTCATAAGAAGAGCCAAAGATGAGCAGCATTCACCCAATAGAAGAGAATTCAGAAAAGTAAAAAACCCTGTTGAAAAGAGAAAAACTGAGAAACCCAACAATTGATCCTCATTTGTTCATCATTAAAAAGCTTGTACAGACTCCTCGCTTTTGTTTCTGCCCATTGAGGTTCCGTGACAATTGTAAGTGATGTTTTCGACTCGCACGAATATGGTCGAGTCTGGTATCTAAGAACCGCAAATGACGAGTTTAGTAAGTGTGCGCAGTTTCGCTGTGCTAACTTAAACCGTTCGTTTAATATGTGGGTTTTTCATCTGTACCCACGGGTTCCATCTTAGATACGGCATCCATTTTGTCTCTTGCCCTCAAGTAGCCAGCGAACGGACACTGTCCGCTTCGTTACCCTGGGACTCTCAAGATATTTGTGGAAGACACATGTTCTTTGTAAATATCTTTTACGATGAGGGGGGATGATACTGTAAGGCAGATGGCCCCGCTTGAGGCTCATCTTGCCGTGCCGGTTTATTGTCTCAGCCGTGCATCTCATTAGGCACGTCCCTTTGATGCCTGTATCTAGTGTTTCCCGATACCTCCCCTTTTACACCCTTTTCGATCTCCCCACTGTCTCCATCTTCCTCTGCACCTGTCTTTGTCCCTATTTCGATCTGTTTTACTGCCGATTGGAATTCACTAATGTTGGGAAGATGGGTTTTTACAGTTGGGAACCGCCAAATGTTTCCGCACTTATGTTCCGGACCTTATGTGTACCAAAGTGACCAAAGCGACCCCTCTGAGGGATAATTATGGGAACCAGGTTGTAAACTTTTGTGTACCATGTTGTCCTATGAGTAAATTCTGTATAAAAGGAGCGCTCCACAGAACCAATTTGAAGCAGTCTCCCCAAGTTGCACGTGTTGTACTTGTTGTGACTTCTGTGTTCCCTGCAGTAAATAAACCTTGAATCTTTGACGCCGAAGGAAGTGTCCCGTGTCTCTGTAGTTTGTGCGCCGAAACAGGTATCCCATGAAGGTTATAGGTGTTGTTCCCTGGCACCGCTGGTACTGTTAAAAGTCCAGTCCTTCAGTTGGCGCCCAACGTGGGGCGACTTCAGCGGTACCGGTCCAAAGCCTGATGATCGTGAGGAACTTCGTGTGAAATCTCCGAGGGAAGGTGCACCCCGCTTCATCGATCCTGTTGTCGAAATAAGTGGCCCGAAGTTTTTCCCTGCGAAGATTCCCGCCTCCTGACGGCTGCGACGGACCGATGCCCTGACTGTCGACCTGTCTTCGACGCCCGGCGTAGACCTTATGTACAAGCGAGACGATAGACGGGCCTTCCTGGTGACGCCATTGAAGTTCTGAGTTAAGTATTTGTGGGTCGCTCCCAGTCCTTAGTGGTTGATCTAGCTTCTTGGAAGCTTCGTTGTTAGCCTTTAAGGCTTTGTTGTAATAGCTCACTGAGCTTTGTAATAGCCTCCTCAGGCTTTGTGGTTAGCTCTCCGAGCTTTGTGATAGCCTTAAGGCTTTGTTGTATTGCATGGTTCCATTGCATTTGTGGTTCTTAGTATTGGTTCTTAGTATTATTTGACAGTTGCAATTGCCAAAAACCGAGGGTTTTGACTTACACGAGGTTTCATTGCTTCGATAATCCTTGAAGTTTGATACTAGGTTAGTGTGCACGATGCCTAGCCATAGTGGTTTGTTTCGTATTTTCAAATGTTGCGCAATGGATTCCCGGTTGGAGGACTCGTGTCCGATACCTCCAGTTGGAACTCCGATACATGATCTTTATAGTCGACATGGGGTAGGTCCTATAATCTATAATGATTACTGGATCCGTTATACAAAGAAAGACGGTGATCTTAGATGGCCACCACATGGAACTTTTGAACTTTCGATTTTAGATAATCTTGAGGCTAAACTATTTTTAAAGAAAGCTAGGCCAGCTATGTTTGATTCCTTTCGGATATGGCGTAAAGAGGCCAAGCAGAAAGAAATCAAACAACTTAAAAAGGATCAAAAGCAAGAGTTCGTTCCTGTAATGCAAGCTATAAAAGAATGTAGACAAGACAAAGAAGAAAAGGACATGGAAATCTCTACTAGATTGCATCACATGAAAATAGATAAATGTTACCCAGTTTTACCGAATAAATCAGAAAAGAAAGAAGAAGATTCGAAGGAGGATTCCTTGTTATCATATTTGATGAAATCACCACCTCCTTATGTACAGGGTGCTACTGCTCCTGTAGTTGCTCCTGTAGTACCTCCTGTTGTACCTCTTGTTGCTCCAGCTGCTGCGGGTCAGCCCGCTGTTAACCCTACGTTTGTTTCACCACCTGTTCTCATTCCTACTGCTCCTGTACCTGTACCTTCGCAGACTGTTGTTTCTGCTACTCCGACTACCTTGTCTGTTCCTACTATGCCTTCTTTCACTTCCAGTGTTGTTGCCCCTGTTTTTCTTTCCCCTTCTGTTCGTAAGCGTGTTCCTAACTCTGTTGCTACCCTTTATTCACCTCTTTCTGGTCCGTTATTTTCGTCTGATTCATCTGAAACTCCTCAGAGACGGAGTCAGATCCCTAGTGGTAGGGAGAAAGAGACGTTAGTAACAATGGCACATAGGTGGATGAAACATCCTGCTAATTACACTCCACGTGTAGTCTTTGATACGTTTTCTCAGTTTAATGAGCCTACGCAGAGATTTGTATTTGAGGAGATGTGTAACTTTTTGAGAGAAGAGTGGTACAATGATGATGTAGATAATATACCGTCCGACATAATTGAACTTCAAAGTCACTTTTCGAACGGTATGATTATAGGAGACGATGTACGACGTGCCGTGGAACGCTTATTAGCGTTCAGACCCACAGCACATTCTCGGGTGTCATTAGATGATACCACTGAGAACTGGAAAGCGGTTCCTGGTCAGTATCCTATGAGAGAGGTTCCGCCACTGTGGGTGCCTGGCGATCCTAATGCAAACCCTCCGGTGCTACCGCATTTTCGAAGAGTGTGGATACATCTTCCATGGAAACGATCAGAAGTTTTGCAAGTGAAGCAATCCTTGCCCGATCCACGTAAAAATCCGGCTGGTTATTATAAGGAGTTATCACAACTGATAGAAGCTTCTATTATGAACCTTGCCGACATCGACATGTTGTTTGGCAACGTTGTACCGCAACCAGTTTGGGCTAAAATTCGTCAAGCCAATCACGCAGTTGAATTAGGGGGTGATTGGGCTGCACTGCTAGCAGCTGATGCATTACAAGTCGGTGGGGCCAAGCCTGAACAGTTGATCTTGGATTTGCCTCAGAAAATAATTACGCTCATGAAAACTCTCATGCCAGCGATGAAGGTGAACTGGGATAAGTTATCAGCTTGTAAGCAGAAGAAAGACGAGAGTGTCTCGGATTTCTTTACAAGGTTTGAGGAAGCATTTGTCGACCACAGCGGCCAGGACATGGGCGCTGAGGGAGGCCAGCGATTATTCGTTGACAAATTCGTGTCAAATTTGCTGCCTGAGCTAAGCAACAAACTAAAGAATTCAGAGAGTGCGTGGGCAGTTTCAACCCCTGCGCAAATACTAGCAACGGCCCAGTATTATGAGAATAGGGAAAAGGAAGAAAGTGATCGTGTAGAAAAGAAAACGAAAGAACTCAAAACGAAGGTTTTGTTGCAGCAAGCATACCCTCCACGATCAAACCAAAATGATTCACAACAGCAGTATCGACCACGAGCACAGCTCGATAGAATACAGCCGCGCTCTGACAACTTTGATTACAGATCTTCACTTGGGTATAATCAGTGCGCATATTGTAGGAAAGAGGGACACCTAAAATATGATTGTCTTGCTTTACGAGACCGTCTAAATGGTGTGTCAGCACGAGGAAATCGTGGCGGTGGTCCCCAACAAGCACCACGTGGTAGAGGTCGTGGTTCATCACACAATCAGAGTGATCGTTATCAAAATCAATCAGACGCAAATAATTGTTTTGACCAGCGCAATGCGGGGTCAGTTCGATCTGCACAGTATAATGTGGATGATTATTATGCAGAGCATGAGACTGTTGTAAATGACCACTACTAGGACAGCCAACGACAAAGAGAGGGAGTAGTGTCAGTTCCGGTCGATCAGAGTGGGCCTTACGTTGCAGTGACTACATCGGGTGTAGTTGAGCCTTTTCTGTTAGACACTGGTGCGACGAAAAGTTCCATCATGCATTCAAAACTCCCTGGCGCACCTTTGTCTGGCTTAACGAATGTTTCCGTTGGATTCTCTGGCGCCCCTGTTAGTAACCCAGTCTCTAACCCTTTGCCTCTTATAATTGGACCTCGTGAGCTAACGGCTCCACTGATTCTATCTACAGGCTGTGGTGAAAATCTTTTGGGCCTGGATTTGTTGAAACGATTATATGCAACATTGTATTGTTCCCCCGAAGGAGTGGAGCTTACATTAGGACGGAGAGTGATCTCTCCCATGTATTTGTCAGTCGATAAAATTCCCACCGGAATTGAGTTCTCTCCCTGCGTCCTTATGGGCCACAGGTCCTAATGATGTAGGCCTGTTAGACATTCCACCCTATGTGATTCAATTGAAACCAAATGCGCGATTACCGCGTTTACCTCAATATCGTATTTCTCTTGAGGGCGAACGAGCGCTGTTAGCAATCGTTCATGATCTCATTGGAAAAGGTGTTGTTGAAGAAACTCGTGGAAACGTGTGCAATAGCCCTGTATTGCCGATTCTGAAACGAACTGACCCAACTAAACCTCCTGTGTATCGCTTTGTTATAGATTTAAGAGAGGTAAACAAAATAGTAGTTCCGCAATTTCCTGTGGTTCCCGACATTACGGCCTTACTAACAATGATTCCGGCAACTGCCTCCTGGTTCACAGTGATCGATTTAAAGAATGCTTTCTTTAGCATCCCAATTGCAGAGGAAAGCAGAGACCTATTCGGATTCTCATTAGGTGGTCGCAGCTTTAGGCTAAAACGCGCTCCACAGGGCTACTGTGAGAGTCCGTCAATCTACAGCCAAGCACTTAAAGGTCAACTTGATGCCTTTGTATTACCAACGGGTGCAGCTTTGATTCAATACGTGGATGATCTTTTAGTGGCAGCTGATACAGAAGCTATTTGCAAAACGGCTACAGTATCACTGTTACGCTATCTACATGACTTACACCACAAGGTGTCACCTTCAAAGCTACAGTATTGTTGTCAAGAAGTTACCTATCTAGGTCACTTATTGTCAAGAGAAGGGAGAAGGTTGACCCCAGAGAGAATTGCAGCGATTTCCCGAATGACTGTGCCAAAAACTCAGAGAGATGTTCGTGCCTTTTTAGGTATTACGTCCTATTGCAGACAATGGATTCCAAATTTTTCATTGTTGGCGAAACCATTGATAGCCCTTACGTGCAAGGATGTCCCATCCCCAGTACCTTGGTCTGAAGAATGTCAGAAAAGTTTTTCGGAATTACGTGATGCGTTGTGTTCGGCTCCTGTGTTGGGTACCCCTGACTACAGTAAGCCGTTTACACTATACGTTCACGAGAGGGATGGTTGCGCGTTGAGTGTTTTAACACAACCTTTTGGTGGTAAGCAACGCCCATGTGCCTATTTTTCTTCGACTTTAGACCCAGTAGCTAGAGCCTTGCCAAGTTGCTTAAGGGCAACAGCGGCAGCTGCGGCGTCCATTCGACAGTCCGCAGGTCTAGTCATGGATAATATGCTCACGGTAATGGTTCCGCATGCAGTCGACACTCTATTGAACCGAACGAAAACTCAACATCTGACAAGTGCAAGATTGTCTGGATATGAGTTGACGTTGCTGGCCAGTCACATACGGATAAAACGATGTAATGTGTTGAATCCAGCAACATTGCTGCCGATCGACACAGAATCAAGTGATGAAGCAGTACATGACTGCTATCTCAAAACTGAAGAGGAAACTAAGGGTCGCATTGACCTAAAAGATACTCCATTGACAGACCCCGATGGTACTTTGTATGTGGATGGTTCTTGTTTCAAGTTGCCGAACGGTGATGTGACAACTGCGTATGCTGTAGTTACATTGAGAACGATTGTGGAAAACGCAAGGTTAAGTCAGAATTCGGCTCAGGCTGCTGAGTTAATTACTTTGACGAGAGCGTGTGTGTTGTCTAAAGATAAACGGGTGAATGTGTTTACAGATAGTCAATACGCGTTTGGTGTGGCACATAGTTTTGGACGACTGTGGAGAGAGAGAGGATTCCTTACGTCACATGGTACGAAGATTCAGCATGGCCAGCTTGTGAATGATCTTTTGGATGCACTTACGTTGCCTAAGCAAGTGGCGATTGTTAAATGTAGTGCGCATCGTAAGGTGACGGATGATGTTGGTCGTGGTAATGCGTTTGCGGATGAGACTGCTAAGGAGACTGCCCGGAACCTTAGCACTCGAATGTATGTGACGAGTTCGGTTAGGTGGCCTGCAGAATCAAGTATGTGTGAAAACACTATCGAGAGTGTGAAAGTAATTCAGAATGAGGCCACCGAGACTGAAAAGACGAAGTGGAAAGAAAGTACGGGAAAGTTGGATGCGAATGGTTGTTGGATTGACTTATCGGAACAGAAAAGATGGATGTTGCCTGATGCGTATGTGCTGGCTGTTGTGACTATGGCACATGGGTTAGCACATATTAGCGCGAAAGGTATCTGTAAATTGCTGTTTCCTGTGTGGAAGAATGATGGTATTACGAAATGTGCTGAACGCTTGGTTAAGAATTGTATGATATGTATGTTGTACAATCCTGGTAAGGGAACCCCAACTCCTTCTGGTAGTTTTGCTCCCCCTTCATGTCCCTTTGAGGTGATCCAATTGGACTTCATCCATATGGAGCGATGCAATAACCTGAAATACGTTTTAGTTGTTGTTTGCGCATTCTCCCGATGGATTGAGGCCTATCCTCTCAAAGACAATACTGCTTTGTCCACTGCGAAAATCCTACTGAAGGAATACTTTCCTCGGTATGGAATGCCTAGAATTGTGTGGTCAGATAACGGAAGTGAGTTTGTGGGGAGTGTGATGAAGAGTGTGTGCAAGGGCCTTGGAATTAATCAGAAATTCCATAGTGCCAATCATCCTCAGTCAGCTGGTTTGGTTGAAAAGTACAATGGCACCCTCAAACTAAAACTAGCAAAGATTCAGGCTATGACAGGTCTTTCGTGGCCTGACGCTTTACCCTTAGCATTGCTGTCAACAAGGGCAACTGTACACTCCCGAGTAGGGCTCAGTCCCTATGAAATAGTGTTCGGTCGTCCTGCCAATGTTTGGGGGGTCCCTAGACCGGGTGCCTTTTGTGATCTTGAGTATCCAATGTTGATCGATTATCTTCATGACTTGACTGCTAAACTGAGGTTAATTCACCAACAGGTTCACGAAGCATTGCCGACACAGACGGAGGGTCCAGGCCACCAGCTCCAGCCCGGAGATTGGGTGGTAACGCGAAATTTTTCGCGCAAGAACAATTTGGATCCCAGGTTCACTGGACCCTATCAGGTCCTCCTTGCCACGAGAACTGCAGTTCGTCTCGAGGGGCGGAAGAATTGGGTGCATGCCACCCATACCAAGAAAGTCCCCATCCCGTTGCCAGCAGACTCGTGGGTGAGGAAAGGCATTGCATCAACTGAAACCGAAGGATTGCCGACGTTTGTACCTTTCAGCGACGCACAACCTGTCGGAGAATCCTCAGTGCAGCAAAAAGGCATTGTTGAACACTTGTCATCAGAAGACTCAAGACCAGAACATTCAGCTGATCAACAGGGCGTTGTCCCTTCAACGGATCTTTTGTTTAACGAACAGACACGTCCTGGGAAAACCCGATATTTTTTGCGATCCAGCACTAAAGACTAATAAAAAACCCCGTTCTGTCCCTTGACAAGTGCATTATCCCGTTTTCCATGATCAGTTTGAACACTCATACTATTGTAATTATTTTGTACATATTCATTGAGCTTCGTTCCTTACACTTTTTATTTCCACAGCTGAGAGACATTGATTTCGCATATATATATATTTGTGAAATAAAGGCCGTAGGGCCGCGCGCGTACTTCCTTCTGGTTAGTAGGTCTTGACGCTAGGTTAAAGACCGTCGGTTCCTGGGAACTCCTAGGAATTGACTATTGCTACACAGAACGAAGTGCGTCAAGAAACGTTGCGGACGGTCATAGGGAATGGCATTTTCGAAGCTGATGGACTTGGAAAGAGCTCAAGCACAAAGATTCAAGCTGCAGCAACTCAGTCGTACCAAATGTTTTGTGTTCCAAATATTCGTACTGTTTGTGACTGTTTCTGCGTTATTGGCGGGTGGAGTATATTACACGATGTCTTACTTCTTGCCTTCTACCATACCTACTCCTACCCCTGACCTTAAACTCACCTCCACTGTTTCTCCTCATTCTTTTCACATTTTACCTGAACACGAGCAGGCTAGACGTGCAGAATTCCGCAACAATTCCTTTATTCAGCTCCTTCATCAGCATCAGTTAGTGGTTAACACTACTAATTGTTGGGTGTGTGGGTTGATGCCGCATACTACGGATAAGGGAATTCCATATCTGGTGTTACCGTATAGCTCCCAAGGGTCTGCTCGAGCATTTCAAACAATGTTTCGAAGCGCACTGGGTTTCCACCCCATTCGAGAACCACGTTCCCCCTACTCTGGTCCTACCTCGTACCAAAAATCTTTGTCTATAGCAATAGAGGATTTAGATAGTGATATCTATAATCCCTCACTTATCCCTGAAGAAGAGGTACAAGCCTATAGGGTCCTAAGTAGAGGCGAATATAGTGTGTTCACTGGTGAAAAACAGCTTAAAAGCTCGCCTCCGATATGGGTCGAACCCAACATTGGCAATTTTTGTTTAATAGGTCGCGGCCGTAGATCGAAAGCCCGACTTGGAGAGAGTGCTTGCACTGAAAATTATATTTTGCCAATGGTCTCGTCCCCTGTGTTTTTGGCTGCCAAGGGTACATACTTTATTTGTCATGATCGTGCGTATGCATGGTTGCCCTCTGACTTCATGGGCTCATGTTTTATCGCAAACTTGTTGCCTCCGACGTTTACTGTAGATGCAGATTATCACAAAACTAGAGTTGTGAGAGGCGTAATTAGCGAAGAGGATACTGCCGGTCAAGAGGCAGGAGACTTTTTCAAGGGTTTCCTCCCATTTTGGGGACCTATGGTTAATAGTAGGAACCTGAGACAGTTGACTCGAGTGGTAGAATCGACAGCTAATATTACTGCCAGTGCCCTTGGTAATATCACCACAGAACTTCAGGCGGATAGACTTATGACGTTACAAAACCGTATGGTTTTAGACGTGATCTTAGCAGATCGAGGTGGGGTATGTAAGGTGATCCATTCGAGCTGCTGTATTTTCATTCCTGATAACGCTCCGACTGTCTATCAAGCCATCTCGAAGTTGCATAAGATCTCCGAATCCATACACGTGGATGTAGGGGATTGGACGCTACTTGGATGGATTTGGGGCCTGATGTCGACTTGGGGTTGGAAGATTCTGATGATCATTGGAGTTGTTGTAGCGTTCCTGTTCACGTGTTGCCTTTGCGTGCAGTGTGGTCCTGCCTTATGTGGCCTCTGTGCTACAACGTGTATGAGACAGCCACCTGTTACCAAGAGGTCTCGGTTGGACAGAGCTATGCTACAGCAACATCTCGAGGGTCTGATGAATATCGAATATGATTCCGACTAGTGCTTGCCTACATGAGGGCAAAAGGAGCGTCTGAGGTTCCGTGACAATTGTAAGTGATGTTTTCGACTCGCACGAATATGGTCGAGTCTGGTATCTAAGAACCGCAAATGACGAGTTTAGTAAGTGTGCGCAGTTTCGCTGTGCTAACTTAAACCGTTCGTTTAATATGTGGGTTTTTCATCTGTACCCACGGGTTCCATCTTAGATACGGCATCCATTTTGTCTCTTGCCCTCAAGTAGCCAGCGAACGGACACTGTCCGCTTCGTTACCCTGGGACTCTCAAGATATTTGTGGAAGACACATGTTCTTTGTAAATATCTTTTACGATGAGGGGGGATGATACTGTAAGGCAGATGGCCCCGCTTGAGGCTCATCTTGCCGTGCCGGTTTATTGTCTCAGCCGTGCATCTCATTAGGCACGTCCCTTTGATGCCTGTATCTCGTGTTTCCCGATACCTCCCCTTTTACACCCTTTTCGATCTCCCCACTGTCTCCATCTTCCTCTGCACCTGTCTTTGTCCCTATTTCGATCTGTTTTACTGCCGATTGGAATTCACTAATGTTGGGAAGATGGGTTTTTACAGTTGGGAACCGCCAAATGTTTCCGCACTTATGTTCCGGACCTTATGTGTACCAAAGTGACCAAAGCGACCCCTCTGAGGGATAATTATGGGAACCAGGTTGTAAACTTTTGTGTACCATGTTGTCCTATGAGTAAATTCTGTATAAAAGGAGCGCTCCACAGAACCAATTTGAAGCAGTCTCCCCAAGTTGCACGTGTTGTACTTGTTGTGACTTCTGTGTTCCCTGCAGTAAATAAACCTTGAATCTTTGACGCCGAAGGAAGTGTCCCGTGTCTCTGTAGTTTGTGCGCCGAAACAGGTATCCCATGAAGGTTATAGGTGTTGTTCCCTGGCACCGCTGGTACTGTTAAAAGTCCAGTCCTTCACCATCCCTCCCAGTCACATTTCCTGCTTAAGTGTAATCTTTCCTACTAAAGCGTCACCTTTACTACTAAAGCGTCACCTTTACTACTTTAGTCTCTTGTTCTCTAAAGTGTCACTTTTCCTACTAAAGCGTCACCTTCACTACTAAAGCATCTTGTTTCCGAAAGCGTCACCTTTCCTACTAAAGCGTCACCTTTCCTACTAAAGCGTTATTTTTGTCTGAAGCCTCACAAGAGAAAAGCGCTATACGTTTCTTTTCATTGGTTCAACTAGCCCTTTGTGTTTGTTACAGTGTATTGATTGTTGCAATGCAAGTAAACATTCCAGAGATCACTTTTCTTGCATACATTAACTTTGTTGACATGCTTGTAGACTTGTGATGTTTCACATGTGTATGTTAACAGTGTGCATAGGTAGGAGTCTGTGCATTCATGGTGCAGACACTAGGACAGGCAAAATATTCCTGTAAAATCCACAGACATATTGACAAATGTGCATATTCTGACATAATCAATATGTATTAGAGTTTGTATTATGCTTGCCTTGGTGTACGTATCTGCGTAGAATGCATTCTTTGTTTACAGATTTTGCACTTCTATTCAAATGATATCCACATTGACATACAAAATGATGGCAATAGTTGAGGATCGTACTATCTGTCTGCATTACTGATGTGAGTGTATTGATGTTTACAGTGACTGTTAAATGAAAGCGTTTATGCAAAGTAAGTTTCATTCATTTATTTACTTTTCTAAACCCTTTTTAAAAACACATTTGGATTTATGGGCACAATGAATCATGCTTCAGTGAAAAAATTCTGCACACTGGTGTTTATTCACCGAGTTCCAGCAATTGTGCCTATATTTTCCCTTCTGTCCTCATTTTCATCCTCATCTGCTGCTTACTGCTTCTAATGGCACTGGTCCCATGGGACATTTGTCCGCACAGCTGTTGTGCTATATACAAAGAAACAGGATCATTTTTCAATCCGTATTGGGGAGTATAGAAATCACCCCCAAGACATGTCCAAACAGCAGAGGCGAGACTTCAGTACCCTGAAGTCCGCTCAACGATAACCCTGGTCTTGCCCAGTGCATTGTTGTATGTGCGCTATGCGTCTGTCTTGGAATGCGCAAAGGGGTCATGACCCATGACTGCAGACCATATCCTTGGGCAGCTGAAAAAAAACAAAGGGAGAAAGGTTCAATCAATGATCATGTCATTGATGAAGCCACATTTCAAGTACATGTCTGTTATGTGTACTGAATGACTCTTACACATTTCAACCACTATTGTAAACAATTGGTTATGCGAAGATTGGCACCATTATTTCCACATGTCTATTCCTGTTCTCTGTGTTAAATTGAAACATGTGAAAGGCCAGCTACTTTTGACAGTGCCACAATGGGCCAAACCCATTTGTGTTGTGGCTTAGTGTGATAGGTGCTTTGTAGGTCAATTTCTACAGTAAGTGAGAGTATGTTGATCAGAAATTGTGGTTTGTTGTCATCCATGAGTAGGCTGTATCAGTACGAACCGGTTTCACAGGATCACATACATGTGTCCATGTGGAACCACTGATGTTGCTGCACTACCTAGCAATGAAGAACTCTTCAAATTGTTAACTTCCTTTCGGAAGTGTAATGTGTTGAGTACATGTGATGCATGTTAAATTTGGATACACAGACAGCGGCCATAGCAGCCCTTCCTTATGCACAGTGCTGCAATACGGTATTTGCCCATGCGTTGCATTGATCAGGTTCTTCACACTATTGAAAGACACTTACAGTGGCTTAGCACATCTTGACATATGTGACTTGTCGGCTTGCATTGCACATGTACCCTGATGAATGGTGCAAGTATGAGAAACACCCCTCCTACATAAGCACTGCCTCAGGTAGCACACCCAGATCTGTACATTGAGTCATTGATTACTTACTGTTATTTAGTCTGTTATGTACTTACCAACGAATAGTCCATTCCTATGTGTGCCATTCTAGAAGCGCACATTGATGATGGAATGCCTGAAGATGTATACATCATTCAGACTCCTGGGGTATTTGGCCAACATACTGGTGAACATGCCTGGTCCACGATGACCTAGACATTCATCGAGTACATGTGCTTCCGGTTCTTGTAGAGATAGGTTTTAGCTGCTGGGGGAGGCAGTTGCACATGTGTGCAGTCCATGGCACCCAGCACATGTGGAAACCGGTGATGTTATAGAAGCCTTGCTTGATCTCCAGCTGCAGTTGTTGTGTGTTGGGGAAGTTGAGGTACTGTGGTGTTAAGCAGATGTTGGCGTCCAGGACAGAGGGCAGGAAAACCGAGAAAGATGGCTGCAAAATTCCTGCCACTCTGGCTGTTGTGTAATCTGGAATGAGACAGATGCCAACATGTGAAGGACAACCATGAGCTTGACCTGTGGAGGGATGCTGGTGGTCCTGGAAGTTGGAAGCTAGAGCCTTGGCGCTATCTGGTGTAGAAGCTGGATGATGGACTCCCTCGTGAGACTGTAGTAGGTGATGACCTCATCCTCCCTGGGTAAAAAGAGGGATGTCTGTAAGGCCGGACTGGAAACCGAAACCGGCTCTAGCAAACTGCTCGGCTGGCCCCCAGGGGAGCAGCCTAGCTGTTTGCTAGAGCCGGTTTCGGCTGATTTGGTTACAGGGTTCCAATATCGCCGCCCCCCGGTCGCAAAAACAGACCCCTAGGGGCCCACAACCACCCTACGTCCTGGTGTCCCACCGGGGAAACACCCGGTGCCGGCTATAGCCAGTCTGCTGCACATAAATGTGCTCCTTTCTCCTCCGCTGCCTTTGTGTTGGTGAGGGGGGCAGGTGGTGGGGGTAGTCATCTCCTTGTGACTCCCAGCTGCAAAATCAGCACCTCTATGACATATTTGTTCTTGCCACACTGTTCTGTCTGGCTTCCCTTTATAAATCAAAGCCAATGCGTCATTTCCTACATGATGGTATCAGAGGAGTAGAACTTTTGACACTTTTTGGCCTCTGCGCCACACTTGCCGGTGATGCGTCACTTTAAAAAAATCTCATAAATATCAAGGCATTGGTTTTCCGGTGGAAATTACGATGGAAAGCCTACCCTGCAAACATTAATTCTTATGTGACGCAGCCGGTTCAGATGCAGATACATTTTGACATAAGAGTCCCAAAAAAAATGCATCGCCCTAGATATTTCACACTGTAAATGTGGAGTACTGATATGCGAATACATAAAAAATTATGACGCATTGGTGGCGCAAGCTACTTCTAAATAAGACTCTTGGTTTGCAAAGTATTATTCATGTTTTACGCTGATATAAAGCATAATTTTCATGTTCTTATATATAGAAATTCTGTCCAATTTGAAGTGTCCTCATGATGAGTAGCTATGATTGTGACATGTTGACACTTTTACTTCGTTTTTAGCACACAACACTTTATGACACTTTCATAGTCGGTTTCATATTGGAATGTTGTGACATGTTGACACCTTTCTTGTTTTATGTACATGACACTTTCAACAGTAAGTCTCATATCAGAATATTGTTTTTAACAACGTTTTTTACTTTGTTTTTATGACGTGATTTGTAACAGTATTTATTGTATATTACTTGCCTGTTATGGCCTTTGGACGAATAAAGTCTATTTGATGATTGTAAACGTAGTTTTAATTTATTTTTCATTTAAGCTGTGCGTTATTTTTTATGTAGTAACACAGAAGAAAGTTGCAGAATAGTTTGTTTGCCACGCTTGGACCCCCCCCCCCCCCCCAGCTCTCACCCCACCTCCATTGCACGTAGCCTTTTAGTTCCCATTCTTTTGCTAATGCACTTCGACTGATGACTAAAGCCATTGTTCAGATACCAGTGATATATGCCATACATATTAAGCATGCTATTGATCTGGTAACTGTGTGTTCTTGCTAGTTATGGGGTTCGCTGCACTCTAATTCATTTTACTAATTTGGTGAAGTCAGATCTAGATTAGGCAGATTTTTGGTGACCTTTAGTTATAATAAGCTGCTCATAAACTCTCTATTCAAAGTGGCATCAACATTTTGCCACTGTCTTTTTGAAAGCTAAAGTGTCACAACGTTTTCAGTTTATGGCTTAGAATTTCCCTGTAAATTCTCGTTTGTTTTTAATTTTGGTGGGGGGTGGGAATTAAAACCAGACATTGTGATATAACCAAGTGACTTTTGTAAATATAGGCTACTACGTAAACTCTGGTCTTTCACATACAATTCTACATGTTGCATGTATAACAGCCCAATCCAGAAACATACAAAATTAGAAAATAATTAATTTATCCAAATGTTTTGCTGTAACCAATATAATATAATAATACCCAGCATGATAGGTTAAAGATGTAGAAATGTGCCCCCACTGCGTATTTATGGGAAAAAATATAGAAAAATGTGGCTATTATGATTTAGTATTATAAAAACAACAATGGTCCCATGCAGCAACAATCAATTTTAAGGATGAATACAGACACAATGGATTCTGTATTAGAGTGACTTGTCCAGCCGGACAGAGGTCAGAACGTATTTAATGATTACAACAGAATAAATCAAGAGTATCCTTCGACAATCTCACATCGTGGAGTACAAGCCTGTACCTCATTAATCCACTAACACTTTAGTACATTCAAAGTGAACAGAAAGGGCTTTTAGGCAAAAAAAGCTGAGTTGTTCTTTTAGATCATAATAGGAACAGATATTTTCAATTGCGCCATTACAATAAGGTACACAATATACACACTGTATAAGGCACATACATTGGTCGACGGAGTTTCGATCCCACTTTTTAATTCAAAGGGATCATCATCAGGACAATATGATAAGTGCCTAATAATAGCAAGCCTCTAAAACCTAAAAGAATTAGAAAAGGAAAAGTTCAGGACATTGTCAACTACATAGCGATAATAATTTATTCTGTTGTAATCATTAAATACGTTCTGACCTCTGTCCGGCTGGACAAGTCACTCTAATACAGAATCCATTGTGTCTGTATTCATACTTAAAATTGATTGTTGCTGCATGGGGCCATTGTTGTTTTTATAATACTTACTCCCCGAGGTCCCCTGCTGACTATATTGGGGCCCCTTGTTGTGTCAAAATATATAAATATATAATAATATTATGATTTAGAGCATTAGAAAATACCTTTTACACTTTAAAGATGTCACAAAGATATAATACTTTGATTGCACACCCCGTTCTGACCTGGGAACCAATCACAAAATATGTACACTCTCACTGCCTCAGTCTCTATCTTCTAACCTT
Source organism: Lissotriton helveticus (assembly GCF_964261635.1). NCBI lineage: Eukaryota > Metazoa > Chordata > Amphibia > Caudata > Salamandridae > Lissotriton > Lissotriton helveticus. The sequence goes on from NC_136065.1 coordinate 1,054,034,236, forward strand.
GATCTGTTGTCTGTCCCCTACGTCTTTGCTCTAAGAGTCTACCCTCTCACCTCTCTAATTGTTTTCTATCATCTTTGTGGTGCTGTATGTACTTTATACATCTTTTCTGATTCTCTGGGCACCTTGTGTCTGCTCCCGGGTGAACTCTGTCCATTCAGAACTAACAAATTAATAGATTTATCTCCCCTCGTACCAGGGAAGGTCCAGCACAGGAGAATGTCTTGCTAGCTTCTGATCACAACCGTTCAACAATTTGTTTTCCCGCGCTTGCCCTACGTGTTATTTGAACCACTGGTGTGAAACTCTAGAATCTGCAACATGGCTGCTGAGCCTCTGCAGACAACGGCGCCGCCATCTTCTGAGGTCCTAGTTCACTTCCACCAAGACTTGCATCCAGGCTTCAAGGGTCCCAGCTCATGTGCTCGCTAGCTCCACTGCTGAACGACGCCCCAGTACATCTACGTTTCCTTACACTGTTGGGTTGTCTTATGTTTACGCGCAGTGGCATCACTAGGGAGGTGCGGGGGGTGCGGAATGCACCGGGTGTCACCCCATCATGGGGTGACACCAATCTGGTTTTAATTTAAAACGAGTGAGAAACATTAGGCTGTATAAAAACAACTGCTTAACAACACAGCAGCTTTTTCCTGTAACTGTGCCTGGCCTCTAGGGTGTGGGGACAGAGACCACACTGGCATCTTGGTACTCTCTTTACCCATGACCACCCAACCTGGCCTCAGTGTGTATTCTTGCCACACTGTGGCTGTAGGAAACTGCCTTTGTGTACAGTGTGCTAAAGTGAAGTACACTATGTTGAGAGTGCGAGAGATCCCACGCTGGTGCGCACTTGCAGGCTGCACCTGCTTACAAATTAAAATACTGCAGCCAGTCAGTGCAGTGAGTGCAGTGAGTGCAGCACGTCGCCACACACGCACGCACCACCTATAGTGGTGATGTGATGTGAAGATGGTGGTGCGATGCGGATGCGCGGCAACGGCATACCCAGTTTGTAGCTCCCAGGGCAGTCAATCTTTAGCGCTACCAATGACGGCCCTGGGACAGCCCCCGCGCCTCGCTGTGCTCCTCTGATGCGTCACGGCAGTCGCGCGCCAGCACCACGTCTGAGGGAGGAGACTCGGCAGCGCAGGGGAGTGCATGCGACGGTGCGCTGCTAGAATAAGAATTAATGGTTGTCACCTTCCTTCTTTGATATCGCGAGCACCGCCCGTCGTCTCCCCTTCAAATTTGGGACTGACTTGGGTCCGGAGGCCGAGGTGAGAGAGAAATATCATTTACAAATATGAATGAAGTTACTTAGAAATGTGGCAGTGCAGTGGCACACAATCAGATCGCAATCGCATTACTCCCAGACAGTCCCCACCAAGGCCGGCCCAAGAAGACAGTCACAGTGTGGCTGGGGGGCACGCACCCTAAGCTTCACCTATCACTGTAGTAAGTTTAAGCTTTTTTTAATTCACAAAATAGTCCTGGTACCATATCACACCAGTGCCCCGGCGCAGAACAGGTGTTAGAGCTCCCAGCAGCATTGCGTATTATAGGCACCGGTGCGTAATCATGATTGCAGTAGTGCACATGTTGTGCCTCTTAGATCACTTCAGCAAGCAAACCCCCCACCATACGCTGTTCTTCGCCATGCTATCCCACGACAAAACGTTGGTGCCGCCTTTGAAAGTAGTACAACTCACATCATAACCAGGATGGTAACAGGCCTCCGCCTTCCAGAGATGCAGTTAGTTTCAGACTCATAGATATGTAGGTGATCGCCGATTCGGCAAGGCAATCCTGTCCTGGAACGTCCACTGCCACCTCTCTGGGTAGATTTACTTCCACAGAGTAGTACACCATCCGGTGTAATACTATGTGTGAGTAAACTGATTTGCACGTGTAAATTCACATTTTAAGACTCTCAAAAGTGAATCTGAACCTATGATACGTTGAACTTATAATCAAGGCATGATTCCAATTTGGTTCATTTTTGTCTCAAGCAGGATGGGCAATGTAACAAATATATTTCGCTACAGCCTTTACAGCATAAACAGTTTTGCAAAGGGGGAAATGAAGGAAACCAATTTTTTATTACAAAATAAATAGAATGCATATTTTCCTTTCAATTAATTTCTTTCTGCAGAAGAGATAAAGGAAAATGAGCTACCCAATAGATTTTGTGGTATATTTAGCTGCTTAAATTTAAAAAAAGCGAATTAATCAAAATCGTATAAAACAGATTTTTCCTTCATTTTAGAGCATTCTGTCATATTAGAAAGTGTATAACATTGTTTTCGCTTAATTTCATAATATACAAACAAGTAACGGACAATACATTTTCTCCTGGTGTAAATCCTGCTTGCTCTATTTCCAAATTTGCAAAAATACCTAAATTGGTGCACAATACATTTTCTCCACTTTGAGCTCCACTGTGACGCTTAACGTAATTTGGAAATGTTTAGGAGCATTAACTTTGGACTGAATAGGGTTAGGAAAGAGAAAAAATTGATTTCTCAAAAAAGTGTTGCACTGTTGGTCGAAATAACTAAGTCGTAGTTGGGTGGGCTTATCAGTGTGTGATGTGCTTGAAGAGATGCTTTAGAATATACAAACCATTGGAATTATAAAGTCTGTGCTTGTATAAGGTAAAATGAACCTCAAAATGGGAAGTTTGGAAAAAGAAATTGACAACCACAGTTTGGGGCCTGCCAATAATACTTCATTTTCCCTTATAAATGGCAAGGCATTTGATGCTAATATTTAAGCATCCTCTTGAGTGACAAATTTCTCTCATTTATATTAGTCCTCATATTTCCCCATCTGTATCCACTGGCGGACTCGGAGCGGAGGAGGTCCATGCGGTAAGTCGTGAGGGGGTGACACCATGAGCTACCCGCACCGGGTGACACCAACCCTAGTGACGCCACTGTTTACGCAGATACTTTTACTCTTCTGTGAGATACATACAATCTATTGTTAGTTTTCATTGCAGATGGGTATGGTGTCTTGGATTTGAATCGTTTGGTTTTGAGGCGAGGAGTATTTCTGCATGTGAGGTTTTTGCCATGCCCCTCCCCCACCCCTACAAATGTTTAGTGAAGAAGAGGATGCGTTGATTGGTTGATGCCATAGGGTTTTTTGTAAGTGAGGCAGGCAAGCCCGAATCTGACTCTTGCCTCAGCAGATAACCAGAACATAAACAGTCTTATACCATAAATAAAAAGTAGAATATATTGTCACTTTCCTCGCTGTGAGCATTTTCCTTTTTTGAGGCGGGGGTGGTTAGGAGGCAGAATAAATGCTTGGCCTTTGCTGTCTGTGCAAGGTCCATCTGTCCTGCTGTGAAGAGTGTCTCCCCATGCCTGGCCGGGAGACCCTATAAAAACTAACTCAACTGGAGGCACACTCATTGCCACTGCCAGAAACTACATCGCCAATCATCCATTTTCTGGCTAATTAGGGAGAGGGAACCTAGTACGTGTCCGTGCCTAAATCCGCAAACCCCAGCTAGACTATATAGAGCCACGGAGCTGACCGACACAGCAGGCCATGCTTTAAAATATCTGAAATAGACTAAAGAGGAAACATGCTCTCAGCATTTCATATGTGGTTTGTTGCTGTGGAGAGAAACTGAATGCATCACAGAAAAATAAATGCATCCCAGTGAGTATTCTTAAACCATATTCATAACATAAACTTGGACACCGAAAACGTTATATAGATTCATACACATTATATAAATGTCAGACCATTACATAAAATGAATACATGCTGTATGTCTACAGGTCATAAAATGGAGGTTGCCTAGCAACATAGCAGAATTCCTATTATCTACCTGCAGTTATTTTAGAATTGACAATTCTGTCGGCAGCATTTCACTCAGTCAAACTGCTTAAAATCAAACTTTCATTATTAGCTGTGAAGCGTAAATGGGACAAGGCATGAGGGAGATTTCGAAAACACACAGCTCGAAACCCCCTAAAGATTTTGGCTCAAGTAACGCTGTCGTCTAAAAAGCAGAAAATAAGAGCTTTTTTCCAAGCCAACAGCATGGCGTTTTCCCCCCACCATATATACCCTAAATGCGGTCACTGCAAAACAAACTGTGCTTCAAACTCTGATACAAATTCATAGCAATTACATTTACATTGACTTGCATTTGCAGAGGTCAAAATATGGCTGTTGCTTGGCAACAGAGTACAATTATCTTTGTGGCCTTGCATTTGAGCAGGATTTGATGTAGACAGCTAAAAATCCTCGTTTTATCCTTCAGAAATAGAAGCAGGTCATCAACAGAGTTTGCCTGTGAAGGGGGGGCTGACGCTGGAGCAGGTGGGTGTTTTTGGGGTGAAGGACAGTAATATGGAAGCGGTTTCACGTCGGTGTATTATTGAAAAACAAAGTTGCAGCTAAGTTTGAAAGGTACTGCAGTGCCATGCATCCCCCAAGTTCGTTTTTCTGCTCAAAGCCACGTGCAAGTATCGAGCCCCAGGCGAATGTTGCATGTTCACCATATTGCTGAGCTCACTCGTCATGTATCAAACCCGGCAGTCCCATTAATGCTGTGCATGACTGACATGGCACGGAAACCCGTGTCGGCCATCTGAAGGAGAGAGGCTTAGTCTGTCTGACCCCACAGAATGAAAGTGAACCCAAGTCTGTGCCTGAGAGTTTAACCTGCAGCAGAAAGTGGGGGACTATGAGGTGCTCTGAGAAACACTGTGGGGCAGATTCACAAAGGGCATCTGCACTCATAACAGAAGCCCTGCAGTCGTGATGGGGGGAGGGGGGACGCACTCGTGGCTGGGGATCTGAAATGGCTAACTGCAGTACAGAGGTCCCTCCAGGACTGCGGGCTCTCTGCCATGCCTGGGCAGGGGGGGGGGCGTTAAAAAGCAAACATCGCCATTGTAGCCCTAACACTGTAGGAACTACTTTTTAGGTCTTGCCTAGGCAGCGCTTGCGCTGTCTCTTTGAGATATGCAATATTTATATATGGACTTGAAGCCATTAGCACACGTTACTGTCCATTCTAAATGGTCACTTTTGATTCGTGAATGGGCTTAGTAGTCCCTCCTGGAAACCGCCTTTTTAGGTTTCGCCCTGGCGTTTTCCGCCCAGGGCGAAATCTCATGATCCTACATATGAGGCTTTGGTCCCGCCTCTGTCTCCCATCGGCTAGCTCCATAAATGGAGGCTAGCCATTGGGAGACAGAGGCTGTCAATCACGCTTTCCCGCGAAAACGCGATTCGGGGGCGTTTCTCGGTCTTTTTTTAAGTCCCGCCCCTTTGTCGTGGGCCGCGCTGTCATTGGCTGCCGGCCCGGGACACCCCCGTGACGTCATTCCCCGGGCCGTGCTGTGATTGGCTGGCCGGCCCGGGACCTGACTTGTTTAGGACTTGTTTCTTGTTTCTATCCCTCCTCGTACCCTTAGTTTTCTTCTTCTCTCCCACGCCTACATCCTCCAGCCCTCTCTCCACCTTCTGCTTATTTACTTCTCCTTTACTCCTCTTTTCTATCTCTTTTACTTCCTCTTCCTCTCCCCTATCTCTGTCTTTCCTCACACACTTTGTTGTGTATATTTTTCTCGCTCACACACACCTCTCCCGGTCGCTACCTGTGTCCTCAGCTGCACGTTGTTGCTTGTGGCGTGCCTTAGAGTGGCCCTAGGTCCTGTGACTCTACCCGGCTTCTTTGTGACTCTGCGTCTCGGTGGACGGTCGGAGGGTGCTCTCTGATGCTTGGTTGTGGTTCTGCTCTTCTGTGTCTGTCGGCGGCGGCCGGTGTGCGTCAGTGGTTGTGTGGTGATCTGAGGGGTGGGGGTTGCACTTGTAGCACGCTTGACGGCCGTGGGGTGGTCTGTTTTTCCGTAATTTCGTCGAGGCTAGCGCGGGGTGTAGCCTGTGGCTCCTTGCCTCTGTCTCTAGACGATGGTCTGTGGCGATAGACTTGTCTGTGGTTCTCTGTTCCAACTTCCAAGGGAGGATGCTCCGTGGCTCTCTGTCCCGCAGTGTAGTGGTCTGTGGCAGAGTTGCTATGTTCTAGTCTGTGACTCCCTCCCTCACGTGCCGCGTGACCGCTGTCGATCTCAGTCCTGCCGCAAGTTGGTCGGTGGATCTGAAACTCTCTGGTCGGCTGTGGAATGACCCGTGGGTGCAGAGAGAAGCCACAGGCAGTACCAGCTCCTGAATTTAGAGAGCTTTCTCCTCCAGAGCGGGGAATCTGCTCCCTCATTTATCTGACTCACATGCCTCATGGAGAGCCTTGACATCACTTGCTGGAAACACTGGAATTCAGACACAGAAATATTGTAAATGAGATACGATTTGTATTGATAAAAAAGAAACTGCGAGCGTTTCCTAGAACAAAATGTGGGTACACGAAGATGTGATTGCTGCCCCAAAAGCCCCTTGTGTAAAGTCCTACTGATCGTTTAGTCGCGACAGATATGCAAGGCTGCACGAGGACCCCCCCAACAACAAAACTATGCTCCCTATTTAAATACTAACCCGGGAGGGCGTGGGGCCGAGAAATCAACCGGGGTAACAGCCCGGCGGCACCTGTGCCAGGCGTCCAATGCATGTCGCGATATAAACACCTTGCAGCATGGCACGGTATGCTATGGACTCTTATGGTATAGCACTTTAAGAAATTACCAGGCTTTTATGGACGGTGATAAGGTGGCTTGGTAAAGTATGAAATGTTGCGATAAGCCTTCCTATTTCGTGGATTCTCATGGATGGCTTGTTAACAAAGGGTGTAACATACGGTAGAATATTCTGATATTGTACAACAGGTAATGACATGGTGTGCTAGGGAAATCTATATACAGTATGTGTGACGTCGCATAGTATAGAAAGCAAGGTTATGGTATGGGCGTTGCGGATGGAATGGTACAGATAGCGCGAGATGACGAAAATGACTAGGCACATTGTGTGTTACACAAAGGTACTTAACACTGTAGGGGCGCGTGCCATTCCTGTAGCACAAGCCTCGCCAAAGGTGACAGAATAATAAACATAAGGTGGTATATTATGGAGTATTATGGTATGGTAGTTCTGATATAGCTCGTCAGTGGGATGTTATAGCTTGGCTTGGCCCATTATCTAATTCTATGTACCTGATGCTATGCTATGCACTGTTATGATGTGTCATATTCCAGGTCGTTACATCACTGTTTGTCAATGGAACTTGTATTTTAGCGCTGCGTAATACATAACATGTGGTCGCCGTTTTGCATGTTGCTTTATGTTATGGCCACGTGCAATGCGGGTGTCGTGCCATAATGTGTTTTATGCATGGATATTTGATGCTTTATTTGTAAAGCGCGTATTCACCCCTGATGCGCTTCGATGCGCTGATCCCAACTCACCTGTGGGTTTTTGCATACACCACGGAAGGCACTAATGGCAGGTGCAATATACATTACGCAACCGGCCCTGCCGCGGTCTGCCCCTCTGTAACATGTCCTGGGGCCTGCTGTGCCTCTGGCCGCCCCTTCCTCCCACCCAGGCACAAGGCGCTATGTTGTGAGGCGCACCAGGTATACCAGAAAGTGAACCTTCCTCCGGAGCGCAAGAAAACATGACCCTCCAATACCATTACAAGTGTTGTTTTTGATTGTATTTTGTATTACCTCTCTTGTGTTGTAATTATTATTATTATTAATATTATTATATTTATTATTAATATCGGCATAATTTTTGATTAATATTAGGTTTACTGTTTTCATTTTTCATGTATATTATATTAGGCATGTTATTATTCCTTATTTGATAGTTTATACTATAATCGTAATTATTAGCACCACCGTTACTACTTCTAGTAATGATGAGTGATAACGCAGCGGTCTGTCGCACGCCTTCGTACCGCGTGCTGTAAATAACTCCAGATCGTTGATTTCACTCTCGGTGTGAGGATTTAGGGGCATATTACCAACAACTAGCGATAATTTTTGTCTCTAACTTGTTTAGAGACAAAAATTATCGCCGCACATCGGCAATTTTTATCGCAGATAAACCTTGCTATTAGCAAGGTTTATCGCAAATGCGATAAAAAACGGCCGCAATGCATGAATATCGCTGAAAAGTCCGCGATATTCATGCATTATCGAGCAAATGCTCTTAGCCATGTTATCCACCTCCCATTGGATAACATGGTGAAGAACTGCTCAGGGCAGGTGTTAGCTTTTGGAGATATTCGCGCTTAGCGCGAATATCTCCAAAAGTTGGTAATAGGAGATAGCGATGTTAGCGACTGTTTCCAGTCGCTAACATCTTGGCACGCCCACTTTGCATGTCATTAGTGATAAATATCACTGACATGCAAAGCGGGGCCCAAGATGGTCGCTATCTCCTATTAGCTGTCACTAACTGGTGTTAGCGACAGCTTGGTAATAGGGAGATAATTTTATCTCCGCTTTCTTGGCTTTTAAAGCCAAAAAAGCGAAGATAAACCCCCTTGATAATATGCCCCTTAGTTCTCTAACCCCGGCCTCGAGATGTTGCTCCTCAAGACTCAACCCACCGGGCTGCCTTTTCTGGGTGCATTTGTTCTCGGGGTATTCAGTCGAGGGTGATATCCTGCTGCAGCCATATTTCAGACCGAAATTATTTGCTTCAAAAATGAGTTTTTATTCAACCTCCCGCCCCCTTCCCCCCAGGACGAATAGAGCTGCTTCATATGATTAATAATTTACTTAACAAACGGTGAAATTAGAGGACTACAAACATCTTGACAATCTAGCACTTTTACAGAAAATTGTTTACACTAGCACACAAAATAATTAATTTACATACACTGAGCAAGTTTTCCAGAAAAGATCAGAGTAGTTTAAATTCTCTTGGCTTATCGCATTTGCGTAGCGCACAAAAATGACGGGCAATCATGGTTCTATGGCCAGGCTCTTTCAGAGAAGGCAGAAGGGGGATATTGCGTTATTTACACAGAATCACACATTCGGTCACAGTGACGATGCCAGGATTTAAACCCCAAAGTTCAGGATTTAAACCCCAAAGTTCCCTCTTGCTGCCTGCCGCAGCCGGTACTACTGGGAACCTCTTTAGTTTACTGTGCATATTCCCGCTACTCAGCAGGGCCACGGCTACACATCCGAAATATAAACTGTATGAAAATTCTGTTGGGTTTTCATTCTAAGTGCTCACTCTCTACTACTCACTCTCTACTACTCTCGACTACTCTGCTCTCTACTCATTCTCTACTACTCACTCTCTACTACTCTCTTCTACTCTCTTCTACTCTCTACTAACTCTCTACTATTCTCTACTCACTCTCTACTACTTACTCTTTTTTACTTTCTCTACTACTCACTCTCTACTACTTTCTACTACTCCCTACTACTCTCTACTCACTCTCTACCTTTTACTACTCACTCTGTACTACTCACTCTACTACTCACTCTACTACTCGCTCTCTACTCCCTCTTTACTCCCTCTCTACTACTCTTTACTACTCAATCTCTACTACTTTACTCCTCTACTCTCTACTACTCACTCTACTACTCACTCTATACTACTCACTCTACTATGCTCTACTACTCTACTCACTCTACTACTCACTCTCTACTACTCTCTACTAGTCACTCTACTACTCTACTCACTCTCTACTACTCTCTACTACTCTCTACTACTCACTCTGTACTACTCACTCTGTACCACTCACTCTCTACTACTCACTCTCTACTACGCACGCTCTACTACTCTCTACTACTCTCTACTCACTCTACTAATCACTCTACTACTCTCTCGCTACTACTCTACTCACTCTCTACTACTCACTCTCTACTACTCACTCTCCACTTCTCTCCACTACTCACTCTCCATTACTCACTCTCCACTACTCACTCTCTACTACTCACTCTCTACTACTCACTCTACTCGCTACTACTCGCTCTCTACTACTCACTCTCTACTACTCTCTACTACTCACTCGCTACTACTCTACTACTCACTCCTACTCTCTACTACTCTTCTCACTCGCTAGTACTCACTCTCTACTACTCTACTACTCACTCCCCACTACTCTCTACTACTCACTCCTCACTACTCTCTTATACTCCCTCTCCACCACTAACTCTCTACTACTAACTCTCTCTACTCTCTACTACTCACTCTCTACTACTCACTCTCCACTATCTACTACTCACTCTCTACTACTAACTCTCTACTACTCACTCTCTACTACTCTCTCTACTCTCTACTACCCACTCTCTACTACTCACTCTCTAGTACTCACTCTCTAGTACTCTCTATACTCTACTACTCACTCTACTCTCTACCTCTCACTCTCTACTCTCTACTACTCACTCTCTACTTCTTACCTCTCGCTCTACGTCTCTCTACCTCTCGCTCTACCTCTCTCTCTACTATCTACCTCTACACCTCTCTAAGCGCACACATATGCACATATATAAATATACATATATGTATATATGCATATGCATTTACGTGTGTGTGTGTATATATACATATATATATATACACACATGCTTACATAAACATATATATGCATCTGCAGATCTGTATAGATGCATGCATACATATACATATATTCATACATATGCTTGTTTATTGTGTGTGTTTTTAAAACCTAAATAAAACGTGTTATTTGCAATGTCAATCGCTTAAACTCTCGTAAATACGCGACCTATTCCATTGCAAATCCAATAGGTCTCGCATTTGCGAGAGATTAAGCTTTTGGCATTGTAAATGACAATGCCATTTATTTATCTGTTTTCAAAACCAACACATAAATACAAATGTTGTCATTTACAATGCCAATAGCTCTAACTTTTGCAAAGGCGAGACCGTTGCATTGTAAATGCTTGTTTGATTTTGTTGTAACCTTCCACGAGGACTGGCTTTTTTACTTGTGTTTGTACTCACTTTGTTTCATTGACAGTCTATGAGCACTTTCTTCTCAAAACACAGTCCTACATCCAGGCACCATGCTGTAGGTTTCAGTAGGGTGCCTGATTTAATTTTTTTGCATTAAGTAATGGCGGCTGTGTGTTATTGCGGCTCACCCAACTTTCAAGTTTGCAGCGAGGTTCAGGCGGGATGTTACGCTGTTTACAATATTGAAAAAATAGACTTCGGCGAGCTGCCCCTTTCTTCTATTCTCTGCGGCATGCCAAAGTCTATTATTTGAATATTATATGCTTTTAATAGGCAGCATTCCACAGGCTGTGTGCAGCACTGCTTACCAAAAGCTTACAGTATTGAAAAAATAGACCTTGGTGAGCCGCGCCTTTCTTTTCATCAGCTAGCCTCACCAAAGTCTATGCAATAGGTCAGCCATTTGTTAGAATTGGAGTTATTGCCATTATAAATGGCAATGTTTTTTACCTAGTCATGTTGCAGTACCATGTGTGGCCAAAAGAGGTCCAATGGGACCTCCTTTGGCCACATATGGTACCGCACCCTGCAACATAGCTAGGTAAAAATGCTTGGCTTTCCTAATGCCAATAACTCCAACAAATGCGAGACCTAATGCATTTGCATCGCTTGTTGTGTAGATGTCCTCGTTGAGAATAAGGAGAATGCCTTCACTCACAGGGAAGTTAGCCAGTGGGTTAAGCGGGTTCCTCACTGCCCCACGCTACATGCAGAAGTGGTCTTAAGGAAAATATGAATAAATCAATAAACAGAAGAATAGAATACATTAAGAGGACTGGCTGAAAGCTACTATAACTATATGATCCATATATTTTTTGCAAAATATATGGCTAGTGCCAAATGTAAAAAAGTGAATTTAGCCATGATGACAATGCAATGACTACAAAAATCTGTAACACAAGGAATCTAGTCTTTCTCAGCCTTATGTGATAATAATGTAAGTACCAATGGGGGGCGTGGCTACGCAGGCGATGATGGCAGATGTGCTCTGTTAGAGCTTTGCCACTCAACCCCCGAGATCCAGAAAATGTTCCTGATCGAAGCATCCCTGGGGCCGCTAAACAGCTCCGCAGCGACCCGACGAACCCGTGGTTGCTCCACGCTATCTGTAGCTGCCAGTGTGCTGCTGTGGGGCGATGCAGCAGACTTAAGGAAGTGCAGCTCGGGCCAGTGGGTACGAGGTGTGGCCGGCTGCATCTACGCAAGGCTGAGGTCCTGCCGCGGTCCCGTTGGTTAGTTGCAGCGGTTTCACAGAGAGACCGGTGGCGGGCTCCCCTTGCCTTCCCAGAAGCCTGTACGGCATCCCTGGGGCCACTAAACAGCTCCGTAACGACCCAACAAACCCGTGGTCGCTCCACACGATCTGTAGCTGCCGGTGTACTGCTGTGGGGCGGCGGACTTAAGGAAGTGCCGCTCAGGGTTGGGGGTACAAGGTGTGGCCGGCTGCATCTAGGCAAGGCCGAGGTCCTGCCGCGGTACAGTTGGTTTGTTGCAGTGGTTTCACAGAGAGATTAGTGGCGGGGCTTTCCTTGCCTTCCCAGAAGCCTGTACGGCACCGACGACTGGCCATGCACCAGGAACAAGCAGAGACCCAGCTTTGGGGACGCGGCCCAGCGGTGATGCCTGAGGCTCACGGACCCCTCTACACCAGGTGGAGGGGTCAGACGAATAGCCCACCGGAGAAACGGTCGACCCTGCGACAAACTGCCCCAGAGTACCACCCCAAGACAGCGCAGAGGTGAGCAGCACTGAAGCAGGGGTGGCGCAGCACACGCGTTCTGCACTCGGCGGAGGGGGGGCCAGCACTGGGCACTGAAGTGGCCTAGTAGGCCAGGCTTTGATCAAAAAGGAAAACGGGAGAGCAGCAGTAGAGGAGACCAACAGTAAGTGCTCAAAGGGCCTGGGTCACAGCAAACCAGGGCGCAATCATGATCCCAAACTAAAACTCGGGACTGGGGTTGCCACGGCCCAGGCACATGAACAGGCCTAGGATCACGCAGGGGACACAAGCAGCACAGTAGCAGCGTGAAAAGGCTAAGTGATCAGGGCGCCTCGCTCCCACGGCTGCCTCCTTAAAGGACGATCTGCTTTCCTGAGAATGACCTGGGCACATGGGAGGATACCCGCTTGGAAACATGAGGCGGGATTGTGAAGTGAATGGGCAGTGAGGCGTGGGCACACCAGATAGAGCCGCGACTTGAACAACGCCAAAGCGGATTGCCCAGTCCCGTTGAGATGCAATGGTTTAAATATCCCCGCCCATTTTGAGACACAGCACATTGGCAGAGCCGCAAGGAGAGTCAAAACAATAGGTGCAGATTCCACAGAACCACATGAGAGATCAATACCAGTACGCTGGGGGCAATGGTCATGGTCTCCCCGTGCCGCATCACTCTACCCTGCACGCAGAAGACCTAAGCACTCGGCTCCTGGGCTTGAGCAGCCACACATCAGTACAGAAGCAACACTTGCATAAGTCCAGAAGGTGGAACTGCCACACCATATACCAACAACATATGTCTCACATGGGTCATCTTAGGTCAGGTACTGGAGGCCCTCTAGGCCAACTGCCCTCGTCCTGCTCACAATCAGATACAATTCCCTGGGAGATACCCACAGACCACATGTCCAGTTTACTAGATGTGCTATTAGTCGCAGTAGAGAAACTAAGCACTACAATGCAGCAGACACGAACCTCGCTCGAAAACAAAATTGACAAGGTACGTATGGACCTGAACCTCTTACATGCAGACCATCAGAAACTTACAGACAGAACATGCACGCTATAGGCAACAGTGGCTGAACGCTCGACTCAGGTGCAGAACACTGAAAAGCGCCTCAAAAAACTTACAGCCCAGGTGAAATTCCTTGAAAATTGAGCTGAAGACTCAGAGGGTCACTCCAGGCGAAATAACATGTGCGTTATGGGCCTGCCGGAAGGCGAAGAAGGAAGAGACGCAACATCCTACACAGAGGATTGGATCCGGAACCTGTTACCAGAAGGATCGCTATTGCAGCACTTCGTCATAGAGCGAGAACAAAGAGTGCAAAACAGCCCCCCCCCCGCCCCGCCAGGAGCGGGTTCAAGGCCATTCCGGTTGCGCGTACTGAACTTCAAAGATAGAGACACTGCAGATAATACAGGTGGTGAATTGCGCAGTCCTTTTCTTCCCGTACTATACTGCATCAGTCCAGAAGCAAAGGTACTCCTTCCTGGAGGTGAAACGAAGACTTCGTAAACTAGACCTAAAATATTCTCTGCTATTCCCTGTCCAACTGCGAGTGATTGCAAAAGGCAAAACCCCTTTCTTTGACACCCTCATCGCAGCCTGGGAATGGTTAGACTCCACAAATCCTGCAGAAGACGCCCTAGCTAATGGGAGAACAGTGAGATTGCTTTTGAGCGTGGAGTCAAGACAACGCAGGGGGGAAAAGAGGCGCAAGAAACAATCACTGTCCCAGATTCTTGGCCCAAACCTGGTGCAAATGAGGATGGACCAGCGCAACACGCTACAAGCAGCAGCAGAAATAAGAAGTCTACAGGGAGATTCACTATCGGAGGCTAGCCTACCAGACAGAACAAGTGACGCGGAATCCATAGATGAAACATCGAACTCACAGGACTCAGGGACTCTGCCGAAAATCACGCCCCAAACAGCAGATGACATAATATAAGAACCTGATCGCTGTTTGACGGAATCAGATCATGAGGCTGCAGCGACGAATTTGCAAGTACTAAGGGACCCATATAACACTGTTACAAGTATTTCCTCCCTAATTATGACGTTTATTACACCTTGTTTAAGCCACACATAATGGAAGTGTTGCTACGGCAGCTAGGGGCTGCTGACCCACATCCACACGGAGGCCGCCGCAGCTAGCATGGCAGCACACGTAATCGCCTATGAGGCCCCGGACATTGCTTTCCTTTTGTCGAAGTAGGGATTTCAAACTCTTTCACACCTACTGACGTACACCGTCTGGGCCGCCACACCCTATCTGTTTTATGGTTTGGATGACTGCTTGTTGCACATTCACCCTACTGGCATTACATGTTTTGATTTTCATTAGTTTAGTTATCCAACACACACCAGCATGATACAATACTCAAGGAGAAACACTAGATAGCCTCACCCCTAGGCTCACCTGGAGACACCATGGATGTCCCTGGACCCCTCACTAGTAGTGAACGCATATTCCTTCCCATAACATGACGTCAATCAAGATATGCACATGGAACGTAAGGTTCAAATAGCCTCACTATAAGAGTCGCACCTCACAGGGTCGGAGGCGTAGAATCTGCAGAGGAGATGGAGGGGTCAGTTACATGCAACAAGCTACTCAGCCTTTGCCAGAGGTACATTAGTTGGGTTAGACCGGGTACCCCGTATTGAGCAGAGGAATCGCTCATAGACACAGACAGATGTTATGTCATAGTGAAAGGCCGACTAGATGGCTGACCCGTTGGAATAGCTTCAAAATACGCACCCAATACAGAGCAAACATCATTTCTTGACTCCTTATTGAGTAAACTGTCCACTTGCATAGAACTCCGATGCTGCTTGGGGGGATTATAACTGTGTGCTCGACACGTCCCTGGACCGCTCCTTTCCTCCTCTGCCAGGGACACCTATTGTCATGGCCATGAAGGCGTTAAACACCTGGACCACACAATGGCACTTAGTAGGCGCTTGACAGCACAGAAACTCCTTGGACCAGATCAATTCATTTTACTCAGGGTCACATGACTTATATGTCTGACTCGACAGAATACTAGTCACAGAGGATGTACTACCAGTTATAGCAGAGCCTCAATATCTTGGGAGAACCCACTCTGACCACAACCCACACGTTACAAATAGCATGGGGCAATGACACAACACCAATCCCTAGATGGTGCATGCAATCTGAAACATTAGAGGACAAACCATTCTGAGACTCCTTAGGTGCTGCCATGACAAGCTACTTTGATGAAAACACAGACACCTCATCATCAGCTTTAATAGAATGGGACGCCTTCAAGACAGTGATACAGGGACACTGTCTAGGTATACAGGCCGGCATGCATAGGATACTGGTAGTAGATCTATTACACCTGGAAAAGTGTGCTAGCACTGACCCACTATCTAACACGAAACTGTAAAAGAGCAGGGCAGAACACACCCACCTACTGGAAAGCCTCCACTGTCTAAATTTCACAGTGTCCTCAGCGCGCACCCATATCATCGGAGATAAAGCTTGCAGGCTATTTGCATGGCTCATCAGACTGAAGGACACCAGGTCCCCTATTACATCTATTCGCTCCCAAAAAGGCACATTACTTTACTCGCAACAAGACATACATCAGGAATTCACTCGGCACCGTGCCGAACTATATAAATCCACAGTCACTACAACGGCAGAAGAGATTCACCAATATTTATCAGAAATCACTCTCCCTAAAATAACCCCAGAGCAGAGGCTAGAGCTTGATGCCCAAATAAACATGGAGGAAATCCTGGCAAGTATGTGCTCCTTAGCCACAGTGAAAACCCCGGGTCCGGATGGCTTGCCATTTGAATTTTACAAAGCCTCCACCACGATACTAGCGCCATAACTCAAAAGAGTATATGACGCTGCACTAGCGGATTTCACGCTGATGGACACACAAAGGGGGGCACTGTTGGTCTCTCTTCACAAGCCAGGCAAAGACCCAGCTTAATTAGGCTCCTACAGGCCGTTGACACTACTTCTATTGGACTATAAAATATTGCCATCCTTCATCTCGGAGAGACTGGCACCGTTGGTAAAAATATCAGTGCATCCTGATCGAAACGGCTTTGCGCCGCCTGGAACACTGCACTGGACATATGTAGGTTCTTCAGGCTTCAGCAATACGCCACATGTGCCAGACTCAACTCTGGTTGCATTGTCCTGGATCTGGAGAAGGCCTTCGACTCACTCTAATGGTCCTATCCCTTGGGGGTGTTGCATGTATACAGCTTTGTAGACACCTTTCTCCAATTGATCAGGCTGCTCTACGCACAACCCATTATCAGGATACGCACAGGTAGCCTAACATCAGACAGTGTAACTATTAACAGAGGCACCAGACAAGGCCGCCCCTTGTCCCCGCTGTTATTCTCGCTGGTCATGGACCCGTTAGCGACATAACTCTGTGGTGTAGGGGAGACTGGGGTATCTAACTAGGAGGCAGTCTACATTTGGTGTCACTATATGTGGACGATCTCCTGCCATATCTCAGGAATTTACTCAATATCCCAGGCTTCATAGCGGAAACACTAAGGCAGTTTGAAGTGACGTCGGGCATGAAGGTGAATTAGTCCAAGTCGTGCTTGTACCCCTTCGAGAGCGATCCACCTTCAGATACCTCAACATTTTTATATACTGCAGTCCCGCTGACATTTTCGAGGGTAACGTGGCCAGAGCGATAACTTGATAGGCAGAATTGCCTTGACCAAAATGGTAATATTGCCAAAACTGCTGTATTATTTTGCAAATCTCCCTGTCTGTATCCTGACTAAAATGTTTCAGGAGCTGGAACAACTGATTCTGGGCTTCATCTGGAACCCAGGCCACCACAGAATAGCACTCTGTATGCACCTCCATGCAGGGGAGGGTTAGCTGTCCCAAACATGGAGCACTACTATTTTGCAGCTCAGTTACAGTGGGCGACAAAGTGGCCATACACAGCCTGACACAGCTATGTCACAACCACCATGGTCACAATCCCAGATTTACAACTTGTTTCACCCAATAGCTAGACCCCCATACCGTCGCTGACCAACCTAGCTTTAACCTATTGTTGTCACAAACGCAGCTTATACCTCACCAGGAGCAGAATCCCATATGCTCCAACACTGCCCCTCTTGGGTACCCCGAGAAGCATAGCAGGCACTCTAAATAGCGCAATGACATGCTGCAAAGATACATACACTTGGTGACCGATATGCCGACGGCACCCTGATACCTTTCGGTAGACTGTCTCAGGAGTATGACTTGCCGGCAGGTCAATTGCTACTACATAACTCAATCATAAGATCACTTACATCGGCATGGGGACACATACGCTGAACCACAAATGCACCTGCTGATTCAATACCTACACGTAATGGGCAATAGAAGCCACATTATACAATGGTTGACAGAAACCTCTTTACCTTACACTTTACAACCCCTGACATCCCTGCACACGAGATGGGAGAAGAACAGGGGAACCCCCTGGACGGACAGAGAATGGGACACAATCCTGGCCAGCTCTACGAAGACACCACGAAACGCCAAATTTCGGGTTATATAGAGGTACATCATGCACAGGGCATACCTATCTCCGGACAAATTGAATAAGTACTTCCAACTACCTAACTCGGCGTGCCCTCGTTGCACACAGGTTGGCGCCGTCTTCCTGCACATGACATGGTCCTGCCCTACACTGCAATAGTACTGGCAGGGTGTGACAGTGGCGCTGGCAGCTTACACTGATAGACCCAAGCTACATACATGGAAAGAGTGCATACTGGGATTATTCCCCAGACCCAAAAAACACAAAGTCACTTCTAGATTCATAGACTGAGGACTCATTGTTGCTAAAAGGCTAATTACCAAACGATGGAAAAACAAGCATCCTCCCGCCCTTAAGAACTGGAGATGCTCAAAGTACTGCCCTGCACAGGGAGGAGATAGCTGGCTTGCCTAAATACCCCATTGCGCAATGCTGGTAGAGCTGCAACAGTCAGACCAGGAATCAGAGGGTAATATCTCACATATTGGGGAGGGGACTGGGCCAGTTATGAACACCTAAGTGGTTTCTAACCCTGGTATCAGGTGTTACAATTCGGTAATGACACTATATGAGAGAGCTGTGCTGGTACGAACAGGTGTTGGGTCTAACACAAATTTCAATTTACTCTGCTCTGTGAGGGTGGGACATGGGGCTGAGGAGCCAGCCGCACTCCCATCAACAATAGCCTGGAGCAATTTATGTGTGTTGGTTTGTTGTAACAAGTTCACCTTTACGTTAAATATGCATTGCATTGCTCTTTGTAATACAGGCCTCGCAGGTCCAGCAAAACCACAGTAGACAAGTCGACACATACGCCTGTCATGATATAGCAAGATTTAGGAATATTTGATACCTACTTTAATTTCCATTATGCACAACATTTACAATGTAATTGTTAGCTCATCAGGAAACGTGACACCTGCTTAACATAGTCAATATATTGAAACTGCCATGATCTGTAAAGGTGAAGTGCACTAGTTGGAACCAACCATATAGACTGTATTATACTCCATGTGGACATTTCTAATAATAGCATGAAAATGCAAATAAAAAAATGTAAACAAAAAAAATAATGTAAGTACCATAGCTAATCCAAAAACATGATGAAAATGAATAATCAGAAATTAGCAAAATGATTAAGACGTTCATTAAAGATTATTAAAATTCATTCCAAGCTGCTAGAGGAAAGAGAGCTGTTAAGATGTAGCGAGAAATACTCCCATTCCACCCTTCATTTCTGGCCCCTCAGCCAATTAACTTTTTCCTATTGTGAGTTAAGGACAAAGGTAGCAGTATGCGCCTAGAAAACAGTACAACTATAAAATCATGATAATCCATTCTTCGCTCTCTGCGTGTTCTGCTAACCTTTATATTCCTATTGTGCATGGTTAACTTTAAATGTGAATCCTGCATCTAACACCAGTGTGAATATATGAAGCAGGGGCTCTACTTTCAGGAATGGAAATAGAGAAGGGGACTCACATGGTTCACCGGAAGAGCGCAGAGCAGAGTATTTCAAAACCAATTTCTATTTCTATTTCCAGAAATGGATACTGAAAAGAACACATGAGAGATGTGGACCAAACAAGTGCCTAATGTGGAAAAAAATAAGTGAAGGGCCCCAACATTTTTTTTGAAGGCCGCCATCTGTGCTGCTAAATACCGGGGTTAACAAGTACCGAGGGTTGATTCCACCTCATGCATCTTTCTTCCACCACCCTGTACTTCCTGATTCCTTACCTAATCTTTTCTTTTTTAAACTTTTATTCCTCCCTTTTTGTTTTTCACACTATCTTGCTCTGGGTCAAATCCTGAAGAAGAAAAATAACTAGAGGTCCCCAGAAATGAGTGCAGGTGGCTACCATTGGAAACCATCAGCAGTATTAAATACAGTCCAAGTAGACTGACCAACTGGATGGATAGAGTCCAAAGAAATTGTTAAAGAAAATGCTTTTCACTACCAGATGTACCACGCAAGCACAAATTTGACTGGAATTCAACCTGACAAGACAGTATTTGCAGTGGGATGCAAAGTTTTGATCTACTATCTAAAACTGGAAGGACCCAGGCCCAGACGTTAAAACATCTCCTTTGACCACCAATAATACAGACACATTCCTCATGGACACAGTTCCTTGCCACCTCGTTGAACAATTTAGAATCTCACCACATATGGTCTGCCAATCTCTCACTGAAATCAGTTACAAAACTTGTATTAAAGTAAACAAAGATCAACTCAGAAGATCTCGACAGGAAGGAGCTGAAGGAGACGGTCCACGGTATCTGGGCAGTCAACCTGTATGCGCTTGGGTAGCTGCCAATGTATCTATTAAAATCCCTTTCTAAGGGCCTGAAGACGTCGCTGATGAGGCTAAGATTTGGGCTGATCGCACCCGAAAGGCATGTTGGTACAGAAGGAGGGGCAGTAATATGGACAAACAATGCAGACTCTGTTGCTAGGGACCTGAATCCCTCATTCATGTTGTAAATCGATTACCACATAGAAAATTCTGATTCCGCACCATCTTCAGGACTTTGAACACATACTTGGAATGAGGCTATAGGATGCCGCCTAAAGGGGAAATCTTTCCAGTTGTCTGGTCATTTTTTGAAACTTTTAAACTAGCCATTGAGGCACTCTTGGGAGTTGCAGTAGCACTGGGTAATCCAGGAGTCCCGAAACCACAATGCCTCTTGACAAAAATGGCTTCACAGGTAACAGGGAGTGATAATAACAGGCTTCCTATTTAGATGCAGTAGTCTGGTAATTTTACGCTTGATTAGATAATTAGCCCTCAACCGTTAGGTGGCTTCTCAAAGCACCTATCTCAAACCAGTACTCATAATTATTTTAGATTTGCACTTTAATCAGTATCAAAACTTTAACTGGCATTGTTAGGGTGGCCCTCAGGGCTGCAGTTGAAATACTGTGCTCTTCAGGAGTCTTGAAAGCACTTTAATTAGCCATTGTTTTATAGGGAATGGAGAGTGATAATAGCCATCCTCTTATCTAGTCAATGACCCCTGGCCATTGGGCTGTTCCCTAAAGCACTTTATTCAGTATTCCAAAGCATTTCAAATTTGCACTCCAATCTGCATCAGCTCCTTAACTGACATTATTGGGATGATTCTCTGGGCTGCAGCAACAGTACTATGTGCCTCAAGATGCATGAAAGCACTTTAATCAGCCTATTAACCCTTTAAGTGCTGCCGTCGGCCAACGGTCGTCACCGGCACTACCTCCCCAGTGCTGCGTGCGACCGCTGGACGTCCAGTTCAGCACTGGATAATGGACAGCGCAGCACTGGGGAGGTTTATTTACAAGCTCCTAAGGTGTTAACCACCACTTTAGTCAGCCTTATATGCCCGCTCAGTGGGTTTGTATGAACAATTTTATTTGAATTTGTAATTTTAATGTGGATGTTAGAAATGGTGGTCTCTAGTTGGCAGGGGTTTCCACCCTGTCTAAGTAGTGATGTGTAAAGCATTTGTACCTAAACACACAGTAATACAGAGAAAACGGTACAGAAGGACAGCACACCAGTTTAGAAAAATAACCAATATTTATCTGAATAAAACAAGACCAAAACAATAAAAATCCAACATACACAAGCAAAGATATCACTTTTAAAAGGTTCAAAATAGTTCAGTCCTTGGGAAACTAAGGATGCATCACTTTTATCACAAAGTACCTGGGATGCAACAAAATCAGAGAAGAAAACAGGTGCAGGGGTTGATGAGGTGCTGT
This sequence comes from Lissotriton helveticus, assembly GCF_964261635.1. Lineage (NCBI taxonomy): Eukaryota > Metazoa > Chordata > Amphibia > Caudata > Salamandridae > Lissotriton > Lissotriton helveticus. Next base: position 1,054,056,189 of record NC_136065.1, read on the forward strand.
AAAAATGAAGTGATGCATCAATTCCTTGCTACCAGGGAAGGTGATGTTTCAATTCATTACTGCCAGGGGAGGTGATGCATCAATTCCATGCTGCGGTGCAGGGGAGGTGATGTGTCCATTCCTTACTGCCAGGGGAGGTGATGAGTTGATTTCCGAAGACGCGGCCTCGGTTCTTTACTGCAGGGCTACGTCGATGAAGAACTTGTTGCAAAGATGCGATGTGTTGAAAATCCGGACATGCTGGGTCGATGCTGTGGCGGTGAAACAGGCGCTGCGTTGATTTTCCAGCCGCATGGCAGGTGATGCATATATTTCTTCAGCCGCACAGCTGGGCATGTGTCGGAGCAGGTGCCTGGGACGAGGGAGACACGGTGCTCAGGACTCGGGTGTGGTGATCTTTCAGCCGCACAGCAGACCCTGGGTCGATTCTTCAACCGCACAGCAGCGATGCATTGATTTTTCAGCCGCACGGAGGTGCTGCGTAAGGAAAAACAGGCATTTTAGGTCAATGCTGGGTTTTCTCTGTCCTTTGCAGCAAAACCACTTCCAAGGGCTCAGAACGGGAGTTGGCTCCCCTAAGCAGGTCAGAACATCCAGTAGAGGAGTTTAGGGGCTCCAGACAAAATCTTTGGTGGCCCTGAGACTTCTTAACAGGAGGCAAGCACACACAAGCTCTTGGAGAACCTTTGCAAGCAGGCTGTAGAAAGCAAAGTCCAGTCCTTTCACTCCCAGGACAGAAGCAGCAAGCTAGCACAACAAAGCAGCAAGCAAAGTGGCAGTTCACCTCCTACAACACCCAGCTCTTGTTCCTGGAAGAATGTCCTTTTAGTCCAGAAGTGTTCTGAAGTTATTGTGTCACAGCTCCAGTACTTATATCCGTTTCTGCTTTTGAAGTGGGCAAACTTCAAAGAAAAGTCTTTGTAGTGCACAAGACCCTGCCTTTCCATGACCTGGCTGCAGACACACTACAGAGGGGATGGACGCAGCTTTGTGTGAGGACAGGCCGAGCCCTATTCAGGTGTCAGTGGAACTCCTCCCACCACACTAGCTCAGAAAGACCCATCAGCATGATGATGGACCATGAGGATTTGAAGTGTACAGCTCAAATTCCTTTGTGTGACTGTCTAGAGTGAATGCACAAACAGCCCAATCCTCCCTCAGATGTGGATTTCACAGGCAGGCAGTGGCACAGAATGTTAAAAAAAGAAAATGCCTACTTTCTAAAAGTTTTATACAATAAGTGGAGTTAGGTCCTGGGACATGTGGTTGGTTGGACCATATATATCTATGAAAAACGAATGAGTACCAGCCACACACTTTTTTCAATCCTTATGTTAAAGGAAGAAAAACAAACCAATATTACTCTTGGGTCTGTTGGGTATTTCTTACCCTTTTAATTTCTTATTTTTTCAGTTTTTCAAAACGAGATTTTTATGTGCGAAACACATGGCCCTTGCTATAAGAACCCAATTCAAGATGGCGACGGTGTCCACAGATTGTTTGTGCAGTCGCCGGATCGCCGAAAGCAGAGGTAAGGGATGGACAGAGCCACCCGGGTAAATAAAAGTCTCATTGTAAACTTTAAAAACATAGACTGATCCAAATTTTCTAAATAGGTGAATAGACACGAGTGCCCCCGCAATTCCGCTCCGGGTGAACGAGGTCACACGAACTTACATTCGGAGCACTATCTAAAGAACTAAGGTATGCCTCCTCAAGCGTGAAAGTGTGCTGGGCGAAAAGATAGGGAAACCGATTGAACTGACAGACTTGTCCGTAACTTACAGATTTAAAGAAGAACATAGAACATGAGAGTATCGTCTCCATTATATAAAAGCGGAGCGTGCTATTGATACTGTGACAACGTAAACAGGTATGCTCCACGAGGCGTTTCTTTTCTGTAAATAAATAGAATGGTAAAATTCACCACAGGCTTCCTATATACTGAGACATTTTTGTAAATTCTAGGTTGTCCCTTTAAAGACAGAAAAAGCGCCTTCCCATGAAGAGATGTAATCTAAAACCTGGGGAATTCGAAATAATAAGAAAGGTATGTCTGGGGAGATCAGGCTCGACTATGTTGTACTCAGACTCCCCACAAATAGTGACACATTTTTTTCAATTTGGGTGCAGGACTAAGATCGACAAAAGAACAAAAACGTCTTACCTGTAGACCGGCGGCTGCTGGATAAACAGGTAGAAATAGCGACATGTGTAAAGGGATGGAGATAACAAATTATCAGAAAGGAAGCTATAATAAATTTGTTATTTTTGTACATATTTTCAGATACTTACTAAAAGACAGAGCCCTGAAGAGAACCTATGAACTCAAGTCAACTGGTTCGAAACGCGTAGGCATATAAAATACGAAATCAATTGATCTATAGACCAATGAATTTAGATATGGTTTATATATTTTTGAATAATTTTTGATTGTCTACATTTATATGTATTGAACTAATACTGATACTGAGCGTCACTTTGTCAAGTTTAGACAAGGATCTGTGTATATTAATTAAAACAAGTAAATATTGTACAGTGTGTATATAAATGTAAAGAATGTTTTGTGTTTATGTATAAATGTTTAAAAAGTTGTGTGTTCCTTTTTCACACATTAAAATCTCATTTTGAAAAACTGAAAAATAAGAAATTAAAAGGGTAAGAAATACCCAACAGACCCAAGAGTAATATTGGTTTGTTTTTCTTCCTTTAACATAAGGATTGAAAAACGTGTGTGGCTGGTACTCATTCGTTTTTCATACTTTCTAAAAGTGGCATTTTTAAACATGCAATTTACAAACCAACTTCACTACATGATGTATTTTTAAAGTGTGAGTTCAGGGACCCCAAACTTCAAATCTTTAACTCTTTCCAATCGGAAGTTACACTTCTAAGAGGTTCCAAGGCAGCTCCAATGATAACCTATGCAACAGTGAAAAACTAGTGTAGAAAATGTACTGGACATTTACCCAAGAAAGTAGCACTCAACCAGTAGAAAGTACGCTACTTATGTAGATATTTTTGCAAAACTGTGGATTAATTTTGGATAAAGGTGCAGACGGGGTTCCATTGTGGCCCAGTCACTGACACAGCTACTGGCACACCCACACAGATACTTAGGCACCCACTCACACACTCAGGCACTCACACACTCTCTGATAGACCCACTCAGACGCTCACACCCACTCATAGATCCACTCATTCACATACCCACTCACAGACTAACTCAGCCACTCTCACATGCACTCATAGACCCACTAAGACACTCATGTACCCATTCACAGATACACTCAGACACTCTCACAGCCACTAACAAACCCACTTGGGCACTCATGCACCCACTCACAGAACCACTCAGACACTCTCATAGCTACTCACAGACCTATTCAGACATGCATACACCCACTCACAGACCCACTCAGACATGTACACCCACTCACAGACCCACTCAGACACTCATGCACCCACTTACAGAACCACTCATACTCTCTCACACCCACTCACAGACCTACTCAGAGACTCACACACTGACTCACAGACCCAATCAGACTCACATACCCACTCACGGGCCTATTCAGAGACTCACGCAACCACTCACAGATGCACTCAGACACTCATGCACTCACTCACAGACTGGCTCACACATTAATGCAGGCACTCACAAACTCATTCTTACACCCACTCACTGACCCACTCAGACACTCATGCACCCACTCGCAGACCCACTCATACAGCTAGTAAAATACTTATGCAGCCAGACCCACTCAGACACTCACACACCCACTCACACACCCATTGAGACACTCACACACTCACTCTCAAAGGTATCAGGCTACAATCTGAAAACCTTTGAAATTCACTTAAAAAACCACAGGTTACGGAGACGTTATAGTTAGAAAATAACTTTTAAAAAAATATACGCTTTTTTATTGTTATTTTCTAACTATAACATCCCTGTAACCTTTGGTTTTTTTTTAGTGAGTGGTTGAGTGAATGTGTGAGTGGGTGTATGAGAGGTTGTATAGGGGTGTGAGTGTGTGTGTGTGAGTGGTTATATGGATGATGTCATCAGTGATGTAATCAGTGATGTCATTTGAGATATCATCAGTGATGTCATTGACCATGTCATGAGTGACAGGGGCGTATGTTATAGTTAGTTCAACTAACTATAGCTTCTGAATTTCTTATATGAGTGAAATGTGATCCTAACTATAACGTCCCTGTAACTTTTCTTTTTTCAGTGAATTTCTATGTTTTTTTATAATTCTATTTCCTAACTATAACGTCTCCATAACCTTTGTTTTTTTAGTGAGTGGTTGAGTGAATGTATGAGTGGGTATATGAGATGTTGTATAGGGGTGTGAGTGGGTGTGTGAGGGGTTCTGTGGATGAGGTAATCAGTGATGTAATCAGTGATGTCATTTGAGATGTCATCAGTGATGACATTGACCATGTCATGAGTGACTGGGGGCGTAAGTTATAGCTAATTCAACTTACTATAGCTGCTGAATTTCTTGTATGAGTAAAATGTGAGCCTAACTATAACGTCCCTGTAACTTTTTTTTTTCAGTGAATTTCTGTTTTTTTTATAATTCTATTTCCTAACTATAACGTCCTTGTAACCTTTGTTTTTTTCACTGAATTTCTACACTGTTTTAAAAACTATTTCCTAACTATAACATCCCTGTAATATTTGTTTTTTTAAGTGACTTTGTATGATTTTTTAACTACTAGGTGTATTTGCAGAGTGGTGGAGAAGGGGGATGGGGACCAGCTCTCAGCAATCCTGTTGTGTGGTACTTACTGCTGGTAACAGCCTCTTGGCCCCCAAGGACCCTCAGCATTCAAAGGGACTTCATGCCCCAAAAGGTAATGCACCGGAAGGCTCATTTGCCGAGTGGTAGAGAAAGGGGCAGGGCCTTCAAATATCTCTCAGCATACCCCGCTGTGTAGGACTTCATTGAGTTAATAGGAGGATTTCTAGTCCCCACAAAGACCCTCAGCATCCAAGGAAACTTCATCCCCCCACCAGTACTGCGCCAGGAGGCGCATTTGCAGAGTGGTGGAGAAAGAGGGTGGAGCCTTGGATGAGCTCTCAGTAATCCTGAAGTGTGAGACTTACTGGAGGTAACAGGAGGGATTGTTGGCCTCCAAGGAACCTCAGCAGCCAAGAGGACTTCATCCCCCAACCAGTAGTGCACCCAGAGGTGTGTTTGCAGAGTGGTGGAGAAAGGGAGTGGTGCCTCTGGGATTGCCTCCGGTGCTGGTGGTTTTTAAATAACCTTTTTATATTAGGGGAGTGGTCCCTCCTCCCCAGGCACATTTTGGCCCTGGGGACCCCATCTCCTGGGGCCATTCCTCTTTTTACAAGGGGGACGGGCCACAAAGCCACCCTCTCCAAGCCTATTTTGGCCCTGGGGCCCATATCCCGCAGCCCCCCTCCCTGGGCCCATTTCATCCCCGGGGAACCAACCCCCGGGGCCCGACCTTTTATTTTTTTAGTTTTATTTCTGAAAGAGGAAGGGGTCACACAGCCCCCACTCACCAAGCCGATTTCAGCCCCAGGGACTCCATCCCTGGGGCCCCGCCTACATTGTGGGCATGGAGCCCGCACTCCTTTCTTTTCATTTTTTGGCAGGAGCCGCAGCTCCAGCACAGCTCTCATCTAAATTCTTTATTTAAAAAGATTATTTTGCCCTGACAGGTTCCCTCTGGGACACCTGCCCCCCCAAAAGGCCTAGGGGTCAGTGTTTTCCTACCCTGCCCGCTTCTCTTTTTTTACAATGTTTCTTTAATGTTTATTTGTGGGACTCTGCTCAAGCCGTGCCCCAAGATGGCTGTCAACAATTCCTGGTTCAAAGTGTTGCCAGCCAATCAGATTTCAGCACGAGGACTGTTGGATCATCGCAGGATCCGCATCCCTTTGTATACAACTAGGTTTTACTCTTAATTTCACAAAAACTACTGAACGGATTTACGCCAATAAAGTCACTTTCTGGACCAACAGCCACCTTTTTGCCAAATTTGGTGTAATTCCATTCAGCTGTAGTCATGTCTAAAATTAATGGGAATTAACATGGGGAAAATGTTGCAATGTTATGGAGGTCCAGGTGGCCGTAGAGTAGGTTAGATTAATTAGATTTATTAAGGCTTTGTTACAGATTATTAAAATGGTAAGTTTCAGGTAAATAGCTCATAAGTACAGCCTCACCAGGAGCAGCCTCCTCACTGCTCAGCCTGCACAGTCCAACTGACACTCTACACCTCACCAGACACCCAGGCATACCATTACATCACCAAGCACTCCAGCATTATACTACATCACAAAGCACTCCAGCACACATCCTGGCTGAGCAGCAGGGAAGCTGTAACTAACGAAAGTGTGCATACCAATAACCCTAGTCACAACACAAAAAGCGTTTTGGGACCCCCGTTTTTCTCAGGCCCTGCTTGACGGATCACCACAAAACTTTAAAGACAGGAGCTAAAGTGAGTCTCATCCTATGGAAACTAGGTCCTAACTATAACAACCTACTGGTGACCACCAGTAGGTAATATATATTTTGACTTGTTTTTTAAAACATAGCAATTTGCACCCACAAGAGTACGCACCTTAAATTAATGCAAATTTACTGCTTTTTGACATTCACAAACATTAGCAACATTAGGCTTGGAAAGGTGGGCCAGTCTTAGATTTCCATGCATACTACAGCGCCAGGATACCGTCCCAGGTGATAGTGCACCCTACAAATCGGCATAACATAACACCCAAAAGGTGATTAGACAAATGCTTGCCAATAGTCTAACCACTGGCAATCCCTGGGGGTAGTATTCCAAACCATTGTTTTTCACCCACTGTACCACTCTAAACAAAGGGGGGGGGATTTAGGATTTTAGGCAGACAGAGTAAAGGCAAACTGGGTGGCGGAGGATATTGCGTCTGCCGCTCTGCCCTTACTGCACCCTCCAAATTTAGAGATGTCCATAGGCCTGAACTCATCTCTATACATTGGCAGGAACAGCTGTCATGGCGGTTCCTGTTGATGTAGGAACTGCTTGATAACAGAAAAGTGGGAGTTTGATTTTGAAAAATAAAAAAGCAATAACCTCCATACTATGGGGTTTACTCCCATGGTGTGGGGGTCATTTTTCCTTTTTTACTCCCCCTCACCACAAGGATAAAACTGTCAGTGGGATCAGTAAAAAAATAGCCATCCTACCATCCTTTCTGAATAGGGTTTAACTTACCTCTGAAAGAACCTACTCTATTGGAAGAAAATTTATACAAAGGAGTAAATTTCACTCCGTCTGTGTATAACTCTAAGTCTGCCTGGCTCAAAATCAAGCAGGCAGACCTTGAGTTTGGCAGACAGGTTCCTCCTTTGCCACTGCAATGGATTACCTGCCTACCAAACTCGAAATCAGCCCCAGAGGCATACCGAAGGTAAATCAGTACTCACCGTGCACCTCATGCAATGCTTAATTTGAACCAGTGGTTGCTGGTGGTGGCCAGCGATACTCATTTTTGGGGTCTGACAATTATTTTTACTCATCAGACATTTACCTAATGCAAAAAAGGGGAAAACACACAAAGGAGAAAGAAGGAGGAAGAGAAAGACAGAAAAACATTGCTAAGGCAAAAAGCAGGAACTTGCAAGAGAGATAAAGAGATAGGGAAAGGATTGTAGTGAATTAAAGAGCCATGAGGTGGATTAAAGTTCACAAAGCCTTGGTATTTGGTGTGAAAACATTTAAGACTGCCGGCCCCATTGCTTCTGAGCAGAGCTTTGGGCAGCAAACTCATTCTTTTACAAACTATGCCCTGACCTCGTGGGAACAGTTCATCATAAACTGTGGTTGTTTCACCCACTCATCCTGTGGCCCACTGCTTTTTTAGTTGGGAAATTTGAGATTCACACCCTTTGAATCTCACTGACTAAGCTATACCCCTGCAAAACGTTGCCTCTGGTGTTAACTACCTAGCAGCCTTAGTAGTAAGTTTATGAATCACTTTAGTAAGCCAAGTTGAACTACATTGGCATGGTCAAGATAAGATAACAAAACAACATCGAATCCTGGATCCTGTACGGAAAATTGGAGATAGGAATATATACTTTAACATCTCTATCTTGGAAATGGTGGCCCTATCCACAAAATCCTTTATAAGTACACGGAGTAGTACAGCAGAAGTTCTCTTGTACGTACTTTTACATGCCTTTGTGAATCAGCCCTAAAATATCCAACTCTCTGTTAGCAGAAGTGCAAAGAGAGGCTGTGGTCTTACGGCTAGAGCAGTCGACCTCGAAGCTGTGGAACCGAGTCTGGGCAACGACACTCAACATCCTGTGATTCTGGGCAAATCGCTTAATCTCCCTGTGCTTAACAAAAATGAATGTGTCCATCTGTAACGTAACTGGTGCTCATTTAAAGCACTCTGATACCTGATATCTTCGGTCTAGTTCGTGCTATATAAAACACACAAAAAAGAGGGCATAGTCCTTTCTTTATGTACTAATTGTATATGAATAGTCCCATTTTATTTCCATGTTAGATGTTTTGGGGTTAATTCACAAGGCTGTAAGAGGATGTAAAAGAGAACAACAGGAATACTACTGTACATACTCCAAAATTCGGTTGTGAATAGGCCTGCTGTATTAAAAACAGATGAAGTTTGAGGCCCCCTTGTCTGGATGGAGCCAAAGTGAATGTACAAGTACTTAACAGCTTCACCTAGGGCAGGCATTTTCACTAAGGTTGAGAGACAAATCACTTCTCATCATGTATCCTGAGCTGCACTAACTGCCTGACTCTCCGACATGGTTGAGTTCATGTGAAAACTATTTTCAAACATCCACTGGTCTGTCTAGCCTGTACTCCATCAGCATCACTGTAAAATGACATAGATGTTAGAGAAACGTCAGGCAGCCCTTTAACTACTTCAGTTTAGGAGTTCTTGAAAGCAGGCACACTCACCTTATCTGGCCTCCATAATAATACTCGGCTAAAATAGCTTCTGGTGAGCAATATAAGGAAATCTGTCAATGGGATCATGGGCTCTCCAATGCTTTTCAGGTGGCCCATCATATTAGGCAGAGGGAAATGATTTAATTGGTGAGAATTCAGGGGCTTTGCTCTAATGTTTTGATTGAACTCAGCCTGCCCAGCGCAAATCCTGGGCAAACTGGTAAAAGTCTCTATAGTGCATAGGAGTTCTATCTTAAAAACGTACTGGCAAGTTTTCGCACACAGACTGGAGTGATAACAACAATTGAAGTAGATTTTATTGAGGGATGTGCGATTCTAAAAAAAATGCAGCCAGATATACTGACCACAGTACTGACAAAGGCTTTAAGACTTCCCTCTTTCACAAAGTTAAAAAAACTGTTTTATATGAATCTCAGATTATGTGTAGGTCCCTGCAAATTGAACTATAGGGTGCAAGTTACAAGAGATTCAGACCAATTCTTATTCATATCCCTTAATGCATTTTAGGGACAGAGTGAATTTTTTGAAGGCTTGCATTTTGCAGAAGAGCAATATCCTTGTAGCTTGGTGTTATTTCCTCTGCAGGTTTTGATTTGTCTTTGGTAGCCATTCGTACATGAAGTTTCACTAATCCAAACCTGGCAAACATAGGATTGTAGCTGATCCTAATCAATGTCTAGAATACAGAGACACACAGTTGAAAATTCTTTGTTGTAGTGTTTAGTTTCGGTAAAGAAGACAGTTCTGTGTCAAATAAGACACTGTGGATGATATTCACAAGAAAATCCCGGAGAGCGATGTTACGCCAAATTTGGTAACGTCACGCTCTGATATTTTCAAAACACAGGGATGCGCCATATTTACAAAAATGCGGCGTACCCTTGAATTTCCCCTAGCGCTGGAACCAGCCACGGCCGGTGGTAGGTGTAACTGCAGGGCGGTGACGTAGGGAGGGGGAGGGGCAGGGTGGGGGGGTTGTAATGTATGGATTACGGACTTTACCAGGTAAGTAAACATATAAATAAATAAAACGGATTTCGTTGGGCGCACTGCATTGCATTTGGTGATGCAGTACACACAACGAAATTCGTTTTATTAATTTATATGTTTACTTACCTGTTAAAGTCCATAATCCATACATTACAACCCCTCAACCTGCCCCTCCCCCTCCCTACGTCACCGCCCTGCAGTTACACCTACCACCGGCCGTGGCTGGCTGGCACTAAAAAAGCTGCCTGGTGCAGGCACCCTGCTGCCATGTTCCTAGGGTGCCTAGACTGCAGGGATGATTGTGTATGTGCAGGAACGGAAACCTTCCTGCACATAAACAATCAATAATGGTGATTTGCTCTTTCTGTGTGTGCTACAGGATTAAAACTGGAGTCTTTACTTGATGATTTTATGAATGACATATATCCGCCTTCAGTTAGAGCCCTTTATCTTACGTTTTGGTTGAGCATTTTTCTGCTAGCCTCATTTACAAGTTCCTGGGCAACTATGAATCAGACTACTCATCTTTGAACAATAAGCAAGCAGGTAGAAGAGACTGAGGAACATTTTATTTTATTTTACTGCGATGCATATAAGAAAATATAGGCTAAATGGGTTAAACCAGTGTGTTTGGTACTGGGATTTAGGAACTACTAGGATGCTTTAATAATTTGTATGTATGACACTAGCTTGTGTTTGATACTTCGAAGTATTTATTAGCTGACTGGCATGTGAAAAATAAATTGCTGACATTATTTAATATTGTACTGTGAATATCTCATGATGTATAAATATAGGTGATCTGATAACTCCTTTTGAAAGTATAGCTAATTATATTTACTGTTAATGAGATTTTTATCTTTGTTTTGTCGAGGGATTGACGTTCATCCGATCTGACAAGTAAATAGATAAATGTAAAATGTTCGGCCAGCCAGCAAATCAAGAGGTCCTAAAACATCTCCTTTTCATACACAATAATCAGGGGCGAGAAACACTATCAGTGCACCTGATCCAGAGTTGATGATAGGTCTACTACTTCCGATGAGGCTTTCATTTACTGAGGTGGCACACCTAACATAGAGAATTTCCAAAAACATGCTATAGTGGGATGTTCCTATGTGTACAGTGTACACAACCCGACAGGAGTGGGCCAAGCTTCGTGCATGCCCACTGGTACTAAATCAGGCAGCAATTACCTTATGCCTAAAAAAATTAAATGGTCGAGTAATCCATTGAGTGGCTGACTCAAGGGAAAGAGACCATGGAGTGTATCAGGTATTAGAGGGGCACAAACAGGCAGGCTGCAGTATCCAGGTAGTGCTAATATGTTATCAGTGTCCGTGTTACCCTGACAGTAGTTATTACTGCAAAATATTTTGGGGATGAATTCACAATGAAAGTCGGAAAATTAGGGGCAGGGATTTCTGCCAGGATGCAATTTTCGGTCTTTCTGGAATTCACAGATGTGAATTTCCATACAAATCCCAATGCCACTGTGTAACAGAGAGCTCTACTCGGGGGGGGGGATTGGATCCAGTGTGCAAACCCCCTTTTGTCCATTGGTGAAAGAAAATGTCACCTGGAGAAACCTCATTCGCTATGCCTCCAACGAATGTGGGGGTGTCACTCACTTACCCCAACCAGATACACATTTACACCAGACCTCGGCTGGAGTAAAAAGCCTGCAGTTTCCAGCATGGAAACATGAATGAGAGGCGATTCTGAATGCCCTCAAATGTCCATGTTTGTAGTGTTCACAATTTCCAAGGCTAACCACGCCTTTGAACGCTCATTTCCCCACCCTTTGAGTAGAATTTCTGCTTCAGACAACCCTGCACTCATAGGAGATCCCTGCATATGTAAATGGGTTTACGTCTTCCAGGAACCCCTTTGTGAAATAGGTCATAAACTTGAGTTTACAACTGAATTTATCTTTGTGAAGAGTCCAATAGGTGACTCAGTCAGTCATAAAACAGTAAGAAAAGCCAGAACAGGACATAGCACAAAAACACAGATAACACATACAATTAATGTCATACATTAGGCCAATAAAAACGTTTCAATAAGAACAAATACCTCTACAAGATGAAACAAGCCCAAAACTTGCCTCACATAATAGCCCAGATAACAGTATATCTTCCTGATATTAAAAGCCCCTCTGATAAAACTTACAACAGCATGACAAATCTCTGGCGACTCGAGATTCAATTAATACCTTCATGATATAACCGTGGGAACGCGGAAGTGAAAGTCTACAAAGGTAAATTACTGTTTTATAAAGTGCACAAAAAACTAAGAAGTGCAGTGTGCTTTGTCTAGAGGTATTATCACACGGGCAAGGGGGTGGTTCTCAAACCATACTCCTTGAACTGGGAAAGCTACAAGGAAATGCAAGGTTTCAAACGAAGCCTAGGCAAAAAACATCTATATTGTCTGTTTTCAATGTAGAGAAGGTAGAATTTCATCTCTTGGTTAAGTGCAGTAGCATGGTAATTTGCCAGAGAGGTAAACTGCCAGGTTTGTCGCCAACGCTTAAGCTGCGCCTGTTCAAGATAGGCTGATTATATCCGGGAACTCTCTGGATGAACGTGGAATTTGAGCCGATCTTAAAAAAATACTCATAAATCTCAGCCTACTAAAAGTGTGCCGCACATACCCAAGCCAGGATATGGACTCCACATTGGAAAATATATTTTGAAAATTCCGATTCCGGTGTTTGCTAAATTTTTTACCAAAGTAATAGCCAAATCCAGGCAATTCTCTACATATTTTAATCTGAAACTCACTGCGGAACCATTGTAAGGCTTCGAAGGAAGCCATTCTCTAAGATTTGAAGTATGGAGCAACCACAATATCCCACACTCCTGCCCCACGCATGGCAATTGAAAGCCACTGAGCTTTATATAAAGTAGTCATTTCCCTCACTGGTCTATGACCTAACTTGGCCATGGAACGAAAGATTGCTCCCAGAGCTCTATTTGTTTGTTGCACCCTCAAAGCCAATAATGGGTCCCACTTTAATTGTGTGTTAAAAGGAAGTCCCAGATAACAGAAACTCATGACTTTGGTGACTGTGTCTCCCTGAATATGAAAGGTTTTAGACTTGTTTTTTTTTTGGGCCCACAAATCATTTTATAAGACTTTCAATATTTAATTTTCAAATCTAGAGATGACATAACATCAACAAAAGCATCCAAGGCTTTCTGCAGACTAATTGTGGTCCTTATTAAAAGTACAGCATCCTCTGCTTAGAGGAGCATTGGAATAAATTGTGTGAGTGCCCTCAGAAAATCTCATTTCTTTTAGATTAAGTGGGCTTGGAAGCCAGTTATATGGATGAGAAACAGGAAATGGGCTAACATGCAGCTCTGTCAGACATCTTGGGTTGAAGCTAAAAGTAGTGTACATTCTACCCAAGGGCCAACTCGAACCTTAACCGAGGTGTTCCAATGCAATCGCCGAAGGAGAGTAACCAGGGATTCTTGTACCCCCATGCTGCCCGGCATGTCCCACTCTTTGGACTGGTTGACCGTGTCTGGTTTTATTAAAGATTTTGATCTGATCTGTTGCAATAGGTGACTCTAATTGAATGTTTGAGTGCTGCGTGAAAGCCAAAACTGTTTAGATTAACAAACATAAAATTATTATTTAACGTGAATTTTAGGAACCACATCATCTTGGTGGAGAGTAAAATGTACTGATGGGTGGCAAAGGGTCATAACATCAAAGCTATTTATTTATTTTAGTTTGTTATATGGCATGAACATGACCCGTGTTATCAGAGCACTTTACAGAATACACATGTTGTCTATCTATAGAATGGTGGTTACATAGTTTGTGAGGGTATATACAATGCCCAGTGCACGTTACAAGGATCAGATCCGACTGTTTGGTTTATGCAGTGTCACAAGTTACAGATTTCAGACAACATGCACTGCCCCAAGTGGCAAGAGCTGTGCTCCGAAGATCCTCCTGTCACCTTTCATTCAGGGAAAGACCAACACTCTTGTTCCAAGAGTTTCTTAACTAAGTAAAGGATTTCACAAAAGCGATAAAGACCTACAAAAAGTTAATTTAAATAAAGTATTAAAGTTTGCATATACTTTTTTTATTTCAAAATTATTTATTGAAAAAAGAAGATTTTACAAGTATAATACAATACAGTACAGTAAATTTAAAAAACAAAAATACACTTCTTTGTATTTCCAGTCCTTGACAACTTCAGTTTTGTTGATCAAACAGAAGATCCGGAGCAGGTAGGTAAACTGATCTCTGAGGTGGGAGACGTTTCTCTGTAATCCATGAGGAATGCGGGATATTCTGTGCCCCACAGAGGAATAGAAGCGGCGCTTCAGAAATGGGTTCAGCTCTCTCGCCACAATCTGAACCTTTCATTGGTGTGTGACTGTTACAAAGTAAGCTTGTAGTTGCAGTCTTCAACAAAATTCTTCTCTGCAGTATCTGTAAACTCCCTAATGTCTCCCTACAAAATCTATTCAATTTGCCCTATAGCTGCTGTGAAAGGTGAACAAATCATCACCAAAAAGGCTAAAGTTATGCTTCGTCTACTCCATCCCGCTGACCACGTGTGTGTTATGCAGAGGCATAGCAGCCAATGAGCACAGACCAAGCGTGGCACTTTCAGCCACTGCTGAAGAACTTTGCATTCTAGGGCTTGGATGTTGCTTCAACCATTGACAGAAGAGCTTACAATGCCAGCATGCAAGGTTCTTCTGAAACACGGTAGGTATGGTGAAAATGTCACACATGGCATGTGGACACAGCTGTGAAGGTGTGACCTCATCCCTTCGTGCCTTATTTGAAATAGAAAGAACACATAGGTGCTATTGAGACGTACGGGTACTCTGCCATTTTAACTATTGCACCGCCTGCTAAGAATTGCTGGTACTCTGTTCTTCTAAGTATTGCACCCATGCTGAGAAGTGCTGGTACTCTCCTATTCTATGTATTGTACCCATGCTGAGAAGTGCTGGTACTCTCCTATTCTATGTATTGTACCCATGCTGTGAAGTGCTGGTACTCTCCTATTCTATGTATTGTACCCATGCTGAGAAGTGCTGGTACTCCCCCATTCTAAGTATTGCGCCAGGGCTGAGAGGTGCTGGAAATCTTCCATTCTAAGTATTGCACCCATGCTGAGAAGTGCTGGTACTCTACCATTCTAAGTATTGCACCTGTGCTGAGAATTGCTGGTACTCTGATATTCTAAGTATTGAACCTGTGCTGAGAAGTACTGGTACTCTCCCACTCTACATATTGCACTTGTGCTTCGAAGTGCTGGTATTCTGTCATTCTAATTATTGCACCCATGCTGAAAATTGCAGGTACTCTCCCATTTTGCATATGCACCCATGCTGATAAGTGCTGGTACTCTCCCACTCTACGTATTGCACCCGTTCTGAAAAGTGCTGGTACTCTCCCACTCTATGTATTGCATCCATGCTGAGGAGTGCTGTCACTCTCCCACTCTACGTATTTCACCGTGCTGAGAAGTGTTGGTATTCTTCCATTCAAAGTATTGCACCCATGCTGAAAAGTGCAAGTACTGCCCCATTCTAATTATGCACCCATGCTGAGAAGCACACCCTTGCTGAGAAGTGCTGGTACTCTACCATTCTAAGTATTGCATGTGTGCTGAGAAGTACTGGTACTCTTTCACTCTACGTAATGCACCTGTGCTGAGAAGTGCTGGTACTCTATCATTCTAAGTATTGCACCCATGCTGAAAAGTGCAGGCACTCTGTCATTCTGAGTATTGCACCCATGCTGAAAAGTACAGGTACTTCCCCAATTTAAGTATGCACCCATTCTGAGAAGTGCTAGTACTCTCCCACACTTCGCATTGCAACTGTGCTGAAAAGTGCTGGCTCTTTCCCACTCTATGTTTTGCATACGTGCTGAGAAGTGCCCGTATTCTCCCACTCTACGTATTGCACCCGTCCTGAGTAGTGCTGGCATTCTTCCCTTCTAAGTATTGTACCCATGCTGAAAAGTGCAGGTACTCTCCCCTTTTAAGTATGCACCCATGCTAAGTAGTGCAGGTGCTCTTCCATTTTAAGCATTACACCATTCTGAGAAGTGCTGGTACTCTTCTACTCAAAATATTGCACCGAAGCTGAGAAGTGCTGGTATTCTCTCACACTTCGTATTGCACCTGTGCCGAAAAGTGCTGGTTCTCTCCCACTCTACGTATAGCATCCATGCTGAGAAGTGCTGGTACTCTCCCATTGTAAGTATGCACCCATGCTGAGGAGAGCGGGTGCTCGCCCATCTTAAGTATTGCACCCATGCTGAGAAGTGGTGGTACTCTCCCACTCTAAATATTGCACCGAAGCTGAGATTTGCCAATACTCTCACACTCTACATATTGTACCCATGCTGAAAAGTGCAGGTACTCTCCCAAGTATGCACACATGCTGGGAAGTGCAGGTGCTCTTCCATTAAAATTAAATAAGTGCAAGTACTCGGTGCCTGACAGTACCTGCCCAATTAAAGCACTTCTTGTCTGGTAATTGTGACTGCCACTGTTTTACGATGGTATGTCTGTGAAAATGGGACTGGTAAGTGTGTTGCCTGTATATGTTTTATGTTTGCACCTTCAGGCACTCTCAATCACTCATTATCACGGGGCTCCAAGGAAATCTTAGCTCAGGCAGTCTTCATTGCACATCACTATGCCATTAAAAAGATTAAGAGATCAAAACAGTGCTCAAACTTTTTATTTGAACAGATGCTGACTAATTGAATTTCAAATGACCATACGGCGATATAGTCATTGTCAACTGTATAGTTAAATGCTGTTATTAATGCGCCCAGCAGCTTGGAGGCATGCAGGTCCATTCATATGTGGGAAAGAAGGGTGGTGGTTGGTGTGGTGTGCATGTATAATAGAGATTGTTTGGAATGAATACTGGGAACGCAGCAATTAATTTGAACCAGTGGTTTCCAGGGCCAGGTACAGGCACTTTATTCTCTGTGTCGGTGCTAATGACAGTTCACGCATGGTGGCGCTGTCTGTTTAATTATAAGATGAGAGCAGCAACAGTATTTAATAATTCAAAATACATTGAAAATGGCAATTGAGACCATTCCATGCCATTCGTATTGGGTGTCCTGGAATAGTCTGAATTGTTACACTAGTAACATTGCAATGTGTTGTAGTGGCACTTTTATTGGCAGTGCAGGCTGCAGTGGCATCCAAAGAAGGGCCCTGACACTTACTTGGATGCTAAGGCTATTTTAGATCTTTAATGTAATTTCCATTGAAATGAATGGGCACTCCATGACGAGTTACCCTTGTCATTAGCATTCAAGTGGTTTATAAATTACGCACTAGTTTCAATAACAATATGAAATTATGCAGAAAAGGAGGCATCTATGAGAATTTAAGATGGTACAGGGGAAGCAGCGAGGAGAGTGCTCTGATTGTGGAAAACAAGCAGCAAGAAGAGAGGGAGTGTGGGAGAGAGAAAGAGAGAGAGTGAGAGAGAGAAAGATAAAGAGAGTGGGAGAGAAATAGAGAGAGAGAGTGTGAGAAAGAGAGAGAGTGAGAGAGAGAGACAGTGGGAGAGTGGGAGAGAGAGAAAGAGAGAGAGAGTGGGAGAGAGAGAAAGACAGAGTGGGAGAAAGAGAGTGCGAGAGGGAGAGTGGGAGAGAGAGAAAGACAGAGAGTGGGAGAAAGAGAGGGAGAGTGGGACAGAGAGGAAGAAAGAGAGGTTGGGAGAGAGAGAAAGAGAGAGAGTGGGAGAGAGAGAGAAAGAGAGAGGGTGGGAGGGAGGGAGGGAGGGAGAGAGCGAGAAAGAGAGAGAGAGAGTGGGAGAGAGAGAGAAAGAGAGAGGGTGGGAGGGAGGGAGGGAGAGAGCGAGAAAGAGAGAGTGAGAGAGAGTGGGAGAGAGAGAGAGAGAAAATGAGAGAGTGGGAGAGAGAGAAAGAGTGCGAGAGATAGAGAAAGAGAGAGAAAGAATGAAAGTAAAATATAAAGGAGAGAGGAGAGACGCAATGAGGGACAGAGAGAGACAAAGGGACAACGAATTTGCGTGAGATAGAGGTAGAAGAGAGAGAGAAAGAGTGAGAGATAGAATAGAGAGTACAGAGTGAGATGTTGTTGCTTCTTTGCGCCTGTCTATCACAAAGCATGGGTTCAGATCAGGCCTCAGGAATGGAGAGGCAGTTTTTGCAGTCTGGATGAAATAGCTACTCCTGCACCCTTTGATCGCTGGTGCACGGGAGTATCAGATCTGAGCTGAGACTTTACTCTGGAATATATTTGTTCATTTTGTCCCGGTTTTTTTATCCCGATCTTTACATTCAGATATAATTACAGTAATATTTCATGCACTTTGTCTACGCACTTCAAGGATAGCAGTGGTGATTTGATGCATCTGATATTTGATGGCACTGTTTTATTCAGATGGTTCCAGGAGACGACGTTGGTACTATGTGTGATTTCTTCTAATCTTGAGCAGGGGTCGCATCGCCCTAATCCCGGTCTCAGAAATCAGGAGACCCTCAGGTATCTGTCCAGTGACAAGATCATTCATGAGTGAGCTAACGGTTCTGAGACGTAGAACAGAAGGAGAACCAAGATAGCGCTATTGGTCAGAGTGCACGGGTGCATTTGAACGGCGCTATGCGCAGGACATGGCCGTGCCGGAGAAAGATGAAAAACAAGCAGATCATAGATGGAATCGAAGCTGTACCAAGGTGGGGGCTAAAGGAAACCAAAAGAAGTGAACAGTAGCAAAGTGACAACAAATACAGTCAGATAAACAATTTAGATAAGTAAGAAACTCGGATTATGCACGCTGTCCCAAGCTGGGTTAGAGCTACTCACAAAAGCAAGCAATTAAGAAGCATAAGTGGTACATCACTGCCATGCACATGGAACACCCAGCAATGCCCAACACCAGATTGCTCAACTAATGGTGCTTGACATGGCACTATGGAGGATCTTCCCTCGAGGAAGGAAAAACAATACAGACAAATGAGCAATTCACGCAGGTAAGGAGCAAACCACATCGCAGCACCTAGTGTGCACAGGCAAGTATGCGGTTCAGTCAGGTGAGTAGCATAAATCTAAGTGGTATACAGCCTCTCTCCGAAAATATTTCAGGTAAGTGAGCAATGTCAAATCACAAAGTGCTCTGCAATCTAGATGTGTAAGCAGAGTACAGCGCCTGCACCTCCGATTGGCATAGGGATATTCAGGCAAGTGAGTAGTTCAGGCAAATCTTGAAGCAACATACAACCCAGGCAACAAAGGACTGTAAGCAGTTAGAAGATGGGTGCATAAAATACCTCAGGTATGCTGTATACCAGTCTGTACAACACGTTCAGACAGACAGGCAACTGAGTCAAGTGGACATTAACTGCATCACCATGTACTCTTTCTCTAGTCCCCTTGCTGACAGATTTGACATTTATCCCTATGTATCTTTCCCTATGTATTTTTGATTGGATGTTAAACTGTTATTTTACTCTATGGCCTTTACAGAACTATAATAGAAGAATACTTCTTGGGCCGGAATGTTATGGGAAATATATTGCACTCTATGAGAAACTGAACTAGGAGGGCCTTCTACCCGGTATCTGACATTGATTGTTTACTCCTTGTTGTTTTACAATGTTGACCCCAACTGTTCTGAGTACATGGTTGCTTCTGCCTCTGTAAGCAGCACTATGATACCCGCAAGGGTCATGTTTGCGCTTTATAAAACTTTTCAAATAAATAACTAAACACTGAGGTGGACGCTGAGCTCAGGTGTGGCGTTTGCTAATGCAGGAAACTAGATTGCTAAGCGGAATGAACGCTGTACCCATGTAGCCCATGTGATTCGGGGTAATTAGGGCTTACCCCTATATATTTTGCTGCGCTGTACCCAGTTGTAGTACGAGGAATGTAAACAAGTAACTAATTCAGACTGGTAAGGAGTAAGTCACAAAAAGAAACAAGCTGAGCCAACATGGCAAAAAGTAATTCAGACTAGTAGACAACTCAGAACCGTAGGCAGTTAAGTCAAGAGCCAAATAGCTAAACGTTTTAGAAGCTGTCATGAGATGGAGCCTAAAGCGACTGAGAGAAGTGAGCAGTAGCAAGTTACAACCGTGAAGCCATCATGGGCAGTAAGCAAATCAGACACAAGTGGTTGGCAAGCTGCACCCACGTCTAATGCAAAATAGTTCAGACATAAAGAAGCTCAATCAAATAGATAGCAAGCCAAACTATGGAATGCACGTTGTAACCAGGCACAACCATAGACATGCAGGCATATCTGCAGTCCAGAGAAGTAAGCAATCACAGGTGGTAAACAGGCCCCACACAGGTGTGAAGACCACTTGAAACCCAGTTGCCAAAGAGTACAGTAACATAGCAGGCAATAAACTCAGCCCTGCCAAGTTTCCCAGGTCCATGTGTGATGTGCTGCTCCAGTCCAGGGCAGCCGCGGGCCGTGGAGGGAGTTACGGTGGGGCAGGGAGGCGGGGAGGAGGAGGGGCGGGGTGGAGGGTGTTAAAAACAGGCATATGGATCATTGCAGGTAAGTACACAATTTAATTAATACAACGAAATTCGTAGCGCACACTGCATGGCAAAAAAAAATGCTGTGCGCGCTACGAATTTCGTTTTATTAATTAAATTGTGTACTTACCTGCAATGATCCATATGCCTGTTTTTAGCACCCTCCACCCTGCCCCTCCCCCTCCCCGCCTCCCTGCCCCACCGTAACTCCCTCCACGGCCCGCGGCTGGTCCAGGGGCCTATTACATAAAGTGCCCCGGAGCACTTTGGTATTATAGAAGGGTCGCAGACGCTTGTGCGGCCCCTCATGTAATACCAATAGCCTGGGCACACAAAGCGCCAGGGCTTTCTTCAAGGGGGCATCCCCTCATTTGCATGGGGCGAGAATCTCTATTCCCCTTCAAAAGTGCCGGCTGCACAGAAACTCAGAGCGGTTTCAAAGCAGCTGCTCAGTATTTCACATGAATGCACTGCCCCAAGGACAGCACAAGTTTGCGGCTGCCCTGGGGGGCAGCGCAATCCCCATAATGTGCTGCATTTTCCTTCATTACGATGGGCGCACCTTTAAGCGCACCTTTCTAAAGGTGCACCCGGCGCAATGAGGGAAAACGCGCCGCATGTGTAATGTGGCCCCAGGTCTGTTCTTTGAATTATGGGACTAGTAGTCTTGTTTATTCCAGTATAAAACAGAACTACACGTTCTAGAATTCAAAGAAAAAACCTGGACTGTAGCAGCACATCACAAATGGATTTGGGAGCTATGAAAACTGTATACCGAGTACACCCCATGCTGTAGTGATCTAATAATCTCTTCAAGCAGCAGATTTCAATAGCCCAAGCAAAACATAATCAGTACCCGTCGTACACTTCCCATAACGTCCCTTGACAGAAGGCACCAGATACCGGTCTAAAGCACCGCAGAAATTACTTGATTAATTTCAAGGTATAAAAATCCACTTTCTAAGATACAGACCGAGATTCCCACTTTGGGTAATGTGCCCCCTGTGCCCCTTCGTGGAGATAATTACGTAGAGTGGCTTGTTGTTTCAGCCTGTGAACGGGTGGAGGTGCGGAGCTTTAGCCCAAGCATTTCGCGCTTCTACAGACAGGGGGCGCTCCACCTTCAGAGACACAGAATTACACATCACAAGCCAGTTATCAGCTCAAGGCATGATGACAGTGAACACCAGGAGAAAGGTTTCACTGAGATGCTAAATAAAATATGGAAAGAGGGGTTCTTGGGGCTGTCTCGTCTCACCAATACGTGCTTATTAAAGTACGTGCAGCCGAAAGCCCAAAAAAATGACTTTGCGGAGGCCAGGCATTCTCTCATGCTCTTCACTAATGGACTTTCACACTATGGGAAAGGGAGGAGTCTTGTAGTTCATTTACTTATAACGTTTTTTTTTTTTTAGTTTTATATAGCGCGAACTTGACGGGATCAGAGAACTTTACATGAGCACGAGTTGCGTTACAGATGTATTTTGTTATGCGCGGAAGATTAAATTGTTTGTCCAGAATCACAGGATGTTGAACATTCTGGTTGAGATTCGAACCCTAAAGCTTCGAGCTCGATCGTTCCAGCCGTTAGGCCACATCCTCTCCCCAACATCACACTGCCTTCTTCACTTGGCAGCCCTGAGACGCCACCTACCTGCCAGAAGCTTCGAGAATAAGCATTCAGTCCTCAGATAATAACTACGAAGTTTAGAGAACGCGTTATGAATATGCATTTTGATGAGCTTTGCGTTGTTGAAGTACATGATGTCTGAAATAGAGATAGTTTGCATCCGCTAGCTCCCATTCATTACTCGGATTACAAATTTGCATAAACCCCTATGTACAAGTCAGTTTTCCTGTCAGGAATCTGCTATTACAATATTCTGTATTTTCACCTACTGTTACCACAGGTTACAATTGCATAGTAATATGATTCTCCATTTCTGCTACCAAGCAAGCAGAATACCACATTTCAGGATTTCCTTCGTGGGATGTTGTTTGGTGTTCAAATCCAAAGCCATGCTCTATTTAACTTTCTTTCACTTTGTCCTCGCGCTAATATTTCTAGTATGAGTGCAAGACAGAATATAATATAAGTATACATAAGGAAATCTGGAGATAACAGCTCAAAAAGAAATCCTATGTGACCGTAAAAAAAATAAAAAAAAATCATAACTAATACTATATGCATGTTGAAACAGTTTGCGTCTTTGCAGTCACATTTTTTATTCAGGCTTATAATAACGTTCACTTTACCTTATGCAATGCCCACATACACAAATGCCACGTGACTTTCCTAGTGTTATGCCTGGAAAGCTGCAGGTGGATCCCTTTCCAGCTGTGCTAATAGAAATGCTTTTACAGTACAAAAAGTAGCAAATCGGCACCTATTCGGAGGAGGCCTTCGACGACTGTAGATTTTCCATTTTTTTGTGAAGTCTCTCCTTATGCCAGGAGCACTGAATCTCTCCTTCTCGGAACACCACCTCCTCCTTCTACTTGGCCCCTACAATAGTGTCTTCTCCAAGGCTGCAAACTCATGAACTGATTCACAGGAGGCTGCCTGACTGACAGATACATTGGTCGCTCTGCTTTCATGTAGAGAAGGGCTGCAGAAGCCGGAACCAAAAGGAAACAAGCAGTAGCAAACCCAATCGGTCTTGCCTACACAAGAGCTAATGGCTTTGCCAATGTGTTTAGCCATGTTGAACACCAGTGTGGCCGCTATTCAGCATGGCTAAAAATGTGTGGTGCAGAGGAGAGTAGGGTAGAGTGGCTTAATGTGGAGTGGCATAAAGTATCGCAGAGTGGCATAAAGTGGAATGTAATGGAGTAGTGTGTAGTGGAGTCAGTGGAATGCTGTAGAGTGGAAGTATGTAAAGTGGTGTTGAGCGGATAGGCATAGAGTGAAGGGTCAGAGTGGAGTAAAGTATAAGGGCATCAACTGGGCACGGTCAGTGGGTCTTGGTGTTGGTCCTAGCTTCACCAGCCACCAAGTGACTTCCTATGCGGAGATCTGGTTTCCGAAGTCCAGTACTTCAGTCTTGTCAGAGTTGAGCTTCAAGCAGTTGGTTCTCATCCGTTCTGCTTCCATGGTCATGCATTTGGTAAAGATGGTTCTGGTAGTGGTTGTCTGGTTAATCAGGGTTCAGTTGGGTGTTATCGGTATAGGAAAAGATGTTGATCGGATGGTGTTGGGGAGCGATGTCATGGAGATGTTGAACAGAGTAGGGCTGGTGGACGATTCCTGGAGGACTCTGAAGACCAGATTCTTGGTCTTCGATGTGAAGAGTGGCAGTCTGACTCTCTCCACCCTTCCCTGGGAGAAAGGAACAGATCTAGTTGATTGCAGGACCTTGAATGACGATATTGTGGAGTCTTCTGATGAGTGCGTTGTTGGAGCCTGATGCGATTTCCACTGAGAGGTCGAGCAGGATGAGGGCCGCTCTCTCTCCTCGGTCCAGAAAGGTGTGGATTTCTGTGGCTGGGATGAGTGTTGTATCGGTGCGGCCACCCTTTCATAATGTTTGCTATTAATGGTGGTGTACGGCATAAAGGAGAGACCAAAAAGTGAGTCAGAGACTCTGCCATAAGTAAACAAAACAAAAAATATAGGAAAAAGGCAACATGAAACAGCTCTATATTTATTTAGTTTAGATTAGAACTTTTCAGTAGCAATGTTGCACGGAATGACAATGCTAATAATGTTCATCAATGAGACAGTGTATTTCCTTTATCTATCATATACATTTCAAAATTATTTTCAGCTACTATAACATTTTCTGCGAGATAGGGAAATGCCTCATCCATTTGCACTGTAACTTTAGGTGAGCTTTTAATTAGGAGGTGTTAGATCACAATAAAATTAGACAACCAATTATAACAAGTAAGTAAATGTAACTGCCAATTGAGGGCAATGTTAAAATCTCGTGGATTCTCAGCAGTTGAAATTGTGTATAGAGTTGGGGGTTAAAAAGGGGTAGAGTTGGGCTTCAGAGTTAGTTTT